>NC_134354.1:577620429-578258866 GCF_048569485.1 Anomaloglossus baeobatrachus
CTTGGGTCCAGCATGTTGTATGCACTATAGCCTCAGTCTCTGTTTTTTGGCTGCCACAGTGACATGGGGTTGACAGCACTACAGCTAATCACTCAGAAGCTCTGCTGATGTAGATGGCATGCAACGCTAACATAAGTATTTGTCGATGTCACATCACTACTTCAGCCAAGCTACACAGACTCGGGCAGTGGAGGAGACACAATGATGGACCAGGAGAGAGTAAGTAAAGCACAATTTTTTTATTTGGCAACAAAAAGAGCCAATAGTGAAAAGTTTTCCAAAAGGGAAAATGGTACATTTACAAAAAACCTTTAACTTACAGAATAGCATAAAATCTTACCCTGTCCCTTCTAAAACAAAAGGTTAATGACATGTGCCACCTAGTTATATGTAGGGTTAAAGCACACACTTTTACATGTAACTAGCCCAATGACAATTATAGCACAAATGCATTTTCAGATTAAAAAAAAAAAAAAAGAACCTCAATCTAACAAAGTTAATGTACAAATCTGTGTTTGTGATTTTGTTAGATTAAGAATTGTAACCTGTTAATATGATAAAATTGTTTGTGATGCTGTTAACGGTGTTTTGCATAGTGCAGCCTATGTGTCTCTAGGATGGAGCCCAAACCCAGAATTCATAACTGAATATTTGCGGAGGCAGTTTCAAAGGGATAATTGCAGGAACAAAAATGTAACTTTTGACCTAGATAGTTCGAAACACTATTAAGATGCATTTTACAATTCCTGCCTAACAACTGTTTCCTTTGTACATATGACAGCTTTAGACTTTTATTATGCCTTTTTGTGCTAGTATTTATCTGTAATGCTTGTTAAGGTACATTAAATGTCTGATTTTTCCAGACCATAATTTGAATGGGGCTGAGCTGCAATTTCATCAGTTCATGAACAATAGTGGAGCTGTTTGTGAAGAAATGCAAAACAGATCCTATGTTCTAATCATCTACAACCACTTAAAGGCGGATAGGAAAGGATCAAGTGGGCTTGAACCTGTGAAAAATAACAAACTCATTAAAAATTACCTACCAACTCCTAACTGGATCCAGCACAAGCCGCTTTATGGTCTGCACTGACACTGGATGAGCCTGCGTCAGTCAGGTGATGAAAGCAGCCTGACGTAAGATATTTTTGATGATGAACTGCTTATGTTATATGAGGTGGTCACGCTATTCTATTCCTAATGTGTTTTATTCTATGCTGTTATGTGTTTTATGCTGAATGTATTGTATATAGGTTGCAGCTTGTAGACATTGCGGTAACAGGTGCTGCTAGAGGATGCAATTTCTTGATATAGCAGAGCCGTAACTGTGTAGCTGCCAAAGCTGCCAAAACCATCCGGTAGCCAAGAATCAAATGTTGAAACGTTTTATTGCATAATATGTACTGTAGTATACCTGCATCAATGAGAATATATATATATATATATATATATATATATATATATATATATATATATATATATATACAGTCAGGGCCAGAAATATTTGGACAGTGACACAAGTTTTGTTATTTTAGCTGTTTACAAAAACATGTTCAGAAATACAATTATATATATAATATGGGCTGAAAGTGCACACTCCCAGCTGCAATATGAGAGTTTTCACATCCAAATCGGAGAAAGGGTTTAGGAATCATAGCTCTGTAATGTATAGCCTCCTCTTTTTCAAGGGACCAAAAGTAATTGGACAAGTGACTCTAAGGGCTGCAATTAACTCTGAAGGCGTCTCCCTTAAAAAAAGAAAATCCATCAGAGAGATAGCAGACATGCTTGGAGTAGCAAAATCAACAGTCGGGTACATTCTGAGAAAAAAGGAATTGACTGGTGAGCTTGGGAACTCAAAAAGGCCTGGGCGTCCACGGATGACAACAGTGGTGGATGATCGCCGCATACTTTCTTTGGTGAAGAAGAATCCGTTCACAACATCAACTGAAGTCCAGAACACTCTCAGTGAAGTAGGTGTATCTGTCTCTAAGTCAACAGTAAAGAGAAGACTCCATGAAAGTAAATACAAAGGGTTCACATCTAGATGCAAACCATTCATCAATTCCAAAAATAGACAGGCCAGAGTTACATTTGCTGAAAAACACCTCATGAAGCCAGCTCAGTTCTGGAAAAGTATTCTATGGACAGATGAGACCAAGATCAACCTGTACCAGAATGATGGGAAGAAAAAAGTTTGGAGAAGAAAGGGAACGGCACATGATCCAAGGCACACCACATCCTCTGTAAAACATGGTGGAGGCAACGTGATGGCATGGGCATGCATGGCTTTCAATGGAACTGGGTCACTTGTGTTTATTAATGACATAACAGCAGACAAGAGTAGCCGGATGAATTCTGAAGTGTACCGGGATATACTTTCAGCCCAGATTCAGCCAAATGCCGCAAAGTTGATCGGACGGCGCTTCATAGTACAGATGGACAATGACCCCAAGCATACAGCCAAAGCTAACCAGGAGTTCATGAGTGCTAAAAAGTGGAACATTCTGCAATGGCCAAGTAAATCACCAGATCTTAACCCAATTGAGCATTCATTTCACTTGCTCAAATCCAGACTTAAGACGGAAAGACCCACAAACAAGCAAGACCTGAAGGCTGCGGCTGTAAAGGCCTGGCAAAGCATTAAGAAGGAGGAAACCAAGCGTTTGGTGATGTCCATGGGTTCCAGACTTAAGGCAGTGATTGCCTCCAAAGGATTCGCAACAAAATATTGAAAATAAAAATATTTTGTTTGGGTTTGGTTTATTTGTCCAATTACTTGTGACCTCCTAAAATGTGGAGGGTTTGTAAAGAAATGTGTACAATTCCTACAATTTCTATCAGATATTTTTGTTCAAACCTTCAAATTAAACGTTACAATCTGCACTTGAATTCTGTTGTAGAGGTTTCATTTCAAATCCAATGTGGTGGCATGCAGAGCCCAACTCGCGAAAATTGTGTCACTGTCCAAATATTTCTGGACCTAACTCTATATATATATATACATATTATATGTATATATATATATATATATATATATATATATATATATATGTACATACAGTCATATGAAAAAGTTTGGGCACCCCTATTAATGTTAACCTTTTTTCTTTATAACAATTTGGGTTTTTGCAACAGCTATTTCAGTTTCATATATCTAATAGCTGATGGACTGAGTAATATTTCTGGATTGAAATGAGGTTTATTGTACTAACAGAAAATGTGCAATCTGCATTTAAACAAAATTTGACCGGTGCAAAAGTATGGGCACCTCAACATAAAAGTGACATTAATATTTTGTAGATCCTCCTTTTGCAAAAATAACAGCCTCTAGTCGCTTCCTGTGGCTTTTAATGAGTTCCTGGATCCTTGATAAAGGTATATTTGACCATTCCTGTTTACAAAACAATTCCAGTTCAGTTAAGTTTGATGGTCGCCGAGCATGGACAGCACGCTTCAAATCATCCCACAGATGTTCAATGATATTCAGGTCTGGGGACTGGGATGGCCATTCCAGAACATTGTAATTGTTCCTCTGCATGAATGCCTGAGTAGATTTGGAGCGGTGTTTTGGATCATTGTCTTGCTGAAATATCCATCCCCTGCGTAACTTCAACTTCGTCACTGATTCTTGCACATTATTGTCAAGAATCTGCTGAAACTGAGTTGAATCCATGCGACCCTCAACTTAAACAAGATTACCAGTGCCGGCTTTGGCCACAGAGCCCCAAAGCATGATGGAACCTCCACCAAATTGTACTGTGGGTAGCAAGTGCTTTTCTTGGAATGCCGTGGTTTTTTGCCTCCATGCATAACGCCTTTTTGTATGACCAAACAACTCAATCTTTGTTTCATCAGTCCACAGGACCTTCTTCAAAAATGTAACTGGCTTGACAAAATGTGCTTTTGCATACCTCAGGCGACTCTGTTTGTGGTGTGCTTGCAGAAACGGCTTCTTTTGCATCACTCTCCCATACAGCTTCTCCTTGTGCAACGTGCGCTGTATTGTTGACCGATGCACATTTGTTTAGTGCTATCCCCATTAGAAAATGTGCTCCACTATTGCTAATGCGATCCAGTGTACGTCTTGTCTCATGTATGCAGTCCTTTAAAAGCCATTCGAGGGTGCATACTGTTGTTCGAGATGTAAGCAAGTTGCACATTTGGAAGCCCAGATACTGGATCTAAATGAGCAGCTGGCAACTCTGAGATGCATTACCAATATGGAAAGGAGTTTGCTGCTCACTGAGCAGCAGCTTGCTGGGTCAGATGTGGGGGAGGATCGTAGTAGGGAGCGGCAGGACGGTGAGGTAGGTAGCTGGGTGACAGTTAGAAAGGGGGTAAAGGAAAAAGTGCTAGGAAGGCTAGTCCTGAACTGACACACCCCAATAGGTTTGCAAACTTGGCAGATGAGGGGGATGTCATTACAGGGGTAGCATTGCTGCAGCAAGGCATGACCTCTGAACGCCAGAGGAGTGTCTGCTCCAGTAAGGGGGGGAATAGGAGTGCAGGGCAGGCAAGACAGGTACTGGTAGTGGGGGACTCAATTATTAGGGGGACAGATAGGGCAATCTGTCACAAAGACAGAGATCGCCGAACAGTGTGTTGTCTTCCTGGCGCTTGAGTTCAGCACATCGCTGATCGGGTTGACAGATTACTGGGAGGGGCTGGGGAGGACCCAGCGGTCATTGTACACATTGGCACAAATGACAAAGTTAGAGGTAGGTGGAAGGTCCTTAAAGATGATTTCAGGGAATAAGGTTGTAAAATTAAAGCATGGACCTCAAAGGTGGTATTTTCGGAAATACTACCTGTGCCACGAGCCACACCAGAGAGGCAAAGAGAGATCAGGGAGGTTAACAGGTGGCTCAGGAATTGGTGTAGGAAAGAGGGTTTTGGGTTCATGGAGAATTGGGCCGACTTTTCAGTTGGCTACAGATTCTATGCTAGGGATGGGCTGCATCTTAATGGGGAAGGTGCAGCTCTGCTAGGGCAGAAAATGGCTAGAAGGTTGGAGGAGTGTTTAAACTAGGAATGGGGGGTGAGGGTATTCACTTTATAGAAGGGGAATGTAGTGCAGATAGTGACCAGGGCACAAGTAATGAAATTGGGGGTGGTACGGGGGGAAGGTTTAGGACAGTTAATACAGTAAGCAGGAATACAGGTACAGAGTCATACGTAACGTGCATGTACACTAATGCCCAAAGCCTCCAAATAAGGTGGAGGAATTAGAATTAATATTGCTGGAAGAAAATTATGATATAGTGGGGATATAAGAGACATGGCTGGATGAGAGCTATGACTGGGCTGTTAATTTACAGGGTTATAGCCTATTCAGGAATGACCGTACAAATAAGCGAGGGGGAGGTGTGTGTCTATATGTAAAATTATCCTTAAAACCCATCCTGCGTGACAACATATGTGAGGGTACTGAGAATGTAGAGTCCCTATGGGTGGAGATAAGGGGGGGGAGAATGAATAATAAACTACTGATAGGGGTGTGTTATAAGACGCCGAATATTATGGAAGAGGTAGAGAATCTCCTCATAAAGCAAATTGATAAAGCAGCGAGTCTCGGAGAGGTAATTATTATGGGGGATTTTAACTATCCTGATATAAATTGGGGAACAGAAACTTGCAGTTCCAGCAAAGGAAATAGATTTTTGATAACAATGAAAGATAATTACCTTTCACAAATGGTACAGGACCCCACAAGAGGGGAAGCACTACTAGACCTTGTACTAACCAATAGGCCAGACCGCATATCACATATACAAGTTGGGGGTTACTTGGGGAATAGTGATCACAAAATAATAAGTTTTCATGTATTCTTTAGTAAGATGTCTAGTAGAGGGGCTATAAGGACACTAAACTTCAGGAAAGCAAATTTTAAACGGTTGAGAGATGATCTTAGTGCAATAAACTGGGATGATGTACTAAGTAATAAAAGTACACAAAGCAAATGGGAGACTTTTATGAGCATCCTGAATAGGGCTTGTGCAGAAAATATACCCTATGGGAACAAACATGCTAGAAATAGCAGAAACCCCTATGGCTAAATAGAGCTGTAAGGGAAGCAATAAAAGAAAAACAGAAAGCCTTAAAAGAATTAAAGAGGGTAGGTAGTGATGAGGCATTATATAATTATAGAACATTAAATAAAATATGTAAAAAGCAAATTAAGTTAGCTAAGTTTGAGACAGAGAGACTCATTGCGAGAGAAAGTAAAAATAATCCTAAAATATTCTTTAACTACATAAACAGTAAAAAACTGAAAAGCGATAGTGTTGGCCCCCTTAAAAATAGTCTTGGTGAAATGGTGGAAGGTGATGAGGGTAAAGCTAACCTGCTGAATGACTTTTTTTCTACGGTTTTTATACAAGAAAATGCCATGGCAGATGACATGACCAGTGGTACCATAAATTCACCCTTGAATATTACCTGCTTAACCCAGCAGGAAGTACGCCGCCGCCTCGAAATCACTAAGGTTGACAAATCTCCGGGCCCGGATGGCATACACCCCAGCGTACTACAGGAATTGAGTTCTGTGATAGACCATTATTTTTAATCTTCTCAGATTCCTTAATAACAGGGTCGGTACCGCAGGACTGGCGCATAGCAAATGTTGTGCCAATATTCAAAAAGGGGACAAAAACTGAGCCGGGAAATTATAGGCCGGTAAGTTTAACCTCTACGGTTGGTAAAATCCTTGAGGGTTTCTTGAGAGATGCTATACTGGAGTATCTCAAGAAAAATAACCTTATGACAGAGTATCAACATGGGTTTATGAGGGATCGATCCTGTCAAACTAATTTGATCGGCTTCTATGAAGAGGTAAGTTCAAGTCTGGACCAGGGAAATGCAGTGGATGTTGTGTATATGGACTTTTCAAAAGCTTTTGATACAGTGCCACACAAAAGGTTGGTACATAAAATGAGAATAATGGGGATAGGGGAAAATATGTGTAACTGGGTTAAAAACTGGCTCAGTGATAGGAAATAAAGGGTGGTTATTAATAGTACGTACTCGGACTGGGTCTCAGTTCATAGTGGGGTACCACAGGGGTCAGCATTGGGCCCGCTTCTTTTCAACATATTTATAAATGACCTTGTTGGGGGCATGCGGAGTAGAATTTCAATATTTGCAGATGATACTAAACTCTGCAGGGTAATCAATACAGAGGAGGATAATTTTATATTACAGGGAGATTTATGTGAATTGGAGGATTGGGCTGAGAAGTGGCAATTGAAGTTTAATGTAGATAAATGTAAGGTCATGCACTTGGGTAGAGGAAATAACATTTATGATTATGTACTTAATTGTAGAACACTGGGTAAAACAGACACAGAAAAAGACTTGGGTGTATGGGTGGATGGTAAACTTCACTTTAGTGGACAGTGTCAGGCAGCTGCTGCCAGGGCTAATAAAATAATGGGATGTATTAAAAGAGGTATAAGTGTTCATGAAAAAAATATAGTTCTACCTCTGTACAAGTCACTAGTGCGACCGCACTTAGAATACTGTGTACAATTCTGGTCACCGATATATAAGAAGGACATAGCTGAACTGGAGAGGGTGCAGAGAAGAGCGACCAAGATTATTAGAGGAATAGGTGGGCTGCAATACCAAGACAGGTTATTAAACTTGGGGTTATTTAGTTTGGAAAAACGAAGGCTTAGGGGGGATCTAATCACAATGTATAAATATATGAGGGGACAGTACAGAGACCTTTCCAAAGATCTTTTTACACCTAGGCCTGCGACTGGAACACGGGGGCATCCGCTACGTCTTGAGGAAAGAAGGTTTAATCATAATCACAGACGAGGATTCTTTACTGTACGAGCAGTGAGACTATGGAACTCTCTGCCGCATGATGTTGTAATGAGTGAGTCACTACTAACATTTAAGCAGAGCCTGGATGCCTTTCTTGAAAAATATAATATTACCAGTTATGTATATTAGATTTTATGACAGGGTATTGATCCAGGGAACTAGTCTGATTGCCGGATGTGGAGTCAGGAAGGAAATTTTTTCCCCATTGGAACTTGTTTGCCACATTGGGTTTTTTTTTGCCTTCCTCTGGATCAACATGTTAGGCTACGGGTTGAACTAGATGGACTTAGAGTCTCCCTTCAACCTTAAAAACTATGATACTATGATACTATGATGATACATTGACACCATCTGCAGCAAGATGATGCTGCAGGTCTTTGGAGGTGGTCTGTGGATTGTCCTTGACTGTTCTCACCATTCTTCTTCTCTGCCTTTCTGATATTTTTGTTGGCCTGCCACTTCTGGGCTTAACAAGAACTGTACCTGTGTCCTTCCATTTCCTTACTATGTTCCTCACAGTGGAAACTGACAGTTTAAATCTCTGAGACAACTTATTGTATCCTTCCTCTGAACAATTATGTTGCATAATCTTTGTTTTCAGATCATTTGAGAGTTGTTTTGAGGAGCCAATGATGCCACTCTTCATAGGAGATTCAAATAGGAAAACAACTTACAAGTGGCCACCTTAAATACCTTTTCTCATGATTGGATACACCTGCCTATGAAGTTCAAAGCTCAATGAGGTTACAAAACCAATTTAGTGCTTTAATAAGTCAGTAAAAAGTAGTTAGGAGTGTTCAAATCAAGAAATTGATAAGGGTGCCTATACTTTTGCACCGGTCAAATTTTGTTTAAATGCGGATTGCACATTTTCTGTTAGTACAATAAACCTCATTTCAATCCAGAAATATTACTGAGTCCATCAGTTATTAGATATATGAAACTGAAATAGCTGTTGCAAAAACCCAAATTATTATAAAGAAAAAAGGTTAACATTAATAGGGGTGCCCAAACTTTTTCATATGACTGTATATATATATATATATATATATTATATATATATATATATATATATATATATATATATATATGTATATATCTTGAAAAGATGCTCAGGACAAGGCGGGAGGAGTGACAGATGGCTAGTGGGTTGGTTGGAAATATGGGCCGTGTGAGATGTCTGTTCTGTAGTGGGGTACCTGGAGTGAGGATGTGGCCTTGTAGCTTGAACCATTCGGTAAGCCCGTAAGTATCCTCTGTGCATCTGTAGATTATGACTTGCCCAGGAACAAGCTTAGAAAAGACCAGGGGCTAGATAGCCATCGGGGTAGAGAACCTCGGATGAGCCAAGGGAAGTCAAGTGACTAGAATCTCTCAGGGGCAGTGAGAGGAACATGAGTAACCGAAGAGAGAATAAGGGGATGCAGAGCCATAGGCCTGGCAGCTCGAGGACTAGGTCCCAGTTAGCAGGATAGGCCAAACGGAATACTCCAGGAGAGAGGGGCAGCAGAACCATAGAAGTGTGTCCATGTCTGTAATGATGGTGGAAGATCAAATAAACTGTTCTACATTGTTTTGCCAAGAGAACTCCAGTGTCATGTGTCTATCTGCTATGGTGACTGGCTGTGGGGTAGAGCATGCTGCCCTGAAGAGAGCCGTAAGTGTTGCACACCTTGCCCGAAGCAAGTTACAAATATTGTTTCTCTCTGGCGAAGAAGTGCAAAGCCCTCATGGCACAGCATTTGCACCTTCTTTTCAAGTGGCACTGTGAACAGGGTCATTCTCTGCACAACCTGTTGAGACGGGCTGTGAGAAAGAAGCCTGAGATGAAGAAGTTACTGGCCGTGTAAAGAAAGATGCCAGGACATAGCCTGAAGGCATACGTGGGCCACACCCATTTTGGGTGGTACTAAAGGAAAAGAGCGAGAAGCGCTACTCTTGTGTGTTCAGAAGCTGAGGATTAAGAAATGTCCCTTGTTCAGTGATAGTATCAGAGAAGAGAATAACAGCTCCCTGGAGAATGATTGAAGGGTGCAGTGCTCGGAAATTCTGGTCCGGCTTCCAGGTGAAGACTAAATAAAAATTGAGAAATGCCAGCACCAGCATAAATACAATGAAAAAGTTTATTAAAAAAATTAAAAGCCCATTAAACATACGTGTTTAGGGCATAATAGGAACATGGAAACGTTTCCATCTTGCTATTTTGAATTCAAAAATGTTTCTTAATTTGCACAGGGCATTAAACAGGTGTATCATAAAGCAAAAATACCGTTAAAAAATCATTTTTATTTTATAATTATTAAAAATCCCGACCAGGTGTAAATTTCTTGAACATTTTGCTAAAAATGCACAGAAAAGGGAGAAGGTAATGCTGACCCTGTGCGAGTCAATCCCTCCTGTGCCCTAGCTGTCAGCAGAGGTCGGTACCCTAATTGATGTAATGGCGCCTCCGCTCACCGTAGACTTACTCTACCATCACTTTTCAAGCAGGTGATAGAGATGAAAATGTAAATCTGGAGACTCTCATGGACAAGAAAAACCTCAACGCGTTTCCCCTTTTCTTTGGTAAATAGCTGAATCCAGGCAAAATAGGTGCTGAAAAAGAAGACCTAAAATATAACTTTTATTTCACGTGCTGATAAAAAGTGAACCTCGGCTCACTAAGGGTGAGTAAAACCAAACCACGATAGTGTTTAAAAATCCTGTTGAACGCAGGGACACAAAAAACAGACCAAGTAGTCTTGGCCCTTGGTGATAGGGTACGGCAAAGCTGGCCTCAAAACTAAGTTGAGGATGCCACCAATAGCTACCTACCACGGTATATCCTGACTATGGACTGACACACACCCTTATTCATTCATGAAGCTGGATATATTACCAGCATAAGGAAATGTGTCTATAGTGTATAAAAGTGGACCACAGGGAGTCATATATAAATCCCATAAGGGAACGATCTTACCTGGTCCAGCAGATATATAGGAGGGGGCGACACATAGAAGGACCACCAACACAACGGCTTTTTCAAGGGGAGCTGTCCACCAGCTCTTCAAATCCCACAATAATAATGCCGGAGGGTCAATTCCATGTACTAGGGCAGACACTCACTCCCAACGCGTTTCATGGAAGGCAATCATCAGGGGAGTCTGGTGAGGAATATCGAGTATGGCCCATACCATCTTATGTGGCCATATTGTTGTGCCCAAAGAAATTCGCACATGTGCGTGCGTCAGACATATATCCTTTCAAAGGTGCCGTACTAACAAAAAATGTGGCATCCTCAACTTAGTTTTGAGGCCAGCTTTGCCGTACCCTATCACCAAGGGCCAAGACTACTTGGTCTGTTTTTTGTGTCCCTGCGTTCAACAGGATTTTTAAACACTATCGTGGTTTGGTTTTACTCACCCTTAGTGAGCCGAGGTTCACTTTTTATCAGCACGTGAAATAAAAGTTATATTTTAGGTCTTCTTTTTCAGCACCTATTTTGCCTGGATTCAGCTATTTGCTAAGGTTGATACTGTGGATCCTCTGGGTATTTTGCTATTGCTTCCCTTTTCTTTGGTTCATCAAGAGGTTGATGTAAATGCCCTATTCTATGTGCTAGTCACCATGATGTTCTCAACAGATAATCCTGGAGGAGCCAGTTACCAACTGTAACGTCCTGGTGGTGGATTCACTGGGCCGTGCACCGGGCTCCCTCAGTGAGGCAGCCCGGAGCTAACCCCTATACAGGGACTGTCCGATCACCCCACCAGAGGGCCTAGATGCACAGTAGCCAGAACAATAGGGGTACGGGATAAGAGTCCTTTAGGGATCTGCACAGGAATGTCTCTGAGTCCAACGAGCACCGTAGGCAAGACGGATGACTGGAACCGGGTTCAGGTGCCGGGCAGGAACAACAGATGGAGTCCGGGTCCAGCGAGACATGCAGGCTGATGTTACCAGGTGAAGTCGGGGATCAGTGACGGGTACAGGCTGATGGAAGATGGCGGGATCCTCAGCAGACAGTCACCGGGAGACTTCCTGGGGAATCAGCATTCAGGACCAGGTTGAGGCGACAGATGGACTCTGCGGAAGAGACAGTGTTAAACAGGAGATAAGGTACAGAGGGACCTGACACCTAGCTATGTAAACATGTTGATCAGGCACCGCCCATAGGTAACAGGAAGTCTTTTATACCCTGCATCTGCAATCAGCCACATCCTGTTCCAGGGATGCTGGCCCTATAAGACCAGATGAGTGAGCGCGGCCCCGGCCTAATACACATGCATGAAGCCCGGGAGCCAGAGGCAAATACAGGAAGGTGGAGGGACCACCGAGTAGGGAGCACGAGGGACGCAGGGGAGCAAGAGCGGGAACAGCGGACGCGATCGGTGAGCACGTGGACCGGATCAGTGGGTACAGAGCAGCAGCGTGATGCTGAGACTGGATCAGTGGGTAGGGAACGGTGTCGTGATACCGAGACCGGATCAGTGGGTAGGGAGCGGTGTCGTGACACCGAGACCGGATCAGTGCGTACGGAGCGTTGCCGTGACACTGAGACCGGATGAGTGGGTAAGGAGCGTTGCCGGGACCCCAGGAGCGTGACACCAACATGATGACCAACAATAAATCCAGCTCCCAGCGCAATGGCTATGATTTAGATAGAGGTGATATGCTGTGGGGATGCTTTTTTTCTGAAGTGACAAGGAAGCTGGTAAGAGTCGATGGGAATAAGCATGGATGGAGCTAAATACAGGGCAATTATAGTGGATAGCCTCTTTGAGGCTACAAAAGACTTGAGACTAGGGCATACCCTAATCATACTGTCAAAGCTACAATGGAATTGTTTGGATCAAAGCATATTCAAGTGTGTGAATAGTCTATTCAAAGTCTATACCTAAGCACTATTGAAATCTTTCTATCTGTGGAAAGTCTTGCAAATTGCTATTCACAGATGCTCTCCATCAATCACACTGAGCAAGAGCTATTTTCCTAAGACGAATGGGCAAACATTTAAGCTTCTGGATGTGCAACCTGTTAGAGACATACCACAAAGGACTTGCAGCAATAACTGTAGTGAAGGGTGGTGCAACAAAGTATTGACTAAGGGGGGTTGAATACAAATGCACATCACAATTTGTGAATTTATATTTTCAAAATATTTAGAAAACCATGTATAATTTCCTTTACACATCACCAACACTACTATATACTATATACTGCTATATCACAAAAAAACCTAATAAACTACATTTCATTTTGTTTGTGTAATGTGAAAAATTGGAAAAGTTCACTGGGTAGGAATTAATTTTCAAGGCACCAAGCTCCCGCTCCATATCATCCCTCACACAATGTCCATCTCCATACTGTCGGCCATATGCTGATCTTTCTTCAGAATGTCCCTAAAGGCCCCGTTACGTGCAACGACGTATCTAACGATATATTGCTGGGGTCACGGATTCCGTGACGCACATCTGGCATTGTTAGCGACGTCGTTGCGTGTGACAGCAAGGAACGACCGTTAACGATGGAAAATACTCACCTTTTCATCCATTGTTGACACGTCATTCCTTTCAAAAAATCGTTGATTGTTGAGCACACAGGTTGTTCGTCGTTCCCGAGACAGCACACATTGCTCCGTGTGACACCTCTAGAACGACGAACTATAGCTTACCTGCGGCCACCGGCAAGGCGGAAGGAAGGAGGTGGGCGGGATGTTACATCTCGCTCATCTCCGCCCCTCTGCTTCTATTGGGCGGCCGCTTAGTGACGTCGCTGTGACGCTGCACGATCCGCCTCCTTAGAAAGGAGGCGGCTCGCCGACCACAGCGATGTCGCTAGGCAGGTAAGTACGTATGACGGCTCCTAACGATTTTGTGCGCCATAGGCAGCGATTTGCCCATGATGCACAAACAATGGGGGGGTACGCTCGCTAGCGATATCGCAAACAATATCGCTGCGTGTAACACCCTCTTTAGAAGCTGCACATTTCCATACAGTTCCAGGCGCGCTGCCCCTCTCTATACTGTGTACACACCTATCAATGCTGTTGGAGGCATCTGTTTTCTGTGGAGTTGTCTCTGTTTCTGAGCACGCTCCAAAGCCCCTGACACACTCCATGATATATATTTCCAACATGAAGCCTGAAGGTGTGAATCTATGATATTTAAAAGGTTCTCCAACATGGAAATCTGTTATTAAATCCATTAAAAACTGTACTCATAAAAAAAATTTGTATTTCATTTTTGTATCTATATATATAATTGCCTTATTCTGTCTGTCTGTCTGTCTGTCTGTCTTGCTCCAAAAAAAATTGTGTCCTTACGGTGACACAAATCTGATTGGCCGCTGGGCTCGCCATGGCCCCGCCCCCCCGGACGGATTGGCCGCTCGCCCAGGCTGCGCCCCCATACGGATTGGCCGGCCGCTCGCCCAGGCTCCGCCCCCCCCACAGATTGGCCTCTCGCCCCGGCACCCTGCAGGCATTGGCAACTCGGCCACGCCCCGCCCCCTCACGCAATGCACGCTAGCTCTGGCCCTGCCCCCCCACGCATTCCCCGAACCGACACGGTCACGGAGCCACGATTACCAGGTGAGTACTGTACCCCTGGGAGCCCACATCAGCGTACTCCGCCAAACCAGCCGACACATACCCTCGCATTGCTGGGGCTGGCCGGCGTATGCTGGTGTGGGCTCCCGTGCGAGCGGGGGACGAGATACGCTGGTAACCATGGTAGCATAGTTACCAGCGCATCAAGGTCCTGCAGCGGCAGAAAATAATACACACACGCACACACATAACAGCACACACACACATACACACACACACACATCAGATCACACTCACTCTCACACACACATCACATCGCATCCACATACTCACAACATCCTGGGATATCGCTTGCTTCTCGGCGGCGATACTGTGCTGGGAGCTTCCAGGACCTGCCGGAGGATCACATGGCCAGAAGCATGTGGTATCTCCAGATAGTGAGTATGAGCGCGTATGTGCAATATCGTCAATGTGTGTGTGAGTGTATGCGATCGGGTGTGTGTGAGTGTATGCGATCGGGTGTGTGTGAGTGTATGTGATCGGGTGTGTGTGAGTGTATGTGATCGGGTGTGTGTGAGTGTATGCGATTGGGTGTGTGTGTGTGTATGCGATCGGATCTGTGAGTGTCGGCAGAGGAGCACGGCGTGCTGGAGGAGGCTGGGAGGAGAGAGGCTGATCCTGGTGAAGGCTGGGATGGGGAGGCTGAGAGAAGAGAGGCTGATGCTGGGGGAGGCTGAGGCTGGGGTAGGCTAGGGAGGAGAGAGGCTGATGCTGGGAGGAGAGAGGCTGATGCTGGGGGAGGCTGAGGCTGGGGTAGGCTGGGAGGAGAGAGGCTGGAGAGAGGCTGATGCTGGGAAGAGAGAGGCTGATGCTGGGAGGAGAGAGGCTGATGCTGGGGGAGGCTGAGGCTGGGGTAGGCTGGGAGGAGAGAGGCTGATGCTGGGGACAGAAAAGGCTGATGCTGGGAGGAGAGAGGCTGATGCTGGGAGGAGAGAGGCTGATGCTGGTGACAGAAAAGGCTGATGCTGGGAGGAGAGAGGCTGATGCTGGGGACAGAGAGGCTGATGCTGGGGACAGAGAGGCTGATGCTGGGGACAGAGAGGCTGATGCTGGGGACAGAGAGGCTGATGCTGGGGACAGAGAGGCTCATGCTGGGATGAGAGAGGCTGATGCTGGGAGGAGTGAGGCTGATGCTGCGGGCAGAGAGGCTTATGCTGCGGGTAGGGAGGCTAATGCTGGTGCAGCATGGGGGATGGAGCACGATGGGGGGTGCGCAGCATGGGGGATGGAGCACGTTTGGGAGTGCGCAGCATGGCGGATGGAGCACGTTTGGGAGTGCGCAGCATGGCGGATGAAGCACGTTTGGGAGTGCGCAGCATGGCGGATGGAGCACGTTTGGGAGTGCGCAGCATGGCGGATGGACCACGTTTGGGAGTGCGCAGCATGGCGGATGGAGCACATTTGGGAGTGCGCAGCATGGCGGATGGAGCACGTTTGGGAGTGCGCAGCATGGCGGATGGACCACGTTTGGGAGTGCGCAGCATGGCGGATGGAGCATGTTTGGGAGTGCGCAGCATGGCGGATGGAGCACGTTTGGGAGTGCGCAGCATGGCGGATGGAGCACGTTTGGGAGTGCGCAGCATGGCGGATGGAGCACGTTTGGGAGTGCGCAGCATGGCGGATGGAGCACGTTTGGGAGTGCGCAGCATGGGGGATGCAGCACGATGGGGAGTGCGGAGCATGGCGGATGGAGCACGTTTGGGAGTGCGCAGCATGGCGGATGGACCACGTTTGGGAGTGCGCAGCATGGCGGATGGAGCACGTTTGGGAGTGCGCAGCATGGCGGATGGAGCACGTTTGGGAGTGCGCAGCATGAGAGATGGAGCACGATGGGGGGTGCGCAGCATAGGGGATGGAGCACGATGGGGAGTGTGCTGCATGGGGGATGGAGCACGATGGGGAGTGCGGAGTATGGCGGATGGAGCACGTTTGGGAGTGTGCAGCATGGCGGATGGAGTACGTTTGGGAATGCACAGCATGGCGGATGGAGCACGTTTGGGAGTGCGCAGCATGGGAGATGGAGCACGATGTGGGGTGCGCAGCATAGGGGATGGAGCACGATGGGGAGTGCGCTGCAATGGGGATGGAGCACGATGGGGAGTGCGCTGCATGGGGGATGGAGCACGTTTGGGAGTGCGCACCTCCCCCCAACACACACACACACGCGCGCGCACTGCACAACACACCACACACCACACTGGGAACCACAAACAACTGCCCTACACAGACACCCACACACACAGACAACGCTGCACACACACAACACCCAACACACAAACACCGCGGCACACACAAATATACGCACATACCGCACAACACACACATTGCACAAAACATACCTCCCCCCAAAACACACCACACACACACAAACCGCGCAACACACACACAACGCTACAGACACACAGCACTCCACAAACAACGCAACAAACATACAACACCGCTCTCACCCCCCGTCACACCCAGACAACACCCAGAACATGTACAGTGCCCTACACAAACACTGGCATCTACACACAACAACATCTATATATATATATATATATATATATATATATATATATATATATATATATATATATAACAAAAATCATACATGAACTACACAATACGTAAATTCTAGAATACCCGATGCGTAGAATCGGGCCACCTTCTAGTTATTATATAAAGGCCATATATGCCCTTTATTTATTTATTTATTTATTTATAGTTTTGTAATATACAATACTCAGTAAACAAATGTATTAATAAAGGGCATAAATGTGTCAGTAAATTACCTGAAAATCTGTTCTTTAACATGACATGACAGAAGTAAATAGCTTGTTCAAAGCAATAGCACAATAGTGTATGATATTGCCAGTACTCCTTGAAGAAATATTCACTCAATACTGAAGTGTCATATCTCTTGTATAGCTGTACAGGATGAAAATGACCTTTAATTTAATTTCTGGAAGCATGATTCAAAGAGTGATAAAGCCCTTATACAACAACTTGTGACATTAAGATTTCTCAATGTTATTTTTGTTGCTAAATGTTCCTAACACATTGTAAATGGAAGTTTGGAAATTTGTATTTTATGCCATAGTCTGTTCTTTACAAGCAGAGCTTTTGTAAGGCATTTTGGAAAATAGCTGTTTTACTTTTTGTTTTCTATTATTGTAATTTTCATTATTTAGACTTACTGTGTATTCTAAATCTAAGTCATGAATAATTTATTGAGAAACTTTGGAAATATAAGTATTTATACCGTAAAATAGTTTAATTAGCTTTTATAATTTAAATGACTTTGACATGTTTCATATAAGGATTTATTCCATGTAGTGGAAACTTCAAATAATTGGGTCAGAACTGTAACTTTAAGCCAACAGAAGGTAATGCAATTGAATGATGTCAAGGGAAGCAGTCATTTTGAGAGATAGGATACTGGGAGCAGTCTACGTGATAAAGAAGGGAAGACGGTTGTAACCAGTTTGGGTTGGGGGCTCATCGAACAGCAATCTCTTTAGAGAGTAGGGATCATTTGAAGCATGGGAAGGAAGCACTCAGTGTTACACCTCGTTTTCACTTGCATTTTGCACAGACGCATGCAGTCCAACAAAACATTGAATTGCACTCTCACCAAGGCAAAACTATGAAGCAGTGTCCATCTATGATTGTTTTCTCATGCAATATCGGCATGAGAAATTAATCACAGCATGCTGCATTTAGCAGTGAGTCTCGACTCACATGCACCCATACAAGTCTATAGGTGTGTGTGAAACATTGCAATACACTTGCATGTCATCCAACCACAGTGCAATGTATGCAGAGACAGGTCACGGAGGAGAAGGAAAAAGTGCTCCTCCCTTCTTCTCCGCAGCTATGATCCGATCACAAGATCGAATCACAGTAGCATGATCCTCATCTCACACTCATAGCAAAGGGTCATTAGCATATTGATTCCAATGCTCTTACCTTGGAAGCTATGCACAAGTGGAACCAAGGCCTGAGATAGAAAAACAGACTGAATAATATAGAAGAGACAAATACCCAAAACAGCCATTTTAGGGTAAAAACAAATTGATCCATTCAAATTAAGAAGCCATTTGTGTGGCAACAACTCCAAAATAAAAATAAACAGGAGAAATAGGAGTATAAGGTGCAAAAAGTAAACATAATTTTATTAAATAGGCAGAGGTAATAAAAACAGACAATCTGGTTAAAAATTGTGACAGGTGTGATGGCAATATAGTTATGAATAAATACCACTTTTAGAACAGGGCAGAGGGTAAATATATATATACAGGTATTAAGATAAAATGACTAGAATGAATATTAGGCCATGTGGACACAGTAATAGGCAAAGATCAAAATGACACATATTTAAACCAAAGGGCATTAATAGACCCTCAAAAATACATACCCATAAGCATTGGGAATAAAGCATATATATCAATTGCTGTCACCACCAACCCCTGATGAAGCAATGGCCACGATGGTGAACTTATTTTCCTAAGCGAAACATACGTTGGAGCCTTTGACTTAGTGGTGAAATTTCACTGTATAAAATTTGGTCCAAGGGCAAATGGGCACCTTGTAGGTGGCATATTGTCATGGGTTTGTGTCATGATTCGCCTCCCCGTCCACATGGCTAGGGGGCAGAGCCTTCTCCCGGGACTCACTTCCAGAGCCTGGATGCCTTAAAAGCTCACATTTCCAGTGAACCAGTGCCAGCTATAAGCTTAGCGCTGCGTTGCCTGAGATTGCTGGTCCTGTGAGTGATATCCTGATCCGTCTGTTCCTTTACCACCGTGTCCTTTTCTGTGTTCCGTCCCCTTTTCATCTCTCCAGTCCTCTATCCTCTCTCCTACCTCCTCACTCAGTTGCTTCCTCTGGGACTGACCTCGGCCTGACCTTGACTCCGCTTCTGCTCTTTTCTCCGGTCCTCCTTTTGCCTGTACTGTGCTTGACCCGCCTCGCCTGACTATTCCATGCATGCCCCGCAGCTCTGCTCCCAAGCTGTGCTGTGAGACAGTGTACGAGAACACTGTGTATTTACTTCCTGGTTCTCGTTTCTCCGTTTAGTGTCTTTTGCTGCAGAGCTCCGGCTCCCCCTGGTGGCAGCTTGACAGTATAGCTGGCCCCAAATAGGCATTAGTTTTCTCATAGGAATTTAATGCCAGTTACCTTGGTAGTGGGATCCTTCTATGCATTTTGAGGGATACTATAACGGACCCACTTAGTACTTTGTGTGAGCAAGTGGCCAACCTCACTCAGTTGGTTCAGGATTTGGCTGCAGAGCATCGCACCCTGGTAGCTTCACATAATATGCTGCATAGTGAGGTCTCCGCCTCTGCAAGGGCCACCTTAGGGGCATCTCCCTTGCAAAATGTGGGTCGTCATAGTCCCACTGATGTCCAACTTAACACTCCCGAACTCAAGGTGATGCTCCCCGATACGTTTTCTGGGGAAAAAAACCTATTCCAGACATTTAGAGAGAGCTGTTGACTTCTTTTCACTCTCCAACCTTGGTCCTCAGAGACTCAGTGGGTGGTGATCATTATGTTGTTACTTAGAGGGGATACCCAGGCCTGGGCGTTTTCCCTACCCCCTTTCGGCCCCAGAATGACATTCGGTTGACTTCTTCTTTGACTCCCTCGGTGTGATATACGATGAACCAGATCGAGTACGGGTGGCTGAGGACAGGATTATGTGTCTCACTCAGGGGAATCACACTGCTGAGCAATGTTGTTCTGAGTTTCAGCAGTGGTCCACTGAGGTACGGTGGAATGATTCTACATTCAGATGCCAGTTCCGGAGAGGTATTTCGGACTCACTGAAAGACGCCTTGGCTCTGCACCCTCCTCCCAGTACCTTGGACAAAGAAATGACAGAGTCAGTTCGCATGGACCGTAGATTACGGGAAAGAAGGGGTATGCGCGAGATTCCTTCCACTCTGCCTAGGCTGCCTCCTTTGCCAGCTACGGAGCACATGGAAATTGGAGCCATAAGTCCGGACGAGAAGGAGAGGAGAAGATTCCGGGATGTCAAGCTGTGTTTCTATTGTGGACACCATGGACACTGGAGGAAGGACTGCCTTGCTTGCCCCCGCTAAACAGTTATTAGGAAACTTCTAAGTCTGGGTAACTGCCGAGGAAGTTGCCCAGACTATCAGGTACCTTTCCTCTCCTCCAAAAGGATTCTTCTAAACGTTGCTCTTCGGGTCAAGGAGTCATTCTGGTCAGCTACTGCCTTTGTTGATTGTGGGTCCGCTATGAACTTCATTGACTCTAGATGTGTTCAATGATTAGAGTTAGGGACAGTGAGGTTTGATGGACCTATCCAACTCCTGGCAATTGATAAAACACCGTTGTCTCAAAACTGCATTTGGTTTGCTACAAAAAAGTTTACTCTGGTGATCGGGTCTCTGCATTCTGAACTAATTTCTTGTTTTGTAATGGACAACCTCAATGCTGACTTATGCCGGCGTTACATGGGACAATCTATCGCATGAGCGATCGTACCCGCCCCCGCCGTTTGTGCGTCACGGGCAATTAGTTGCCCGTAGCACACAAAGTCGTTAACCCCTGTTACATGCACTTACCTCCAGGACGACGTCGCTGTGGGCAGCGAACATGCACTTCCTGAAGGGGGAGGGACGTTCGGCATCACAGCGACATCACACGGCAGCCGGCCAATTGAAGCGGAGGGGCGGAGATGAGCGGGACGTAACATCCCGCCCACCTCCTTCCTTCCGCATTGCCGGCGGGATGCAGGTAAGCTGTGTCTGTCATTCCCGAAGTGTCACACGGAGCGACGTATGCTGCCATGGGAACGATGAACAACCATAGCACAGAAGGAGGACCGACATTTTGAAAATGAACGACGTGTCAACGAGCAACGATAAGGTGAGTATTTTTGCTCGTTCACAGTCGTTCGGAGGTGTCACATGGTACGATATCTCTGATGATGCCGGATGTGCGTCACTAACGACGTGACCCCGACGACATATCGCCCGATATATATTGTACCGTATGACACCGGCATTAGTGTTGAGGTATCCTTGGTTAATGTTGCATAATCTCGTTATTGATTGGGAATGTCGTACCATAATCAAATGGAGTCCTGCCTGTCATAAAAAGTGTTTAAAATCCATATCTGTGTCCTCCGTAAGTCCTGAGGGTCTTCCGGAATACCTGATGGACTACGGAGATGTATTCTTGGAAATAGAGGCCGAGGTTTTTCCACTTCATCGCCTATTGACTCTGCCATTGATTTGATTCCCAACTCCAAATTGCCCAAGGACCGTTTATATCACATCTCGGGTCCAGAAAGGGCTGTTATAAATCTTACATATCCGACAGTATACGTAAAGGGCATATCCATCCTTCTTCTTCCCCTGTGGCCACTGGGTTTTTTTTTGTAAAAAAGAAGGACGGAGGGTTACGGCCATGTCTCGATTTCCGAGAATTGAACAAGATTACCGTGAAAAACACGTATCCGCTTCTACTCATCCTTGATCTCTACAACCAACTCTCCGAAGCCATGGTTTACTAAACTAGATCTTAGGGGGGCCTATAATCTTATTCATATCAGAGAAGGGGATGAGTGGAAAACGGTCTTTCTTACGTCAGAGGGGTTATTCGAGAATTTGGTGATGCCTTTCAGTTTATCAAATGCTCCTGCGGTGTTTTTTAAAATATCATCAATGATGTCTTCTCTGATTTTATTGGTCGTTTCGTTGTCATCTATATCGATGACATTTTGATTTTTTCTGTCAACAAGGAGACGCATATTACACATGTCAGTTCTGTATTACAGAGGTTACGTGATAACCAACTGTTTGCCAAGCTTAAAAAATGTGTTTTTTCTGTTTAGGAAAAAACCTTTCTTGGGTTACTCCTTTCTCGTGATGGGTTTAAGATGGACCTGGGGAAAGTGCAGACTATCATTGACTGGGTGCAACCCAGGGATATCAAGGCGTTACAACGCTTTTGGGTTTCGCCAATTATTATCGGAGGTTTATTAAGGAGTTTTCCCAGATTGCCAAGCCCTTGACCGACCTTACTCGGAAAGGGGCGTATCTGCAGAACTGGTCGCAGACAGCTGTCCAGGCCTTCCTTGAAGTGAAGGATCGTTTCATGTCCGCCCCGGTCCCGATACAGCCCGACCTCAAGGCACCATTTATTGTGGAGGTGGACGCCTCGGAGGTGGGGGTGAAGGCAGGTCTGTCTCAGGGTCCTGCTACTCTGACAAATCTGCGACCTTGTGAATTCTTTTCCAAGAAATTCACTCTGGCTGAGTGGAATTATGATGTGGGTAACCGTGAATTATTGGCAGTAAAGTTGGCATTCAAAGAGTGGAGGCATTTTTGGAGCGTCCTACTCATCGTATTACAGTCATCACTGATCATAAAAATCTTGCCTATATCGAGTCGGCCAAGAGACTAACGTCTCGACAGGCGAGGTGGACCCTTTTTTTTCTAGATTTCATTTTACCATTACTTTTCAGCCTGGGTCCTAAAACATGCGGGCGGATGCCCTATCCCGTAGTTTGGACCTGGTGTCCTCTCCAGAGCCTCCTTCCTCCATTCTTCCACAAGGGGTGGTGGTCGCTGCCTTGTCATCTGAGTTGGAGGCTGAGGTTCGAGAAGTCCAGTCCTTAGCGCCATCCTCCGCTCCAGACACTAAATTGTTCGTCCCTTTGCACCTTCGGTTATGGGTATTACAAGAGTTCCATGAGTCCGTACTTAGTGGCCACCCAGGCATTACAGCCACTCGCATGGTTGTTGCTCGACTGTTTTGGTGGCCATCTCTTCATTTGGATGTGGCTCGATTTGTTTCTGCCTGTGCTATACGTGCCCGTGATAAGGTATGTTGAAACAGGCCGGCCAGGGAACTGATTCCACTGCCTGTTCCTGAAAGGCCATGGACCCACTTGTCCATGGATTTCATTACGGACCTTCCTGTTTCTAATGGCATGAGTGTTATCTGGGTGGTATTGGATTGCTTTAGTAAACAGGCACATTTTGTTCCCCTCTTGAGTCTACCTAATGCGGCGACCCTTGCCAACCACTTTATCGACCAGGTGGTTCGGTTACATGGGTTGCCCCTGAATATTGCATCTGACAGGGGGATACAATTCGTTTTTTGGTTATGGAGTGCCTCGTCCAGGCGGTTGGGGATTAAATTGTCCTTCTCGTCCACCTATCATCCTGAGTCCAATGGGCAGATGGAGAGGACGAATCAGACCCTTGAGCAAATCCTGTGGAGCTTGGTTTCTGCCCAGCAGGAGGATTGGTGTACATTTATGCCCCTTGCGGAGTTTGCATTTAATAGCAGAGTCCACCTGTCTACGTGAATGTTTCCCTTCTTCTATTATTACGGGTTTCACCCTCACTTCGGGGCCTTCTCCAGAGTAGATTTGGGGTGTCCAGGGGCCGACTCCATGATTCAGCGTCTGGGGTAGGTATAGAAGGAGTTACGACAGTGCATCGAGACGGCTCAGTGGTCCCAGAAACACCAGGCAGATAAACGGCGTTCTCCGGGACCCTCCTTTCAAGTGGGGGACAAAGTGTGGCTGTCCACTCGAAATGTTAGGCTAAAGGCCCCGTCTCAAACAGAGATAAATCTTTGGCAGATCTGTGGTTGCAGTGAAATCATGGACATATTGTTCCATTTGTACACAGCCACAAACCTGGCACTGATTGTCCACAATTTCACTGCAACCACAGATCTGCCGCAGATTTATCTCTGTGTGTGACAGGGCCTTTAGGGTTCCATCTCCTACGTTGGGTCCAAAGTTTATAGGAACTTATGAGATCATCGAGGTGGTCAACCTGGTGGCCTTTCGGTTGCAACTGCCCCAGACCTTGTGTATTCCTAATGTATTTCATACCTCCTTGCTTAAGACATTTGTTCCATCGGTGGTGGATTCTCAGACCCCTCAGGCTCCGATATTGGTAGACAGTGAAGAGGAATATGAGATCCAGCATATTATTGATTCTCGTTGGGTTTGTAGTTCCCTCCAGTATCGGATGGGTTACGGTCCGGAGGACAGGTCCTTGGTGCTGGCTTGATCTGTGCCGGCAGATCGGTTGATTGTGGCTTTCCACCGGAAGTTTCCTGGGAAGCCTGGGGTTCTGGTGGCCCCCCTTTGAGCAGGGGATACTGTAATAGTTCGCCTCCCCGTCCACATGGCTAGGGGGCGGAGCCTTCTTCCGGGTCTCACTTCCGGAGCATGGATGCCTTAAAAGCTCACATTTCCAGTGAACCAGTGCCGGCTATATGCCTGTGATTGCTGGTCCTGTGAGTGATATCCTGAACCGTCTGTTCCTGTGCCCCCATGCCCTTGTCTGTGTTCTGTCCCCTGGTCGTTTCTCCAGTCCTCTGTCCTCTCTTCTACCTCCCCAATCGGTTGCTTCCTCTGGTACTGATCTCGGTCTGACCTTGACTCTGCTTCTGCTCTTTTCTCCGGTCCTCCTTCTGCCCGTACTGTGCTTGACCTGGCTAGCCTGACTATTCCTCGCAAACCCCGTAGCTCTGATCCCTAGCTGTTCTGTGAGGCAGTGTACAAGAATATTGTGTATTTACTTCCTGGTTCTCGTTGCTCCGTTTAGTGTCTTCTGCTGCTCTCCGACCCCCCCTGGTGGCAGCTTGACAGTTTGGTGAATTCACTGTTCAATAACAGAAAAAGGCCCTCTTTGTTCAACTACTATTGTGGAGATCTTCACTGTTTATGATGGAAACTGCATCAAAAGCCTTACAATCTGGAGATACTTCTATTAAACTTGGAAGTTATTCCCTATCTATAGGATACAGAATAACTTCCTGATTGCTGGAAATGGAACTGATGGAAGACCAATATATCTCGAGAACCGGGGCTCTTCAAATTGTCTGTGGGACTGCAAGAGATAACTGGGTACAATGTTTAGCTAGTTTTTACTACTCCCTTTAACAATGAATGAAGTGGATTTGCACATGATCCACCAATACTCCATTCAAACAAGATAATTTAGAGCCTGGGATCTTGTTATCAGATGGGTCCAATAAGTTAGATCCCCACTGACAGGGGAGTTATCTCCTCCAATATAGAAAAGGGATAACGTCCCAATTTGGTATAACCCAATGTTCCTCTCTGACTATTCCTATACTCTGGGGGTAGCTTGTCATTTGCAGCTAGTATTACTCACCTACAACACTAGACAGCTATGACATTAACTTTTTTCTGCTAGACTGTACAGCTTTTCTTTCTTATCCAGGCTTCTCTATCAGCAAGTAGAACCTGCAAAAGGAATCCAAAATGTAAGTATCCCCCGAGAAATACAAACCAAACCAAAAAGGTCAATGTCAAAATGTATACTTAATTACCTAGCCAAATGGACACAGAAAAACAGTATACAGATGAAACATGTATAAGAAAAGTATTAAGAAAACGGTATGAAAATAACCTTATAGCATAAATAGAAGGAAAAGTTAATAATTATAGAAGAAAGTAGGCTAAAAATCCATGCATAGGAAAAAGACTAAGATGGTTGTGGTTGTAGCTAAAGGTTCAGCTCTGGGTGGGGTGGCAATATGGTCACCATCATATAGTGACCATATAGTGGTAGATACCAGTCCAGCAGAACATGTAAGAGATTACATTCCTGTTACAAGGAGTTATTTGCACTTGACATTGTTTCTTTTGGAGTCTGTAACTGTACCCAACTTTTCCATTTGGCCCAGACCGACATAACAATGTTTTCCATGCACAACTCTTCAACACAGATTACATCAAAGGCACATTTAACTTCTCACATTTACAACACTGTCCCTATCTATTCCCAAAGTGTACAAATGCCTCATCCTATGGATAGACCAATGTTGAACTGTAGCTGCCATATGTGTCGTTATTTCTGGACACAGCTGCCCTATACACAGTATAAGGGATCAACAACTCCCCTCTATACAGTATAATTGGCCCACAGCTCCTCTATATACCGGATAGCTTTCTAAACCTCAGTATGATGGGCTAAAGTTCTCCTATACACAATATGAGAAACCCACAGCTCTCCTATATACGGTATGATGTCCTTCTTTCTCCCCTATACACAGTATGATGTCTACACTGCTACCTTAAAGCACAGTATAGTGAACCCCTACAGTAGCCACTCACACTGTTAAATGGCTAACACATTAGTCCCCACACTGTGTAATGGCCCCCACATTATAAAATGACTCACACTATATAATGGCCACCCAAGAGTCCCCATGCTTTATGAAAGCCTAGCTATGTCGCCCAGGGTAATGGGGTACTCGGTCCGGGGTGGTGTATAACTGGGGAATGTCACTTGGTGGCCATTGCCCGGTTCCATGCCCTGGGTGCTTTTTGAAAAAGGGGTATATTTACAGGGAAATTAAATGAAAATTTATCACGTAACGACACTTGCAGTTTGCGGCTATGTGTATGGAGCCACCGCTTCACAGTTTTCAGTACTGGGGCTGGTGTTAGTGACAGCCTGGATGTTAGGCCCTCCGCAAACAGGGCCAGGCCCCAGAGGACAGGTGATGTAGATTGGTGTTGAAAGAAGACAGGCCACACAAAGGGTTGCAGTGTAACTGGTTTCGTTACTCACGGCAAGATGTAAACTGGTCACCCGAGGAAGACTGGTGTTGACCACAGGTCCCCTTAGACTCAGTGCCGGTTTAGTAACCTGGTGGCTTCTTTCCCCTGCACCTCTCTTTGGTTGGTTGGTCCCCGTGGCTTGGAGCGGCTGGGGGTCTCCTCCTGGTTGTCACTTAACGGTAGTACATATAACGGTAGCGTGAACCCTGTGGGGTCGGAGTCTCTGGTCCTGTTCCCCGGTTCTCTCATTGCTACTGTGTCCTGAACTTCAAGGTCAGTGAGGTCCTTGATGGCCCCCTCACTGTGCAGATTTTATCAGGTCTGCTTGGAGCGTTTGCCTGACCTAGGATTCTGTACCCCGTCTATGCTGTTGTTAAGGGAGTACTCAACTGTACTCCACCGGCAACCAACCGCTTGGGCTCTCAGGTCCCTGTTGCACTCCTGTCAGTGTGTCTGCTCGCTTCCTCTCTCTTTCACCGACTCCTACCAACTACTGTCTGACTGTCCACTGTCTGCCCCTCCCACCTGGTCGTTTAGTGGACTGTATAGGCTCCCCCTCTAGGCGGCCATCCATCTGTCTAACCCTTACCTGGTACCAATCTATGAGGGAATTGGGGAAAAAAAACAGATTATCTGGAATGTTTGTGTTGTTACAGCCATTGGTCTTCCGGGTTGCTGGGGGGTAGGCCCTGCATTCTGGTGGGGAGGCAGTACCTTGTAGCTCCCTGATGACCTCAGGGGCGCTACATAGCCACTGTATGAGAGCCCCCATTATAGCTTCCAAACTGTATAATGCTCCCCCCATTCTGTAGACTTTATGTCGTCCCCCACAGTAGCTCCCAAATTGTATAATAGCTTCCACATTAGCTCTCTCATTGTATAATATCCCCCACACTATTTTAGGGTTCCACACTGTATGAAGGCCTTCATAGTAATCCATACAATGTATCAGAGGCCCCTACACAGTGGATTCCACACAGTAAGAAGGTCCCTTAAACTAAACCTCCCCACTGTTTGAGGTTACCCATAATTTATGATGGCCCAGTCACACCAAAAGTTTTAATAAAATATAAAACATATACATACCTAAAAAAGATACCGACAAATCCTCCAGCAAAGTGCCGGAGCAAGCACATAACGTCAGCTTCCCGGCACAGGATAATGATGTCATTGTGCCTAGACTCTGATGTTTTGTGGGTGTGCCATTGTTTTGGTTAGTGTATCACCCTGCTATTCTATCGACAACATACTAAAAGAAACCTGGAGATGCAGAGAGCGGTAATACAGTGAGATCATGTCTCCCTGATCACTCACTTAGTTTAACTATATCAGCATGCTACCCAAACCAGTAGAGTTAGGAGTTGCGGCATGTCGAGATGGGCCTCTCTGAGGTTCCTTTGCCCCACCGGTAGGTATGTCATTGATATGTCTTAATGTGGATCAATATGCCTCATTATGGACAGGTCACTAGTAGCGATATTAGGGAATATCAACAAAGGTACGGCTCAGAATCAATGATAGAATAAACAGAATGAATACAATAAACAGTAATCAAAGTAAAAAGATAACCATAGTACAATACAATAAGGGCTATAGACCAACTATACCTTGTAATATATTAACCCTAGAACGCATGCCTGGGGCCTCGCAGGCCTACTAGGTCATTTGTTTTCTATGGTAGATTGAATTGCTTGCTCGTTCTAGGGTTAACAATCGAAAGTAAAGGCCGCTTTACACGCTGCAATATCGGTACCGATATCGCTAGCGTGGGTACCTGCCCCCATCTGTTGTGCGACACAGGCAAATCGCTGTCCGTGCCGCACAACATTGCCCAGACCCGTCACATGTACTTATCTGCCCGGCAACGTCGCTGTGACCGGCGAACCGCCTCCTTTCTAAGGGGGCGGTTCGTTTAGCATCACAGCGACGTCACAGCAGTGTCACTGAACCGCCGCCCAATAGAAGCGGAGGGGCGGAGATGAGCGGGACGTAACATCCCGCCCACCTCCTTCCTTCGCATTGCGATTGGGAGGCAGGTAAGGTGAGCTTCCTCGTTCCTGTGGCGTCACACGGAGCGATGTGTGCTACCGCAGGAATGAGGAACAACTTCTTTACTGCTGCAGTAACGATAATTGAGAATGGACCCCCATTTCACCGATGAGCGATTTTGCACGTTTTTACGATGATGCAAAATCGCTCATAGGTGTCACACGCAACGGCATCGCTAATGCGGCCGGATGTGCATCACAAATTCCGTGACCCCAACGACTTCGCATTAGCGATATCGTAGCATGTAAAGCCCCCTTAAGTCTAATAAATAGAAAGGAATGCAAGTACATCAACTCTGTGCCTTGTAGGTAGGTATGGCTGATATAAAATAGGGGGTATTTATAGGAAGCTCACCTGTGTTTGGCAAATCATTGCACACACTGACATAATGGCTGGCTCGACTGGGACGGCATGGAAACTCCACGCCAAACAAAATTGATGGGTCAAAAAAATGTCATCACACATCATCATCAGTAAGGAGACGTGGAAAAAGAACACACCACCAGATGGAGACCAAACAGCACGTCAGAAGAGTGTTTATGCTGGATATTTTCAATAATGAGCTCAGAACATACATGGTACGAAGCATAGTGAACAAAATAAAGAAAATATAGTATGCAAACTACACATATCTCAGTATGTGACAGGCTCTTCAATAATTAAACATGATTGAAATATAGGAAAAATACATAATACAAACTAAATGCAAGATACAAAATAAAAATAAAAAATCCCATAAAAAATGTGTACAAAATTATAATTAAAAACACAGAACAAAATTGAAAAAAATAAGTGAAATTGTTAACACTGCATTTTTCTTGTGAAAAAACCCCAAAACACTTCAAAAAAGCACTTTGTGAGCACACCATAAGGGAGGGGTTCCCAATCTGTAGCTTAGGAGCCACATGTACCTAACCTGTGATCTGTTACTCGCAGCATTCTTCCAGCTTGGTGCATAAGCACCAGGTCTAACAAATAGTTATGGACAACCGGTCTCCAGATGGTGACTTTGGTGATTAGCCCCAGACAGAAGACCAGATCTGGATGGAGGTAGGGTAGAAACTTCTGGATCTTCGTATACTACCTCAGGCCTCTGACACACATCCGTGAAACACGTGCGTGTTTGGTCCGTTTCCGTATATACCGGAGACACGGAAAAATGTGCACCGATGTTATGCTATGTTTGAGGTCACACGTGCGTTATTCCATACTGTCCGTGTGTCCGTGATACGTATGTGTATCCATTTTGCATGGAAGCATGTCCGTTTTCTGCACGGAACACGCACACATGGACCCAATGTAAGTTTATGGGTCCGTGAGCACACGTACGTGACATGGATGCATCTCCGTATGCTCCGTGTACGTTTTGTGCTTTTTTCTAGCGATGTCGGTGATTCTTTCTTTTTCTGTGTATGTTTGTCAATCTCCCTCAGTCCATCGGTCGGTCTCTCTGTCTTGTCTGTCCCTCTCTCAGTCTGTCGGTCAGTCTCCCCCCTCTCTCATACTCACCGTTCCCTGATCAGCAGCGCTGCGCTGCACAGCTGTTAGAAAAACTTCGGCCGCTTTTACTATTTTGAAAAAGCCGGCCGCTCATTAATCAATCTCACATTCCCTGCTTTCCCTGCCCACCGGCGCCTATGATTGGTTTCAGTGAGACACGCCCCCACGCTTAGCCAGGGTAAACTCAAACGGCTGAAGGCTGGTATTCTCAGGATGGGGAGCCCCACAATTTGGGGGGCCCCCAAGCCTAACAATATCAGCCAGCAGCCGCCCAGAATAGCTGCATCTATTAGATGCGTCCCTTCTGGGACTCTACTCGGCTCTTCTCGATTTGCCCTGGTGCGTTGGCAATCGGGGTAATAAGGAGTTAATGGCAGCAGCCCATAGCTTCCACTAAGTCCAAGATTAGTCATGTCAGGCGTCTCCCCGAGATACCTTCCATGATTAATCTGTAAGTTACAGGAAATAAACACATACACCCGAAGAAATCCTTTATTTGGAATAATAAACACTAACAAATACTCTCGTTCACCACTTTATTAAGCCCGAAAAAGCCACCCATGTCCGGCGTAATCCACGGAGGTCCCGCGTCGCTTCCAGCTCTGCAACATGAAGGTGACAAGAGCTGCAGAAGAACACCGCCGCTCCTGTCAGCTCCACACAGCAACTGAGGTGAGAAGCACGATCAGCGATGATGTCACTCAGGTTACTTGCGGCCACCGCTGGATCCTCCAACTGGGACTGCAAGTCACCCGAGTGACAGCGATGAAGTCACAGGTGAGTTGCAGTCACAGGTGGAGGATCCAGCTAGCCGCGGGTAGCCTGAGTGATGGCAGCGGTAATCGCGCTGCTCACTTCAGTGACTTAGGGGATTAGCGGTCACCGGTGAGTCCTTCACGGGTTACCGCTAATCAGTACGCGACACAGACAGAGCCGCGGTATGACAATAAAGTCGTGTGAAGTTCACCCGAGTTCATTCTCATCGCGCGTCGCTGTCTGCTGTCAGCGGGTATGTATCAATGACATTGTGCATCACATACGGACATTTCACATGGGCAACACACGGACATGTCACTTACGTATCTCACGCACACACGGACATTGAACACGCACACACGGCTAGCATACGCAATTCACACGGATGCCACATGTACGATAAAAACGGACTTAAAAACGGAAAATGGACCCGAAAAATGGAACGTAACACACGTGCGTGTTTTTCACGGATGTGTGTGGGAGGCCTCAGTGTGATATCTGTTGATAAACGTTGGCTGTCATTATACCAGTAATGAGGCTCTGCGTGTCACTACTGTGAATAGGCAGGAGCTCAATGTTGCTCACAATCCTCTTTCAGATGGGAATGTGGCTCTTAAAGGTCAGAAAGATGAAGGGAACTCTGACCTAAGGCTACATTCCCATGATATATTTTTGATGTTGCAAAATGTTTGCACCATTTCTGCACCTATTATGTAAATTAAGTTGTTACTTGTATTTTTTTCATTGAAATTTTGTGTATGATTTTTCAGCATGTGTTTTTATTGCGAATTTGACATGCATTTTTTGTCTCTTATTGGTATGTCATGTTTTAAATAAAGCTGCTTTGGTTTTGATAATTCCTGGTATTTTGGGTAGACAAAACTTTCTTGATACACTTATATGCAAATTACATGCATTTTTGAAGAGTTTCTGCAGCAGAAATACACTAAAACATGTGCTCTTTTTACCTGCAGATTTTCTGCATTTAATGTCAATGAGAAAATCTACACATAGTACTTAGCGTACCCATAAGAGAAATTGGCATGTCATGGAGGTCAGTTTACGCTGATTAAAAAAGAATCATGGTGGGTTTGAGATTTTTATTAATCTCGCCCTCTTTGCTGGAACTGTAAGGGGCACTTTGCACACTACGACATCGCAAGCTGATGCTGCGATGCCGAGCACGATAGTCCCCGCCCCCGTCGCAGCTGCGATATCATGGTGATAGCTGGCGTAGCGAACATTATCGCTACGGCAGCATCACATGCACTCACCTGCCCTGCGACGTCGCTCTGGCCGGTGACCCACCTCCTTATTAAGGGGGCGGGTCGTGCGGCGTCATAGCGACGTCACACGGCAGGCGGCTAATAGAAGTGGAGGGGCGGAGATGAGTGGGACGTAAACATCCTGCCCACCTCCTTCCTTCCGCATAGCTGGCGTGAGCCGCAGGACGCAGGTAGGAGATGTTCCTCGCTCCTGCGGCTTCACACACAGCGATGAGTGATGCCGCTGGAATGAGGAACAACATCGTAACATCGGTCATTTCCAAATTTTTGAAATGACCGACGCTACACCGATGATACGATTACGACGATTTTACGCTCGTTAATCGTATCGAAAAGGCTTTACACACTACGATATTGCCTGCGATGCCGGATGTGCATCACTTTCAATTTGACCCCACCGACATCGCACCTGCGATGTCGTAGTGTGAGAAGTGCCCCTTAGACTATTTGCGCACGTTGGAGTTTTTCTTGCATTTTAGTCGCGTTTTAAACTACACTGTGTCAATGACAAACTGCATGCTTTTGCTTCCCCAGCAAAGTCAATGAGAAATCAGAATTTCCATCCGCACGTTGCAGTTTTTTTGTCAGTGTTTTATTTGTCAAACATTTGTTAAAATCTTTGACAAAATAAAAGCAGCATGTCAATTCTTTTTGCGTTTTTGTCACGTTTTGTCATGCATAGAACTCAATGAAGGGATGAAAAATGGATGGCAAAAGGCATGGTAACAAATGGGTTACATTTTGTATGCATTGTACCTGCGTTCTTGTAACAAAAAACGCTGGTCACCCACTTTGTTCCAGGATAAAAAAAATTGCAGGAGTGAAAAGCTCTCTCACTCTCTCTGTCTCTCTCTCCACTTACTCACTGATCACTGAAACAGCTGTCACACTGCTCCCGCCGCCTCTCATTCTTTTTCCCGACCTGCTCATTAGCCACATTACATATTTACTGCACCCGCTCATTAGGCTTATACATATTTACTCTTTCCTTTGACTGGTTGCTGTCAGATGTACCCTTACACTGAGTGACAGCTCTATGAATGAAACCAATCACAGCCACCTGTGGGTAGGTCTATATCGTACAGGAAAATAAATAAATAACTTAAAAAAAACTGTGTGCGCCCCCCCCCAATTTTGATACCCAGCCAAGATAAAGCCTCACAGCTGAGGGCTGGTATTCTCAAGCTGGGGAGACTCACATTATTGGGAGCCCCCTAGCCTAAAAATTTCAGCCAGCAGCTGCCCGGAATTGCCGCATCCATTAGATGCAACAGTTCCGACACGTTACCAGGCTCATCCTGATTACCCTGGTGTGGTAGCAATTGGGGTAATAAGCAGGTAATAGCAGCTCAAAGCTGCCACTAAGTCTTAGATTAGTGATTTCATGTGTCTATGAGACACCCCACATTACTAATCTGTAAATGAAAGTAAATAACCACAAACAGCCAAAAAATCCTTTTTTGAAATAAAATAAAAAGCCACCCTTTTTCACCACTTTATTAAATCCCAAACACAAACCAAAAAAATATAATATAAGGGGAATATATTGCAAAGAACCATCAGAAAAAACCCTTAAAAACAGTCTTTAATAGATTAATTTAAAATATGGTATCCAAAAAACAACAAACAACAATAAATAATTTAGGTAAGGTGCTCAAGAGTTTTTCCGGTAGGGATTGGGCAGTTAGCCCTAATTCTTCCCCTACCTAACCGCGGAGGTTGGCACCCTAGGATCACGTAATGGCGCCACCACTCAACGACGGCTTACCCTTCTTCCCCTGCACTGGTCTAAGCGTGCAGCTAGTCTGGGGATCAGGGGAGTGCTGGAATTGCCAAAAATTACCGGACTCTCTTACATTAATTTATTCCAAAGAGAGCGAACACCCAAAACCCAGGGGATCAATGAAAAATACAAAAGCCCCTTTAAGTCTATTAGAAAAAAAATATTTGTATATATTCTCCAAATTAGACACACAAAATCCCGGTAATTTTTGCTGATCATGCAGCTCATTTCAGTCACTCGGGTGATTTGCTGTCAAAGGTGGAGGACTCCAGATGTGGCTGCGGCTAACCTTGGTGACGTGACCGCTGATTGCATGGCTCACTTTAGTTGCTGAGTGGAGCTCACAGCGGGCAGTCTTGTTCTATGGTGCTCGCTGTAAGCATCAGATGTAGCAGTGCTGGAAGCATCGTGGGACTTCATGTGGATTACGTCGGACCTGGAGGGGTATTTGGGGGGTAATCAAGTGGTAAAAGAGGGGGACTTTTTGTCTTTTATTTCAAATTATTTATTTTTTAGGAGTTTGTGTTTATTTACTTGCACTTACAGCCTAATGATGGAGGGTGTCTCATAGATGCCTGCCATCAGTAAGCTAGGGCTTAGTAGTAGATGTGGGTTGTTATTAACTCCTTATTACCCCAATTGCCACCACACCAGGGCAATTGGAAGAGCAGGGCCCAGCGCCAGAATTGGCGCATCTTATGAATGCGACACTTCTGGGGCGGCTGCGGGCTACTATTTTTAGGCTGGAAAAGGCCAAATAACAATGGTCCTTCCCACCCTAATAATATCAGCCCCTAGATCTGTTCTTTCTTATTATCTATTCTATATGTTCTATCTACCTATCTATCTATCTATCTATCTATTCTTTCTATCTAATTTTCTGTCTATCTATTCTATATAATATCCTATCCTATCATATTTTTTTCTCCTTTTAAAAATGCTTTTGTACCGCCCCACGCTCAGCTGCAGCCGAGCCGTTCGGATCCGGGCTCGTTGGTGGGTGGCTCGAGTGCCTCCAGACCCGGGGTCACTTCGCTCTGAAAGGGTGCTGGTGCTACTTAGGGGGGTGGTAGGTGGGTATACGGCCGGAGCCGTGTTTGAGTTTGTGACGCCACCAACAGGATGTGGTGAAGATGTAGACACCACCGCTGCGGTTACGGGGCACCCGGGGGAGATGGTGATGCAGCAAGATGTTAACCCCTCTGTGGGCAGGGATGGTGGCCCCAGGACCCGTTGGGGAGAAATAGTGCGGTGGCTTTCTATCCCCCTCGGTGAGCTGTTGTCTTCAGTCGGGACTTGGGTGGGAAAGAACCTATAGTCCAGACCGCAATCAGTGAATTAACTCAGTCCAGTGGCTTCTGGACCTTGTTTCAGGGTCTGAGTACCCCCTTGTGTGCTCCGGTTTCCAAGTCGGTACCCCGGATAGGTACCGGCGTGCCACTACCCTGTCCCGGTCCACCACGGTTCCACCGAGCAGTCTTCCTGGCTCCTGCAGGCTAGGCCACCGTATGCCTCCTAGCCACGGTACCAGGGCTCTGACCCTGGCATCTGTCAGTCAGTCACAGGTGTGTACCACAGGCCTGACCTCCTCCACTGTACTCTCAAACTCCTCTCAGACTACACTGACCTGAACTGCACTGTGTTTCCTGCCTCAGGCCCTCTGAACTCCTCAGTGGGAGTGGCCAACAACCTGGCTCCGCCCCCCTGGTTTGTCCATCAAGCTCTGAGGGAGGTGACTAGGGTTTAATGTGGTTGGCTGGTGTTACCTTGTGTGGGACTGGTGTTGTGCTGGGCGCTATCTGTGACTACCTGGCTAGTCCAGGGCATCACACTTTAACAAAAACACGAAAAAAACAGAGTCTAAACATGGTAAAAACGTGGTAAAAACGCATGTGTTTACAGTTGTCAAAGTCTGCCAGAGCCTCAGAGGGTGCAGTTTTTTTTGTCAAACCAAGAATGCAGCGTGCACACATACAATAAGATGCTTCACTTTTGATTCATTGAAGATACACCACATTAAAAACTCACCAAATACTCATTGTGAGAATGTAGCCTACAGGAGAATTACACTCTATGTAAGAGTTGGCAGCAGAGCAGAACTACTGTATGCTGGCAGAAAACAGCTAAGGCTGTGTGCACACGTTGCGTTTTTTACCGCGGAAACGCTGCGTTTAGAACAGCAGCGTTTCAGTGGCAAATTGCATGCGTTCAGCTTTCCCAGCAAAGTGTATGAGAAAGCCGAAAAATCAGTGCACACGCTGCGTTTCTAAACGCAGCGTTTTGGATGCCAAAAGCCTCAGAGGGTTCAGTTTTTTTTGTCAAACCAAGAATGCAGCGTGCACACATACAATAAGATGCTTCACTTTTGATTCATTGAAGATACACCACATTAAAAACTCACCAAATACTCATTGTGAGAATGTAGCCTACAGGAGAATTACACTCTATGTAAGAGTTGGCAGCAGAGCAGAACTACTGTATGCTGGCAGAAAACAGCTAAGGCTGTGTGCACACGTTGCGTTTTTTACCGCGGAAACGCTGCGTTTAGAACAGCAGCGTTTCAGTGGCAAATTGCATGCGTTCAGCTTTCCCAGCAAAGTGTATGAGAAAGCCGAAAAATCAGTGCACACGCTGCGTTTCTAAACGCAGCGTTTTGGATGCCAAAAATCGGTGCGGAAAGAAAAGCAGCATGTCACTTCTTTTGTGCAGTGTGGCTGCGTTCTCTCCCCCATTAAATCAATGATGTGGGGTCAGAACGCAGCTACACCGCAGTGAGCTGCTTTTTTGTTGCGGTCCGCGGGCGTTGTCGGCATACAGAACGCAGGCATTTACCTGGAAGTGAGGTCAAGAGGTTTCCTGTTGACCTCACTTCCTGGCAAAGTCCTGGAAAGCCCCCGGTGTCGCCAAAGTGCCCGCCCCGACCCCCGACCCCCCTCCCGAAAATCCAACATGGCCGCGCGCACAGTAGCGCACTGGCCGCCCTGCTCCTATGATTTCTGTCGCATGTGTCTTGAGACATACGACAGAAAAATGCCCTCCAGGCCCTTCCCGGTCACCCCCTATTCCCCCGGTATTCCCCCTTACCTGTCCGGTCGCAGCGCTGATCCCCCACGGCCCCCTCCTCCTTCACAGCAGACGCCGGTCAGTGCGGTCACATGAGCAGAGCAGCTGACAGCCAGCACTGTGTTCAGAGAGCTGTGCTGGCTGCTCGCACTCTGCAGCTGTGACCCGGGGAGGGTGGGTGCAGATTTTTGGCACCCACTCTCCTCAAATGGAGGGTCTGCTCTCCTAGAAAATGGAGGATAAACTGTGGAAAAGAGAAGCGCAATAGGGTCTTACCCCGGTAGCAACGGGGGAGAGAGAGATATATGGTACTACTCACCTATAGGGATTGTGACAGTCACAACTCCTATAACAGCATGTATGTAGATAACTCCAAGCCACGGCAGCGGTCCCTCGGTTGACAGATAACAGAGAGTAGTAGATTAAGGGTTTCCAAGCCGCGCCAATGACCAGCCGATATTAAGATAGTAGATTAATGTTGCTTTTATTCCATATACAGGTCAAACCTGTATATGACCTGTATATGGAATAAAAGCAACATTAATCTACTATCTTAATATCGGCTGGTCATTGGCGCGGCTTGGAAACCCTTAATCTACTACTCTCCTAGAAAATGGGGGATACGTTCCCTGAACGTGCCCACATATTCTAGAAGGTCCAGAGGCGACGTTGGACGTCCAAATGGATTTCTACGGACCCATTTTTTTCAATTTTTTTGATTAAATTGGAGAACAAGGGAATGATTTGGGGAGTGTTTTTTCTAATAAAAAAATTTTTGTCATTTTTTTTTGCTTTTGTTTACTGTCAATTAGTTATGTCTGGTATCTGATAGACGCCGTAACATCACTAATTGCTGGGCTTGATGCCAGGTGACATTACACATCTGGTATCAACCCCATTTATTACCCCGTTTGCCAACGCACCAGGGCGCGGGATGAGTTGGGGCGAAGCGCCAGGATTGGCGCATCTAATGGATGCGCCACTTCTGGGGCGGCTGCGGCCTGCTATTTTTAGGCTGGGAAGAGTCCAATAACCATGGGTCTTCCCACCCTGAGAATACCAGACCCCAGCTGTCAGCTTCACCTTGGCTGGTGATCTAATTTGGGGGGACCCCACGTTATTTTTTTTTTAATTCTTTATTTATAAATAAAAAAAAAAAGCCTGGGGAGCCCTCCAAATTGATCACCAGCCAAGATGAAGCTGTCAGCTCTGGTTTGCAGGCTACAGCTGTCTGCTTTACCTTGACTGGCTATCAAAAATAGGGGGGACCCCACGCCATTTTTTTCATTGTTTTTTTTTTTTTTTTGGATAAATTCTAAGCTAGGCACCCTTTAGTGCCACATGAAAGGTACTAAAGGTGCCAGCTTAGAATATGCAGGCGGGGGTGGGACGTTATATATATTTGACATCCATTCATCCATTGACGCTTTTTAGGCTGTGTGCCCACAATCAGGTTTGCAGTGTTATGGGCGCTGAGTGTTTTCCCTGCGTCCATAACGCTGCGTTGTGCAGTAGAAGCACAGTTTAAGGATTTTTGGAGATCCCATGCCCACTGTGCTTCTTTTCTCCGCAGCATAAACTGACCGGTGGCGTGGCTTCCCGAGCCTCAGCATGTCAATTTATCCTGCGGAGACAAGAGTGCTCTCTGCAGGTAAAATAGAGCTCCACAGCAGCCTGAACCCAAATCGTGGGCATGGGCAGCTGCAGGAAGGCTGACACTGTGTACTAGACGCCGTGTCGCTGGATCATGGCTACATAGCCTTAGGCCTGTTTCACACGTCAGTGATTTTGGTACATTTGTGCTTTTTTTTAAACGTACCAGGATCACTTACATACGCAGACCCATTATAATGAATGGGTCTGCTCACACGTCAGTGATTTTTCACTGCACGTGTCTCCGTGCGGCGTACCCGCGTGTGCGTGATTGCCGCACGGAGACATGTCCATTTTTTTCTGGCATCACTGATGTTCCACGGACCACGCAGTGGTGTTGTCCGTGAAACACGTGCCAGAAAAAAACGTGCTTTTAAAATAAAAATCATTTTTACTCACCCGGCTCCAGCGATGTCCTCTGCAGCCCGTGCAGCTTGCTGCTTCTGAGCCGGCTCATTATTGTCGCGCATATTCATGATGCGCGACACAGCCGACCCGGAAGCAGCTGCTGCGGGGGTCAGCGCCAGCCGGATGCTCCACCGCGGGAGCGATCAGCACCATGGAGAGCGGGAGCGGGCGCAGGTGAGTTGATTACTGAGTGCAATCACGGGCCACGGAGAACGGAGCCCGGATTGCACTTAGACAACCCATGTGTGACATGTGCGTGTTTTACACGCCAGTGAAAAACGTCAGTGTTTTTCACTGATGTGTGAAACGGGCCTAAAAGTGAGAATATTGTTGCTACAGCAACATTTTGGGTGAAGTAGCTGTGGATTCAAAATGCTTAATATACTCCTGAATAAAATCCTTGAGGGGTGCAGATTCCAAAATGGGGTCACTTGTGGGGGTTTTCTGACGTATAGGTACCCAAGGGGCCCTACTAATGTGACATGGTGAGCGAAGTTTATTTCGACTTTTCCAAAATTCAAATGGTGCTCCTTCCATTCCAAGCCCTCCCATTTATCCAAACAGAATGTGGAGAAGGAAATGACATCACAGGTTTTTTTTTTCCAAAGGTCTGTGTTCAACCAACTTTATTAACACTGACAAGTCTTAAAAAAACGCACCTAAAAAACGCATGAAAAACGCTTGAAAACCGCATGAAAAACGCATGAAAAACGTTTTCGATGCGTTTTTCTCAAAAAGCATTGTTTACAATTCTCCCCTCTGCCAGAGGGTGCGTTTTTTTCCGCGCTGAAAAAAAAGCAACGTGTGCACATAGTCTTAGAGAGAATACACAGCAGAGTATACATGATCCACCAGGCAACCAGGAGTATTTTAACTATATCAGAATGGGTTCAATGGACACTGCATGGTAAATAGAGGCCGGGGATGGGGATCCTTTGCAACAAGCAGCAGAGTTAAAAATGAATTGTATTGGCATAAATTAATTAATATACAATAAGAATATAATATTATAAAAACCGCATTGGAATTTTGGGGAAAAAAGTCTTTATTTTCTTCAAAACCAGAGCAACACTCAGTCCTAATAGGCAGCACCACATAAGGCTAGTTTCACACTTGCGTTGAACGGTATCCATTGCATTGCGTTGTGTAACGGATGCAATGGATGTGTTGCATATAGTGGCACAACGGATGCAACGGATGCTGCAAAACAACGCAATTCGTTTTGATTTTTTTTTTTTTTACAGTTTTACCAGCGGCAGACTATTGTGAATGATCAGCTGCTCGCTCCCTGCAGCCGGCCGCCGGGTCATCAGCTGATCGCTCCCAGTATCCGGCCGCCGGGTGATCAGCTGATCGCTCCCTGCAGCCGGCCGCCGGGTTATCAGCTGATCGCTCCCAGTAGCCGGCCGCCGGGTGATCAGCTGATCGCTCCCTGCAGCCGGCCGCCGGGTGATCAGCTGATCGCTCCCAGTAGCCGGCCGCCGGGTGATCAGCTGATCGTTCCCTGCAGCCGACCGCCGGTGATCAGGTGAGTGCTGTCTCTTGCCAGCCGCCGGGTGATCAGCTGATCGCTCCCTGCAGCCGACCGCCGGGTGATCAGCTGAGCGCTGTCACTTGCCGGCGGCCAGGCATGCCAGTGGGCGGGCGCTCAGCTGAGCGCTGTCACTTGCCGGCGCCCGGGCATGCCGGCGGGCGGGCGCTCAGCTGAACGTTCGGCCACCGCGAGCCAAAATAAAGTTTGATTTAAAAAAAAAAAAAAAAAAGAGCATGCGCAGTGAAATCCAAAGGATTCCGCTGCTCAAAATAACGTTACATGCTGCGTTTCTCCCGCTGGGCGGAAGCAACGGAGCGTCGCCCAGCGGAAGCAACGCAGGTCCTTTTGGTACAATCCGTCACCCATACAAGTCTGTGGGAAACAGTGGAATCCGTTAACGGATTCCGCTGTTTTCCAAAAGGGCGGATTGTAACGGAAGGAAATAAACGCTAGTGTGAAAGTACCCTAACTCATACATCTGCCAATAGCATTCTGACAAAGATTAATTGACAGGGGCATTTCTCTGATAAATTAGTCAATCATTTGCATTAGGTATGCAGTATTTTTCATATTGTCGTACAATATGATGCACATCTGTCACACTTCTGCAGAAACACTACAATGGCATGTCACAAATGGTCTTTACAAAGGGTGACTTTTAAGCATAACACTATGTACTGTAGTAATATACTCGATGATACACACCAGATGCAGATGAAGCAAATGTTAAAGGGGATATCTGGTGCTCCTGCCAGCGATTCAACATTGACAGAGCAGTGGCTTCTTTTCTGCTCTGTTCTGTTGATGTATGACTGTCGATGTCATTCTGATTGACAGCTGGTTCCCCACTGCCTAATGTCTCCTTCATATGTCTGTTTCAAAACGCATGTGTTGCTTGGTCCTTTTTTTCCATTTGTGTGTACGTGTATGTCCTCCAATTGCAATCTTTGTTTTTCCAGTATGGTTAAAGGAAAAATAAAACCACAAGGCTTCTCCTATATTTTGTAATGTTAAACACATACAGCACACGAATGGCACATCCATGTGATGTACGTGTATTTCACAGACCCATTGACTTGTATGCTGGTTAAAAATAGACATGTCTACGTCTAGATCACATGGAGCCACATTGTTAAAGAGTTACATAGTTAGATAGATTGAAAAAGACCTAGCTCCATCTAGTTCAAACTTCCTCCACCAATTATACATTTTGTCACTAAATTATCTATAACCAACAATGTTGTGTGTACTGAGGAAATTATCCAGCCCTTTGTAAAATCTGTTATAGTGTCTGCTATTACAACCTCTTGTGGTAGGGCATTCCACAATCTGACAGCTCTAATTGTAAAGAACCCTTTCCTAGTTAGCTATCAGAATCGCCTTTCTTCCACTCACAGTGAGTATTATGTGGGCTTTACATGAGACGATCGATCGTGCGATGCATCGTCAGGGTCACGGTTTTCGTGACGCACATCCGGCATCATACATGATGTCGTCTCGTGTGACACCTTCTAGCGATGCAGTTTCGCTCACAAATCGTGAGTCGTGTACTCGTCGCTAGGTTTCATAAAATTGTTTTATTAAAATGGCACTGGTTGTTCATCATTTCCGTGGCACCACATGTTGCTCCATGTGAGACCATGGGAACGATGAACACAGCTTACCTGCGTCCCGCGGCACCCACTGGCTATATGGAAGGAAGAAGGTGGGCGAGATGTTTACATCCCGCTCATCTCTGCCCCTCCGCTTATATTGGCCGGCTGCCGTGTGACGTCGCTGTGTTGCCGAATGTCCCTCCCTTTTCAGGAAGTGGACGTTCGTTGTCCACAGCAAGGTCGTCCGGAAGGTAAGTGCGTGTGATAGGGGTTAAATGAGTTTGTGCTCCACGGGCAGCGATTTGCCCTTGACGCAAAAACGACGGAGGCGGGTATGATCGCTTGTGCTATCGCACGATAGATCTACTCATGTAAAGCAGGCTTTAGTACTGTCTTTTTTATAATGTTGGACTGTGTAGATAAAAGATGCATTTTAACACAAAAATGTTTCTTTAAACCCAAATCTTTCATTTTCACAAGGTAACAGGAGATAATGCACCATTTAATTTGTTGTACAATTTCTCCTGAGTATGTCAATACACCATATGTGGTCAAAAACTACGTTTGAGGCATAGTGCAAAGTGAAGATGAGAAGAGAAAGAGCACCATATTTGACTTCAGATTTAATTGGAATAGTTTGTAGGTGTAGTGTCTCATTAGTAGGGCCCCTGAGGTGCCAGAAAAGTCGAAATCCCCCACAAGTGACTCCATTTTACAAACTTCACCTCTCAATGAATTAATCTAGAGTGCAGTGAGCAAATTGACACTACAGATGTGTCACAAAAATGTATACTATATGGAGTGAAGAAGAAAAAATAAAATTTTTAACACTAAAAAGTTGTTATCACCCCAGATTTCCCATTTTCACAAGGGGAATAGGTAAAAAAAAGGACTCATAATGTTTTACACAACTTCTGAATGTGGAAATATCACACATGTGATTGTACAGTACTGTTTGGCTACACCTCAGGGCTTGGTAGGGAAGGAGTGCCATTTAATCTTTGGAACACAGATTTTCCTAAAATAGTTTGCAAACTCCATTTGCAGAGACCCTAATGGCTTGTACAGCAGATTTAGTCCATGGAAAACACCCACGGGGTCAAATGCAGTGAATGCTGCAGAATTAAAAATTGAAAATAAGTACTTGTCATGCCCAATATATTGTATTGCCTGTACATCATACCAGCTTGTGCTTCTGGAGACACAGGCCCCATAAATTAACCTCTTCATGACACGTACTGGATACTTCATGGATCGTGTCAGGTTAATGCCTGCCTGTTGCTGCTGACAGCCGGAAGTGATCGCTGCAAATGTCAACTGATTTGAACAGCTGACATTTGCGGCTATGAATTCGCCAACCACTTGTGCCTCTTAACCCCTTACAGCGCGCTGTTATAATGTCACAGTGCGATGTAATAGTGGGCAGCAGTAAGCATTCATTTACTCGGCGCCATCGGAAGTCACGTGATGTGATCACGTGGGTCCGATTGTTGACATGATAGCACAGTGTCATGTGATGACTCCTGTAGCTATGATGAGTCACTTCCTCCTACACTCGACAAACTGCCATTTGTAATAGGAGAGCTCCTTTTCTGCAGATCTCAGCAGTGCTGCTGTGATCTGGAGAAATGGAAGAGCGCTCAGACAGATATATAAAATCAATTAATCCAACTGGTAAATGGCGTAGCGGCAAAAAAATTCCAAATGCCAAAATTATGTTTTTTAGTTGCTGCGAATTGTTTGCAAAATGCGATAACAGGCGATCAAAATGGTGCTTCCACGCAAAAATGGTACGTTAAATAATGTCAGTTCAAGATGCAAAAAATAAGCCATCACTAAGCTATAGAACCTGAAAAATGAGAACGCTACCGATCACGGAAAATGGCGCAAAAAGCGCGCCTTTTTTTTGGACAAACTTCAGAATTTTTTTAACCCCTTATATAAAAGTAAACCTATACATGTTTGGTGTCTACAATCTCATACCGACCATTGGCATCACACTGACACATCAGTTTTACCATATAGTGAACACTGTGAATAAACTATCCTCAAAACAATCATGCAATCACACTTTTTTTGCAATTTTGTTTGCACTTGGAATTTTTTTTCTGTTTTCCAGTACACTATATGGTTAAACTTATGGTTTCATTTAAAAGTAGAACTCATCCCTCAAAAACTAAGCCCTCATATGGCAAGATTGATAGAAAAATAAAAAAGTTATGGTTCTCGGAAGAAGGGGAGCAAAAAAAAACCCCAGAAAAAAGGGAAAATTGCCTGGATGTGAAGGGGTTAAGCTACCTATTTTCAATGCAATAATAGCAAACATGTAGATGTTCACTGTAGTTTAGGCACATTCTGGGGCCCAGAAGGGAGGGGGGGCATTTTTAATTTAGGAGCATAGATTTTGCTGGATTTCTTTTTTGAGGTGATCCATAGCACTTTCCAGAGCCTTCGTGCTACCAATAACATGAAAGCTCACTATATTTCTGTTAACAGATGACAGACCTGAGTGAAGGCTTGTAATTCTGTGGGATGAGTTGAATGCTATTTGGTGGCAATTTGGGGTATAGAACATTTTTGATCAGTTCACATTTATCCTGTGTTTTAGGTTGAGCACTTGCATAAGGGCCGTTTCAGATCAGTGTTTTTCTGCTGCACTCCTAGATCCGGCACAAGCGGCACAAGGGCAGTACAGTACAATACAGTTCACTGGCAAGCTCTGGGCACATGCGGTCATGCATGTGACCGGAGCATGTGACAGCATGTGACGGGGCTTGCCGCACTGTCTGTGAACTGTATTGTACTGTACTGCCCTTGTGCCGGATCTGGGAGTGTGGCATAAAAATGCTGATCTGAAACCAGCCTTAGGGTTTCCATCTACCTCTCCGAAATACATGATTCAGGTGAAACCTCCGGCAGATCCATTCACTAATGAGGCAGGAGAGTTACTCCAAACTCGATTTGTCTGTCTTTTCAAAAGTGAACAAAACTGTAATGTACCGCACTTTTGTACATGCCTAGCTTAAACAGATGAACACAGCCAGACCACAGGCCAGACAGGAATTCAAAGTGACTCTTTGTGCCTCATTACAGTGAATTTTCAGTTGAGAATTTTGTCTGGCTCATGATGTTCAGAGATTTACATGTAATCCCAGTGTTAGGCTGTGTCCGTGTACCGCCCCGTGGCCTCGGCTGAGGCTGCCGAGCCGCTCGGATCTGTGCTCGTGTATTGCCGGTGGTGGCTCGAGCCTCTCACGGACCCGGGGGTCACGTCGCTCTGAGGTCCAGACTGCAATCAGTAATTTGACTATCAGGGCGGCTTCTAGCCTAGTCGGGGTCTGAGTACCCTGCCTGGTGCTTGGCTCCAATCGGCTCCCCGATTCGGTACCGGCAGGCCACCGCCCGACCCCGGTTCTACGGTTCCACCGACCGTACACCAACTCCTGCAGGCGGCCACCACCATCTGCTGACCTTGCTGGAGGTGCCTGGGCTCCGACCCAGACACCTAAACAGTCTGTGGCAGGTCTGGTCCCAGGTCTGCCCTTGACCTTCCCTCCTCACTCCTCACTGTCTGGGTTGTTTGTATAAGTTTAATATATAGAAAAATCACTCAAAACCGTAAATAAATTCTTATTGCTGCTTTTAATAGGAAAAAGTGCATAGACAATCACAATTATGGTAAGTGGAATAAAATTCATATACAAAAGTAGTAACAATAATGAACAAGAAAGAAGATTTGGAGAAGGAAAAATATGTCAGGTAGAAACACATGAAAAATGTCAAGGCGGTGAATACTTTTGCAAGGCACTGTAAGTAGGTTGAAAGACTGTCATGGGATGAAACAGAAAGAGCTATGTAGGAGGCTTAACATCGTGAGGAAAAGTGAAACTCTGGTATAAAACAAAACTCTAGAATACTGATTCCTCTTCTGCTACGTTCTCACTATGAGCTTTCGGGGACTTTCTCATGCTGCAGAGTTCCTGCACCATTTATGCACCTGTTATATAAATTAGGCAACTTGCATTTTTTTCATTGTATTTTTGTGTGCATTATTTTAAGATGGTGCTATGTTTTGGTGTCATGCCTTAAATAAAGTTGGTTTGTTTTTGATACTTCCTGGTATCTGGCTTTGACAAAGCCTTACAAACACACTAAAACAGCACCTGCACCTGTATTTTTTATCTGTGTATTTTCGGCATCTAATGTAAGTTTATAAAAAGTGCACGTATTTGCAAGAGATGATGACATGCTGCAGATTTGAAACAAGCACCGAAGTTAAGTTTACACTGAGTAAAAAATCCACTTTGCTGAAATTGTAAGACACTGCATTTTTGATGCAGTGAAAATATACAAAGTCAAAAAATCACCAAACGTTGATGGGGAAACCAAGCCTTAGGGCTCATGCGCACGTAACTGCATATTATTCTGCAGCGATTTGACAGCACATGTGCGCTTCAAATCGCTGCAGAATGAATGCAGTATTTTTGTTAGGCCTCTTTCACACGTCCGTGAAAAACCACGCACGTTTTTCACGGACGTGTCAGAGGTGCGTTTTGCCCTCCGTGACCCGTGTTTATGTGCTACGTGTGTTCTCCGTGTGTTATCCGTGATAACACATGAAGAAAGGGAACTTTCTACTCACCTGTCCTTGGTGTCGCTGTCCGTGGTGCTGATCTTCGGTCTCCGGTCCTGCCTACTACCCGCTGCTGCTGCTTCCGGCCGCAGTGAAGTGAATATTCAATGAGCATAATGAGCGGCGGTCGGCAGCAAGTAACACCAGCAGCAGAGACTGCAGGCCTGGAGAAGGTGAGTAATGTTTTGGTTTTTTTTCTCACAGACACATGTCTTCTCTTCGGTGCGTGTCAAACGAAACACATCCGTGTGTGTTACGTGTGACACGTTTGCATTCCGTGTGACATCCGTGATGCCGGAGAGAAAATGGACATGTCGGCGTGAGAAACACACGGACACACGTAAGTACGGATGGACACACGTTCCATTCGCAAATACTTACGCGTGTCCAACACTATAGGAATACCTAGGTTTACGTGTGTACGTGTCTCCGGTACGTGAGAAAACTGCCAAACACGTACCGGAGGCACGTGCATGTAAAGGGGGCCTTAAAAAAAGCCGTTTTCATGCGCTCGGGATGCTACCCCCACCATTGACAGAGTGGGAGCTGCATCCAGAATGCACAAATAATTGACATGCTGCTTTTATGAACGCATGGATTTTGATCAAAATTTTAGCATCCAAATCGCTGCGTTCATAAAAGCAACATGCGCACGTGTCATGCACATTCTTCATAGATTGGGCAGGAGATGCAGGACGTATGCATTTACGCTGCAGTGCAATACACAGCGTAAATGCATGCTATTACGCAACGTGCGCATGAGCTCTTATTAGTCATAAGCCAAAGCAACAAGACAAAGATTTCAAAGCAGCATAATAGAGCCAGGCACTCCAATTGGTGAAAAATTAGCTGACTTTATTAAGAACAGCTTATTTCATGAAAACAACCGTTTCAGTCTGTCGACCTTCTTCAGTACTAACTGGTAGATACAGAAGTATATACAAAAACTTACTGTATATAAAAATAAAGAGTTCAGAGCAGACTGGGCTTTTAAAGTGCAATGGTGGAAAATTAGTACAGCACATGAAATACAGATCATGCTTACTTCCCTTTCAAATCGATAGACATCTAGCAGTGCTATTCGCTTAGAACTGGCATCAACCAGTGGGACCCAGTTACACCTATCTACCATTTGGAGAACCCGAGCCAGCATTGGCTTTCATTTAGTAATTGTGCCCCAAAGTCACACTGGGGTGATAAAAAATAGCAGCAGGTGTTCTAGACTGATGAGTCAAAATTTTAAGTATTTGGCTATAACAGAAAGCAATGTGTTTGCTGAAGAGCAGAAAAACAGTAGAATAATTAATCTTTGCAGGCAACAGAAAAGCATAATAGAGTTTCATTCAAAGTTCGCAACTGCATTTCAGCAAATGCAGTTTTCGATATGCAGATTCTTATTCATAATATTATTGTCAGGGGGCACTGTGCTTGGCAACCTGGCAGATCCTAATCGGGTTTGCACAGACAGGCTTAACACTAGCATCTTCCATAGCTGTAAAGAAATAAAGCACCTCACATACAAAAATCATACCTTGATCTAATACCACTAGGCAAAAAATTACAAAATTGAACATGAGGTTTTTAGTTTAACATTCTGTTCAGACAGTATGAATCCCACTAGGACAGATATCTCAGTGGGTAGCAAATGTTTTTGTGGCCTTAAGGGTGCGGTGCTGAATGCAAAATACTTTTAAGCAAGAGTGCATCAGCAAAGCGGCAACCCATGTTGTAAGGCTGAGTCACCATGACTCCAGGTCCCACAATCCAATAAAGGCAACATAAAAGCTACAATGGCCATCACAGGTCACTGACATGCATTGAAAGTTGAAGCGGCATTTTGCTCCAGACTTGCTGAGTGTTGTGGCGGCATCAGCTACTGTTCAAACCACAAATTCTGATATTTCTAACTTTACTTTCTTTAGTGCTTCTGAGTGGCACAGACAGGCTCGGGCATCGACCAGCTGTGTGTTCAATAGTGATTAGACTAGCAGGAGATTTATGCTAGCTTGCTTATTACCTTTTTGATGACATGTCATGGAGACATATCACAGGTACTTCACGTCTTTTTAAGATGGAGGAATTTGTCTTCCTGTGCCAACTATAGCTTTCTGCTACACACGTCCTTGTGCTGTTGTTTTTCAGTCTGGTGATTTACTCCATGTTGCTTGGTGTGCAGTTGAATTGCTCCTGTCATCTGATTATTTCCTCCCTGCTTTAGTTTTCCTCCTTATCACTTGCTGTCTGATTACTCTGTGTAAGCACACTGTGTGACAGAGTTGTGGTTTCCCCTGTTTGGCTATCACTGTTGGGTGAGATAGAAAGTGAATACTAGGTCAAGGCTGGCAAGGAGCAGGGCTAGGAAGGCGGCCCAGACATTATTACCATTAAACATATCTCTGGGATCAGAGACAGCTAGGCCGCCTTAGCCTGAGGTCAGCTAAGGAGCCCCGATCCTCTGTTATCCCCTGCCATTCTATAACAAAAAGGAGCTGAAAAACTCACCTTCCACAAGTTCTCAGACTGTAAACTGAGAACAAAAATAGACTGAACCCCTACTGCAGTCTCCTGCTAATTAAAAAAGCCTGGGCCAAATGAGAGTAGTGTTAGGCCAAGAAAATTAAATAAACGCTATAAACTTATGAAGGAGGTGGTCTGTAGATATGAGTTTCTGAAAGTAATCGAGGTACACATTTTACAGCAGAGGTCATGAGGGAGATTATGCACTTTTTAGGGATTGAGCAGGCTTTTCACACTCCTTTCCATACACAAAGAAATAGGAATTTGAAAAAGCTGAATGCAAAGTTAAAGATCTAGAAGACAAAGTTAGAAGTTTTAAAAGTCATTGACCAAATGCTTGCCTTTAGCTATTTTCTTTATGAGACACACTCCAAGAGGAAAAAATAGGTATCTACTTATGAGATAGTTTTTGTTTCAGCTCCTAGAAAAGGTATTTACTTCCCTCAGCTACTTCAAATGTAGCATGATAGCTTGGCAGCTACTTACAAACCTCTACTGAAGAGGACATAAACAGTTGTTTACTTCCACTTCAGGCCCTGAATCATTGTCACATGCACATAATCGCAAGCCAGAAGACTTAAGGTACCCACCAGCGATCTGACCTGGCAGGGATCGCTGGAGCGTTGCTACATGGTCGCTGGTGAGCTGTCAAACAGGCAGATCTCCACAGTGATCAGAGATTAGCCACCAGCCACCAGCGACCCGTGTAGTGACGCTGTGCTTCGTAACCATGGTACACATCGGGTTACTAAGCAAAGCGCTTTGCTTATAGTTACCCGATGTGTACCTTGGCTACGTGTGCAGGAAGCAGGGAGCCGGCTTCTAGAAGCTGCGGACACTGGTAACCAAGGTAAACATCGGGTAACCAAGCAAAGCCTTTGCTTGGTTACCCGATGTCTACCTTGGTTACCAGCGTCCACAGAAGCCGGCTCCCTGCTCCCTGCACATTCAGATCGTTGCTCTAATGCTGTCAAACACAGCGATGTGTGCTTCACAGCGGGAGAGCAACGACCAAAAAATGGTCCATGACATTCAGCAACAACCGGCAACCTCACAGCAGGGGCCAGGTCATTGCTGGATGTTACACACAGTGACATTACTAGCAAGATAGCTGTTGCATCACAAAAACCGTGACTCAGCAGCGATGTCGCTAGCGATGTCGCTTAGTGAGACTTGGCCTTTAGAGCACTAAAAAACAAAAGCAAGACAGCACAATAGTTTTTACAGAAAAAAATAATGAAGTCAGCATGAAACTGTGTGCTTATATATGACAATTGGCTATAGTGAATTTTTGTATTTCCTGTGCAGTCCTTTTTTGTCAAGTTGAGGAACAATTGTTTTTTTTTAATAAAATACGAAAGAAGATTCTGTAAATTTCAGACATTTAGCTGCAGCTGTCTACATCAATAAGGGGGCATCTCGGAAGCAATGTTTTTTTCTTCAATTCGTTTGTACTAGTCAAGTTTTATATCTCCACCTGCCGGAGCAACATTATATTTTAGCATTTTAGTTATCTACCTACCTAGCACTTATTATTTTGTCATTTTTGTGAAAAAGATTTGAAATTTATTGAAAAAAAATTGAAAAAATAAAATACAAATGTTTACAATGGACTGTGCATGTCTGTGTTTGCACACTTTTTTCATACTTCAATTTGGCAACTAGTCACTCCACACCAATACAGCAGGTTGATGCCATATTTTGTTTTAAGTATGTGTATCTACCTTCCTAGCATCTGTAGTTATGTCACACTTGGCAAGAAGTGAGCAATTGGAATTGAAAATTTGACAAAAGTTAATTATAGTGGGGTACAAATCGTGTGGTCAATGAAAAAGGGACAATGGCAATCAGCAAAGTAGTGTTAAAACAAAACAAAAAACATATCATGGATAACAGTGTTGGAGCCCCTAGCAGCAGAAGCACTTTTACCACCAGTGGCATCTGACTTCCAGGCAATGGTGCTACCAAACACAGGCCACAAATGACCCCCACTGCCTTTGGCAAGCAAATTACTGCAAAATAAGTGGATGACATTATGGATTATAAACCATATTACTCCCCTTCGTCACAAAAAAGTAATGTTACCAATGACCTGGTTTGAGTCAGAGTCCTACACAGATCTTAAAAAAACAAAAGAGATATTTCTGTACTATTTAATTTTAAAAAACCTGAAACTAAGTCTCTTAGTGTAATGTGTTAGTAAATGGTCTGTTGGTTACTTCAAGTCAACTTTCGTTAATATCATGAGGTCACTTTGACATTACTAAAGCTATGTTTGTATTAAAAAAAATCATAAGGGGCTAGATGCGTTATTGAAGACCTCAGAGTGTTATATCTTGAATAAAATCAAATGTATTAATCACAAATCAATTTTTTTGAAAAAAAATATCAAATCTGGCAATTTTGAATGTGAAAACATTTGATCATCTTTAGTAAATACTCACAAATGGCAAACCTTTTTGTGTTGCCATTTGCTGTTACTTACTAGAGAAGATGAATTTTTTTGAAATTCTAATTTAATAGGTTCATCAAAGTTTTCCCAAAAAAATGATTTTCAATGAATAATGCATCTTAAATCGTGCTTGGCAGGTACATCTAAGTTATTATGTACTGCTTTTACCTTCTCTTATGACTATTCAAATACAGAATAAGAGATTTCAAAGCACATGGTTGATAAAGATTTAAAAGGTTGTTGGGTTAATGGTTTAACCACTTCATCACCCAGCCTGTTTCACCTTCCTGACCAAGGCAAATTTAACAATTCTGACCAGTGTCACTTTATAGGGTTATAACTCTGGAACGCTTCAACAGATCCCGGTGATATTGAGATTTTTTTTCGTGATATATTGTACTCCATGGTAGTGGTAAATTTAGGATGATAATTTTTGTTTTTATTTGTGAAAATATCTAAAATGTATCTAAAATTTTAAAAACTATTCAATTTTCAAACTTTGAAATTTGATGTGCTTAATTCAGAGAGTTATGTCGCACAAAATGGTTAATACATAAGTTACCACACCTACACATGTACTTTATATCAGCACCATTTTTGAAAGGTAAGGATGTTAGAAGGGTTAAATATTAATTAGCAATTTCTCATTGTCACAAAAATGTTATCTATATGTATGGTGAGCAACTAGAACCTTGAATAAAAATATATTTTCCCCACAAAAATCTTGTTTTAGCCCCAAATTTTGAAATTTCACAAGAGTTGCAGGGGTAAATGCCATGTATAATTTGATGTGAAAGTTCTTCTGAGCAGACCAATACTCCCTACTTGGTGGAAAATTACTGTTTGGGTGCACAGCAGAGCTAGGGCTAAGAATTGAAGGAGCACCATCGGACTTTTGGAACTCAATATTGTATGGAATCGTTAGCAGATGCCATGTCGCATTTCGAGAGCCCCTGGTTGTACCTAAGCAGTGGAAAACTCCAACAAGTGACCCCATTTTGGAATTTAGACTCCTCAAGGAATTTATGTAGAGATGTGTGAAGTACCTTGAACCCCAAGATGCTTCACAGAATTTTATAATGTTGAGCCGTGAAAATTAAAAATCACATTTTTACCACATAAATGTTGTTTTAGCCTCAAATTTTGCATTTTCACAAGGGTAACAGGAGAAAATGCTCCATAAAACTTGTTGTGCAATTACACCTAATTACACCTGAGTACCACTATACCTCCTATGTAGTGTTGAGCGAGTAGTTGACTATTCATACTCGCTAAGCTGTTAGCGAGTACTGTCTGCTATTCACATATTCGTTACGAGTAGCGGGCGTAATGTAAGTCAATGGGAAATGCTTGCTAAGTAGCGAGCAATCCAAAAACCATACTATTTGCTACTCACACGAATAGTACGGCTTTCGGATTACTCGCTACTTAGTGAGTATTTCCCATTGACTTATATTGCGCCCAATTCTCATAACGAATATGCGAGTAGCGGACAGTATTCACTAACAGCATAGCGAGTATGAATCGTCAACTACTCGCTCAACACTACTCATATGTGGTGGAAAACTACTGTTTTGGCACACATCAGTAACGAAAGGGAAGTAGCAATATTTTAATTTTGGAGTACCATTGTGGCTGAAATAGATTGCAGATGCCATGTCAAATTTGAAGATACCCTGACATGCAAAAACTGCAGACACCTCCCAGAAATGAACCCATTCTGGAAATTACGCCTCTCAAGGAACTTATTTCTGGGTGTACTTGGCAATTTAAACTCTAATTTGATTCACGTAAATATATTATTTTGGGTGTTGTGAAAAAAAAAAATGGCCACCTTCTCCATTGAAATGTTGCTTTTGCCCCAAAGTTTTAAGTTTCGGAGCCCCTGTCATGCAAGAAAAGCAGACCCCCCCCCCTTAGTGACCCTATTTTACAAAGTACTGCCATCGATGAATTCATCTAGGCTTCTTTATTGTCAAGAGAGCAGGTATTGCCTGCAGAAAAAAAGCAGAAAAAAACAAACGTGAACATAGCCTAAAAGGATTTTCTGATTTACAAGTCTTAAATAAAGCCATAGGGCATTTGACATCCATTATTACTTTCAGTATAAATATAAAGCTTTTAATAAATGTTTTGACCAATGTTATTAGTAATATTTTCCTTATTTTCTTAACATAAGACCCATATTCAATTCCACTATTCAGTACTCTACATTACCTGGGAGTAGGGACTCTTTATTGATCTGTATCTCATACACTAATGATCACTTGGCTTCAACAGCCCGAGGCAGACATTATTCACCTAAGAAAGTATGATTGTATATTAACTTCTCTTTTGCACGGCCCTATTACATCTGGGAGATGACCTCTCTTACTTATTCAATTCTTCTATAGTAGAGTGGACTGTAACTATAAATATATTAAACAATAAGAGACAGCGGAAGGAATTTCTGGTCAAAGGCCAAAAATTGTAGTGCAGTTTATTACAGCTTAGAAATTAATAGGACAACAATGTGGCGTATGGGTATATAAAGTTCAAACTTTATTTTAATTACTACAATAAACATTGTCTTTATGGTTTATAACTCAAGTTATTTAAAGAGCATTGCTATAAGCACACATGAATGAAAACACCTCACATTTTGATGTTAACTATTACAAGAAATTCAATATTTTCTGCAGAACAGTACGCACATTATCATTACCCACATCATTATCTGTCCCCAAAAGCGCGCACATAAATATTATATATCACACAATGGTGTCAGCATTATAAGGAGACAAATAACTTATCATTACATTTTGAAGTGTGGGTGGAAAATCAAAGAAAACTCAGAGTCTAAACTTCTTTCTGATATTGCCCTTGGTTGGATTTGAGCCTACGACTCCAGAGCTGCTAACAATAGAGTCTGCGTAGAACCATTCCTGTCATTCTTTACCCTACGGCTAATTTAGTGTTATAACATACAAGCGTGGTATGTGGATAATACTGGACAGCTTTAATCAATGCTTTCTAGCAAAATAAATATGTTCAATTTTGAATTTTGTACAATATTTACACCAGTAAATGCTGACATTGTATTAACTAATAAACAATAATGAGCAAGTACCTCTCTTGCTCCAATCATGGTGTGTGTTTAAGAATTCAATAGCTCTATTTTATTTTATTTATTTTCATTTTATTGAGGAAAGGGTATAATAGATTATGAACAATTACATATTAATCCAAGCTGATGACTTTCCAGAGACAGCAATCTTAAAAAGATGGCCTAGACACTTATGTATGTATCAAATTAATGCACATTAAGATAATTTAGATTATTTAATTAAAGCTGAGAGATGGTGCAAATAACATTAATGCACATAACAAATAATAATCAACAGTTCACTCTCTATTACCTAGAGAGAAATTGGAGATACACAACTCTTATTTAATGCAAATGATATGAGCTTTTTGGCAGCCAGCCTGTGAAAAGTGAACATACAACAGATTTTCCTTAGGGGTAGACTAAAGTTATTATAACTGTATAATGGTGAAATCAGCAGTAACAATAGCAGAATACAAACACGTAAATGGAATAGAATGTATCACAAACCAAAGTCATAACTGATAACAATATTGTTTCTTAGAAAACATCACTGGCAAGGACACGCTGTGTAAGTGGAGGTGTGTTTAGCTGTTGCCTTAAGCATTTACTGAAATGCAATCGTCTTATAGTATATATGTATCATTATAAACACATGCATAATGTAACATAATATATAAAACTTCTATAAAACACCTTTATTACTAGCATTAGAAAAAAAACAAATAATGTATTTAGATTAGGGTACAAATAGGCAGCTAGGGGTTGGGGACAGCCCGTACCTGCCTGCTATACCTGGCTAGCATACAAAAATATGGCAAAGCTCACGTCATTTTTTTGTAGTTTTTTGGCAAAAAAAATAAAAAATGCTTCCCTGGATTTTCCATTGCCAGTGAAGGTAACACCAAGCAGTGGGGGTTTAAATGCCAGTAGCTGCTTGGATTACCCTTAGCTAGCAATACAAAAAATGCAGCAGGAGCCCCTATATATTTTTTTTAATTATTTATTTAAATAACTAAAAACAAAATGGGCTTCCCTGTATTTTGATTGCCTGACATCACAGTGCTGTAAAAATAAATCTTTAAAAAAAATGATGTAGCGCTCCGCGGTATTTTTGATTCTCAGCGCAGATAAAGCAGACAGCTATGGGTTGCCACCCCCATCTGCCTGGCATTACCTTGGCTGGCAATCAAAATACAGGGAAGCCCATTTATTTTTTCTATTTAAAAAATAGTTAAAAAAAAATGCCGTTGGGTCCCCCCATTTTTGATAGCCAGCTAGGGTAAAGCAGACGGCTGTAGCCTGAAAACCACAGCTGGCAGCTTTACCGTGGTTGGGGATCCAATGTGGAGGTCACCCCAGGCTCTTTTTTTATAATTATTTTAAAAATATTAATAATTACAAAAAAAAAGTAGGGTCCCCCCCAAATTGGATCACCAGCCAAGGTGTGGTCTGGTATTCTCAGGGTGGGAAGGTCCATAGTTATTGGCCCTTCACAGCCTAAAAATAGCAGGCCGCAAGCACCCCAGATGTGGCGCATCCACTAGATGCGCCAATCCTGGCGCTTCACCCCAGCTCATCCCGTGCCCTGGTGCAGTGGCAAACGGGGTAATAAATGGGGTTGATACTAGCTGTAAAGTCACCTGACATCAAGCCCAGCAGTTTGTGATGTCATGGCTAGTGATGAGCGAGTATGCTTGTTACTACTCGGTACTCGCACGAGTATCACTGTACTCAGGCTACTCGGCGGGGACCGAGTAATCTCGCGATACTCGTGCTGTACTCGTGGTCTTCATCCCTGCATGTTGGCGCTCTTTTGAGAGCCAGCCCTCATGCAGGAATTGGCTGGCAGACCACTGCAATGCCACAGCCCTGTTAGTTGTGGAATTGCAGTGATTGGCCGGCCTGCACAGCGTGACCGAGCCTTTATACCGGCGGGCGCACTGTGCTCTGCACACAGCCATCCAGACAGTCAGTGCAGGGAGAGTGTTGCTGCTTCAGGGAAAGGTTTGCGGCCCTTTATAGTTATTTCCGTAGCAGGGCTGCAAACAGTGTGACCAGAAGTCCTTCTCAGGACTATTATAGTTGTATACAGGCAGGCAGGGTATAGCCAGGTCGGAGTACAGTAGCAGAGTCCTTCTCAGGACTATTGTTGCTGTATACAGGCAGGGTATAGCCAGGTCGGAATACAGGCTAGTGACCAGAAGAGTCCTTGTCAGGACTATTGTAGCAGTATACAGGCAGGCAGGCAGGCAGGGTATATAGCCATTCCTAGTGGTGACCGTATACCAGCCTTCATCATATCTGGGGCTGGTGTACACAGTCTAAAACAGTCCTGATAGTGTCAGACTTCTCAGCAATTGTCGCTCCTAAAAACCTGTTAGGTTCTTAGTGCGTCCGTGCTTGTATTTAAAAACCGCATGTGTGTGCCTGTCGGTGGCAGCGTAAAGGTGCACGTTTTGCACAAACTATTATATAACGCACAAGTCTAGTGTATAATACACGTCAGTCAGCAGTGTCTGATAGTGTCAGACTTCTCAGTAATTGTCGCTCCTAAAAACCTGTTAGGTTCTTAGTGCGTCCGTGCTTGCATTTAAAAACCGCACGTGTGTGCCTGTCGGTGGCAGCGTACAGGTGCACGTTTTGCACAAACTATTATATAACGCACAAGTCTAGTGAATAATACACGTCAGTCAGCAGTGTCTGATAGTGTCAAACTTCTCAGTAATTGTCGCTCCTAAAAACCTGTTAGGTTCTTAGTGCGTCCGTGCTTGCATTTAAAAAACGCACGTGTGTGCCTGTCGGTGGCAGCGTACAGGTGCACGTTTTGCACAAACTATTATATAACGCACAAGTCTAGTGTATAATACACGTCAGTTAGCAGTGTCTGATAGTGTCAGACTTCTCAGTAATTGTCGCTCCTAAAAACCTGTTAGGTTCTTAGTGCGTCCGTGCTTGCATTTAAAAACCGCACGTGTGTGCCTGTCGGTGGCAGCGTACAGGTGCACTTGTGTGCGTTTTGCACAAACTTGGATATAACGCACAAGTCTAGTGAATACACGTCAGCACAGCATTGCAAAATGCGCAAGGGCGTTGGCAACGAACAAGGAAGTGGACGTGATGGTGGTGCAGGCAGAGGCCGAGGTCGTGGGCAAGCTCTAATTTCGCCACAACAAAGGGCCACATCTAGTCGCTCGCACGTCCTGTCCCAAATTCTTGGGGACCGCAGCAGTACACCGCTCTTGAACCAAGACCAGTGTCAACAGGTTGTTAGTTGGATAGCGGATAATGCTTCCAGTCAGATTGGCACCACCACAAACACTCTGTCTTCCACACGGTCAAGTGTCAGTAGCCGTGATACTGCACCGCACATTTCAGAACCTGATCCTCCTTCCTACCACAAGGCTGAGTACACGTCCTTGGACATTACTGATCCCACACTTGGACACTCGGAAGAGCTGTTCACGTTTCCATTCGCACATTCTGGCCTCTCGCCAGCTCCTGTTGAAGTGGGTCATGAGGAGATCGTATGTACAGATGCCCAAATATTTGAGCAGCCACATTCTCACGAAGTTGGCAATGTGTCTCAACAAGGGGTGGACGATGATGAGACACAATTGTCAGGAAGTCAGGAGGAGGAGCAGGGTGCGGAAGAGGAAGACGACGTGGTGGATGATCCAGTAACTGACCCAACCTGGCAGGAGTATATGCAGAGCGAGGACAGCAGTTCACAGGGGGAGGAAGGCGTAGCATCCCAACAGGCAGTAAGAAGCAGGGTGGTGGCCCCAGGCAGAAGTCAGGCAACCGTTCCCCGGAACAACAACACGACACAAGGTGCCTGTACAAATTTTAGGTCTTCCCGAGTCTGGCAGTTTTTTAAGTTGGATCCAGATGATTCTAAAAAGGCCATTTGCAACACCTGCGGTGCCAGCATCAGCAGGGGTACCAAAACTAGCAGCCTGACCACCACCAGCATGATCAGGCACATGTCAGCCAAGCACCCGACTTTGTGGGAGGTACAACAGAGTCGAGGAGCAGTGCTTGCTGATGTCACTGCTACGTCTTCGCTTGTTCTGCATGCGAGCCAATCCCCTGTCCATGCTGCCTGTGAACAAGCCTCCTCCGGCCCTGCACCTGCAGTTGCCTACGCAGAAATAACACCATCATCAAGCACATCCTTGTCCCAGCGCAGCATTCAGTTATCCATTCAGCAAACCTTTGAACGCAGGCGCAAATACACTGCCAACGCCCCACATGCCACAGTTCTAAATGCTAACATTTCGCGACTGCTTGCGCTGGAAATGTTGCCTTTTAGGCTGGTGGAGACAGAAGCATTCCGCGACCTGATGGCGGCAGCTGTCCCACGTTACTCGGTCCCCAGCCGCCACTATTTCTCCTGGTGTGCCGTCCCCGCATTGCATAACCACGTGTCACAAAACATCACACGTGCCCTGAACAATGCTGTTTCAGCCAAAGTCCACCTAACCAAAGACACGTGGACAAGTGCTTGTGGGCAAGGCCGCTATATCTCGTTGACGGCACACTGGGTTAATATTGTGGAAGCTGGGACCCAGTCTGAGCGAGGGACGGAAGACGTCCTTCCCACACCAAGGTTTGCAGGCCCTACCTCAGTCAGGGTTTCACCCACACTCTACAGCTCCGGAATGTCATGCTCCTCAGCCTCATCCTCCTCCTGCGCATCCTCATCCACTTTACCCTCCACACCAGTCCCAAGCTGGAAGCACTGCAGCACTGCCTCGGCGAAGCGGCAACAGGCTGTGCTGAAGCTAATCTGCATAGGTGACAAACCCCACAATGCAGAAGAGGTGTGGACAGCTATGAAACAGCAGGCAGATCACTGGCTCACACCTCTGAACCTAAAGCCAGGAAAGGTCGTGTGTGACAATGGCCGGAACCTGGTGGCGGCTTTGAGGCGAGGCCAGCTGACACATGTTCCATGCGTGGCCCATATGCTCAACCTCGTGGTTCAGCGGTTTCTAAAGTCATACCCAGAGCTGTCTGATCTGCTGGTAAAAGTTCGCCGCCTGTCTGCACATTTTCGAAAGTCACCTACTGCTTCAGCCGGCCTTGCCGGCTTTCAGCGCCGTTTGCATCTTCCGGCTCACAGACTGGTGTGTGATGTCCCAACGCGTTGGAATTCAACTCCCCACGCGTTGGAATTCAACTCTGCACATGTTGGTCAGGATATGTGAGCAGAAGAGGGCAGTTGTTGAGTACCTGCATCACCTAAGCCATCGGGAAATGGGTCAAACTCCACACATAACACCTGAGGAGTGGAGATGGATGTCCGACCTATGTACCATCCTCCAAAACTTTGAGGACTTCACCAAGATGGTAAGTGGGGATGACGCCATTATTAGCGTCACCATACCTCTTCTCTGCCTTCTAAAACGGTCTCTGCTCAAAAACAAACATGATGCATTGCAGGCGGAGCGCGATGAGTTGGAGCAAGAAACAGTAGTGGGTGTGGGTGATAACACACAGCCGAGCCTCGTCTCATCACAACGTGCAGTGGAACACTATGACGAGGAGGAGGATGAAGACATGGAGCAACTCTCCGGCCAAATTGAGGATATGACATGCACACCAGTCATATCCTCGGTTCAGCATGGCTGGCCAGAGGACAGGGTAGATGAGGATGAGGAGGAGGAGGACAGCATGTTCAGTCATCGTGTTGGTCAGGATACTGAAGTACTGGCTGTTAAGAGTCTGGCGCACATGGCTGACTTTATGGTAAGCTGCCTGTCTCGTGACCCTCGCGTTAAGAACATCTTGGCCGACAATCATTAATGGTTGGTAACACTGTTAGACCCACGCTACAAGGAGAACTTTATGTCTCTTATTCCCGAGGCGGAGAGGTCAGCCAAAATGCAGCAGTTCCGGAAGGCCATAGTCACGGAAGTAGGCAAAGCATTCCCCTCACAAAACGCTAGCGGCATAGGTCAGGAATCAGTGGACAACCAAGGCGTACAGCCGAGAGGGGCACAAGTCCAATCCGCCAGAGGTAGGGGAACAGTCTTTAAGATGTGGGACAGTTTTCTCAGCCCCTCACGTACCACAGCCCCTGAGGTGCGGGGTAGTGCCACAAGAAATCCTAAGTTTGCCCAGATGCTCAAGGAGTACCTTGCAGATCGAACAACTGTACTCCGACATTCCTGTGTGCCTTACAATTATTGGGTATCCAAGGTGGACACGTGGCATGAATTGGCTCTCTACGCCTTGGAAGTCCTGGCCTGCCCTGCCGCTAGCGTTTTGTCAGAGCGTGTTTTTAGTGCCGCAGGTGGAATCATTACAGATAAACGCACCCGCCTGTCAACTGAAAATGCTGACAGGCTGACTCTGATCAAGATGAACAAGGGTTGGATTGGGCCAGACTTCACCACACCACCAGCAAATGAGAGCGGAATTTAAAGTTTGTAACGGGAATTTGCCATGTACCTCCACTCACCCATGGGTACACACTTCTGGACTTTGGATAATCGCTGGACTGCTCCTCCTTCTCCTCATGCGCCACCATGATGACTTTTTGTAAAAAGAAGATAGTCAGGGCACAGCTCCACACCATAAATTTAGAACATCCTATTTTTGGCCGAAAAAACGCACATGCTCTGCGGTGCCATTGATGTGGCAAAGTTAATGAACATCAAAGCGATTGAGAAAAAAACATCAGGCACTCACCAGCTTATGCTTGTGCAGGTTTCCTATTTTATTCGTGCAGGTTACATATGCATAGGGTGGAGGGGAGGGAGCAGACGCTATACACGTCCAACGACGACGGCGGCCATTTCGCACCTGTCTGGTGCTTCAGCTGGTCTGGATTGATCTGACATCACGTCCGTTATAACCACGTAATACATGTGGTTGATGTCAGAAGTAATTAAAACAAGTTTAAAATCAAACTACAGTGTTACTACTGAATGGAGTGTCAGTAAACATTTACAACATAAAAGGACATATAATAACATTTCATATACGAAAAATAGAGTATTATCCTAGGAATACGCTCAATTCATTTTTGTCATTTAGTCCTAATGGACCTAAAGCATTAAACTTCATAATGTATTCTGCCTCTTTTCTGAGCAAAATTTTGTGCGTATCCCCACCTCTGGCCGGAATTTTAACATGATCAATACCTGCAAATGACAATACATTAGGGTCGGAATTATGGGCTTCTTTTATATGATTAATTAATCTTGTTGCACCTCTTCCACTAGAAATGGAATTTCTATGCTCCCTAAACCTCACAAATAATTGTCGGATGGTTTTGCCAATATAAAAATATTGGCATGGGCAGAATATTACATATACTACCATTTTGGACTTACAGGTGATCAGATTTTTAACCAAATGTGAATGACCGCCTATTTCAAATGCTCTGCCTGTTACATGGAATCATATAAAAGAAGCCCATAATTCCGACCCTAATGTATTGTCATTTGCAGGTATTGATCATGTTAAAATTCCGGCCAGAGGTGGGGATACGCACAAAATTTTGCTCAGAAAAGAGGCAGAATACATTATGAAGTTTAATGCTTTAGGTCCATTAGGACTAAATGACAAAAATGAATTGAGCGTATTCCTAGGATAATACTCTATTTTTCGTATATGAAATGTTATTATATGTCCTTTTATGTTGTAAATGTTTACTGACACTCCATTCAGTAGTAACACTGTAGTTTGATTTTAAATTTGTTTTAATTACTTCTGACATCAACCACATGTATTACGTGGTTATAACGGACGTGATGTCAGATCAATCCAGACCAGCTGAAGCACCAGACAGGTGCGAAACGGCCGCCGTCATCGTTAGACGTGTATAGCGTCTGCTCCCTCCCCTCCACCCTATGCATATGTAACCTGCACGAATAAAATAGGAAACCTGCACAAGCATAAGCTGGTGAGTGCCTGATGTTTTTTTCTCAATCGCTTTGATGTTCATTAACTTTGCCACATCAATGGCACCGCAGAGCATGTGCGTTTTTTCGGCCAAAAATAGGATGTTCTAAATTTATGGTGTGGAGCTGTGCCCTGACTATCTTCTTTTTACAAAAAGTCGTTCCTCTGTATTCATCAGTGAGCACGTCCCTGGAGCACCAGAGCTTAAAGCATTAAAAAGAACAGAAAAATCCTATTACTAAATGGCTGAATTGGAAGTAATGGAAGTGGTCATTCCGACCAGCAGTGGGAATGGAATTCTTGCGGGGAGGGAGGACGCTAACACGTACTTTTTGGAGTGCAACAGTAAAATTGACACGGACATTTTAAGTGTGAAATCGTTAGAGCATAAAATATCCAATTTGGCCGAGAAGGAAATTTCTTTATTTTGGTCGGCCCAGTCGCTACGCTCATATAAAGACTGTCAACGCGTGCCTAGAGGACTGAGAGTAATGAAGGCAATATCATTTTATCAAGATGATGTCGAATTCAAACAATTATGGAATAATGTTCAAGCAGAATGTTCACTCAAGTTCTTAGATCTAGTGTTACAAAAAAATGAGCAAGAACATGCTAAAATGACAACCGAATTGATAAGATTGAGAAAAGAACTGGAGATGCGTTTATCACAAGATTAATGGAGCAGATTCTTACAGAACTTGGACAAAAAATTGATACCATATCAAACTATAGTAAAAGAGCGCAAAAAGGAAAAATTTCTGAGAGATAAAGCAGATTATGATTCGGGAACCGTCTTCAGATGGAATAAAAATAATGATAATTTTTCATCCTATAAGAAAGGAAAATCAAAGAAAAAATCTAAAACCGCACCTAATAAAAGAGCCGCATGGACAACCGATTCTGATTCCAGCGGTCAGGAAGAACCACCTCCGGGGAAAAGGAGATTAAGTGAAGATAGACTCACTCCGAATTTCCCTATTAACCCTTTAGAAGGCGGACAAGGAGAGGCCGGAGGAGAAACAGGCGTGCCCCTGATGGGAAAAAGGAAAAACGTATCTTGGAGGGACTGACAATCTGCCCAGTAACAAATAAAAAGAAAAAAATCTATAACTTGACCAATGAGATATTGGATGATGATATGATTGCGTTCCTAGAAAAAGGATTAAACTTTTGCGTCCCAGAACCATTCAATATGGTGGAATTTGAAGTGGATTTATATAAAGCTTGTAGAAAATTACATCTAAAAAAACATTTCTTCAATATAGATAAGAAATCGACTCAAAAACATACAGATGAGAGACAATGTAATATAGGTCCCCTTGGTTTCTCTTTGATGGGTTCGGAGATTGGAAAAGTTACTGAAGATGCTTTACAATTACTGAGTTTAACCGATGATAAAATAAATGTGACAGATTTTCCTGTTATAGAAAGTAATTTAGACAACGATACTAAATTCACTGGAGGCATAAAATCAACCTTTGTTCCACCTATATCTCCTGGAAATAATATAGATTTATTTCAGGAGGTAGTATTGAGGGACATAAGAGCTTTAAAATATCCCATTTCAAAGAATAACTTGTCTAGTTCAGAGAGAACAGCGCTAGATAAAATTAAATCCTTCAAAAATGTTACGATACGAAAGGCGGACAAAGGTGGTGCCACAATGCTTATGACCACCGATTATTATTTAGCAGAATCAAAAAAACATTTAGATAACTGCACAGTATATCAGAAATTAACAGGTGACCCTACGGGAAAAATAAAAGAAAAACTACGCAGCTTTTTGAATAGACAGACAACAATTGGCCTTATAACAAATAATAGAGCTGAAAAACTCTTTCCTGCCTTCCCAACAAAACCGCACTGGTATTGGCTGCCAAAGGTGCACAAGTGTGAACAGAGACCACCAGGTAGACCAATAGTCTCGGGCGTGGGGTCTCTCACTGAACCTCTCTCAGCATATCTTGACTGGCTGTTGCACCCATTGTTGAAAACAATTCCATCTTTTGTAAGAGATACAGGAGATTTGATTGAGCAACTTGAACAGTTTGAGTGGCAAGAAACATTCAGCTGGGCTTCCTTGGACGTGGAAAGCCTGTTCACAAGGATTCCACAGAAACTTGGAATAGACAGCATTACGGATATGCTGAGAGAGCTTGGTGAAGATACCCATTTAATAAATTTTATTGAAGAGGCTTTAAATTTGGTCTTAAAACTTAATACCTTTAAATTTGGGCACACTTGGTATCAACAAAACAGTGGGGTAGCAATGGGGACCCCGGTAGCTTGTACCTTTGCGAATTTGTTCCTTGCACACCTTGAAGATCGTTTAATCTACAGTCCTAGCAATCCTTACATCAAACACATTAATCATATAAAAGAAGCCCATAATTCCGACCCTAATGTATTGTCATTTGCAGGTATTGATCATGTTAAAATTCCGGCCAGAGGTGGGGATACGCACAAAATTTTGCTCAGAAAAGAGGCAGAATACATTATGAAGTTTAATGCTTTAGGTCCATTAGGACTAAATGACAAAAATGAATTGAGCGTATTCCTAGGATAATACTCTATTTTTTGTATATGAAATGTTATTATATGTCCTTTTATGTTGTAAATGTTTACTGACACTCCATTCAGTAGTAACACTGTAGTTTGATTTTAAACTTGTTTTAATTACTTCTGACATCAACCACATGTATTACGTGGTTATAACGGACGTGATGTCAGATCAATCCAGACCAGCTGAAGCACCAGACAGGTGCGAAATGGCCGCCGTCGTCGTTGGACGTGTATAGCGTCTGCTCCCTCCCCTCCACCCTATGCATATGTAACCTGCACGAATAAAATAGGAAACCTGCACAAGCATAAGCTGGTGAGTGCCTGATGTTTTTTTCTCAATCGCTTTGGCCACCATGATGACCGTTACAATAGTTAGGCCTTTGTTTCAGGTATACCCCCAGTGGTAAATTTTTTCGCCCATTCTTTCAGAATGGACATTACAATGACAGGAGACCCGCTCCTTTGCAATGGGAACAATGTTTTGAGACCCTCATGCACGTCTCTATCCAGGGACAATGTGGAGCCTCCCAATTTTTGGCTGCCCTGCCTAAGGGCTATACTACAATAGACCCCCTTCCTGACAATGGACACTTCAGGTTTACAGGCCCTCATGCGCGTCTCTATCCAGGGACAATGTGGAGCCTCCCAATTTTTGGCTGCCCTGCCTAAGGGCTATACTACAATAGACCCACTTCCTGACAATGGACACTTCAGGTTTACAGGCCCTCATGCACGTCTCTATCCAGGGACAATGTGGAGCCTCCCAATTTTTGGCTGCCCTGCCTAAGGGCTATACTACAATAGACCCACTTCCTGACAATGGACACTTCAGGTTTACAGGCCCCATGCACGTCTCTATCCAGGGACAATGTGGAGCCTCCCAATTTTTGGCTGCCCTGCCTAAGGGCTATACTACAATAGACCCACTTCCTGACAATGGACACTTCAGGTTTACAGGCCCTCATGCACGTCTCTATCCAGGGACAATGTGGAGCCTCCCAATTTTTGGCTGCCCTGCCTAAGGGCTATACTACAATAGACCAACTTTCTGACAATGGACACTTCAGGTTTACAGGCCCTCATGCACGTCTCTATCCAGGGACAACGTGGAGCCTCCCAATTTTTGGCTGCCCTGCCAAAGGGCTATACTACAATAGACCCACTTCCTTACAATGGGCACTTCAGGGTTACAGGCCCTGATGCACGTCTCTATCCAGGGACAATGTGGAGCCTCCCAATTTTTGGCTACCCTGCCAAAGGGCTATACTACAATAGACCCACTTCCTCAAAATGGGCACATTAGACTCAAGAGGCCTTCATGTACGTCTCTTCTCAGGGACATCGAAGTGCCACACAATGTTTTCACGTAAAATCTTTCATGTAATCTCCAAAAGTAACATACACCAGCTCTATCTCACTATTGGGTATGTGCCCTTAACATTTCCGCCATGAAAATTCATTTTGGTGTCATTTTGGAAGGTTTTCTGGTGAGTCCGTAAAAATGGCGTAAAACGCGGACAAAATTGTTCACAGCTGTGACTTTTGAGTGATAAATGCTTCAAGGGGTCTTCCCCATGCTGTTGCCATGTCATTTGAGCACTCGTCTGAGACTTTTGTGACATTTTTAGGGTTTCTACATGCTGCCGGGGGTCATTTCATAAAAATACTCGGGTCTCCCATAGGATAACATTGGGCTCGGTGCTCGGGCCGAGTACACGAGTATCTTGGGATGCTCGGCCCGAGCCTCGAGCACCCGAGCTTTTTAGTACTCGCTCATCACTAGTCATGGCGTCTATTAGATACCCAACATCATAAACTGTCAGTACTAACAAAAAAAATCGAAAAAAAAAATTTATTTGAAAAAACAGTCCCCAAAACATTCCCTCTTTCACCAATTTATTGTAAGAAAAAAAATCAAGGGGTCCCATGACGACTCTGGACCGTCTAGAATATGGGGGGAGACACTCAGGGAACGTATCCCCCATTTTCTAGGAGTGCAGACCCTCCATGTGAGGAGTGTGGGTGCAATGAATCTGCACTCACTCTGCCCGGGTCCACAGCTGCAGAGTCCATGTCGTAACGGTTGCTACCAAAGCTGCAATGCCCAGCTCATGAGGTAAGGGCATTCCTAATCAGGAGAACTATTCTTCATTTCCAAATATTGGTATTTGCTGATATTATTGCTATTCCACCTACTATATATTGGGGATAGGATCTTGGAGATAAAATACCCCTTTAAGTCCAGTTATCCAGCTGAATGAATACTTAACAACAGAGCTTGCTATTTAGATGTGTTTTCTTGTGGCGTATAATGGACTCTCATGTTTGGTAGTCGTTCAACAGGGCACCTATAAAATCAAATACCTCCATTTGGAAATGTAGTATATACCTCTCCTGATCAACTATGTTCCTTACCTCATGAGCAGGGCATTGCAGTAATAATAATAATTCATTCATTTACATAGCGTTATTAATTCCATAGCGCTTTGCATACATTGGGAACACTGTCCCCATTGGGGCTCACAATCTATATGCCTATCTGTATGTCTTTGGAGTGTGAGAGGAAACCGGAGTACCTGGAGGAAACCCACGCAAACACGGGGAGAACATACAAACTCCTTGCAGATGGTGTCCTTGGTGGGAATTGAACCAAGGACTGCAGTGCTAACCACTGAGCCACCGTGCCGCCCATTTAGCTTACAGATGCATAACCACCACTCACTGTGTCTGAACACAGGAAGCTGAGCTGACAGCCGCTCTGTGCATGCGGCAGCGTCTATTGTGAAGGAGAGGGCCGCGGGGGATCAACGCTGCACAGGTACCGTGGGACACCAAGGAACACCGGTGGGCTTATAGGGGGTGACCTGGCAGGGCCTGGAAAGGAGTTTTCTGTCACATGTGTCATGGCACATGCGACAGAAATCAGAGGAGTAGGGTGAATGCGGCCGGCGCGCTGCTATGCGCGTGGCCATCTTGGATTTCTGGGAGGGGGTCAGGGGACCGAAGGGGACCAAGGAGGAGATATATCATGTTTGTTCATGCCAGATAGGAGATAAATCATTTTTTACCGACGCTGTCATTTACTATAACGTGATCATCGGTATACCGTGTATACCTGTGATCACGTGAGTGGGGACTGGAAAAACCGTCCTGAATCATGATCTCCAGGGTCTCAGCTACCCCTGAAACCCCGGAGATTTTCTGACGCTGGGGGGCGCTATTCACTTATTTCTGCCTGCTGTTTATAAATGGCAGATCAGAATAAGGCTACATTAACACGACCGATCCATTTTTGCGGTCTGCAAAAAAACTGTCCGTTTTTTCACGGGTGCATCCGTGTGGCATCCATTTCCGTTCCTTAGACGGTCCGTATGTCATCTGTTTGTCATCCATGTGCCTTCCGTTTTTTTTGCGTACTGCAAAAAAAATGAAAGAGGGAAAATACATAAATTTACCCAGGATCCATAGCTTCAACCTACATGAGGCGGTCACATGTTCACTCCAGTGCAATTTTCTACTGCTTTTCACAACGTAGAGCGCTCTGGTGATTTTCCTGTGCTTGTACACTTTATATCAGTCTTTTCTGTCGTTTTAATGGCAGAAAGACACATAATGTCCCACTCTCCTGCATTTTGTAATTTTGCACCCTTTGGTGCCTTTCATGTGGCACTAAGAGGTGCTTAGCTTTGTATTTAGCCAAAAAAATGAAAAAAAATGACGTGGGGTTCCACCTATTTTTGTAGCCAGCTAGGGTAAAGCAGACGGCTGCAGCCTGCAGAACACAGCTGGCAGCTTCACCTTGGCTGGTAATCCAAAACTGAGGGCACCCCACTCTGTTATTTTAAATTAAATAAATTATTTAAAAAAAAAAACACGTGAAGGTCCCCCCAAAATTGGATCACCAGCCAAGGTAAAGCAGACAGCTGGGATCTGATATTCTCAGACTAGGGAGGTCCATGGTTATTGGACTCTCCCCAGCCTAAAAATAGCAGGCCGCAGGCACCCCCGAAGTGGTGCATCCATTAGATGCGCCAATCCTGGTGCTTCGCCCCAGCTCATCCCGTGCCCTGGTGCGGTGGCAAACGGGGTAATATATGGGGTTAATACCAGATGTGTAATGTCACCTGGCATCAAGCCCTGGGGTTGGTGAGGTCAGGCGTCTATCAGATACCCGACATCACCAACCCAGTCAGTAATAAAAAAAAATAGACGACAAACACATTTTTATTTGAAAAAACACTCCCCAATACATTCCCTCTTTAACCAATTTATTAGAAAGAAAAACAAATCCAGGTCTGCTGTAATCTAAGGGGTTCCCATGACGATCCATACCATAGTCACTGTCCCAGTCAATGAAGAGCAGGATCTTCCCCATTGGCTGGGAGAGCAATGCAGTGACCTGAGCTAACATCAATAGGTCAGCCCAGGTCACTGCAGGGGATGACAAGTGCTGCTGTCAGCAAGGTACATTACCTGCGCTGATCTCCTGCACTGCTGATACTGCACACTGACTTCAATCACCTTCACAGCCAAGTATCGCGAGCGGCCCGTGACGTCACCGCCAGTCAGTCTCGGGTCGGAAGCGAGAGAAGGTGATGTGACAAGTGACGGCAATGGAGGACAGTGACAGCGCTTAGGTCGGGAGGGCGGGACTTCATCACCGCAGGTAAGCCGATCGGGACCATGTGTGCAGAGTGCCAGGTGGGCGGAGCCTAGCGGGGTAATGTGTGCAGAGTGTCAGGTGGGCGGAGCCTAGCAGGACCATGTGTGCAGAGTGTCAGGTGGGCAGAGCCTAGCGGGACCATGTGTGCAGAGTGCCAGGTGGGCGGAGCCTAGCGGGGCCATGTGTGCTGGCGGCGGAGTGCGAAGTGGGTGGAGCCTAGCGGGGTCATGTGGCTCTGAGTACGTCAGTGTCGTGGACTGCATGGGTGGGGACAGGTGAGTGTGTGTGTGTGTGTGTGTATACATGTCGCGTGCAGGAGGGGTCGGAGCAAGCTGAGCGGGGAAGTGTGGGCTTCCTGCACATGTAACTAGGATAAATATCGGGTTACTAACCAAAGCGCTTTGCTTGGATACCCGATGTTTATGTTGGTTACCAGCTTCTGGCAGGCTTCCAGCGATAGCTCTCTGCACACTGCAGCTGTAAAAAGCCGTGCTTTTTGATGCTAGAACCGTTCTCGAACGTAACTAGAACTATCGAACTTTAGCAAAAAGCTCGAGTTCTAGTTCGATCTAGAACAGCCCCGAAAATCACTCGAACCGCGAACTGGAGAACCGCGAACCGTGCTCACCTCTAATCAGAACACTGATAGTAGCAGAAGGAAACTGACCAGAACTGTCACTTAAGTACGAAATTCTGCCCCCACAGAAGTTAGTGATATGACACTTCAAATCTGTGAGATACCCAAGAAACAACTTGAAAAAACTTCTTTAATGAAGCTCCTTTAATGCAGATGTTTTTATGGGGTGCCCTTTGTTCTAGTGATTGTTACTAGAGATGAGCGAACCGGTCTCGGTTCGGCTCGAGGTCGGTTCGCCGAACGGAGCTCCCGTTCGAGTTCGGCTCGTCGAACGTTCGACGAACCGAACTCGAACTGCATAGGAAACAATGGCAGGCAATCACAAACACAGAAAAACACCTAGAAAACACCCTCAAAGGTGTCCAAAAGGTCACAAACAACTCACAACACATGGGAAAGTGACAAGGACATATACTCATGTGAAAACAAAAGAGCTGGACAAGGAAAAAGAGGAGGACACACAGATATATGAGTATATGCAAGGAAACATCGATTCCATTATTGTGCAACTTGAGCCCTGCTCATTTTAGGCTTCCAATCTTGATAAATTGCCTGAGCTCGCCACGTACGTCTTGGGGATCTTGTCGTGTCCTGCAGCCAGCGTTCTCTCGGAACCTGTCTTCAGTGCTGCTGGGGGTCTGCTGGCAGATAAGCACACGTGTCTGTCCACTGACAATGTGGACATGGCTCTCAGAGGACTTTTCTTCCCCTGGGTCAGCCAGGGAACGGGAAAGGCACGCGTATTTTTGAGAGTGCTTCATGCAAAGCATCTTTTTCTTTTTCAAAAGGGGGCTCAACCGATGCCAGTCAAGTGGGGTGTGTGTGGCCCAGTTAGTGGCAATGAAGGAGACTGTGGTTGGAGTCCCCTCGCTGTGTTTCTAAAAGACCCAAAATGAACAAATCATGGCTCTCAGAGGACTTTTCTTCCCCTGGGTCAGCCAGGGGACGGGAAAGGCACGCGTATTTTTGAGAGTGCTTCATGCAAAGCATCTTTTTCTTTTTCAAAAGGGGGCTCAACCGATGCCAGTCAAGTGGGGTGTGTGTGGCCCAGTTAGTGGCAACGAAGGAGACTGTGGTTGGAGTCCCCTCGCTGTGTTTCTAAAAGACCCAAAATGAACAAATCATGTCTCTCAGAGGACTTTTCTTCCCCTGGGTCAGCCAGGGGACGGGAAAGGCACGCGTATTTTTGAGAGTGCTTCATGCAAAGCATCTTTTTCTTTTTCAAAAGGGGGCTCAACCAATGCCAGTCAAGTGGGGTGTGTGTGGCCCAGTTAGTGGCAACGAGGGAGACTGTGGTTGGAGTCCCCTCGCTGTGTCTCTAAAAGAACCAAGATGAACAAGTCATGGCTCTCAGAGGACTTTTCTTCCCCTGGGTCAGCCAGGGGACGGGAAAGGCACGCGTATTTTTGAGAGTGCTTCATGCAAAGCATCTGTTTCTTATTCAAAAGGGGGGTCAACCCATGCCAGTCAAGTGGGGTGTGTGTGGCCCAGTTAGTGGCAACGAGGGAGACTGTGGTTGGAGTCCCCTCGCTGTGTTTCTAAAAGAACCAAGATGAACAAGTCATGGCTCTCAGAGGACTTTTCTTCCCCTGGGTCAGCCAGGGGACGGGAAAGGCACGCGTATTTTTGAGAGTGCTTCATGCAAAGCATCTGTTTCTTATTCAAAAGGGGGGTCAACCCATGCCAGTCAAGTGGGGTGTGTGTGGCCAGTTAGTGGCAATGAGGGAGACTGTGGTTGGAGTCCCCTCGCTGTGTTTCTAAAAGAACCAAGATGAACAAGTCATGGCTCTCAGAGGACTTTTCTTCCCCTGGGTCAGCCAGGGGACGGGAAAGGCACGTGTATTTTTGAGAGTGCTTCATGCAAATCATCTTTTTTTTTTTCAAAAGGGGGCTCAACCGATGCCAGTCAAGTGGGGTGTGTGTGGCCCAGTTAGTGGAAACGAGGGAGACTGTGGTTGGAGTCCCCTCGCTGTGTTTCTAAAAGACCCAAAATGAACAAATCATGGCTCTCAGAGGACTTTTCTTCCCCTGGGTCAGCCAGGGGACGGGAAAGGCACGCGTATTTTTGAGAGTGCTTCATGCAAAGCATCTTTTTCTTTTTCAAAAGGGGGCTCAACCGATGCCAGTCAAGTGGGGTGTGTGTGGCCCAGTTAGTGGCAACGAGGGAGACTGTGGTTGGAGTCCCCTCGCTGTGTCTCTAAAAGAACCAAGATGAACAAGTCATGGCTCTCAGAGGACTTTTCTTCCCCTGGGTCAGCCAGGGGACGGGAAAGGCACGCGTATTTTTGAGAGTGCTTCATGCAAAGCATCTTTTTCTTTTTCAAAAGGGGGCTCAACCGATGCCAGTCAAGTGGGGTGTGTGTGGCCCAGTTAGTGGCAACGAGGGAGACTGTGGTTGGAGTCCCCTCGCTGTGTCTCTAAAAGAACCAAGATGAACAAGTCATGGCTCTCAGAGGACTTTTCTTCCCCTGGGTCAGCCAGGGGACGGGAAAGGCACGCGCATTTTTGAGAGTGCTTCATGCAAAGCATCTTTTTCTTTTTCAAAAGGGGGCTCAACCGATGCCAGTCAAGTGGGGTGTGTGTGGCCCAGTTAGTGGCAACGAGGGAGACTGTGGTTGGAGTCTCCTCGCTGTGTCTCTAAAAGAAACAAGATGAACAAGTCATGGCTCTCAGAGGACTTTTCTTCCCCTGGGTCAGCCAGGGGACGGGAAAGGCACGTGTATTTTTGAGAGTGCTTCATGCAAAGCATCTTTTTTTTTTTCAAAAGGGGGCTCAACTGATGCCAGTCAAGTGGGGTGTGTGTGGCCCAGTTAGTGGAAACGAGGGAGATTGTGGTTGGAGTCCCCTCGCTGTGTTTCTAAAAGACCCAAAATGAACAAATCATGGCTCTCAGAGGACTTTTCTTCCCCTGGGTCAGCCAGGGGACGGGAAAGGCACGCGTATTTTTGAGAGTGCTTCATGCAAAGCATCTTTTTCTTTTTCAAAAGGGGGCTCAACCGATGCCAGTCAAGTGGGGTGTGTGTGGCCCAGTTAGTGGCAACGAGGGAGACTGTGGTTGGAGTCCCCTCGCTGTGTCTCTAAAAGAACCAAGATGAACAAGTCATGGCTCTCAGAGGACTTTTCTTCCCCTGGGTCAGCCAGGGGACGGGAAAGGCACGCGTATTTTTGAGAGTGCTTCATGCAAAGCATCTTTTTCTTTTTCAAAAGGGGGCTCAACCGATGCCAGTCAAGTGGGGTGTGTGTGGCCCAGTTAGTGGCAACGAGGGAGACTGTGGTTGGAGTCCCCTCGCTGTGTCTCTAAAAGAACCAAGATGAACAAGTCATGGCTCTCAGAGGACTTTTCTTCCCCTGGGTCAGCCAGGGGATGGGAAAGGCACGTGTATTTTTGAGAGTGCTTCATGCAAAGCATCTTTTTTTTTTTCAAAAGGGGGCTCAACCGATGCCAGTCAAGTGGGGTGTGTGTGGCCCAGTTAGTGGAAACGAGGGAGACTGTGGTTGGAGTCCCCTCGCTGTGTTTCTAAAAGACCCAAAATGAACAAATCATGGCTCTCAGAGGACTTTTCTTCCCCTGGGTCAGCCAGGGGACGGGAAAGGCACGCGTATTTTTGAGAGTGCTTCATGCAAAGCATCTGTTTCTTATTCAAAAGGGGGGTCAACCCATGCCAGTCAAGTGGGGTGTGTGTGGCCCAGTTAGTGGCAACGAGGGAGACTGTTGTTGGAGTCCCCTCGCTGTGTTTCTAAAAGAACCAAGATGAACAAGTCATGGCTCTCAGAGGACTTTTCTTCCCCTGGGTCAGCCAGGGGACGGGAAAGGCACGTGTATTTTTGAGAGTGCTTCATGCAAAGCATCTTTTTCTTTTTCAAAAGGGGGCTCAACTGATGCCAGTCAAGTGGGGTGTGTGTGGCCCAGTTAGTGGAAACGAGGGAGACTGTGGTTGGAGTCCCCTCGCTGTGTTTCTAAAAGAACCAAGATGAACAAGTCATGGCTCTCAGAGGACTTTTCTTCCCCTGGGTCAGCCAGGGGACGGGAAAGGCACGTGTATTTTTGAGAGTGTTTCATGCAAAGCATCTTTTTCTTTTTCAAAAGGGGGCTCAACCGATGCCAGTCAAGTGGGGTGTGTGTGGCCCAGTTAGTGGAAACGAGGGAGACTGTGGTTGGAGTCCCCTCGCTGTGTCTCTAAAAGAACCAAGATGAACAAGTCATGGCTCTCAGAGGACTTTTCTTCCCCTGGGTCAGCCAGGGGACGGGAAAGGCACGCGTATTTTTGAGAGTGCTTCATGCAAAGCATCTGTTTCTTATTCAAAAGGGGGGTCAACCCATGCCAGTCAAGTGGGGTGTGTGTGGCCCAGTTAGTGGCAACGAGGGAGACTGTGGTTGGAGTCCCCTCGCTGTGTTTTACATGCTTTTAGAAGGGCATGACATGGCTTGGAGGTTGACTTTCATCATCTGCAAACTGTTGGCTACCAAAATGCTGCCTTTCCAACAACTGTGGTTATAGACAATGAGGAACATACTGATGAAGATGAGACTCAGATACCCGATTGGAATGACAACTTAAATATTCGGTCAGGGCAAGAAGAGGCTCGGTCTGAGGGGGAGGGGAGTGCAAACACAACAATTGATGATGAAGTCCTAGATCCCACCTACTGTCAACCCACAGTCAGACACTCGAGGAGGTCAACAGAGGCGGTGGAGGAGGATGCAACCGACGTCGAAGTAACCTTGCGCCTTCCTGGACACAGTCGGAGCACTGGTAGCACGTCTACAACTGCATCCTCAGCCACCACTCTGCCTCTGAGCATTATTCGGGGTGGATCAACAGGTCGCATGGCCTCTAAGCCTTGCCTAGCCTGGTCCTTTTTTGACATAAAAAAAGATCGCCCTAATTATGTGATCTGTAACATTTGGCATGGTTATCTTAGTAGAGGTCAAAACCTCAGCAGTTTGACAACTTCTTCCATGAATCGTCACATGAATAAATATCATATGGCCTGGTGGGAAGCTCACCGTGCTGCAATGCGGCCTAGCGGAGCCAACCATCCACCGCCTGCCCCTTCCAGTGCATCCGCGCGCTCGTCATCTTCTAGGACTGTGGGGACAGCTGTCACACCTGTTTTTCCACCCACAACTTCCACCACTGTAACCGCAACAGGCAGTTTGCTTGGTAGGTCGTCAGTTGGTTTGGAAGGGGAAACAAGTGATTGTGTACAGCTCTCTCAAACATCGATAGCACCAACGTTGGATGAAGGCAACATCATGTCTCCGCCTGCACTTTCCTCACAAACCTGCATTTTTCCAGGGACACCCTACTGAACACTGTCTACACACAGCAGCCAGATCTCTGTCCCTCAGATGTGGTCAAATAAAAGGCCACTTCCTGCGACCCATGACAAAGCTAAGAGGTTGACTCTATCCCTCTGTAAGCTGTTGGCTACCGAAATGCTGCCTTTCCGCCTAGTGGACACACAGGATTTTAGAGACCTTATGTCTGTCGCTGTGCCCCAGTACCAGATGCCTAGTCGCCACTACTTCTCTAAGAAAGGTGTGCCCGCGCTACACCAGCATGTCACACACACTATCACCGCTTCCTTGAGAAACTCTGTGTGTGAACGGGTGCATTTCACCACCGATACTTGGACCAGTAAGCATGGACAGGGACGTTACATGTCGCTGACTGGCCACTGGGTAACTATGGTGATAGATGGTGAAGGGTCTGCTGCACAAGTCTTGCCGTCCCCACGACTTGTGTGTCAATCCTCTGTCTGTCCAAGTTCCGCCACTGCTTCTGCATCCTCCACCTCATCTGGGTCCTCCACCTCCGCCCCAAGCCTGCCTGGTCAGGCCACCAGCGTTCTCACTGCGCAGAAGGAATCACGCAACCCTCATTACTATGCTGGCAGCAGAGCGCAACGGCATCAGGCGGTCTTTAGCTTGACATGTCTTGGGAATAAGAGTCACACAGCTGAGGAGTTGTGGTCAGCTCTGCGGTCCGAGTTTAATAAATGGTTGTCTCCACTCAACCTGCAGCCTGGTAAGGCCGTGTGCGACAATGCTGCAAACCTGGGTGCGGCCCTTCGCCTGGGCAAGGTGACACACGTACCTTGTATGGCTCACGTGTTGAACCTTGTCGTCCACCAATTTTTAACACACTATCCCGGCCTAGATGGCCTTCTGAACAGGGCACGAAAACTGTCTGCTCACTTCCGCCGTTCAAGCGCCGCAGCTGAGGGACTTGCATCGCTCCAGAAGTCTTTTGGCCTGCCGGTTCATCGCCTGAAATGCGATGTGGCGACACGCTGGAATTCAACTCTCCACATGTTACAGCGACTGTGGCAGCACCGCAGAGCCATGGTGCAATACGTCATGACGTATAGCCTGGGCCAACGAGATGCAGAGGTGGGGTAGATCACCCTGATGGAGTGATCTCAGATCAAGGACCTATGCACCCTTCTGCACAGTTTCGACATGGCGACGAATATGTTTAGCGCTGACAATGCCATTATCATCATGACGATTCCAGTCATTTACATGCTGGAGCACACGCTAAACACTATTTGGAGTCAGGGGGTGGGACAACAGGAAGGGGAGGAACTACAGGAGGATTCATATGCACAAGACACAACAACATCACCAAGGTCCAGACGTTCATCATCACCAACGCGGCAGGCATGGGACCATGGGGGAAGGGGATCAACAAGGGCGCATGGTAGCAGGCGAGATGTTGAGGAAAGTGCAGGAGGACATGAAGATATGGAGGACGAACTGTCCATGGACATGGAAGACTCAGCAGATGAGGGGGAGCTTGGTCAAATTTCAGTTGAAAGAGGTTGGGTGGAGATGTCAGAGGAAGAAAGAACGGTTAGCACCTCTATGCCACAAACACAGCGTGGACTTGGTCCGCATGGCTGCGCAAGACACATGAGTGCCTTCTTGTTGCACTACCTCCAACATGACCCTCGTATTGTCAAAATTAGAAGTGATGATGACTACTAGCTTGCCACACTATTAGATCCCCGGTACAAGTCCAAATTTTGTGACATAATTCCACCCATAGAAAGGGACGCACGTATGCAGGAGTATCAGCAGAAGCTGTTACTCGATCTTAGCTCGGCTTTTCCACCAAACAACCGTGCAGGTGAAGGGAGTGATTCTTCCAGTTGTAACTTGACAAACATGGGACGGCCTCGTCATCTTCAACAGTCTACCCGTACCAGTAGGACCGGATCTGGTGCTGGTAACAGCAATTTTATGGAATCTTTTAATAATTTTTTTAGACCCTCCTTTGCAAGGCCACCAGAGACAACAAGTCTGACACATAGTCAACGGATGGAGAGGATGATACAGGAGTATCTCCAAATGAACATCGATGCAATGACTTTTCAAATGGAGCCTTGCTCCTTTTGGGCTTCAAATCTAGAAAAATGTCCAGAGCTCTCCAGTTACGCCTTGAAGATTTTGTCGTGTCCAGCTGCCAGCGTTGTCTCTGAACGTGTCTTCAGTGCTGCTGGGTGTGTGCTGACAGATAAGCGCACGCGTCTGTCCAGTGACAATGTGGACAGACTGACGTTCATCAAAATGAACAAGTCATGGATCCACAAGGAATTTACTACCCCTGTGTCATCCTGGGGAGAGTAAATGCTTGTGGATTTGGAATGTGCTTGATGCAAATCAAAACATCCTGTTTGCAACTAGGTCACAAGTGCTGCCACTGAATGGGTGGGTGTGTGTGGGGCACAATTTTTGGAAAAAAGGGAGGCTCCGCTTGGAGTAACCCTTGCTTGCTGTGTTTTTTAAAAATGATACAAGATGAACAGATCTGAAGGCAAGATGAAGGCAACATCATGTCTCCGCCTGCACTTTCCTCACAAACCTGCATTTTTCCAGGGACACCCTACTCAACACCGTCTACAGACAGCAGCCAGATCTCTGTCCCTCAGATGTGGACAAATAAAAGGCCATTTCCTGCGACCCATGACAAAGCTAAGAGGTTGACTTTATCCCTCTGTAAGCTCTTGGCTACGGAAATGCTGCCTTTCCGCATGGTGGACACACAGGATTTTAGAGACCTTATGTCTGTCACTGTGCCCCAGTACCACATGCCCAGTCGCCACTACTTCTCTAAGAAAGGTGTGCCTGCGCTACACCAGCATGTCGCACACAACATCACCGCTTCCTTGAGAAACTCTGTGTGTGAACAGGTGCATTTCACCACCGATACTTGGACCAGTAAGCATGGATAGGGACGTTACATGTCGCTGACTGGGCACTGGCAAACTATGATGAGAGATGGAGAAGGGTCTGCTGTACAAGTCTTGCCGTCCCCACGAGTTGTTTCAATCCTTGTTCTGTATGTAGAAGTTAATACACTGCTTCTGCCTCTTCAACCTCGTGTGGGTCCTCCACCTTGGCGCAAACCCTGTGTGGTCAGGCCACCCTTCCAAGCAACTGCGCACAAGGACTACCACACACCTCCTTACTATGCTGGCAGCAGAGCTCAATGCCATAAGGCGGTCAAAGTTTTACTTTGAAATGTATGGGAAATGTGAGTCACACCGCTATTCCAGAGAATAGGAGTCAGGCAGGGTCAAAACATTAATTGAGGAACAGGAACAGAATGGGACGGCCAGGACTTAATCAGAAAACAAGCAGAGGTGAAATGCGGATCGGCCAACAAGGTACATAAACAGCAAGCAGGAAAAGTAGTCAGGTAACAAGCACACAAAATCATAAAACTGAACTGGGGGTAAAATTAACCAGAGGTTCATAGCTATGTCTGGCAGTGGTCTGCAGACAGGATGGGCATAAAAAAGGGTGTGGTGTCTTCCCATTGGTTGTAGCTGAATGATGGTATTTCATCTGTGAGATACCCACCAGCTACATTCAGCCAGAGATTCTGCATCTGTCAAGGTAATGCAGCCCAGTGGGTGAGCATAACCTGCGTCCACCTGCGCCGCTGGCATGGACTCCTCTCCCATCATCAGCACTATTCATGAAAGGAACACGTTGTAACCTGGCGACCGTAGTACAAATTGACGGAGCGGACTCCGTTGGTGACTTAACAGCCGTGTGCGGCAATGATGCAAACCTGGCTGCGGGCCATCGTCAGGGCAATGTGACACACGTGCCTTGTATGGCTCACGTGTTGAACCTAATTCTCCAGCAATTTTTAAAACACCATCACGGCCTACATGGCCTTGTGCAGCGTGCACGCTCGCTATGTGCTCACTTCCATCGTGCGTACACAGCAGCTCAACAACTTTCGTCGCTACAGAAGTCTTTAGGTCTGGTGGTTAAACGCCTGAAATGCGATGTGCCCACACGCAGGAATTTGAATCTGCACATGTTGCAGCGTGTGTGGCAGCACCGCAGAGCCCTGCTGAAATACGGTATGACATATAGCCTGGGATAACTTGATCAAGAGGTGGTGCAGATCACGCTGCTGGAGTGGTGTCAGATCAAGGACCTATGCACCCTGCTACACAGTTCACAAATGTCGACGAAGATGTTTAGCACTGGCAATGTCATTCTCAGCGTGACAATTCTGGTCATCTACATGATGGAGCACACTGTAATTATTATTCGGAGTCAGGTGTTGGGACAAGAGGAAGGGGAGGAAGTACAGGAGGAGTCATATGCGGAAGGGATAACAAGATCTACGAGGTCCAGATGGTCAGCGGCACCTATGCGGCAGTCATGGTGAGGGAGAGGGATTAACAAGGGCGCATAGTATCAGCAAAAAGTGTTGATGAAAGTGCAGGAGCCCATGAAGAAATGGAGGACGAACTGGCGATGGGCATGGAAGACTCATCAGATGAGTGAGAGCTTGCTCACATTTCGGTTGTGCGAGGTTGTGGGTAGAGGGCAGAGGAAGGATGCACGATTCTCACCTCTCTGCCACCAACACACCAAGGACTTGGTCCTCCTGGATGCACAAGACACATGAGCGTCTTCTTGCTGCACTACCTACATAACCCTCGGATTGTATGAATTTGAAGTAATCCTGAATACTGGGTTGCCACACTGTTAGATCCCCGGTACAAGACAAAATTTGGCGAACTAATTCCTGCCATAGAAATAGACGCACGTATACAGGAGTATCTGCAGAATGTGGTACGCAATCTTAGATCTACTTTTCCACTAAACACCAGCGCTGCACAGAGTGAATCTCAACGCTTTGTCATGGATAGGAGGAAATGGTCTTTTACTTGTCCACATCGGAGGGACCGAGGGATGGCTGCTGTGCTGAGATGGCGTTGAGTACGGTGTCCCTGCACAGTTGCACTTTTGGTCATATCCCAAAATGAGTTGAAAAAGGACAGATGCTGTTGGAAAGGGGAACAGGTGTGTTCGAAAGGGGAAAAAAGTTTTGGTCCGTGGATTTGGTGGTTAAGCAACTGTAACATTTGCTGAAGAAACAACATCTGTTACAGTGGGACTGGCAGATTTGGATAAAGTGGTATATAATCTGTGACCGCTATATAACGAAAATTAATAAGAAAAGAAAGAGAAAGGTATATATCCCCATCAGCAGTCAGTGTCCACCGTGCTCCCAGTTGGAAAAGGAGAGGTTGGCAACTTGAAGTTTTGGTGGAGGATACAGAGCTGTGTGGCTATGAAACTAATAGTAGCCTGAACCGAGTTAGACGCCATTCGGATCTGGAGACTGGGAGCCCTGTTAGCGTCACAGGGTCCACATGCCCACCCAGCCCAGGAACTCCCTGTTAACAACACAGGGGCCATTGAGTACGCTGACCGTGTGCGTAGGGGCCACACCTGTGGACAGCAGGCGCATCAGCAGCAGCAGGCCTGTTAATGCCACTGGGCTGCACAAGCAGGACTGGTAGGACAGGAGCTGGTCTTAACCGTTCTGTGTTACCAACTGTGGTGGTGGCCTGCATCCACCACCCTATCCCTGCCTACCTCTGGCCTAAAGCCGCAATGGGTTCAACACATGGAGGTGTGCTCTTTCGGAGCATAATAGAAGACTGCGCACCTCCTTGTTGGCTCCAGCCCCTTTTATAACCTGGGTCCGCCCCAAACCAGGGTGAACCACAATGCACCTCCTGGAGACAAAAGTAGAGTGACACGTCATGAGTGGCATAACTAGCGTCCTATTTGGAAACGCAACTTCAATGATGACCTCATGGCTGCCATGACCCAAACACCTCACCAGTCATCGTCTGACCATCAATAATGCGGTGACAAGTCATAGGTGTGGGCCTCTGCAAGCCATTTGGGAGGACACCTGATGCCCTGTGGTCTATATGGGACCCCCACATCAGTGCCAGGGCCAAAGAGTTCATTACCGGACCTAGTCTCTGATGCAGGAAGTGCCTGAGCATGCTCAGTAGCATGAAATACAGTCTCTGAAAAAAGACTATCAGCTTTAGCATGGTGTCTAGGCACAAAACAGGACTTAGACCCGGCACGGAATGCAAGCACCTGTGCAAAGAGGCTTTTCACACTTAGTGTGGGAGCATGCGCTGTATCCCGAAAAGAAGACTTAGCGTCAGGAATAACACAGTCAGGCTGAGCATACTCACTACGCGAAACACTGTAATTAGGCTGCAGCTGGGGTACATCGGCACACGCATGCGCACTAGCTGCCTCTCCACACTTAGACGTGGAGGGGAAATTTGTCTTGGAGATGCTGTCTATGAACAGAAGGAAAAGCTAAAGGAAGCCTGACTTTCTATCCCTCCGAATTATGAAATGCAGCAATGAATTCCATGAGTTTGCTATAACATTAGCGTAGCAAAATGTGCATGAGGGTGTGATGTAGAGGTGCTAGAAATAGCTTGTCACCAGTGGGGCACTAATGGAATACAACAGCCAGTTCTATGATGCCACTAAATGGCAGTATTTTGTGCTATCATTATAGCTTATTAAAAACAGAGCAGGAGGTTGTCATGCAGAGGTGCTGCACATAGATTTGCCGTAGTGTGAATAGACAAAAGTACAATAGCCACGTTTAGGATACAACTAGGTACAGTGAGTGTTTGCTAGTATAATGGCTGAGTTTAAAAAAGTTTGAGTGTGCAATGCAGGCAGACGTGCTGCAAATATCGTTCCAATACTGTGAATAGACAAAAGTACAATAGCCACGTTTAGGATACAACTAGGTACACTGAGTGTTTGCTAGTATAATGGCTGAGTTTAAAAAAGTTTGAGTGTGCAATGCAGGCAGACGTGCTGCAAATAACGTTCCAATACTGTGAATTGACAAAAGTACAATAGCCACGTTTAGGATACAACTAGGTACACTGTGTGTTTGCTAGTATAATGGCTGAGTTTAAAAAAGTTAGAGTGTGCAATGCAGGCAGACGTGCTGCAAATATCGTTCCAATACTGTGAATAGACAAAAGTACAATAGCCACGTTTAGGATACAACTAGGTACACTGTGTGTTTGCTAGTATAATGGCTGAGTTTAAAAAAGTTAGAGTGTGCAATGCAGGTAGACGTGCTGCAAATATCGTTCCAATACTGTGAATAGACAAAAGTACAATAGCCACGTTTAGGATACAACTAGGTACACTGTGTGTTTGCTAGTATAATGGCTGAGTTTAAAAAAGTTAGAGTGTGCAATGCAGGCAGACGTGCTGCAAATATCGTTCCAATACTGTGAATAGACAAAAGTACAATAGCCACGTTTAGGATACAACTAGGTACAGTGAGTGTTTGCTAGTATAATGGCTGAGTTTAAAAAAGTTTGAGTGTGCAATGCAGGCAGACATGCTGCAAATATGTTTACAATAGTGTGAATAGACAAAAGTACAATAGCCACGTTTAGGATGCCACTAGGTACACTGAGTGTTTGCTAGTATAATGGCTGAGTTTAAAAAAGTTTGAGTGTGCAATGCAGGCAGACGTGCTGCAAATATCGTTCCAATACTGTGAATAGACAAAAGTACAAAAGCCACGTTTAGGATACAACTAGGTACCGTGAGTGTTTGCTAGTATAATGGCTGAGTTTAAAAAAGTTTGAGTGTGCAATGCAGGCAGACGTGCTCTGCAAATGTCTTTGCACTAGTGGGACTATAGCAAAGTCCAATAGCCACGTTTAGGATGCCACTAGGTACACTGAGTGTTTGCTAGTAAAATTGCTTAGTTTAAAAAAGTTTGAGTGTGCAATGCAGGCAGACGTGCTCTGCAAATGTCTTTGCACTAGTGGGACTATAGCTAAGTCCAATAGCCACGTTTAGGATGCCACTAGGTACACCGAGTGTTTGCTAGTATAATGGCTTAGTTTAAAAAAGTTTGAGTGTCCAATGCAGGCAGACGTGCTGCAAATAACGTTCCAATACTGTGAATTGACAAAAGTACAATAGCCACGTTTAGGATACAACTAGGTACACTGTGTGTTTGCTAGTATAATGGCTGAGTTTAAAAAAGTTAGAGTGTGCAATGCAGGCAGACGTGCTGCAAATATCGTTCCAATACTGTGAATAGACAAAAGTACAATAGCCACGTTTAGGATACAACTAGGTACACTGTGTGTTTGCTAGTATAATGGCTGAGTTTAAAAAAGTTAGAGTGTGCAATGCAGGCAGACGTGCTGCAAATATCGTTCCAATACTGTGAATAGACAAAAGTACAATAGCCACGTTTAGGATACAACTAGGTACACTGTGTGTTTGCTAGTATAATGGCTGAGTTTAAAAAAGTTAGAGTGTGCAATGCAGGCAGACGTGCTGCAAATATCGTTCCAATACTGTGAATAGACAAAAGTACAATAGCCACGTTTAGGATACAACTAGGTACACTGTGTGTTTGCTAGTATAATGGCTGAGTTTAAAAAAGTTAGAGTGTGCAATGCAGGCAGACGTGCTGCAAATATCGTTCCAATACTGTGAATAGACAAAAGTACAATAGCCACGTTTAGGATACAACTAGGTACACTGTGTGTTTGCTAGTATAATGGCTGAGTTTAAAAAAGTTAGAGTGTGCAATGCAGGCAGACGTGCTGCAAATATCGTTCCAATACTGTGAATAGACAAAAGTACAATAGCCACGTTTAGGATACAACTAGGTACAGTGAGTGTTTGCTAGTATAATGGCTGAGTTTAAAAAAGTTTGAGTGTGCAATGCAGGCAGACATGCTGCAAATATGTTTACAATAGTGTGAATAGACAAAAGTACAATAGCCACGTTTAGGATGCCACTAGGTACACTGAGTGTTTGCTAGTATAATGGCTGAGTTTAAAAAAGTTTGAGTGTGCAATGCAGGCAGACGTGCTGCAAATATCGTTCCAATACTGTGAATAGACAAAAGTACAAAAGCCACGTTTAGGATACAACTAGGTACCGTGAGTGTTTGCTAGTATAATGGCTGAGTTTAAAAAAGTTTGAGTGTGCAATGCAGGCAGACGTGCTCTGCAAATGTCTTTGCACTAGTGGGACTATAGCAAAGTCCAATAGCCACGTTTAGGATGCCACTAGGTACACTGAGTGTTTGCTAGTAAAATTGCTTAGTTTAAAAAAGTTTGAGTGTGCAATGCAGGCAGACGTGCTCTGCAAATGTCTTTGCACTAGTGGGACTATAGCAAAGTCCAATAGCCACGTTTAGGATGCCACTAGGTACACTGAGTGTTTGCTAGTAAAATTGCTTAGTTTAAAAAAGTTTGAGTGTGCAATGCAGGCAGACGTGCTCTGCAAATGTCTTTGCACTAGTGGGACTATAGCTAAGTCCAATAGCCACGTTTAGGATGCCACTAGGTACACCGAGTGGTTACTAGTATAATGGCTTAGTTTAAAAAAGTTTGAGTGTGCAATGCAGGCAGACGTGCTGCAAATATCGTTCCAATGCTGTGAATAGACAAAAGTACAAAAGCCACGTTTAGGATACAACTAGGTACCGTGAGTGTTTGCTAGTATAATGGCTGAGTTTAAAAAAGTTTGAGTGTGCAATGCAGGCAGACGTGCTGCAAATAACGTTCCAATACTGTGAATAGACAAAAGTACAATAGCCACGTTTAGGATACAACTAGGTACACTGAGTGTTTGCTAGTATAATGGCTGAGTTTACAAAAGTTTGAGTGTGCAATGCAGGCAGACGTGCTCTGCAAATGTCTTTGCACTAGTGGGACTATAGCAAAGTCCAATAGCCACGTTTAGGATGCCACTAGGTACACTGAGTGTTTGCTAGTAAAATTGCTTAGTTTAAAAAAGTTTGAGTGTGCAATGCAGGCAGACGTGCTCTGCAAATGTCTTTGCACTAGTGGGACTATAGCTAAGTCAAATAGCCACGTTTAGGATGCCACTAGGTACACTGAGTGTTTGCTAGTATAATGGCTTAGTTTAAAAAAGTTGGAGTGTGCAATGCAGGCAGACGTGCTCTGCAAATGTCTTTGCACTAGTGGGACTATAGCAAAGTCCAATAGCCACGTTTAGGATGCCACTAGGTACACTGAGTGTTTGCTAGTAAAATGGCTTAGTTTAAAAAAGTTGGAGTGTGCAATGCAGGCAGACGCGCTCTGCAAATGTCTTTGCACTAGTGGGACTATAGCTAAGTCCAATAGCCACGTTTAGGATGCCACTAGGTACACCGAGTGTTTACTAGTATAATGGCTTAGTTTAAAAAAGTTGGAGTGTGCAATGCAGGCAGACGCGCTCTGCAAATGTCTTTGCACTAGTGGGACTATAGCAAAGTCCAATAGCCACAGATAGGATGCCACTAGGTACACTGAGTGTTTGCTAGTAAAATTGCTTAGTTTAAAAAAGTTGGAGTGTGCAATGCAGGCAGACGCGCTCTGCAAATGTCTTTGCACTAGTGGGACTATAGCAAAGTCCAATAGCCACAGATAGGATGCCACTAGGTACACTGAGTGTTTGCTAGTATAATGGCTTAGTTATAATGAGTTGGAGTGTGCAGAGGACAAGAGGGTACAGTGGCAGGATTGTGGTGCTCTGGGTAGAGGAATGGAAGCCTGCCTTTCTGTTCCCTCCTAATGGTGAAATGCAGGGAGGAAAACCCTGACCTTGGCTACACAGACGCTGTTGCTGTTTGCAGGACCTGTCACCTATGGCTTTCTGACCCTGCCGGTTTGAGCCCTTAAAAGGACTGCTATAAAGTGCTCTCCCTAAGCTGTCTAACGCTGTGTATGCAGCGCATACAGCTGTATCAGCGATAGGACTCAAGACGGAGCTGCGACAGTGATGTCTGACACCAAAGACGCAGAAGAGATAATGGCGTCCTGGAGGAAAATGTCCGTTTTTATAATGCAGGGACATGTGACATGGACATCCTATCACACATGCCGTTGCTTCTCTGCCTCAAAGTCCGCTTAGCTGTGTGTGTGTCTGGGATTGGCTGACATGCTGGCCCGCCCCACAAGACGCGCGCGCTTAGGGAAGGAAGACAAGAAAAAAAAAAAAAAATGGCGATCGCCATTATAGAAACAGCAGTGATCTGAAGGCGCTGTTCACGCACACTATACACTGAAATGTGATAATAGTGTGATTCACAGAGTGACTTACACTATTACAGCAGAAACAAAGCTATGATTTAGCTTGTTTTTTGCTGCTAGAACCGTTCTCGAACGTTTCTAGAACTATCGAGCTTTTGCAAAAAGCTCGAGTTCTAGTTCGATCTAGAACAGGCCCCAAAATCACTCGAGCCTAGAACTGGAGAACCACGAACCACGAACCGCGCTCAACTCTAATTGTTACAGCCTAGCAGTGTGTAATTCCCTGATCATACACAATATCAAGACTAAGCAGAAGATAGTTACACTACATCAGACACAAGAAAGTTTTGCTGAATCAACAAGGTTAAAACGTCAAAGGGGATGAATCGGGTGTTAAGCCGCGCTATCACCAAACAAATCGATATTGATTGATTATTCCTTGTATTTATACTTTGTACATGGAATAATCAATCAACATCAATTCGTTTGGTGATAGCGCGGCTTGACACCCGATTCATCCCCTTTGAAGTTTTATCAATTCTCTTCGGGGCTGCAGCTGTTCGCCTTTATACAACGTGATTACAAGAGTTGTGACTGTCACAACCACTCTAGGTGAGTGCATCTACCTACATTTGCCTTTTGCCCTGACTGGTAAGACCCTATTGTGCTTTCATCCACTGCCTCTCTGCTGGAATCAACAAGGTTGATCCGGCATTCCCACACTGTCCCTCCCCCCTCCCCTGGAGGGTGCGCAAGCACACTCTTAATCCTGACCACAAAGAGGTATCTGCTCCGTTCCTTGTCCCTGCAGCCAACTCCCAGGGCCTACGTACACAGCATAGACCTCCTGGGAGCACACCTAAAGTGCACCTGCACACCTATTCTTAAAGGGCCAATGCCAGTTAACCCGGTTTTAAATCACAGCCTATGACTGAGAGGCACTAGATGTTTAAAGCACCCTTCACTTATGGGAGGTTTCTGGGTAACATGGTCAAGCCATAGAGACATATTGCTAGTTGTCAGGTCCTAGTGCTGCTGCTTTATTGCTGTGTACTGTATAACTAATAACCATCTGTGTTCCAGTACCTGTCATACCCGTTGCTTCAGTTAACTGTACCGACTGTGTCTGCCGCCGCATCAACTATTTCAGCTGCATCCATCATATCAGAGATTGTTAGCATCTATACTCGGGGGCCAGTGGTGGCAGCATCGAGTCTCCCTGAGTGGCACATGGTTGCTAACGGCAACCCAGTCCATCTTCACCATCAGAGACTCTGGTGAAAACTGGTTGTGTGCCTAAACACACCCTTGAGGTTTACGGTGTGTTATGGCCCATTGGGTCCATTCCCCACTCATATTCCTGAGCACTACAAAGGTCACTCACAGGCAAAGATTTCAAAGTAGTCTGGGATCTCCAAAAGTGCTGTTTATGCTCTTTTGAAGAAGCACCAATAAATGGGCAATGTTGAGGACTTTAGATGCACTAGTTGGCCAAAGAAACTTACTGCAGATGAAGGACACATATTTATTATTTGTCTACAAAATCAGAAGATGTACAGCAGTGCCATCTGCTGAGAACTATCACTAATCAATGGGCCACAGCAACACTTACCTATTGTTCATAGAATGGACAAAAGAAGTGGTTTTCACGCAAAAATTGCTATCCCTTCAACTATGCAGGAAAGCTTAGGAACTCAGCAAATAGAGTTGGGGATTGGTCAGGATAATAGTGTGCTCAATGCTAATAAATACAAGGAGATAACTATCATGAAATACCATGATAGAGGGATCCCAATTGGCTTTAAATTCATGCTGCAGCAGGACAATATCCTTAACCCTTTAACGACCGCGGGCCGTAAAATTACGTCCTAGCAGTCATAACATTACTGCCCGCGGTCTGCCGGCAGCATCATGCTGCGATCAGCACACATCTCAGCTGATTTTCACAGCTGAGATGTGTGCCTGCTAGGCACGAGCAGAATCGTTATCTGCTTGTGCCGTTTAACCCCTTATATGGCGCTGTCAATATGTGACAGCGCCATTATAAGCGCGATCGCGGTAAACTTTTACTTACCGCCCGATACCGGAAGTCACGTGACGCGATCACGTGACTTCCGATAGTTGTCATGGTAGCACAGGGTCATGTGATGACTCCTGTACTACACCTGACTTGCTTTCACTTTCGCTGTGCCAGCGGCACAGCAAAAGAGAAAGAGAGCGTATCTGCTGTTTACAGCCTTGTAGCTGTGATCAGCAGATACTGCAGAGCGATCGGATTGCTGATCGCAATAGCCCCCTAGGGGGACTAGTAAAATAAAAAAAAAGTTAAAAAAAAAGTTTTAAAAAAAAACAAAAAACCTAAAAGTTCAAATCACCCCCCATTCGCCCCATTGAAAATTAAAGGGTTAAAAAAAGAAAAAATATACACACATTTGGTATCGCCGCGTTCAGAAACGCCCGATCTATCAAAATATAAAATCAATTAATCTGATCAGTATACGGCGTAGCAGGAAAAAAAATTCCAAACGCCAAAACGACGTTTTTTTGTCGCCACAACTTTTGCGCAAAATGCAATAAGAGCCAATCAAAATGTAGCACCTGTGCAAAAATGATACCGTTAAAAACGTCAGCTCGAGACACAAAAAATAAGCCATCACTGAGCCATAGATCCCGAAAAATGAGAACGCTACGGGTCACGGAATATGGCGTAAAATGTGCGCCACTTTTTTCGGACAAACTTCCGAATTTTTTTTAACCCCTTATATAAAAGTAAACCTAGACATGTTTGGTGTCTACGAACTCGCACTGACCTGAGGCATCACACCCACACATCAGTTTTACCATATAGTGAACACAGTGAATAAAATATCTCAAAAACCATAGTGCTATCGCACTTTTTTTGCAATTTTTCTGCATTTGGAATTTTTTGGCCATTTTCCAGTACACTATATGGTAAAACTGATGGTTTCATTTAAAAGTACAGCTTGTTCCGCAAAAAATTAGCCCTCACATGACCATATTGACTGAAAAATAAAAAAGTTACGTCTCTCAGAAAAAGAATGGCGAAAAAAAAAACGGAAAGCGAAAAATCAGCCGGTCGTGAAGGGGTTAAACATACATAGAATGGTAGAGTTGGAAGGGACATCAAAGGCCATCAGATCAGATTCCCTATGAGTGCAGGTTTTCCTAAATCATAAGGGTATGTGTGCACGTGTGCGTATTACATGCAGTTACGCTGCGTTCTGCACCGCAGCGTAACTGCATGCGTCCTGCATCCCCTGCACAATCTATGGAGATTGTGCAGGAGCCGTGCGCACGTGGCATGTTAGAACGCAGCGATTCGGCTGCTTGCCGAATCGCTGCGTTCTAAGAAGTGACATGTCACTTCTTTCGTGCGTTCTGCATGCTGTCTATAGGGAGAGGCAGCATGCAGAGCGCACGAATCTGCCGGCACCATGCGCTTCAGGACGCAGCTTTTCAGCTGCACATTTTCGGTGCGGTGCAGAGCGCACACGTGCGCACATAGCCTTACAGCTATGTGTTTATCTAGATTCTGCTTGAAGATTTCCATTGATGGATCACTCACTACTTCCCACAGTAGACTGTTCCACTCCCTGACTGCCTTCACTGTCAGAAAGTTTTTCCTAATGTCTAATCTGAATCTCCTTCCTTTTAGTTTCATCCCATTTCTTCTTGTAGTTCCTTGTGCTAATAAGAATAGGGCAGTTGTCTCTGCATTGTGACTACCTTAGAGATATTTGTAGAATGCTATTAAGTCTCCTCTTATTCTTCTCTTTTGGAAACTAAACATTCCTAGTTTTTTTTTTTACCCGGTCTTCATAAGGCATCATTTGCAGACCTTCATCCATATTGATTGCATTTTTTTTGGACTTGCTCCAAACTTGTTCGAAAAAGGTTCACCAATCTCAAATTTAGCTTAACATGCGTTGACCATACGAGAATGGAGAAGGCACAGCAGGCATGAACTGCAGCAAGGTGGTGCAGGCACAGTAGGTGTGGACCATAACAGGGTGGTGCAGGAACAGCAGGTGTGAACCATAGTAGGGTGGTGCAGGCACAGCAGGCTTAAACCATAGCATGGTGGTGCAGAAACAGCAAGTACTCAGGACTTCAGGTCCAAACCATAAACATGGCTTTACTCAAAGAACACAGGCTTCTAGTAACTCCCAGCATACAGGTACAAGACACAGCAGGAACTTGAGGTACAGAACCCAGCAGGGCTACAGGTACAGAACACAGAAACTGGCACCAGGGCAACACATGGACAGGACACGTCCAGGGCAGACATCAGCATGCCAAAATTAGTTGCAGTCAGGACTGGTGCTGGATCTGGGCAGACCAGAGCTACAAGGTAGGACCAACACAGAGCTACATTAGAAAACCTAAGGCGGTTGCTTGTCCCCTCCCATCAGGTTAGAGAAACTTTTATACCAGATACCTCCCAGCCTTAGGCGGGCTTTGCACGTTGCAACATCGGTAACAATGTGTTACCGATGCTGCAGCGATAGTCCCGCCCCCGTCGCACGTTCGATATCTAGTGAAAGCTGCCGTAGCAATTATTATCGCTACGGCAGCTTTACACGCACATACCTGCCGTGCGACGTCCCTCTGGCCGGCAACCCGCCTCCTTCCTTAGGGGGCGGGTCGTGCGGCGTCACAGTGACGTCACACGGCAGGCGGCCAATTGAAGCGGAGGGGCGGAGATGAGCAGGATGTAAACATCCCGCCCACCTCCGTCCTTCTCATTGCAGCCGGCAGCAGGTAAGTTGAAGTTCCTCGCTCCTGCGGCTTCACACACAGCGATGTGTGCTGCCACAGGAGCGAGGAACAACATCGCACCTGTCGCTGCACCGGCATTATGGAAATGTCGGAGGCTGCAGCGATGATACGATAACGACGCTTTTGCGCTCGTTCATCGTATCAAAAAGTTTTACACGTTGCGATATCGACTGCGACGCCGGATGTGCGTCACTTTCGATTTGACCACATCGACATCGCACGTGCAATATCGCAACGTGCAAAGCCGCCCTTAGGCTAGAAACACCAATTCTTGCACCAATACTGCATCTCCTGCCAAAAAAAAGCATCAAAGCATCATGCGGATTTATGCTGTATTAATGCAATTTTTTGTCAGGAGATTCAGATTTGGTGCATGAATTTGGTGTATAAATTTCAGCACCAAATCTGTATCTCTTGGCTAAGAAATACAAAAACACGGTTTTGATGCCATTTCGGTGCAGTTTTTTGCCATTAGATGGAAATTTGGTGCAGAAATATGGTCCAGATATTTGAGCACCAAATTTGCATTTCCTGGCAGAAAACCACACCAAAGTGGCATCAAAACTGTTTTTGTGCATTTTTTTGCCAAGAGATGCAGATTTGGTCATGAAATTAATACACAATATTTCTGCACCAAATCTGCATCGCCTTGCAAAAGATTGCAATACCACATCAAAACCGCATCGCCGGTTATTTTGCCAAAAGATGCATATCTGGTGCATGAATATAATGTACAAATTTCAGCACCAAATCTGCATCTCTTGGCAAAAAAATGTGGTTTTCTGCTAGGAGATGAAGGTCTGATTGACCTCATTTCATTTGAGGTGAGGACCTTGAGTTCAATCAGTTCATCTGAGGTGAGTTTTCCTGCGGACACATGTGGGGTACCTCCAGCTGTGACCACACACAAATTCAGTGATGTTACTGGTCACAGCTTCAGCTCAGCCAGTCTGTGCCTTCAGCCACAACAGGTGGGTGGAAATGTTCTCTGCGACTTAAGGATGTAGCAGAGCTGGGATTGTCTTGGGAACTCGTGTGGATTACGTTAGACCTGGTTGTTTATGAATTTAATAAAGAGGAGAAAGAGGATGATTTTGTATTTTATTTCTAATAAAGGATTTTTTCTGTGTTTTGTGTTTTATTTTTTTTTTCACTTACAGATTACTAATGGGGGGTCATATAGACACCTTCCATTGCTGTGAGTTGTCATTAACCCCTTAAATTACCCTGATAACTACTGCAATAAGGCAGTAAGGATGAAGTGGGTAATTTGCCATAATATCACATCTAATGGATGTAACAATTCTGGGCGACTGTGGGATGCTATTTTTAGGCTATGAGGAGGCCGAATAACCATGGGGTCTCCCAGGGTGAGAATACCAGCCCCCAACTGTTGGCTTTATCTTGGCTGGGTATAAAAATTGGGGGGGGGCTGTATGCCATTTTTTTTAAGTGATTTATTTAAATTATTTGAAAAAAGCCGCATGGGATACCTTGTATATATATACACAGCCAAGATAAGCAGAAGGCTGAGGACTGAAGCCTATAGCTGTCTGTTTTATCTGTGCTAGGTATCAATGGGCAAGAGACCCTATACATTTTTTTAAAAAAAAATATTTATTTTTATACTCCATTAGGAAACCCAGACAGTGTATGTGATTCTGTGCAAATCCAACCAATCACATACACTGTGACACCAGTTGGGGGTGCAGTCTGATTCCAACCAATTAGAGACTGCAGGACTGCCGGTGGGTGGGTGGGTGAAGCAGTGAATATGTATGAGGATTAATGCGCAGACCCAGAAGCAATGTGCCAGCCACGTGAAAGACTTGCTAAGTATAACTGTCCTGCTTTATTCCTTATCTTCTTTCTTTTGCAGCCCCCAACTCTTAATAACACCAGCCACCCTAGCCCTTACTAACGCCAGCCTCTCTAGCCTTTAATAACATAAACATTTTGCTTCCTATTGAATTCAATGGTGTTTGGCTTTGTTAATCAAGCTGTTTGTTGAGTTGTTCAGTGAACACCGAGAAACTTGGAGAACACGAACCGAACCAAACTTTGACAGGTTTGCTCATCTCTAGTTAGAAACTCCTGATTGGCTGTACTATAACAAATAATAAGATAATTTGAAGGTATTATGGGTAATCCCGCCAAGTACCCATGGTCATGTGGGCCTTCCCTGGAAAGTTTACTCTTCTGAAATATAAGAAATACTAGCAGACAATTTTTAAAAGATTGGCAGCCAATCAAATTCACCTGTTTCATCAAATTTCTAAATACGCACAGCCTAGAGTTGCATCTAATCAATTCACTAATCTATTTCAGAATATTGTGCCACAAATATACTCTGATACTGTCAGTAACATGTAACTAGTTTCCAGGCTGTTATCCTATGTTCTACTTTTGGTTTTAACTTTTACATCAGATAACATATTTTGATAATAATCACTACAAAATAGAAATGACCTAAAAGCTACTATATTTAATTCTGCACGTTTGTTCTCATTGCACTTTGGAAGAAGTTGCCTCAAAAGTATTCTATAAGCCCCTGAAGAGTTGGAGTAAGGAAACAGGTTTTATCAAAAACTGACTTTATTGGCCTTGAGGGATATCTTGCAAAACAAACAGAAGCAGATTTCTTCAGCAATAAAACAAATTTTGTTCTTTGAAGGCAAAACAGCAGCAGTCCTTATAGCACTTTCCCATGTGGCCAGCACGCACTGTAGTACAAACTGTATCGAACTTCACAGGAGGCAGGCAGCAGTTACGTATGTTCTTATAAACTGTTTTTGTGCTCAGTAAATTTAAGTTCCTGTTGACTTTACAGTACTGATTAAATTTATTTTTAATAACATTCAGAATGTACGTTCCTGACATGTCTTCCTTTTCAAGAGTCAAATTAACATTTTATTTATTTTTTTTACTAATATTGTAGCCCAAGTTATTGTATTTTATTCATGTTTTTTATGCAGTCCTCATTATTAACTTAAAGTACTGGACAAATGCAACACATAAATGCATTAGTACTGTAATTCTCCAAAATTGTTAACTCCACAAATAACTGAATACGTATCAAGCGCCTTGTACCACTTATATCCTTTAAATAATGACATATATTGAGATTTACTTTGTACTTGTGCCAAATGGAAATAAGCAAAACTCCCACAGTTTGCAAATTTGCACAAAATGGTTAACAGATTTGATTTGGTCAGAATAAAATTTGGTCCTGATTGAAAGTACGCTGACTACACTTTTCTACAGATGGTTTAGAGACAAAAACAGTTGAACTACACTAATTTTATGGTGCTGAAAATTAATATGATGCTTAAATTTGCTGATTGGCTCTAATTTTAAAGATACTGTGGAGGTTTTAATTACTTATGACACTTTTAATATGAGCTTATAGAAAAATTGCATTTATTATTTCATCAGCAATATTAATGCATTGTTAGCAGCTAATTATTACATTATCTATAGAGTTGAGCGCGGTTCGTGGTTCGAGGTTCTCCAGTTCTAAGCTCGAGTGATTTTTGGGGCTGTTCGAGATCGAACTAGAACTCGAGCTTTTTGCAAAAGCTCGATAGTTCTAGATACGTTCGAGAACGGTTCTAGCAGCAAAAAGCAGGGCTTTTTACAGCTACAGTGAGCAGGAGCCATCGCTGGCAGCCTGCCACAAGCTGGTAACCAAGATAAACATCAGGTATCCAAGCAAAGCGCTTGGTTAGTAACCCGATGTTTATCTTAGTTACGTGCAGGAAGCCCACACTTCCCCGCTCAGCTCGCTCCGCCCCCTCCTGCCCGCAGCATGTACACACGTACACACACACACACACTCTCACACACGCACCCCCCCCCCCCCAGCTACAGTGTGCAGGAGCCATCGCTGGCAGCCTGCCACAAGCTGGTAACCAAGATAAACATCGGGTATCCAAGCAAAGCGCTTGGTTAGTAACCCGATGTTTATCTTAGTTACGTGCAGGAAGCCCACACTTCCCGCTCAGCTCACTCCGCCCCCTCCTGCCCGCGGCATGTATACATACATACACACACACACACACACTCTCACACACGCACCCCCCCTCCCCCCCCGCTCGGCTTACCTGCGGTGATGAAGTCCCGCCATCCCGACCTCAGCGCTGTCACTGTCCTCCATGGCCGCCGCTTGTCACATCACCTCTCGCTTCCCACCCGAGACGTCACGGACCTCTCGCGATACTTGATGTGAAGGCGCCGGTCATTGACCTCAGTGACAGGGGCTGTCAGTGTGCTGGAGATCAGCGCAGGTAATGTACCTCGCTGACAGCAGCACTTGTCATCCCCTGCAGTGACCTGGGCTGACCCATTGATGTTAGCTCAGGTCACTGCATTGCTCTCCCAGCCAATGGGGAACATCCTGCTCTTCATTGACTGGGACAGTGTGGATCGTCATGGCAACCCCTTGGATTACAGCAGACCTGGATTTGTTTTTCTTTCTAATAAATTGGTTAAAGAGGGAATGTTTTGGGGAGTGTTTTTTCAAATAAAAATGTGTTTGTCGTCTATTTTTTTTTATTACTGACTGGGTTGGTGATGTCGGGTATCTGATAGACGCCTGACCTCACCAACCCCAGGGCTTGATGCCAGGTGACATTACACATCTGGTATTAACCCCATATATTACCCCGTTTGCCACCGCACCAGGGCGCGGGATGAGCTGGGGCGAAGCACCAGGATTGGCGCATCTAATGGATGCGCCACTTCTGGGGCGGCTGCGGCCTGCTATTTTTAGGCTTGGGAGAGTCCAATAACCATGGACCTCCCTAGTCTGAGAATATCAGGCCCCAGCTGTCTGCTTTACCTTGGCTGGTGATCCAATTTTGGGGGACCCCTACGTGTTTTTTTTTTTTTAATTATTTATTTAATTTAAAATAACAGCGTGGGGTGCCCTCAGTTTTGGATTACCAGCCAAGGTGAGGTTGCCAGCTGTGGTCTGCAGGCTGCAGCCGTCTGCTTTACCCTAGCTGGCTACAAAACTAGGGGGAACCCTACGTCATTTTTTTTTTTTCATTTTTTTGGCTAAATACAAAGCTAAGCACCCCTTAGTGCCACATGAAAGGCACCAAAGGGTGCTCCACTTTTCTCCACTTTTTCTCAATTTTTTCTCCACTTGTTCTCCACTTTTTCTCCACTTTTTCTCCACTTGTGGAGAAAAAGTGGAGAATAAGTGGAGAAAAAGTGAAGAAAAAGTGGAGAAAAAGTGGAGAAAAAAATGGAGAAAAGGTGGAGAAAAAGTGGAGAAAAAAATGGAGAAAAAGTGGAGAATTTTTTTCTCCACTTTTTCTCCATTTTTTTTCTCCACTTTTTCTCCACTTTTTCTCCACTTATTCTCCACTTTTTCTCCACTGTTTCTACACTGTTTCTCCATTTTTTTCTCCACTTTTTCTCCACTTTTTCTCCATTTATTCTCCACTTTTTCTCCATTTTTTTCTCCACTTTTTCTCCACTTTTTCTCCACTTATTCTCCACTTTTTCTCCACTTTTTCTCCATTTATTCTCCACTTTTTCTCCACTTTTTCTCCATTTTTTTCTCCACTTTTTCTCCACTTTTTCTCCATTTATTCTCCACTTTTTCTCCACTTTTTCTCCATTTTTTTCTCCACTTTTTCTACACTTTTTCTCCACTTTTTCTCCACTTTTTCTCCACTTTTTCTCCATTTTTTTCTCCACTTTTTCTCCACTTTTTCTCCACTTTTTCTCCACTTATTCTCCACTTATTCTCCACATTTTCTCCACTGTTTCTCCATTTTTTTCTCCACTTTTTCTCCACTTTTTCTCCACTTTTTCTCCACTTTTTCTCCATTTTTTTTCTCCACTTTTTCTCCACTTTTTCTCCATTTATTCTCCACTTTTTCTCCACTTTTTCTCCACTTTTTCTCCATTTTTTTCTCCACTTTTTCTCCACTTTTTCTCCATTTATTCTCCACTTTTTCTCCACTTTTTCTCCACTTTTTCTCCACTTTTTCTCCACTTATTCTCCACTTTTTCTCCACTTTTTCTCCATTTTTTTCTCCACTTTTTCTCCACTTTTTCTCCACTTTTTCTCCACTTTTTCTCCACTTATTCTCCACTTTTTCTCCACTTTTTCTCCATTTATTCTCCACGTTTTCTCCACTTTTTCTCCATTTTTTTCTCCACTTTTTCTCCACTTTTTCTCCACTTTTTCTCCATTTATTCTCCATTTTTTTCTCCACTTTTTCTCCACTTTTTCTCCATTTTTTTCTCCACTTTTTCTCCACTTATTCTCCACTTTTTCTCCACTTTTTCTCCATTTATTCTCCACTTTTTCTCCACTTTTTCTCCATTTTTTTCTCCATTCTTTTCTCCACTTTTTCTCCACTTTTTCTCCACTTTTTCTCCACTTTTTCTCCACTTATTCTCCACTTTTTCTCCACTTTTTCTCCATTTATTCTCCACTTTTTCTCCACTTTTTCTCCATTTTTTTCTCCACTTTTTCTCCACTTTTTCTCCACTTATTCTCCACTTTTTCTCCACTTATTCTCCACTTTTTCTCCACTTTTTCTCCACTTTTTCTCCATTTTTTTCTCCACTTTTTCTCTACTTTTTCTCCATTTATTCTCCACTTTTTCTCCACTTTTTCTCCATTTTTTTCTCCACTTTTTCTCCACTTTTTCTCCACTTTTTCTCCATTTATTCTCCACTTTTTCTCCATTTTTTTCTCCACTTTTTCTCCACTTTTTCTCCACTTTTTCTCCACTTTTTCTCCACTTATTCTCCACTTTTTCTCCACTTTTTCTCCATTTATTCTCCACTTTTTCTCCACTTTTTCTCCATTTTTTTCTCCACTTTTTCTCCACTTTTTCTCCACTTATTCTCCACTTTTTCTCCACTTTTTCTCCATTTATTCTCCACTTTTTCTCCACTTTTTCTCCATTTTTTTCTCCACTTTTTCTCCACTTTTTCTCCACTTATTCTCCACTTTTTCTCCACTTATTCTCCACTTATTCTCCACTTTTTCTACACTGTTTCTCAATTTTTTTCTCCATTTATTCTCCACTTTTTCTCCACTTTTTCTCCATTTTTTCTCCACTTTTTCTCCACTTTTTCTCCATTTTTTTTCTCCACTTTTTCTCCACTTTTTCTCCATTTATTCTCTACTTTTTCTCCACTTTTTCTCCATTTTTTTCTCCACTTTTTCTCCACTTTTTCTCCACTTATTCTCCACTTTTTCTCCACTTTTTCTCCATTTATTCTCCACTTTTTCTCCACTTATTCTCCACTTTTTCTCCACTTATTCTCCACTTTTTCTCCACTTTTTCTCCACTTTTTCTCCATTTTTTTCTCCACTTTTTCTCCACTTTTTCTCCATTTATTCTCCACTTTTTCTCCACTTTTTCTCCATTTTTTTCTCCACTTTTTCTCCACTTTTTCTCCACTTTTTCTCCATTTATTCTCCACTTTTTCTCCATTTTTTTCTCCACTTTTTCTCCACTTTTTCTCCACTTTTTCTCCACTTATTCTCCACTTTTTCTCCACTTTTTCTCCATTTATTCTCCACTTTTTCCCCATTTTTTTCTCCACTTTTTCTCCACTTTTTCTCCACTTATTCTCCACTTTTTCTCCACTTTTTCTCCATTTATTCTCCACTTTTTCTCCACTTTTTCTCCATTTTTTTCTCCACTTTTTCTCCACTTTTTCTCCACTTATTCTCCACTTATTCTCCACTTTTTCTACACTTTCTCAATTTTTTTCTCCATTTATTCTCCACTTTTTCTCCACTTTTTCTCCATTTTTTCTCCACTTTTTCTCCACTTTTTCTCCATTTTTTTTCTCCACTTTTTCTCCATTTATTCTCTACTTTTTCTCCACTTTTTCTCCATTTTTTTCTCCACTTTTTCTCCACTTTTTCTCCACTTATTCTCCACTTTTTCTCCACTTTTTCTCCATTTATTCTCCACTTTTTCTCCACTTTTTTTCCATTTTTTTTCTCCACTTTTTCTCCACTTTTTCTCCACTTTTTCTCCATTTTTTTCTCCAATTTTTCTCCACTTTTTTTCTCCAATTTTTCTCCACTTTTTCTCCATTTATTCTCCACTTTTTCTCCACTTTTTCTCCACTTTTTCTCCACGTTTTCCTCACTTATTCTCCACTTTTTCTCCACTTTTTCTCCATTTTTTTCTCCACTTTTTCTCCATTTTTTTCTCCACTTTTTCTCCACTCTTTCTCCACTTTTTCTCCATTTATTCTCCACTTTTTCTCCACTTTTTCTCCATTTTTTTCTCCACTTTTTCTCCACTTTTTCTCCACTTATTCTCCACTTTTTCTCCATTTATTCTCCACTTTTTCTCCACTTTTTCTCCATTTTTTTCTCCACTTTTTCTCCACTTTTTCTCCACTTTTTCTCCACTTTTTCTCCACTTATTCTCCACTTTTTCTCCACTTTTTCTCCACTGTTTCTCCATTTTTTTCTCCACTTATTCTCCACTTTTTCTCCACTTATTCTCCACTTTTTCTCCACTTTTTCTACACTGTTTCTCCATTTTTGTCTCCACTTTTTCTCCACTTTTTCTCCACTTTTTCTCCACTTATTCTCCACTTATTCTCCACTTTTTCTCCACTGTTTCTCCATTTTTTTCTCCACTTTTTCTCCACTTTTTCTCCACTTTTTCTCCACTTTTTCTCCACTTTTTCTCCACTTATTCTCCACTTATTCTCCACTTTTTCTCCACTTTTTCTCCACTTTTTCTCCGTTCTTTTTCTATGGTCGGTCTACCCATTAGCTCTGCCATGCATACTGTAGCTCTTCTCCTACTGCACATGTTACTTTATGATTGACATCTCTTTCGTACCAGAGCTATCTAAGTCTACTCTGACCCCATATTTGTCATTACTATATTGTCCTTGTACTGTATTATGACATTTGTATCATGTGTTTCATTTCTTGCTGTGTTGCAATTTTTTTGCTGCATCCCAATTGTACCTCTACATTGTTCGAGTTTATGTTATTGTTCTCTCACTCTTATGTGATACTGATTATTGTCATTTTTCATGATTACATGCAGATAAGTCCAATCTGACGAAGGCTCAGGCCGAAACGTCAATTGTAACTTGTTTTGGACAAAAACATATATGCTTATGAAAAAAAAAATGTTCTTAATACGGACCAATAAAGAGTGATTTTGCATTACTATCCATTGGGACTTACTGACTTAGTCTGGGAGATTTAGAGTGCCGAGGTTACTCACTAATTTTATCTATTATTACCTCTGAGCACCTATATACCAGTGAGCAGAGCTTCCTCTACAGTAGTTCTCCTGATTAGGCATGCCCTTACCTCATGAGCAGGGCATTGCAGCTTTGGTAGCAACCATTACGACATGGACTCTGCTGCTGTGGACCCGGGGAGAGTGAGTGCAGATTCATTGCACCCACACTCCTCACATGAAGGGTCCGCACTCCTAGAAAATGGGGGATACGTTCCCTGAGTGTCTCCCCCCCATATTCTAGACGGTCCAGAGTCGTCGTGGGACCCCTTTATTTTTATTCTTACAATAAATTGGTGAAAGAGGAAATGTTTTGGGGACTGTTTTTTCAAATAAATTTCTTTTGTCGATTTTTTGTTTTTGTTAGTACAGACAGTTTATGATGTTGGGTATCTAATAGACGCCATGACATCACAAACTGATGGGCTTGATCTCAGGTGACTTTACAGCTAGTATCAACCCGATTTATTACCCCGTTTGCCACTGCACCAGGGCACGGGATGAGCTGGGGTGAAGCGCCAGGATTGGCGCATCTAGTGGATGCGCCAAGTCTGAGGTGCCTGCGGCCTGCTATTTTTAGGCTGTGAAGGCCCAATAACTATGGACCTTCCCACCCTGAGAATACCAGACCACAGCTGTCCGCTTTACCTTGGCTGGTGATCCAATTTGGAGGGGACCCTACTTTTTTTGTGTAATTATTAATATTTATAAAATAATTATAAAAAAGAGCCTGAGGGGACCTCCACATTGGATCCCCAACCACGGTAAAGCTGCCAGCTGTGGTTTTCAGGCTACAGCCGTCTGCTTTGCCCTAGCTGGCTATCAAAAATGGGGGGACCCAACGTCATTTTTTTTTTTTAACTATTTTTTAAATAGAAAAAATTAATGGGCTTCCCTGTATTTTGATTGCCAACCAAGGTAACGGCAGGCAGATGGGGGTGGCAACCCATAGCTGTCTGCTTTATCTGCGCTGAGAATCAAAAATACCGCGGAGCGCTACGTCATTTTTTTAAAGATTTATTTTTACAGCACTGTGATGTCCAGCAATCAAAATACAGGGAAGCCCATTTTATTTTTAGTTATTTATATAAATAATTAAAAAAAATAAATATGGGCTCCCGCTGCATTTTTTGTATTGCTAGCTAAGGGTAATCCAAGCAGCTACTGGCTGCTAACCCCCACTGCTTGGTGTTACCTTCACTGGCAATGGAAAATCCAGGGAAGCATTTTTTATTTTTTTTGCCAAAAAACTACAAAAAAAGGACGTGAGTTTCGCCATATTTTTGTATGCTAGCCAGGTATGGCAGGCAGGTGCTGGAAGAGTTGGATACAGCGCCAGAAGATGGCGCTTCTATGAAAATGCCATTTTCTGAGGCGGCTGCAGACTGCAATTCGCAGCAGTGGGGCCCAGAAAGCTCAGGCCAACCTGTGGTGCGGATTCCAATCCCCAGCTGCCTAGTTGTACCTGGCTGGACACAAAAATGGGGCGAAGCCTACGTCATTTGTTTTCTAATTATTTCATGAAATTCATGAAATATTAAAAAAAGGGCTTCCCTTTATTTTTGGTTCCCAGCCGGGTACAAATAGGCAACTGGGGGTTGGGGGCAGCCGTACCTGCCTGCTGTACCTGGCTAGCATACAAAAATATGGCGAAGCCCACATAATTTTTTCAGGGGGCAAAAAACTTCTGCATACAGACCTGGATGGAGTATGCTGAGCCTTTGAGTTCTGCAGCTGCTGTCTGTCTGTATGGAGAAGAGCAGACAGCAGCTGCAGAACTACAAGGCTCAGCATACTCCATCCAGGACTGTATGCAGAATTTTTTTGCCCACCAAAAAAATGACGTGGGCTTCGCCATATTTTTGTATGCTAGCCAGGTACAGCTGGCAGCCACGGGCTGCCTCCAACCCCCAGTTGCCTATTTGTACCCGGCTGGGAATCAAAAATATAGGGAAGCCCGTTTTTTTTTAATTATTTCACTTATTTCATGAAATAATTAAAAAACAAATGACGTGGGCTTCGCCCCATTTTTGTGTCCAGCCGGGTACAACTAGGCAGCTGGGGATTGGAATCCGCAGCACAGGTTAGCCCGAGGTTTGTGGGCGCCTCTGCTGCGAATTGCAGTCCGCAGCTGTCCCAGAAAATGGCGCTCTCATAGAAGCGCCATCATCTGGCGCTGTATCCAACTCTTCCAACAGCCCTGGAGCCGGGTGGCTTGTTGGGTAATCATGAGTTAATACTGGCTTTGTTTTACTAGCCAGTATTAAGCCAGAGATTCTTAATGTCAGGCACGTTTGACCCGGCCATTAAGAATCTCCAATAAAGGGTTAAAAAAAACACACCACACAGAGAAAAAATACTTTAATAGAAATAAATACACAGACACATTAGAGACTTCATCTTTATTACCCCCTGTCAGCCCTCCACGATCCTGCTCTTCTGTCTTCTTTCTTTCTAGTGTAGTAGTAGTGACGATTGTAGTGAGGATGAGATTCACCAGCACATCACTTGGGGCTGGGGAACCTCCATCCTCACTACAATCATCACTAGTGTAGTAGTAGTGACGATTGTAGTGAGGAAGGATGAGATTCACCAGCTCATCACTTGGGGCTGGGGAACCTCCATCCTCACTACAATCATCACTAGTGTAGTAGTAGTGACGATTGTAGTGAGGAAGGATGAGATTCACCAGCTCATCACTTGGGGCTGGGGAACCTCCATCCTCACTACAATCATCACTACAATCGGGAAGCAGCGTGCAGCCTTCACTCCGTGAGTGATCACTGCTGGCTGCTAGCGGTAACGCTGACAGACGCGTTACCATAGCAACGGTGCTCTCGGAGCCGCGGTTAGCGGTGACGTCACCGCTAACTGCGTTGCTATGGCAACGGTGATCTCCGTTAATGACCGGCTGTGTCAGCCGGTCCCTAACGGAACGGGGAGTCGACCGTGTGCTAGAGCATGTCGCCGGTACACGGCGATACACATATGTGCACCGTGTACCGGAGTGATGCACTCGCAGGTCCTACATGACGTGTCATAGTCATGTGACCAGTCTGTAGCCAATGAGATAATAGCCACGTGACTGGTCACATGGCTATTTTGACGTCACGATAGGTCCTGCATCTCTGCTGGCAGTGCAGGTCACCGGGAGGATTCAGCGATCATCGGATGGAGTAGTGGCAGGAGACAGAGTGCAGAAGGGATCGCGAGGACCGGTAAGTGTTATGGCAATGTTTATTAACTGTTTGTGTACATTTATCATGCATTTTTATGTGTTTGTGATTGCCTCCTATTATAGCCTATACGTTCGAGTTCGGTTCGTCGAACATTCGACGAGCCGAACTCGAACGGGACCCCCGTTCGGCGAACCGGCCTCGAGCCGAACCGGGACCGGTTCGCTCATCTCTAATTATCTATTTAGTCTTTTGAGCCTTCTATCAGTCATCTGTGGATAAGTAGTTCATGCTTTTTCCCTTGTGTCACCTCCTTGTGTCTTCCTTTAGCATTTAGTGGGGCTGATGAAGAGCTCACATAACCAATTCCTATTTAGGGTTTAGCACTAGGGATACCTAGAGTGAGGTATCCGACTTGGTGCATAGATGCGAAACCTATCTAGGGGGGTGAGGGACATCAGTGACCAGCAATAGGTTTGGTCAAGGGTCACCATCTCCCTCTTCCCTAGTTGCAGGGGTCCCCTTCAATTACCTTCGTCTCTTGCTTGGTACTTCTTCATACCTAGTGTGACAGATGAATATCCAAGATTGAATGAAGCAAAGATGAAGGAAGGAGTCTTTATTTGACCTTAGATTCATAAACTTCTTCAAGATGAGGCATTTCTTTATTTGCTTGTCAAGAACTAATTTTTTCACTCCGATATTTTGCATGGATGTCGACCTCTTGGCTTTTGAATGTATGGATGTACCTAATTTCATATTGTTCCAACTGTTACAATGCTCACATGCTATAATTTGATAATTTCTTGGCTGAGAGACTGCTATCGATGAGATGAATGGTGCTATTTATCTTTTCTTGAGAAATCTTCTTCCTGGCTGCTTTTTAATTTGAACCAGTGGCCTTTTGCTTGGGAATCAACCTAATAACACACTGAGATATTAGAGAATATGAGAACAGGTTGTAATTTGTTATATACAAGAAGAAAAATATTTTTCTTCCAGCAGGAACAAAACAGTAATAATGCAGTGACTTGACAAGAATCTGCAAAATTAATCATTTGTTAAATAGTTGCAAATAAAATTTAAGTATGATATAGCCAAGAAAAAGGAAGGTAGTCTCACAGTCATGAATCATGAGATATGGGGCCTGAAAGTAAGAAGTTAAAAACAAGTTCACTCTTTTTCTCTTCAGTATATCATGGTGGTACTGAGGTGGACATTATACTGCATTTTGGGGGCTTTTATGGATATTATTCTGTATGGGCAGCTGTGATGACCATCATAGCATGTAAGAGGACAATTTTTGCAAAGGGTACAGTTTGGAAAGGACAGTGTGATTGGCAATATAAGGGTATAGAGTGAAGAGGGGGCACAAATTGGATATGGAGAGGGGGCAGCATGAAATGAAGACACAGTATGGAGTGAGGTTAGTTTGGTAGGGGTATAATGTGGAGATACAGAGAGTGTAATTTAAAACAGTGAAAGGTAACAGCTATGGTATAGACCATGGTTCAAAAGAGAGGGTGTTACGGTTGCTGTGGCACTGGAGTCTATGTCCAGATTTCTTGCTACTGCACATGTGCGAGCACTAGAGACTATGTCCAGATTTATTGCTACTGCACATGTGCAAGCGCTGGAGACTAAGTCCTATCTTGGAGCCATTGCACATGTGCGGGTGACATCATCGCTGACACGAGGTCACATGTCTCTGACACCTTCTATGCCGATTGGCCGCTGGTCATGTGCTTGTGACACGTGGTCACATGTCTCTGACACCTTCTATGCCGATTGGTCGCTGGTCATGTGCTTGTGACGCTTTGCTCGGTGATAGGCCAGCGCGACGTCATTCCTGTCGTTCTGGCAGCGGATTGGCTCTGATGTCCCCCATCTTAGATGAGGAACAGAGTCTATATAAGACCCTGACGCACGCCGCACGGCACTCAGTCCTCTTGGTTCATGCATGAGAGTAGACGCTCTGTGCACGTTCCTCTAGGCATCTCTCTGTCTATGCTAGGTGAGCGCTACCGGCAGGGTAGCGTTCTTATACCTTACAGCTTCGGCTGCAGTCCGTATCCTTACCTCTTAGGGGAGCGGACATAGGCAGGTGCCTGAGGCACATGGTCCGGCTGGGCCTTGTGATTCTACTCGTAGGTGGACGTTGCTGCTAGGGTAACGTTCTTTATACTACATCTGGCAGTTGTTCGTATTCTTATGCTGCTGTCCGTCTCTTTTGCACCACTAGAAGAGCGGACCTAGGCAGGTGCCATATCTAGTGGTTCGTGTCCTCGCACACTAGTGGAGCGAACGCAGGTAGGAGCTTTGTGCGGCTTACGCTGCTGTTCGTCTATTTTGCACCACTAGAAGAGCGGACCTAGGCAGGTGCCATATCTAGTGGTTCGTGTCCTCGCACACTAGTGGAGCGAACGCAGGTAGGAGCTTTGTGCAGCTTACACTGCTGTCCGTCTCCTGGCACCACTAGAGGAACGGACCTAGGTAGGTGCCATTTCACACTCACTGCCTTTGTCTCTGTGATTATTAACAGAGGCCATTCCACACACCCTCCAAGTAAGGGAGAAATTGCCTTATTTACTAATTATATTCCTCTGTGATATTAACAGAGGTATTGCACTCTGCCATAGTCTGCAGCAGAGTCTTTGCACGGTGGACCCTTACTGTCTGATACTCCTTTAAGTTTTATTATCAGACAGCCCCCCGTAACATTAGGACTGAGCCAAGGGTCTGGCAGTTATGGCAGAATATCAGCAGTTACACCGTTACATACAAGTACTTGAGTCACGGCTCAAGAGTATAGAGGATAAACCTCAGACCATGGTGACATCTGCACATGATCCTCGACTTGCTCTGCCAAACAGATATTCTGGCGATGCCAGATCATGTCATGGTTTCATTAGTCAGTGTCAGATATACCTAGAGGTCAACTCTTCTCGCTTCTCTACGGAGAGGTCCAGAGTAGGCTTTATCATCTCCTTACTTCAGGACAAAGCCTTAGAATGGGCGACTCCCCAATGGGAGCGCTCTGATGTGGTTACTCTGAGACATCAAGACTTTCTTGATGCTCTTAAGGCGGTATTCATGGGTCCGCAGGTTACCCATGATGCGGCCCTGAGACTGTTAGATCTATCTCAGGGTTCGTTATCCACTAGTTCTTATGCCATTGCTTTTAGAACTCTGGTGGCAGAACTAGATTGGCCAGAGAAGGTGTTGATTCCTATCTTCTGGAGAGGGTTGGCAGGCTATGTCAAGGATGTTCTTGCTACTCGTGAGGTCCCTGCTTCTCTGGAAGACTTGATCACAGTAGCAACGAGGATCGACGTACGCCATAGGGAACGTAGACTCGAGGGCTCTTCCTCACGCCCTAAGCATCGGGCTATTCCAGTTGTTGAGGGTCCACTACCATCTTCCTCAGCATCTGAAACATCTCCCACTCCTATGGAGTTAGGTCATACGTCCTCCAGACTACGCAAGTCTGGTCCTCCTATATGTTACGTATGTCGTCAGGCTGGGCACTATGCCAACAAGTGTCTTAGCCGTCAGGGAAACTCCCAGGCCTAGTAGCCATTAGAGGGGGGTTACTAGAGATGTCTTCTGCACCCTCTAAGTGTAGTATCCCAGGTCAGCTCTAATTCTCTGAGAATACATGGCCTATTATGGCTTTTGTGGATTCCGGAGCTGACGGGACTTTTGTGTCCTCAGGATTTGTAAAGAGACACAATATTCCCTCTATCATGTTAGAGGCGCCTATTCCTGTCTGTGTTGTTAATGGAACTATGTTGTCTGACTCCATTACATTGAGGACAGTTACCTTGCGCCTTTCCCTGTCTCAGGGTCACATAGAGGAGATTTCTTTTCTTGTTTTGTCTGAGGGTATAGACGACGTCTTTCTGAGTCTCATGCTCCTCACATTGACTGGGAGTCCGACAGCATTATTAGTTAGGGTTCGAAATGTCAGTCCTGATGTCTTCCCTTACCACCTAAGGTCGTTGCGGTCGCATCAACTGATCTCTCTCCCATACCTACACCCTATTTGGATTTCGCTGACGTGTTCTCCAAAAGGGTGCTGAGGTTCTTCCACCCCATAGGCCGTATGACTGTGCCATAGACCTTATCCCAGGTTCGGTTCCACCTAAGGGCAGGGTTTACCCCCTGTCGATACCTGAGTCAGAGGCCATGTCGACCTATATAAGAGACAGTTTAGAGAAGGGGTTAATTCGTAAGTCTGTCTCTCCCGCAGGAGCTAAGTTTTTCTTTGTTCGGAAGAAAGAGGGTGATTTGCATCCCTGCATATATTACAGGGGTCTCAACGCAATCACAATAAAGAACAAATACCCGTTACCTTTAATTTCGGAGCTCTTTGAAAGACTGAGGGGAGCTCCGGTTTTTACGAAGTTGGATCTGCGGGGTGCGTGTAACTTGGTACGAATTCGAGAGGGTGACGAATGGAAGACCGCTTTTAACACCCGAGACGGTCACTATGAATACCTCGTCATGCCTTTTGGTTTATGTAATGCACCCGCAGTATTTCAGGAGTTCATGAACGATGTGTTCAGGGATTTACTGTTATCCTCTGTAGTGGTGTATCTGGACGACATCCTGATTTTTTCTCCTGATATGGAGACTCATCGTCAGGATGTCGTTCGTGTCCTTTCCCGTTTAAGGGAGCACTCATTGTTTGCTAAACTCAAAAAATGTGTATTCAAGCAGTCATCCTTGCCTTTATTGGGCTACATTATCTAACAAGAGGGTCTGGCTATGGATCCTGCGAAGCTCTCTGCTGTCCTGGAATGGTCCGAACCTCATTCCTTGAAGGCGGTGCAACGCTTCTTAGGATTCATAAATTATTACAGGCAGTTCATACCCCATTTTTCTACTTTGGTGGCCCCTTTGGTGGCCTTGACTAAGAAAGGTGCTAATCCAAAAGTCTGGTCTACTGAGACATCTCAGGCTTTTGAGGCAGTAAAAAGACACTTTTCAACTGCTCCCGTTCTTCAAAGACCCGATGAGAATAAGCCCTTCCTCTTGGAGGTTGATGCCTCTTCAGTGGGTGCTGGTGCGGTCTTGTATCAAAAGAACGGTGCAGGTAGAAAAAGGCCGTGTTTCTTCTTTGCTAAAACCTTTTCACCGGCAGAGAGAAACTATACCATTGGGGATAGGGAACTGCTCGCCCTGAGATTAGCCTTGGAGGAGTGGCGTCACTTGCTGGAAGGAGCGAAACATCCTTTCCAGGTCTATACAGACCATAAGAATCTGACGTACTTACAAACCGCTCAGCGTCTGAATCCTCGCCAAGCCCGCTGGTCCTTGTTTTTCTCCCACTTTCACTTCTCCATCAACTATCTGTCTGGGAGTAAGAATAACAAGGCAGACGCCCTGTCTCGCTCTATGGTTTCTACCAAGGAAGAGATTGACGAACCTCGTCTTATCCTTTCCTCCAGGGTTTTTCATACACTCTCCCCTGTGACGTTAGACCAAATCCCACCGGGCAAGACCTTTGTTCCGCCTTATCGACAGAATGATATACTGTTGTGGGCCCACACCTCAAAGGTGGGTGGGCATTTTGGTATTAGGTGGACACGAGAGTTACTGGAGAGGTGGTATTGGTGGCCACACTTAGCCAGCCACGTCAAGAGATATGTCGGTTCCTGCTACTCGTGTGCTCGCAACCGTCCATTACGGCAGAGACCGGCTGGGCTCTTGCATCCTTTACCAGTGCCAGATAGACCATGGGAGGTGGTAGGCATGGACTTTGTGGGTGATCTTCCATGTTCACAGGGACATAGATTTGTGTGGGTCATTACGGACCATTTCTCCCGGATGGTTCATCTCGTTATCGAGAATCTCATCTTCCAGGGTACTAGCCAAACTATTCCTCAAGCATGTCTTTAGGCTTCACGGGATGCCAGATCGTATCATTTGTGATAGAGGCCCGCAATTTGCTTCCCGTTTCTGGCGAGATCTTTGTAGCCTTCTGCAAATTGAGTTGATTCTCTCTTCGGCATACCATCCGGAGACCAATGGTTTGGTTGAGCGTACCAATCAATCCATGATTATATACCTTCGACACTTTGTTGCTGAGAACCACGATAGCTGGTCCTCCCTCCTACCCTGGGCAGAGTTTGCCCTTAACAATTCGCTGGCTGAGGTCACTGGGCAGACACCGTTCGTACTCAATAATGGGCAACACCCTAGGGTACCGGTACCGTTTCCCGCTGCTGCACCTCCTTCTCTTGTGGCCGACTGGGCAACTAATGCCAGAGAGGTTTGGGATCGGACTCAAGAGTCGATCCAAGCAGCTAAGGACCGTATGAAGACGGTGTCCGATCGGTTTCGTCGCCCGGCTCCTGTCTTTTCTCCAGGGGACTTTGTGTGGCTCTCTGCAAAACATGTGAGACTTAAGCCAGCTTTACACCTTACAATTAGGTATGCGATCTCGTATGCGATGTGACACGCCCAGGTCGCATATGCGATTGAATGAGATTGCATGTAGGTCGTTCATTTGCTGTCACACGTGCGTTAGTAGTCTATGTTAAATTGATCAATTTTGTGTGCGATCCTTTAGATCATGTGTTCTGTGACGTATGCATTGGGCACCTTTTTTTTTTTTATTTATTGACTTGACAAGCGTGTGTAATGTGTAGGGATGCGTTTTTACTAGGTCATCTGCCATTCAGCTCTGCTACATTGCCGCTGACAGCAGACACAGACAGCCATGTAGCAGCGGTGAATGGCAGATGGCAGCAGACACAGACAGAGCCGCACTGTCAGAATGAACTCGGTGAACCTCACCCGACTTCATTGTGATGCTGCGGCTCTGTCTGTGTCGCTTCCTGATTAGCGGTCACCAGTGAAGACTCACCGGTGACCACTAATCTCCTGAGTAACTGAATTGAGCAGCCCTCTCTCATACTCTGGATCCAGCGGTGGCCGCGGGTAACCTCAGTGACAGATCAGCTGATCGCCGGCTGTCTTCATTAGCTGCGTGGAGGTGACCGGAGCGGCTGTGTCTGCTGCGGCTCCGGTCACCTCCATGCAGCAGCGCTGGATGCGACGCTGGACCATCCTGGAGTACGCCGGACATGGAGGGCTTTTTGGGGCTGATTAAAGTGGTGAACCAGGGAATGTGTGTGTGTTTTTTATTTCCAATAAAGGATTTTTCGGGTTGTGTGTGTTTATTTACTGTAACTTACAGATTAATCATGGAGGGTGTCTCATAGACGCCTGACATGATTAGGACTTATTGGCAGCTATGGGCTGCCAATAACTCCTTATTACCCCAATTTGCCAACGCACCAGGGCAAATCGGGAAGAGCCGGGTACTGTCAAAGAACTGTCGCATATAATGTATGCGGCAATTCTGGGCGGCTGTTGGCTGATATTGTTAGGGTGGGGGGCTCCCCATAACGTGGAGCTCCCCATCCTGAGAATACCAGCCTTCAGCCGTATGACTTTATCTGGCTGGTTTTAAAATTGAGGGGGACCGCACGCCGTTTTTTTTAATTATTTAATTCTTTATTTCACTACACAGTATAGACACGCCCACCGGCTGCTGTGATTGGGTGCAGTGTGACACCTGTCACTCAGCGTGGGGGGCGTGTCTCACTGTAACCAATCATAGGCGCCGGTGGGCGGGGTAAGCAGGGAATACGAGATTGTTTAATGGGCGGCCGGCTTTTTCAAAACAGTAAAAGCCGCCAGAGCAGTGTGAACGCCGTGCAGAGCAGCGCCGGGGATCGGGGATCGGTGAGTATGAGAGGGGGGGTAAAAGGGATAGACTGACATGGACAGAGAGAGAGGGACAGAGATAGTGACGGACTGACAGAGATTAGTGCATGACAGACATTGTGAGGCGCTTCAGAACGCAGCTTTTCAGCTGCGCTCTGAAGCAGACCTTTTTTAAGCTGCGGTGCAGAGCGCACACCTGCGCACATAGCATCAGACATCAAAATCGTATGAGGGATGTCCCACGTTACAATTCACTAGGTTCATACAACAAAACGTCCAATGTATGAGGAATAAACGACGTGTATGCGATCACCGTATTTTCGTTCAATATCGATCGCATGTAGGTTTCACACGCAAATACATCACGAACGATGCCGGATGTGCGTCACTTACAACTTGACCCCGACGACGGATTGAAAGATCTATTGAAGTGTGTAAAGCAGGCTTTAGAGTGAGCTCTGTCAAATTTGCTCCTCGCTTCCTGGGTCCTTATGAGGTTCTTCGACAGGTAAATCCTGTAGTCTACCAATTGAAGTTACCCGTCCATCTTAGGATCCATGACAAATTCCATGTCTCACTGCTAAAGCCGGCTATTTTACCTCACGCTCGTGAAGTGCACTCTCCTGCCTCTGATTCCTCTCGCTCTAGCTATGAGGTACGAGCCATAGTTGGTTCTAAGATGGTTAGAGGGCGCAGGTTCTTCTTGATAGATTGGGAGGGCTACGGCCCGGAACATCGCTCTTGGGAGCCTGAGGAGGCTGTCGATGCTCCCGACTTAGTTGCCGATTACCTGCGTCGCCGGGAGGGGGGCCCTTGAAGGGGAGGTACTGTTTCGGTTGCTGTGGCACTATAGTCTATGTCCATATCACTTGCTACTGCACATGTGTGAGCACTGGAGACTATGTCCAGATTTCTTGCCACTGCACATGTGCAAGCGCTGGAGACTAAGTCCTATCTTGGAGCCATTGCACATGTGCGGGTGACATCATCGCTGATACGAGGTCACATGTCTCTGACACCTTCTATGCCGATTGGCCGCTGGTCATGTGCTTGTGACACGTGGTCACATGTCTCTGACACCTTCTATGCCGATTGGTCGCTGGCTTGTGATGCTTTGCTTGGTGATAGGCCAGCGTGACGTCATTCCTGTCATTCTGGCAGCGGATTGGCTCTAGTGACCTCCATCTTGGATGAGGCACAGAGTCTATATAAGTCCCTGACGCACGCCGCACGGCGCTCAGTCCTCTTGGTTCATGCATGAGAGTAGACGCTCTGTGCACGTTCCTCTAGGCATCTCTCTGTCTATGCTAGGTGAGTGCTACCGGCAGGGTAGCGGTCTTATACCTTACAGCTTCGGCTGCACTCCGTATCCTTACCTTTTAGGGGAGCGGACATAGGCAGGTGCCTGAGGCACATGGTCCGGCTGGGCCTTGTGATTCTACTCGTAGGTGGACGTTGCCGCTAGGGTAACGTTCCTTATACTACATCTGGCAGTTGTTCGTATCCTCGCACACTAGGGGAGCCAACAGAGGTAGGAGCTTTGTGCGGCTTATGCTGCTGTCTCTTTTGCACCACTAGAAAAGCAGACCTAGGCAGGTGCCATATCTAGTGGTTCGTGTCCTCGCACACTAGTGGAGCGAACGCAGGTAGGAGCTTTGTGCGGCTTACGCTGCTGTCCGTCTCCTGGCACCACTAGAGGAACGAACCTAGGTAGGTGCCATTTCACACTCACTGCCTTTGTCTCTGTGATTATTAACAGAGACCATTACACACACCCTCCAAGTAAGGGAGGAATTGCCTTATTTACTAATTATATTCCTCTGTGAGTTTAACAGAGGTATTGCACTCTGCCATGGTCTGCAGCAGAGTCTTTGCACGGTGGACCCTGACTGTCTGATACTCCTTTAGGTTTTATTATCAGACAGCCCCCTGTAACAGAGGGTGGATAATATGGCTGTTATGGCTTATACTGGCAGATGGTGTTTTACTGGTTATAGCTCATTAAGATAGACAGGTGTAGCTCTTAAGGGCAGTGAGTTCAGAGACTATACACAAGCATGGTATGAAGGTTCATAAGGGCACAGTACAGAGAGATATTTTCATGCAGAGGGCATTTTAATAACACTTATTTTTAAGGTCACTTTGTTGGGATGTGATGGAGAAAACCAGAGAAGATGGAAGTCTGCAGACACAAGCTGTAGCTTTGAAAAGTCTTAACGGCATCTTGGCAAGATGGATCCAAAAAGAAAGAGAATGACTTCAATCAGAGAAGATGTTTTCTATAAGGTACCTCTATTTAAATGTTTACTTGTTCTATTCACTGCATCTGTCACAGGGCATCCCATGAAAAAGAGTGGTGTCTCCTATTCCTGATGAAGGTGACACCGAAACGTGTTGCATCGGGGCTGGCATCACATGCATGTGCAGGTCTCACTCTGCTCAGGTAAAGACCTTTCTCTATATGCACATTTAGGAGGCTTTTCTGTATATCTGACTTTTTTTATTGTGAGCAGCACATGCTGCAGTTCAAACACCCTTGCGATATTTGCATTACGTTTTTTTCTCTTCACTATGTATGATCTCTCACTATATTAGCTCTGTTCACATGAACAGCATGCACCAAAAAACATAGTTGCTGCATACATCAGTACATGCACTTGTAGCAATCACTACTATAGTTTAAATTCTTTTTGAGACATACTGCTTCTGTTTTTTTCATATTTTTTTTATTTAATCTTTCTTTTTGTGCTGTACTGTATAGTGACATTTTTGGAACCAACACTGATTCCATAACCTTTTTTTGTCACTATCTAATCCTATATACTTATATATAGCTGATGGATATAACACAGTTAAGTATACTGCATATACATACTTATACCATTCCTATGACCTATTTGTCAGCTCTATTTTGATTTTCTTAGAACTCACATTTTTCTTCATTGTATTGTACCTATCATGGTCTTGTTTCTTCCAGTAATGTGTTTTTCCTCCTACATTCAATATTTATTATACCTTATATTATTGCAAAATACCTGTGCCTGATTTTTAATATACCTTTACATGTGATGCCCATGTCTTTAGTTATACTGCCAGTTGGCGGTCATCATTTTTAATCTTTAATAAAATTTTATATTTGACCTTATCAGTTTTCTTAGAATATTTTTCGTTCTAAAATTTTGGTGCCTTCCATTATATCCGTAGGTCAATCACATCCATACGACCCACACACGATTATGATTTCTACACTTGTCATTTACATTATATTTCTCATTGTGTTGTGTATAGTCAGTCTTTTTTTATCCAATTCTGTATGTACATACTGAACTAACAGCGTGCGGCAATAAAACATGTCCACATGCTGTAACTTCAGGCATAGACTAAAGGCCCAGTCACTCTAAATAACTTACCAGCGATCCCAACAACGATACAACCTGATAGGGGTCGCTGGTAAGTTGCTAGGAGGTCGCTGGTGAGATGTCACACTAAGCGACGCTCCAGCGATCCCACCAGCAACCTGACCTGGCAGGCATCACTGGAGCTTCGTCTCACAGGTTGCTGGTGAGCTGTCACACAGGCAGATCTCACCAGCAACCAGTGACCAGCCCCCAGCGCCGCGTGGAAGCGATGCTGCGCTTGGTAATTAAGGTAAATATCGGGTAACCAACCCGATATTTACCTTGGTTACCAGCGCACACCGCTTAGCGCTGGCTCCCTGCACACCTAGCCACAGTACACATCGGGTTAATTACCCGATGTATACTCTGCTACGTGTGCAGGCAGCAGGAGCCGGCTTCTGCGGATGCTGGTAACCACGGTAAACATCGGGTAACCAAGAAGCCCTTACCTTGGTTACCCGATATTTACCTTCGTTACCAGCGTCCGCCGCTCTCACACTGCCAGTGCCTGCTCCCTGTTCCCTGCACTCCTAGTCACAGTACACACAGACGCTGGTAACGAAGGTAAATATCGGGTAACCAAGGTAAGGGCTTCTTGGTTACCCGATGTTTACCGTTGTTACCAGCGTCCGCAGAAGCCGGCTCCTGCTGCCTGCACATTTAGTTGTTGCTCTGTCGCTGTCACACACAGCGATGTGTGCTTCACAGCGGGAGAGCAACAACTAAAAAATGGCCCAGGACATTTAGCAACAACCAGCGACCTCACAGCAGGGGCCAGGTTGTTGCTGGATGTCACACACAGCAACATCGCTAGCAACATCGCTGCTACGTCACAAAAGTTGTTCCTTAGCAGCAATGTTGCTAGCGATGTTGCTTAGTGTGACGAGGCCTTAAGCCACAGTGATGAGCGGGGACATCAGGTTATTTCTGGTAACAACTGGAGGTTTATACGGCCCTCCACCTGTGACCGCAGGTAACCTGACCTCAGGGGACCTCAATAAACTCTCATTGAGTTCACAGACCTGCATCTCCTAGCACAAAACTGTGCATATTTTAAAGGAGATGCAGATTTGGTGCTAAAATTTTACACCTTATTCCTGCACCTAATCTACATCTTCTGGTAAAAAAAAAGCATCACTACTGCGTGCGATATGATGCGGCTTTTTGCTAGGAAGTGTAGATTGGGTGCAGGAATATGGTGTAAAAAATTCCAGCATCAAATCTGCATCTCTTGTCAAAAACAATGCACAAAAATGGTTCTGATGCTGTTTTGATGCAGTTTTCTTCCAGGAGGTGCACCACAATTTCAACACACTTCTGTTATACAAAAGACACAGGAAAAGGCGTAAAACCCACATCCGTGAAAACCACGTCCGTGTAAAATGGGCCATTTTTCGGGTCCGTTTTGCGTTTTTTAGGTCCGTTTTTATGGTATGTGTGGCCTGCGTGTGTATCCCGTATGCTAGCCGTATGTGCGTGTGGAATGTCCGTGTGTGCGTGAGTGAAAGAACTGACGTGTGTGTGTTGTCCATGTGAAATGTTCCGTGTGTGTGATGCAGAATGTCGTTGTTACATGTCTAAGGAGAAAGACTGTGGAAAAAAAAGCGCAAATAGGGTCTTACCCCAATATATGTGGGGCAGGGAGGGGGGAGTCAATATACTCCCCAATTGCAGTTGTGAGAGCCACAACTACTATAAACGCATGTAATGTCGATCCAAGGCTGCAGCCACCAAAACGGCAGATAACAGAAAGTGAAGGATAAAGGTGTTCAAATGCCGCGCCAATGGATCACTTATGCAGATGTTCAGATCAATGTCACTTTATTGTCATACAGGTCGACGCGTTTCCGGAGCATCTGCCCCCTTCATCAGGACCACCAAGAATAGAAATAACATCAAATCCACAAATGAGGTGAGTAGCGCGATCAGCTGCTGTCACTGAGGTTACCTGGTGGCTGCCACTGGATCCAGCGGTGGCCGCGATTAACCTCAGTGACAGCTCAGCTGATCACGATACTCACCTCATTTGTTGCGTGGAGGTGACAGGAGCGGCGGTGTCTTCTGCAGCTCCTGTCACCTGCATGCAGCAGAGCTGGATGCGACGCTGGAGGTCCGTGGATTACGCCGGACATGGAGGGCTTTGTCGGGGTTAATAAATTGGTGATGAGGGACTTTGTTAGTGTTTTTTATTTCTAATAAAGGATTTTTAGGGTGTGTGTGTTTTTTAACTGTAATTTACAGATTAATCATGGAAGGTATCTCGGGGAGACGCCTGACATAATTAATCTAGGATTTAGTGGCAACTATGGGCTGCCATTAACTACTTATTACCCCGATTTGCCAACGCACCAGGGCAAATCGGGAAGAGCCGGGTACAGTCCCAGAACTGTCGCATATAATGTATGCGGCAATTTTGGGCGGCTGCTGACTGATATTGTTAGGCTGGGGGGCTCCCCATAACGTGGAGCTCCCCATCTTGAAAATATCAGCCTTCAGCCGTATGGCTTTATCTGGCTGGTGTTAAAATAGGGGGGGGGACCGCACGCCGTTTTTTTTAATTATTTATTTATTTATTTTACTGCACAGTATAGACACGCCCACCGGCTGCTGTGATTGGGTGCAGTGACACAGCTGTCACTCATCGTGGTGGGTGGGTGTGACTGCAACCAATCACAGTCGCCTGTGTGCGGTAAAGCAGGGAATACGAGATTGATTAATGAGCGGCCGGCTTTTTCAAAATAATAAAAGCCGCCGGAGCTTTTATAACAGCAGTGCAGCGCCGCGCCGGAGATCGGGGAACGGTAAGTATGAGAGAGGGGGGAACTGACCGATAGACAGCGAGAGGGACAGATAAGACAGAGAGACCGACTGACAGACATAGAGAGAGACCGACGGACTGAGGGAGAGAAAGAAAAAGAAAAAAGACCGACATCACATGAAAAAAGCACAAAACGTACAGGGAACAAACAGAGATGCGTCCGTGTCACTCGGACGTGCGCACAGACCCATTGATTTTCATTGGGTCCGTGCTGCGTGTTGCGAGCTTAAAACGGACATGCTTCCGTGCAAAACGGAGACACAAACGTAGCACGCACACGGACCCATGGACCTTAATGAAAAATGCACATGTGTCCTCAAACATTAAATAACATTGGTGCACGTTTGGCCGTGTCTCCGGTATATACGGAAACGGACCAAACACGCACGTGTTTCACGGATGTGTGTTTCAGGCCATAGAGATACTTGCTGCTCTGCTGATATATTTAGCAGCATCCATGCAAGGATGTACATGCAAAATCATAAAGCGAGTTTCCTGCCTCAATGCCTTGCAGAAAAGAAGAAAAATACTTCTGATTGCAAGTGGTGGCATGTGCACAAGCAGACTGGTGAGCAGTGTCAGTGGCTCAGTTACACTGCTCACCTGTTTTCTTGCATCCCAGCATGACTATGCTAGTGAGATGAGCTAGTGAATGGGGGTCTAAGCGGCAAGGATTTTATGAGAAAATGTCTTAAATGGTCACCCAACTCTGCCTACCTTTATTTCCGACAATGATCGGTTATAATAACCCCCGCTTAACATTAATAAAAATTAAATGTATTTCTTGCCTAAATACTGTACATGTAAGACAAGTGCACAGACACCATAAGTGTATAAAAATATTGACACTGTTTAAGCCACTTGTGTTAAACCATTTTTAATGGAGACATCTAAGCAGCTTTTAAATTTAATTTTTTTTGTTATTGCCTTCAGTTACCGTTAAAAGCTTTCAATTACTGGGGCCTGTCAATTTTTATTTACCTATAATATTTTCCAAGCCTTACTATATTCAAAAACAAACATATTAAAAAAGACAAATGTCCATAAAGTTCATCCAATGGATGGGAAAGGACAAAGGGAAGGGGCACATTCATAACCAGATAGCTGTATTCTTTTTATTATAATTTATCTATACCTACTTTTGTTTAATATGCACATGTGCCAAGTGGAGATTGGTGAATGTATTTGAGTGAAATTAAATTCCACTATAATTTTACCCAAATCTTTATTGCCTAGAAAACAGATTTTTTTATACTAAGCTCTATGCATATTTAGCAAAATACCCTGCTGTGCCCTCCAATTTACTGAATTATTGAGGGTTGACAAAAGTTAAAAATAAAAATATAAATAATTCTTAGCTTACCTTTTACTTATCACTGCACACACTATGACTTGTAGTGGCCTTCAGATCTTCAGGGTCTCTTCTTTCCATAGTTGTACACAAGTGTCTTCACTTTCACTCTAGACCAGAACTTCTGGCCGTGACAATGCCACGGAAAGAGTAGCTTTACTAGAGTCCAATGGGCCCTAATGCAAGTTTTGGACTTACCGCAATACAAGTTGGCTATGTGTATGTAGCATTCTTAATCCTATAAAAATATATGTGTTCTCGTCCTCCCCCTTCATAATGTAGCAATGTCCCCAACTCTGTACTAATGTCCCTCATCCTGGACCCTTCCAGGTATTTATGTCCTCAATGCTGAGCCCCTTTCAGGTATATATGTCCCGCATCCTTGTAATATGTCCCCATCCTGGTATTTATGAATAGCAAAAGAGGGAGGCACCAAAAGATAAATAGATACTATAGGGGGATCTAAACCACTTAGCACATTAGAGAAATCGAATGCAGCAACAAAGAGAAGGAATGTGCAAACAAGTGGGATCACCAAATAGATAAATGTACAAAAATATCTTTATTTAGACATAGACACAAGTACCACATGCAATTAAAATCAATTAAAAAGCATACAGCTTAAAGAAACACACACTAAGGATGCCAATGGTGTGACACCCAAAGACAACCTCACACCCTCAAAGAGCCAGAACCCCACTTAAGATAGAATAATGCAATAGGTAATATTATGGGATAACCCAACAGTACATATCAGCGAAGATATAAGCAGTGTCCATAGACTAGGACAGTCAGCATAACAGAATCAAGCTGACATGTCTCAGTCAGAGCCAGGATAGATTGGCAATACACACAAGCATTAGCACATAAAAATACCAGCAATAATAGATATAATGATATAATGTCATGCACAAATAGAGAGGCCAATACTACCTACAGATGGACACACAGGGGGGTAGAGACATGACGTGGAGGGATGAGGTACCAGCCCCACGCGTATCGCTACAGACAAGGTGTAGCTTCCTCAGGGGAAATGTGTGGTGTGGAAAACAATGTGCCTTTTTATGCTACAGCGTAATTACAAAATTGCCTATGAGCATGTGGAAATGAGGCCAGGAGAGAGTGCCATGGAGACGGAGGACGCCCAATGGTGGCTGCCATATTGCCACGTGATAACAGTCACGTGAATAAACAATCCCATGCAGGATCGCATGTACGCATGCGTCAGAGAAATACCTGTAGTAGCGATCGATATAAAGAATGCCACTGAATGCGCAAATTACGTATTATGCACATGCTCAGTAGGCTAAAGCGCTAAAAGCCATTAAATACTGAAAAAAGCAGCCACTACGCTTGCGCAGAAGGCTACAACGCTACATTTGAAATAACACAGATAACGCACGCGCAGTGAGCTGCAATGTTGGATGAAACTAGGTAAATTGAATCCATACAGATAGGTTTCAGCACAGCAGTCGATATGGTATACAGGAAGCTGCAGGAATATAACAACCTTTTTTACTGCTGTTTAAAGGCACTGTGCCAGACATGCAAGAATACATAAATACATGAAACAAACATGACATGTGATTCAATATATCACATGTCAACAGGATTTATTCTATGCTGGAAAATCGCATGATATATTGATGGAACCAGATGAAAGAGTATAAAAGTATATATATATATATATATATATATATATATATATATATATGTACCCTCCTACATGCAACCACATTGATTGGACCACGTGGCAAAAGAAGGGGGGAGCACAAGTTAGAGCTCTTTCTTCTTTCTTCATATACCAGGGAATCCAATGTAGTCCACAAATGCAATAAGTATAAAGAAAAGAGAAATCAAGAAAAGAGACTGTCCCTCATTCACCAATTTCTTAGAAAGCAAAGTTCAAATCCAGGTCTGCCATAGTCTAATGCTTCCCATGATGTTCCCCAATTTCATCGATCAAAGGCTATGATGCCTCATTCTGAAGATTCATAGGCTTTAAGCAGCAGCCAATTCCATCTCACATTAAGCTCTGGGAGACCCAAGGACTCTAATGAGTGGTGACATCAGTAGTGTTTCTGCTCTTGAGATGTTCTGGGTCATGCTACACAAGATTTAGCGCATGTGATGAGCAGCATGAGGCAAGAGTGGCTGCTGCTCAAAGCGTATGGAGCCTCAGAACATCGGACCTGAGTGGTGATTTTGTTTTTAAATAAATTGTTGATAGAATATACTGCACAGGAAGGTACTAAAGGATGCAGGTTTATAATATGTAGTTTTTGTTTTTTTTTAAATTATGCTGTGTATCTGCAATATATCTATCTATCCATATATCTACTGTATCTTAGAAAATAGCTTTAATTTACATAGAGTATTATAATGTACGTTAAGGATGATATTAAAAAAGCAAAAAATTACACATACACTTGCATGACATACGGATTGACATATGTAGGACATACGCATGGCATTTGGCCAACTTTTCTGGATGAGAATTATTTATAAGCTGGTGACAGTGTACCGTTAATCATATTCCCTAGAAAAATTCCAACTAGTTTGGCAAATTTAAATCTGAATATATCTGTCACGACCAGGTGGACGGGCAGACCCAGGAGGTGGATCCACTGGGCCGAACTCCTAGATGGTAGTAAAGAGTCCGGTAGCTGGAACACTATAAACAGCAGAACAGTCCGTGCACACGAGTATAGCGGAGAAGTCCCTGGGACCACGGAGTCACGGGTGGAGTCAGGCGGGGTCCGGAACCTTTGGAGCGAGATGACGGGTCACCGCAGGGATCCGAGATGGTGCGGACTGTCAGGATGGCAGATGGACAGCGTTCGGGGTTCAGGATACGGCAGGACTGGATGGCGAGGCAGGCACGGCTCTACAAGAGAGATAGGTGAGTATATGCACAGAGACACCAGGAGACCTGACTCCTAGCTTAGGAAACACGAAGATCAGGCCCCACCCCCTTGGACAATAACCCCCTTTATACCCTGTACCTGTTTAGCCTCATTTCCTGTTAATGGACGCTGGCCCTTTAAGAAAGGGTCAGTGACCGCGCGCGCGCCCTAATTCGCATGCGCGCCGCCCGGGTGCCAGAAGCCAGGGAAGGAAGCTGAGAGGAGGACGCAGGGGAGCCGGCCAGGGCCTGGGAAGCCGTCGGGCGCCGGGATCGGAGACCAGGGGGCCTGGGAAGGACGGGCCCCGGAGGCTGGAGAGCGGGGAGCGTGACAGGTGAGCCGGGGAGCGGGGGTGAGGACCCGGGGAGCGGAACCGAGGACCCGGGGAGCGTGACAGTACCCCCCCCCACGCCCCCCTCCCCGCAACCGGGACATGAAGGCACGGATCAGAGGAGTGCCCACGTTCTCCCTGGGCTCCCAGGACCTATCCTCAGGACCATACCCTTCCCAGTCCACCAGGAAGAACTGTCGACCTCGTACGGTCTTCATGGCCACGATATCCCTTACCGCATAGACGTCGTCATCGGCAATAGGTGGAGGAGCCGGACTGGCAGCAGCGGAGAAGGGACCAAGGACAACCGGCTTGAGCAGGGAGACGTGGAATGAGTTGGGTATCCTTATCGTGGCCGGGAGCTGTAGCTTGTAGGAGACCTCATTGAACTTGCGGAGGACTTTAAACGGCCCGATGTAGCGAGGACCCAGCTTGTATGATGGTATCTTCAGGCGGACGTACTGGGAAGCAAGCCAGACGAGATCTCCAGGAGAGAAACACGGAGGGTCCAGACGTTTCTTGTCTGCGTGTCTTTTCATCCGCAGGGAAGCACGCCCAAGGGACGCTTTGACAGAGTCCCAAATGGTTGCAAAGTCACGGGCTACTGTATCTGCAGCAGGGACATCCGAAGAAGGGGATACAGGCAATGGGATGGAAGGCTGAAGTCCGTAAACGACATGGAAGGGAGAGCTGGAGGACGACTCACTGATGTGGTGGTTGTGGGAGAATTCAGCCCAAGGAAGAAGAGCGGACCAGTCGTCGTGATGGGCGTTAACATAGTGACGTAAGAAAGAGGTCAAGATTTGATTGACCCTCTCTACCTGGCCATTAGACTGAGGATGGTATGCAGATGAAAAGTCCAGAGTCACTCCCAGATGTTTACAGAGAGCCCTCCAGAAGCGGGAGGTGAACTGAGTTCCTCTGTCGGATACGATGTGTAATGGAAAGCCATGCAAGCGGAAGATGTGTTGTATATAGGCGTCCGCGAGTTCCTGAGCAGAGGGCAGTCCAGCCATAGGGACGAAATGGGCCATTTTAGAGAACCGGTCCACCACGACCCAAATGACTGTGTGTCCGGAGGACAATGGCAAGTCCGTAATAAAGTCCATTGCTATGTGTTGCCACGGAACTGAGGGTATCGGCAGAGGCAGAAGACGGCCATATGGGAGGTGTTTGGGCGTCTTGTTCCTGGCACAAGAGGAACAGGCGGATACAAAAGCAGCGACGTCCGTGCGAAGGGATGGCCACCAATAATGACGTACAATCGCACCCCATGTCTTTTTCTGACCAGCATGACCGGCTGTTTTCGAGGCATGACCCCAGTGTAACACTTTTTCCCTGTCTACCTCGGAGACATAGGTCTTCCCGGGCGGTATCTGGGCCAGGGTGATAGGGGCCACCGGAATGATTTTACTAGGACAAATGATGGGTTGGGTAGTCTCTTCCTCCTGCTCCATGGGCATGAAAGACCTGGACAAGGCATCAGCGCGTACATTCTTGTCCGCGGGTCGGAAGTGAAGCTGGAAATCAAACCTGGCAAAGAATAGGGACCACCTGGCTTGCCGTGGGTTCAGACGCTGAGCGGACCGTAGGTATTCCAAGTTCTTGTGGTCCGTGTAAATAATCACGGGGTACACTGCACCTTCCAGGAGGTAGCGCCATTCCTCCAAAGCCAGTTTGACTGCCAAGAGCTCTCGGTCACCGATGGTGTAGTTGCGTTCAGGCGCTGAGAAGCCCTTGGAGAAGAATCCGCAAGTCACCATCTTCCCGGAGGAGGACTTTTGCATGAGCACTGCTCCGGCTCCTGAGGAGGAGGCATCCACCTCCAAGGTGAACTGGCGGTTTAACTCCGGACGGTGGAGTACAGGAGAGGAAGCAAAAGCCCGCTTCAGAGAGCCAAACGCGGCGTCAGCCGCAGGTGACCAGTCCTTTGGATTAGCCTCCTTCTTAGTCAAAGCGGAGAGAGGAGCAGTCAAGGCAGAGAAGTGAGGGATAAACTGGCGGTAGTAGTTGGCGAATACCAGGAAGCGTTGGATTGCCTTCAGTCCAGAAGGAGGAGGCCAGTTGAGAATGGCGGAGACCTTCTTGGGATCCATCTGCAGTCCAGTATCAGAGATGATGTACCCCAGAAAGGGGAGAGAAGACTGCTCAAAGACACACTTCTCATACTTTGCGTACAGACGATTCTCTCTCAGTCTTTGTAGAACCAGCTGTACGTTTTCTCTGTGGGTTTGGAGGTCCGGAGAGAAGACAAGGATGTCATCTAGATACACTACCACACAGATGTAGAGAAGGTCCCGGAACACGTCGTTCACCAGTTCTTGAAAGACGGCAGGAGCGTTACACAGGCCGAAGGGCATCACGCAGTATTCATAATGTCCATCGCGCGTATTGAACGCGGTTTTCCATTCGTCACCAGAGCGGATGCGTACCAGATTGTAAGCACCCCGAAGATCCAGCTTGGTGAACACACGAGCTCCTCTAAGCCGGTCAAACAATTCGGGAATGAGCGGCAGATGGTACTTGTTTTTTACGGTGATTTGATTCAGACCCCGGTAGTCTATGCATGGGCGTAAGTCGCCCTCTTTCTTCTTGACAAAGAAGAAACCTGCTCCAGCAGGAGAGGAGGATCTCCGAATGAACCCCCTTGCCAGGCTCTCTGAGATGTAAGCAGACATGGCCCTTGTTTCGGCTGGAGATAAAGGATATATGCGTCCTCGTGGTGGTGTTGTTCCTGGGAGCAGGTCGATGGCACAATCGTATGGACGATGTGGCGGCAGTACCTCGGATTCCTTTTTATCAAAGACATCTGCAAAGGACCAATAGGCCGAGGGCAGCCCCGGTAGGTTCTCTGGAACCGGAGGTCGTCGGATGGGTTGTATGGACTTTAGGCACCTCTCATGACACGAAGAGCCCCATCGGGTGATTTCGCCAGTGCCCCAGCTAACTGAAGGTTCGTGTGTCCGCAACCATGGAAGTCCCAGCAGGATCTGGTGGGACATGTGTGGGAGAACGTAGAAAGCGATGTTCTCGGTGTGAAGGGCACCGATACGCAGTTCGACCGGCCTGGTGATCCAGGAGATGGTGTCAGAGAGGGGTCTCCCATCCACCGAGGCAATCACTAGGGGCTTGTCGAGTGGAATAACAGGCACCCGGTACTTGTCCACCGTGGCCTGCTGGATGAAATTGCCTGCTGCCCCGGAATCGAGGTAGGCATCAGCCGTGAACCGCGTCTCTCCCGTTGTCACTTGCACTGTCCATGTAACCGGGTCAGAGAGAGTCCCAGCACCTAGGGTGGCCTCTCCTACCAACCCTAGGCTTTGGAGTTTCCCGGCCTCTCTGGACAGGAGCGTAGCAGGTGTGTGCCCTCACCGCAGTAAAAGCAGAGACCCTTGGCGAGCCGCTCTGCTCGACGTTGTTCAGACTGACGCACTCGGTCGATCTGCATGGGCTCGTGGACGGGAGCCCCAGCTGTCGATGACTGAAGTACGGAGGGTTTCTGCGGAGGAGAGGAATGCCGTACTGGACGTCTCTCACGGGACACTTCCTTGGATCGCTCCTGAAAGCGAATGTCCACTCGAGTCGCTAGGGCAATCAGGGCATCCAGGGTGGTCGGTACGTCACGACCCGCCAGCTCGTCTTTAATTCGCCCTGAGAGTCCTTCCCAGAAGGCGGCGGTTAGGGCCTCGTTGTTCCACCCGAGTTCTGAGGCCAGGGTGCGAAACCGGATCGCGTATTGACCCACCGTCAGAGTCCCCTGACGTAACCGGAGAAGAGACGAAGCAGACGCGGAGGCGCGTCCGGGCTCATCAAAAGTACCACGGAATGCCTGCAGGAAGTCCTGGATGTTCGTGGTCACAGGATCCCCCTTCTCCCACAAGGGGTTCATCCACGCCAGTGCCTCACCCTCTAGATGGGACATGATGAAGGCGACCTTGGCTTGGTCGGAGGCAAACAAATGCGGCAGCTGCGTGAAATGGAGGGAGCATTGGTTTAAGAATCCCCTGCAGGTCTTGGGGTCTCCGGCGTACCGGGGTGGTGAAGCCAACCGAAGTCTGGTGGTATCTGAAGAAGTCGCCACAGGAGCTGGATCCGTGGATTGACTAGTGGAAGCCCGGGATGTTGAAGTCTTAACTGCCGTCTGTAGCGTGTTCAGGCGGGCGTCCACAGAAGACATGAATTGCAGCATGCGGGTCTGGACTTCACGCTGGCGTTGGAGTTCCTCCTGTACGGCTGCTAGTGCTGCAGCGGGATCCATGGCCTGATCTTACTGTCACGGCCAGGTGGACGGGCAGACCCAGGAGGTGGATCCACTGGGCCGAACTCCTAGATGGTAGTAAAGAGTCCGGTAGCTGGAACACTATAAACAGCAGAACAGTCCGTGCACACGAGTATAGCGGAGAAGTCCCTGGGACCACGGAGTCACGGGTGGAGTCCGGGTGACGCAGCTCAGGTTCGGAAGCCGAGATGATGTCAGGCAGGGTCCGGAACCTTTGGAGCGAGATGACGGGTCACCGCAGGGATCCGAGATGGTGCGGACTGTCAGGATGGCAGATGGACAGCGTTCGGGGTTCAGGATACGGCAGGACTGGATGGCGAGGCAGGCACGGCTCTACAAGAGAGATAGGTGAGTATATGCACAGAGACACCAGGAGACCTGACTCCTAGCTTAGGAAACACGAAGATCAGGCCCCGCCCCCTTGGACAATAACCCCCTTTATACCCTGTACCTGTTTAGCCTCATTTCCTGTTAATGGACGCTGGCCCTTTAAGAAAGGGTCAGTGACCGCGCGCGCGCCCTAATGCGCATGCGCGCCGCCCGGGTGCCAGAAGCCAGGGAAGGAAGCTGAGAGGAGGACGCAGGGGAGCCGGCCAGGGCCTGGGAAGCCGTCGGGCGCCGGGATCGGAGACCAGGGGGCCTGGGAAGGACGGGCCCCGGAGGCTGGAGAGCGGGGAGCGTGGCAGGTGAGCCGGGGAGCGGGGGTGAGGACCCGGGGAGCGGAACCGAGGACCCGGGGAGCGTGACAATATCCACTCATCTCTAGTGCTAACCCAAATGTTAAACCTTTTTTAATATTCTCAGAGAACAACAGTGATTCCGATTATTGAGAATCAATAGAGAAGTCAGTTTTTCCATTGTTATCTTATCTCCAAGCAAGACTTTAAGTTTTAATGGAATTAATAAATACTTGTATTTGTGGTAAAAATAAAAATTGACAGATGAATGCAAATAATACACATGCATGTTTCCCGTATTGCATTTGCTTAAAGTATTAAGAAGGTTTCCATTATTGACCCATATAGATTTAAGTTAAAAATGGAACATCTAATGAAACCTCCAGGTTTGTAGCAGTGCAGTAAGCTATACTTATCTGAAAGATTATAGATGTTCTGCCAGGTCTTCTATGCAACCCTACTAATTATATATCTGTGAGCTCAGCATCTCCTACTCTATCATGCTCTGCCATCAGATAGGGACTAAACAATAACCATTAAACTACACATGGAAATTAAAGTGTTTATCATATAACCTTGATTCTCCATAAAAATGGACCCTGTGTAAAGTGTTAGCATATAATGATGCGTGAGTTTATCAAAACTAAACCAAAATGCGGGCCTATAGGTGAATGGACATACTCTCTCCCTTTGTATAGCTACTTTTTCACATTAGATAATTGTACTGACACTGCCTTCAATGACTGCCCTATATCTTTTTGATGAAGCTGTCTGTTGTCTAAGAGTGGTAGTAATAAATCAAGCATTACAGATATAAATGCACTGATCCTAGATATCTGTATGTTTTCCAGTTAATGCTGGTTAGCAAGGGACTTATCAGCTTTCTAGACATCAGACAAGAAGTCCTTGATCTCTTCTGTCCAACTATATTAATTAATTGGTAGGGAAAACATACAAAAATGTCTAAAGATATAAAGGAGACCTCACCGTGGTTGTGTATGTTACGTTCAAGTAAAGAACGACTTTCTACAAAGCAGTCTATTAATTTATTATCAGAAAATCCCCACATCTCCATGAAAGTAAAAAGATGATATATATTGTGTATAACAAAAAATGAGTACATCCCTCACATTTTTGTAATTTATTTTAATATATCTTTTTATGGGACAACATAGAAGATATGACATTTTGATACAATGTAAAGTAATCTGTGTATAACGTGTGTGTGTATAACAGTGTAAATTTATGATGCCCTCTACTAAAGTCTTAACTGCTGGCAGCAAAATTGATTGCACCCCTAAGTAAAAATGGTCAAATTGTGCCCAATTAGCCATTTTCCCTCCCCGGTGTCAAGTGACTCATTAGTGGTACATGTGAATGGGAAGCAAGTGCCTGAATTTTTTTTCGTTATACCTGCCCCTGTCCGCCTGCCTGTCTTTCCTCCTCCTGTCTCTGTTATGACAGGGGGAAGAGGAACAGGCTGTCTGCCTCCTTCCATACCCTGTCATAAAAGAGACAGGGGGAGGAAGGACATGCAGACAGAATAACTAGCAAAACTAGACCCACCTATTAAATAGTTGGTTGTTGCAATTAATCAAATAAAAGTGCTTTTCACAAACTTTAGTTGCCTATATTTTAGAAAGTATACACCCATGTCACAACTAAATGTATACTTAGAATCACCATGATAGCAACAGTATTGCACTAGCTTTAGCTTACAGTGCCTACAAGTAGTATTCAACCCCTTGCAGATTTAGCAGGTTTACACATTCGGAATTAACTTGGCATTGTGACATTTGGACTGTAGATTAGCCTGGAAGTGTGAAATGCACTGCAGCAAAAAAGAATGTTATTTCTTTTTTTATTTTTTTTTTAAATTGTGAAAAGTTTATTCAGAGGGTCATTTATTATTCAACCCCTCAAACCACAAGAATTCTGTTTGGTTCCCCTAAAGTATTAAGAAGTATTTCAGGCACAAAGAACAATGAGCTTCACATGTTTGGATTAATTATCTCTTTTTCCAGCCTTTTCTGACTAATTAAGACCCTCCCCAAACTTGTGAACAGCACTCATACTTGGTCAACATGGGAAAGACAAAGGAGCATTCCAAGGCCATCAGAGACAAGATCGTGGAGGGTCACAAGGCTGGCAAGGGGTACAAAACCCTTTCCAAGGAGTTGGGCCTACCTGTCTCCACTGTTGGGAGCATCATCCGGAAGTGGAAGGCTTATGGAACTACTGTTAGCCTTCCACGGCCTGGACAGCCTTTGAAAGTTTCCACCCGTGCCGAGGCCAGGCTTGTCCGAAGAGTCAAGGCTAACCCAAGGACAACAAGGAAGGAGCTCCGGGAAGATCTCATGGCAGTGGGGACATTGGTTTCAGTCAATACCATAAGTAACGTACTCCACCGCAATGGTCTCCGTTCCAGACGAGCCCATAAGGTACCTTTACTTTCAAAGCGTCATGTCAAGGCTCGTCTACAGTTTGCTCATGATCACTTGGAGGACTCTGAGACAAGGTTCTCTGGTCTGATGAGACCAAGATTGAGATCTTTGGTGCCAACCACACACGTGACGTTTGGAGACTGGATGGCACTGCATACGACCCCAAGAATACCATTCCTACAGTCAAGCATGGTGGTGGCAGCATCATGCTGTGGGGCTGTTTCTCAGCCAAGGGGCCTGGCCATCTGGTCCGCATCCATGGGAAGATGGATAGCACGGCCTACCTGGAGATTTTGGCCAAGAACCTCCGCTCCTCCATCAAGGATCTTAAGATGGGTCATCATTTCATCTTCCAACAAGACAACGACCCAAAGCACACAGCCAAGAAAACCAAGGCCTGGTTCAAGAGGGAAAAAATCAAGGTGTTGCAGTGGCCTAGTCAGTCTCCTGACCTTAACCCAATTGAAAACTTGTGGAAGGAGCTCAAGATTAAAGTCCACATGAGACACCCAAAGAACTTAGATAACTTGGAGAAGATCTGCATGGAGGAGTGGGCCAAGATAACTCCAGAGACCTGTGCCGGCCTGATCAGGTCTTATAAAAGACGATTATTAGCTGTAATTGCAAACAAGGGTTATTACACAAAATATTAAACCTAGGGGTTGGATAATAATTGACCCACACTTTTATGTTTAAAATGTATTAAAATTTAACTGAGAAACATAACTTGTTGGTTTGTAAGATTTATGCATCTGTTAATAAATCCTGCTCTTGTTTGAAGTTTTCAGGCTCTAACTTATTTGCATCTTATCAAACCTGCTAAATCTGCAGGGGGTTGAATACTACTTGTAGGCACTGTATATATGAAAATCATGGTGGTTTGTCCTTTTTAACTGCAAAAAAGGAAGATTTAGCAGACTCTGGAGTTGTGGTACATTGTTCTACTGTTCAGAGACACCTGCAGAAATATGGCCTTCATGGAAGAGTCATCAGAAGATAACATATCCTGTATCCTCACCATAATATTCAGCATTCAAAGTATGCAAAAGAACTTCTTTATAAGCTTAATGCATTTTGGAAACATGTCCTGTGAACCGATGAGGTTAAAATAGAATGATTTGACTACATTGATCAAAAATATAAATGGAGAAAAAAAGGCACAGAATTTAAGGAAAAGAGCATATTGCCAACCATTAAGCATGGGCCTGGATCAAACATGCTTTGGGGTTTTGTTGCAGCCAGTGGCAAGGGGAACATTTCACGGGTAGAGAAAAGAATAGATTCAATTTAATTTCAAGACATTTTTGATGCAAATATAACACTATCTGTAAAAAGTTGAAGCTGAAAAAAGGATGACTTCTACAAATGGATAATGAGCCTAAGCACACACCAAAATAGACTACCTAAAAAGATGCAAGCTGAAGGTTTTACAATAGACCACACATTCCCCTGATTTGAATATCATTGAAAATCTGTGGCTACACCTCAAAAGAACAGTGCATGCAAGCCAAATCAGGAATCTCATATAAATGGAAGATTTTTCCAAGTAAAAGACACTTGGCTACCTATAAAAAGCATTTACAAGCTGTGATACTTGCAAAAGGGGGTGCTTTTAGGTGCTTTAGGGATAAACCATGCAGGGTGCCCAAACTTTTGTGCTGGTCCATCCTTCCATTTTTATTTTGAAATGTAAAGGATGAATATATATATATATATATATATATATATATATACACACTAGAGATGAGCGAACTGGTCGCGGTTCGGCTTAAGCTTGGTTCGCCGAACAGAGGTCGCGTTCGAGTTCGGTTAGGCGAACCACTCGAACCCCATAGAAAACAATGGGAGGCAATCACAAACACATAAAAACACCTAGAAAACACCCTCAAAGTTGTCCAAAAGGTGACAAACAACTCACAACACAACACAAACACATGGGAAAGTGACAAGGACATATACACATTAGTGATGAGCGAGTATGCTTGTCACTACTCGGTACTCGCATGAGTATCACTGTACTCGGGCTACTCGGCGGGTACCGAGTAATTTCGCGATACTCGTGCTGTACTCGTGGTCTTCATCCCTGCATGATGGCGCTCTTTTGAGAGCCAGCCCTCATGCAGGGATTGGCTGGCAGACCACTGCAATGCCACAGCCCTGTTAGTTGTGGAATTGCAGTGATTGGCCGGCCCGCACAGTGTGAACGAGCCTTTATACCGGCGGGCGCTGTGCTCTGCACACAGCCATCTCATATTCCCTGCTTTCCCCACCCACAGGCGCCTATGATTGGTTGCAGTGAGACATGCCCCCACGCTGAGTGACAGGTGTCTCACTGCACCCAATCACAGCAGCCAGTGGGCGTGTCTATACTGTGCAGTAAAATAAATAAATAAATAATTAAAAAAAACGGCGTGCGGTCCCCCCAATTTTAATACCAGCCAGATAAAGCCATACAGCTGAAGGCTGGTATTCTCAGGATGGGGAACCCCACGTTATGGGGAGCCCCCCAGCCTAACAATATCAGTCAGCAGCCGCCCAGAATTGCCGCATACATTAGATGCGACAGTTCTGGGACTGTACCCGGCTCTTCCCGATTTACCCTAGTGCGTTGGCAAATCGGGGTAATAAGGAGTTAATGGCAGCCCATAGCTGCCACTAAATCCTAGATTAATCATGTCAGGCATCTTTTCACTTTTTCACTGCAACCAATCATAGGCACCGAAAAGCAGGAAAGCAGGGAATACGAGATTGATTAATGAGTGGCCGGCTTGTTCAAAAGAGGAAAAGCCGCCGGAGTTTAGTGAACAGCTGTGCAGCGCCGCGGCAGTGATCGGGGAACGGTAAGTATGAGAGAGGGGGGAGACTGACTGACAGACTGTAAGAGGGGGACAGACAAGACAGAGAGAGACAGACAGAGCGAGACTGACCGACGGTAGATAGAATGAAAAAAAAATGACCGACATCACTAGTAAAAAGCACAAAACGTGCGTTTTGGACATCGGAGTGCCACACAATGTTTTTACGTAAAATCTTTCATGTATTAATCTCAAAAAGTAACATACACCAGCTCTATCTCACTATTGGGTATGTGCCCTTAACATTTCTGCCATGAAAATTCATTTTGGTGTCATTTTGGAAGGTTTTCTGGTGAGTCCGTAAAAATGACGTAAAACTCGGACAAAATTGTTCACAGCTGCGACTTTTGAGTGATAAATGCTTCAAGGGGTCTTCCCCATGCTGTTGCCATGTCATTTGAGCACTCTTCTGAGACTTTTGTGACATTTTTAGGGTTTCTACATGCTGCCGGGGGTCATTTCAGAAAAATACTCGAGTCTCCCATAGGATAACATTGGGCTCGGTGCTCGGACCGAGTACACGAGTATCTTGGGATGCTCGGCCCGAGCCTCGAGCACCCGAGCTTTTTGGTACTCGCTCATCACTAATACACATGTGAAAACAAAAGAGCTGGACAAGGAAAAAGAGGAGGAATTACCCAGGGCCCAAGGTGAGCAATACCTGTGGAATGCTGCAGTCCGAGAGAGTAGTAGTCAGGCAGTGTCAAAACATTAATTAAGGAACAGGAACAGAATGGGACGGCCATGACTTAATCAGAAAACAAGCACAGGTGAAATGCGGATTGGCCAATGAGGTACATAAACAGCAGGCAGTAAAGTAGTCAGGAAACAAGCACCCAAAATCACAAAACAGAACTGGGGGTAACAGTAGCCAGAGGTTCATAGCTATGTGTAACAGTGGTCAGCAGACAGAATGGGCCTAAAAAAGAGTGTGGTGTCGTCCCATTGGTTGTAGCTGAATGATGGTACTTCATCTGTGAGACACCCACCACCTACATTCAGCCACTGGTTATGCATATCTGAAGGTAACGCAGCCCAGTGGGTGAGCATAACCTGCGTCCAGCTGCGCCGCTGGCATCGACTCCTCTCCCATCATCAGCACTATGCACGAAAGGAACACGTTGTCACCTGGCAACCGGAGTACAAATTGATTGATTGGACTTCGGTGGTGACTTAACAGCCGTGTGTGGCAATGATGCAAACCTGGCTGCGGGCCTTCTTCAGGGCAATGTGACAAATGTGCCTTGTAAAGCTGACGTGTGGAATCTGATTCTGCAGCAATTTTTAAACCACCATCCCGGCCTACATGGCCTTGTGCAGCGGGCACGCTCGCTATGTGCTCACTTCCATCATTCGCATCCAGCAGCTCAACAACTTCCATCGCTCCAGAAGTCTTTTGGTCTGGCGGTTCAACGCCTGAAATGCGATGTGCCAACATGCATGAATTTGAAACAGCACATGTTGCAGCGTCTGTGGCAGCACCGCCGAGCCCTGCTGAAATACGTTATGACGTATACCCTGGTTTAACTTGATCCAGAGGTGGTGCAGATCCCGCTGCTGGAGTGGTGTCAGATCAAGGACCTATGCACCCTTCTACACAGTTTACAAATGTCGACGAAGATGTTTAGCACTGGCGATGCAATACTCAGCATGACAATTCTGGTCATCTACATGATGGATCCCACTGTAAGCATTTTTCGGAGTCAGGTGTTGGGACAAGAGGAAGGGGAGGAAGTACAGGAGGAGTCATATGCGGAAGGGATAACAAGATCTCCAAGGTCCAGACGGTCAGCGGCACCTAGGTGGCAGTCATGGGATGGTGGGGGAGAGGGATTAACAAGGGCACATAGAATCAGCAAAACTGTTGAGGAAGGTGCTGGAGCCCATGAAGAAATGGAGGACGAACTGGCGATGGGCATGGAAGACTCAGCAGATGAGTGAGAGCTTGCTCACATTTCGGTGAGAGGTTGGGGGGGGGAGGGCAGAGGAAGAAGGCATGATTTTCACCTCTCCTCCACCAACACACCAAGGACTTTGTCCTCCTGGATGCACAAGACTCATGAGCGCCTTCTTGCTGAACTACCTACAACATGACCCTCAGATTGTACGAATTCAAAGTAATGCTGACTACTTGGTTGCCACACAGTTAGATCCCCGGTACAAGACAAAATTTGGTGAAATAATTCCTGCCATAGAAATGGACGCACGAATGCAGGAGTATCAGCAGAAGGTAATACGCAATCTTAGATCTGCTTTTCCACTTAACACCAGTGCTGCACAGAGTGAATCTCAACGCTTTGTCATGGATAGGAGGAAATGGTCTTTTACTTGAACACATCTGAGGGACACCATCTGTTATGGTGGGACTGGCAGATTTGGATAAGGTGGTATATACTATGTTACCACTATATAACAAAAATTAATAAGAAAAGAAAAAGAAAGGTATATATCCCCATCGGCAGTCGGTTTCCACCGTGCTCCCAGAGTGAAAAGGAGAGGTTGGCAACTGGAAGGTTAGGTGGAGGATACAGAGCTGTGTGGCTATGAAACTAATAGTAGCCTGAACCGAGTTAGACGCCACTCAGATCAGTGCTGCACAGAGTGAATCTCAACGCTTTGTCATGGATAGGAGGAAATGGTTTTTTACTTGTCCACATCTGAGGGACCGAGGGCTGGCTGCTGTGCTGAGATGGCATTGAGTACGGTGTCCCTGCAGAGTTGCACTTTTGGTCATATACCTAATGAGTTGAAAAAGGACAGATGCTGGTGGAAAGGGGAACAGGTGTGTTGGAAAGGGGAAAAAAGTTTTTGTCCGTGGGTTTGTTGGTTAAGCAAAAGTAACATTTGATGAAAAAAACACCATCTGTTACGGTGGAACTGGCAGATTTGGATAAGGTGGTATATACTATGTTACCACTATATAACGAAAATTAATAAGAAAAGAAAGAGAAAGGTATATATCCCCATCAGCAGTCAATGTCCACCGTGCTCCCAGATGGAAAAGGAGAGGTTGGCAACTGGAAGGTTAGGTGGAGGATACAGAGCTGTGTGGCTATGAAACTAATAGTAGCCTGAACCGAGTTAGACGCCACTCAGATCTGGAGACTGGGAGCCCTTTTAGCGTCACAGGGTCCACACACCCACCCAGCCCAGGAACTTCCTGTTAACAACACAGGGGCCATTGAGTACGCTGTCCGTTTGCGTAGGGGCCACACCTGTGGACAGCAGGTGCACAAGCAGCAGCAGGCCTGTTAATGCCACTGGGCTGCACTAGCAGGACTGGTAGGACAGGAGCTGGTCTTAACCATTCTGCGTTACTAACTGTGGTGGCGGCCTGCATCGACGCCCTATCCCTGCCTACCTCTGGCCTAAAGCCGCAATGGGTTCAACACATGGAGGTGTGCTCTTTCGGAGCATAATAGAAGACTGCGCACCTCCTTGTTGGCTCCAGCCCCTTTTATAACATGGTTCCGCCCCAAACAAGGGTGGACCACAATGCACCTCCTGCAGACAAAAGAAGAGTGACACGTCATGAGTGGCATAACTAGTGTCCTATTCGGAACCGCCACTTCAATGATGACCTCCGTTATGATCCAGAACCATGGAGGACCACCATAATTTATTGGTAAAAGGTGACAAGAGCATTGGCAACTAATCTGGCCACCATCCCCTTACTAACCATCAACACTAGAAGTAGCCGAGGGGTGAACAAACATCCTATGCACCGCGAACCCATCCGGAGAACTAGCTATCCTAAAGGAAGGAAAGATGAATAACTCTCTGCCTCAGAAAATAGATAAAGAATAGCGAGCCCCCCACATTCAAAGACTGCGGTGATATAGGAAAACACAATACACAGATAGATGATAGGATTAGCAAAAGGTGAGGACCCCACTGACTAAAATAGGAAAGGACAGGAAAGGGGCTGATGGTGGCCAGAGAAAAACCCTGCAAAATTCCAAATTCCTGATAGTACAAAAAGGCCCTCAGATCGCACGATTTGCACTCCATCCTATACCAGGCGCTCTTGTCATACCAATGAACGGAAAACAAGAATCATTACAAATTCAAAAAGCCACAAACACATGGACTTATAGGAGCTATACTCCAAACATAACTGCAGGGAGTTTCCCAGCTAAGCAACTGAAAGGGATGATCCCTGCATGCAAATAAACTGAAAACAACCACAGCAAATGAAAAACTCAGATAAGAGTAAAAGAACCAGACAACAAATAAAGAGCAAAGCACTTATCTGGGGTAGATGTGGTGTGGAGCAGAATGAAGCAGGCTGGTGAACAAAGAACAACTGACATCCGGCATAGCCTGCTATCAGACCAGGATTTAAATAAGCAGAGAGTTAGCAATGGTAACGCCCATTGCTCAACACACCTGGTCTATGTCCAAACCATTCCTGGCCACAAGCGGGAGCCTCCCAGCAGCCAAAGCATAACTAACATTCACAACAAACCTCATGGCAGCCACGACCCAAACACCTCACCAGTCATCGTCTGACCAAGAATAATGAGGTGACAAGTTATAGGGGCGGGCCTCTGCAAGCCAGTTGGGAGTGGCCTGGCCACATCGTCAGGACACCTGATGCCCTGTGGTCTATATGGGCCCCCCTCATCAGGGGAAGGGCCAAAGACTTCATTACCGGACCTAGCCTCTGATGCAGTAACTGCCTGAGCATGCTCAATAGCATAAAATACAGTCTCCGAAAAAAGACTATTTGCTTCATCATGCTGTCTAGACACAACACAGGACTTAGAACCGGCACGGAGTGCAAGTACCTGTGCAAAGAGGCTTTTCACACTAAGTGTAAGAGCATGTGCTGTAGCCCGAAATGAAGACTAAAGCCTGCTTTACACGTTACGATTAAGCATACGATATCGTATGCAATCGTAACTGCCCCCCATCATATGTGCGGCACGTTCAATTTGTGGAACGTGTCGCACAATCGAGTAACCCCCGTCACATGATAAGGGGGTTACATACAGAATACATATACAAGTAAAAATAGACAGACTGGTACAGAGGGAAGAGGGCCCTGCCCTTTTGGGATTACATTCTAAAGGATTTTTGGGAGGAGACAGTAGGTGTAGTGTAGGTTGGGAGTCAGGTACGCACGGTGGTGGTGTCATTAAAGGTTATAGTCAATTCTGAACAGATGAGTTTTCAGATTCCGTTTGAAGCTTGCAGGTGTAGCAGATAATCTGACGTGTTGAGGTAGCGAGTTCCATGAGACAGGGGAAATGATCGGCACAGATGGCCAGAAGCTTTGTGAGTCGGATCCAGGCCCCGATGAAGAAGGTGCTGAGCCTAATCTACACCCTCATTTCCAAACAGTAAATCCTCCTTTTGGAGACAATGGGGAACATGATGAGGAGACACAGATGCCTGATTGGAACGACAACTTTACTATTTGGTCAGGGCAGGAAGAGGTTGTCTTGTAGGACTCAGGACGAGGGGAATGAAAACACACAGGGTGATTGATGAGGTTGGAGACCACACTTACTGTCAAACCAAAGTCAGCCAGTCGATGAGGTCAGCAGAGGAGGTGGAGGAGGATGCTACTGATGACGAGGATACGTTGCGTCTTCCTGGCCAGAGACAAAGTACTGGAAGCGCGTCAACAATTGAATCCTGGGCCACAACTTTGCCTCCGAGCAGAAGTCATGTTGGCTATGCAGGTCGCATGGGCTGTAAGCCTTGCCTAGCCTGGGACTTTTTGGACATCGCAAAGGATCACTCAAGTCATGGACTCTGTAAGATTTGTTAACAATCTCTAAGTAGAAGGCAAAAACACACACCTTTGACTACTTCCTCCATGAAGTGTCACATGGATATGAATTGATAGCGTGAAGGTGTATTGCTCAGCTTTAGCCACTGTCAATGCAACATGTTATTTGCTGTTCATTGCATGCATTGTTGCAGACTACACACAAGGGGCTGCTGTTTTTTTGGATCTGCCTTTGTCTGTTTGGTCACTATAGCAAAAGAAAATTGGTCTTCGGGTGTAGACTTGGAGATGCTGTCTATGAACAGAAGGAAAAGCTAAAGGTGTGTGTTACAGCAAGGAGCCACCGCAGAAACACTTTGTTCAATTGTGAGGGGAGTCGTGTTGTACTTTGATGAGGAGCACCGTAACACCAGTGAGCAGCATCCTGTGCCACAGACAGACATTCTTCCGGTGCTGTCTATACTGTTTACTAGAGATGAGCGAACCGGCCGCGGTTTGGCTCGAGTTCGGTTCGCCGAACGGAGGTCTCGTTCGAGCTCGGTGAACCACTCGAACCGCATAGGAAACAATGGGAGGCAAACAAAAACACATATAAACACATTATAAATGTACACATACAGTTAATAAACATTGCCATAACACTTACCGGTCCCCGCGATCCCTCCTGCACTCTGTCTCCTGCCGCTATTCCATCCGATGATCGCTGAATCCTCCCGGTAACCAGCACTGCCAGCAGTGATGCAGGACCTATTGTGACGTCAAAATAGCCATGTGACCAGTCACGTGTCTGTTATCTCATTGGCTACAGACTGGTCACATGACTATGACGCGTCATGTAGGACCTGTCATTGCATCTCTCTGTTACACGTGCAAGTATGTGTATCGCCGTGTACCGGCGACATGCTCTAGGACACGGTCGACTCCTCGCTCTTCTTCCCCGTTCCCTTAAGGTACCGTCACACTAAGCGACGCTCCAGTGATCCCACCAGCAACCTGACCTGGCAGGGATCGCTGGAGCGTCGCCACACGGGTTGCTGGTGAGCTGTCAAACAGGCAGATCTCACCAGCAACCAGTTACCAGCCCCCAGCCAGCAGCACGCGTGGAAGCGATGCTGCGCTTGGTAACTAAGGTAAATATCGGGTAACCAACCCGATATTTACCTTGGTTACCAGCGCACACCGCTTAGCGCTGGCTCCCTGCACTCCTAGCCAGAATACACATCGGGTTAATTTAACCTGATGTGTAGTCTGGTTATGTGTGCAGGGAGCAGGGAGCCGGCACTGACAGCGTGAGAGGCGGACGCTGGTAATGAAGGTAAATATCGGGTAACCAAGGAAAGGGCTTCTTGATTACCCGATGTTTACCGTAGTTACCAGCGTTCGCAGAAGCCGGCTCCTGACCGGCTGACACAGCCGGTCAATCACGGAGATCACCGTTGCCATAAAAACACGCTTGGTAGCGGTAACAGGGACGTCCCGCTACCAGCACGCAGCGGCACCGGAATCACGTGATCTGAGCAGCGTTGCTATGGCAACCCGTGCCACCGCTTACAGCCGGGAGCCTGTGGTCACTCTCACAGAGTGATTTCTGCACAGAGAACAGCGTCCTTTCTCACATGCACTGCTGTCTGATGGAGCAGACAGAGCTGCATGTGTTGAAGGGGAAAGACGACAGAAGAGCAGGATCGTGGAGGGGTGACAGGGGGTAATAAAGATGGAGTCTCTAATGTGTCTGTGTATTTATTTCTATTAAAGTATTTTTTTTCTGTGTGGTGTTTTTTTTTAACCCTTTATTGGAGATTCTTAATGGCCGGGTCAAACGTGCCTGACATTAAGAATCTCTGGCTTAATACTAGCTAGTAAAACAAAGCCAGTATTAACTCATGATTACCCAACAAGCCACCTGGCTCCAGGGTTGTTGGAAGAGTTGGAAACAGCGCTTCTATGAGAGCGCCATTTTCTGGGGTGGCTGCGGACTGCAATTCGCAGCAGAGGGGCCCAAAAACCTCGGGCTAACCTGTGCTGTGGATTCCAATCCCCAGCTGCCTAGTTGTACCCGGCTGGACACAAAAATGGGGCGAAGCCTGCGTCATTTTTTTTTTTAATTATTTCATAAAATTCATGAATTAAGCAAAAAAAGGGCTTCCCTATATTTTTAGTTCCCAGCTGGGTACAAATAGGCAGCTGGGGGTTGGGGGCAGCCCGTAGCTGCCTGCTGTACCTGGCTAGCATACAAAAATATGGCGAAGCGCACGTTTTTTTTTTTGTAGTTTTTTGGCAAAAAAAATAAAAAATGCTTCCCTGGATTTTCCATTGCCAGTGAAGGTAACACCAAGCAGTGGGGGTTAGCAGCCAGTAGCTGCATGGATTACCCTAAGCTAGCAATACAAAAAATGCAGCGGGAGCCCATATATATTTTTTTTAATTATTTATTTAAATAACTAAAAACAAAAAGGGCTTCCCTGTATTTTGATTGCCTGACATGACAGTGCTGTAAAAATAAATCTTAAAAAAATGACGTAGCGCTCCGCAGTATTTTTGATTCTCAGTGCAGATAAAGCAGACAGCTATGGGTTGCCACCCCCATCTGCCTGGCATTACCTTGGCTGGCAATCAAAATACAGGGAAGCCCATTAATTTTTTCTATTTAAAAAATAGTTAAAAAAAAATGATGTTGGGTCCCCTCAGTTTTTTATAGCCAGCTAGGTAGGGTAAAGCAGACGGCTGTAAGCCTCAAAACCACAGCTGGCAGCTTTACCGTGGTTAGGGATCCAATGTGGAGGTCACCCCAGGCTCTTTTTTTATAATTATTCTATAAATATTAATAATTACAAAAAAAAAGTAGTGTCCCCCGCAAATTGGATCACCAGTCAAGGTAAAGCGGACAGCTGTGGTCTGGTATTCTCAGGGTGGGAAGGTCCATAGTTATTGGGCCTTTACAGCCTAAAAATAGCCGGCTGCAGGCACCCCAGACGTGGCGCATCCACTAGATGCGCCAATCCTGGCGCTTCACCCCAGCTCATCCCGTGCCCTGGTGCAGTGGCAAATGGGGTAATAAATGGGGTTGATATTAGCTGTAAAGTCACCTGACATCAAGCCCAGCAGTTTGTGATGTCATGGTGTCTATCAGATACCCGACATCAAAAACTGTCAGTACTAACAAAAAAAAATCGACAAAAAAAAATTATTTGAAAAAAAACCTCCCCAAAACATTCCCTCTTTCACCAATTTTTTGTAAGAAAAAAAATAAGGGGGTCCCACGACGACTCTGGACCGTCTAGAATATGGGGGGAGACACTAAGGGAACGTGTTCCCCATTTTCTAGGAGTGCAGACCCCCCATGTGAGGAGTGTGGGTGCAATGAATCTGCACCCACTCTCCCCGGGTCCACAGCAGCAGAGTCCATGTCGTAACAGTTGCTACCAAAGCTGCAATGCCCTGCTCATGAGGTAAGGGCATGCCTAATCAGGAGAACTATTCTACATTTCCAAATATTGGTATTTGCTGATATTATTTCTATCCCACCTACTATATATTGGGGATAGGATCTTGGAGATGGAATACCCCTTTAAGTCCAGTTATCCAGCTGAATTAATACTAAACAACAGAGCTCGCTATTTAGATGTGTTTTCTTGTGGCGTATAACGGACTCTCATGTTTGGTAGTCGTTCAGCAGGGCAACTATAAAATCAAATACCTCCATTTGGAAATGTAGTATATAGCTCTCCTGATCAACTATGTTCCTTACCTCATGAGCAGGGCATTGCAGTAATAATAATAATTTATTCATTTAAATAGCGCTATTAATTCCATAGCGCTTTGCATACATTGGGAACACTGTCCCCATTGGGGCTACACAATCTAAATTCCCTATCTGTATGTCTTTGGAGTGTGGGAGGAAACAAGAGTACCCGGAGGAAACCCACGCAAACACGGGGAGAACATACAAACTCCTTGCAGATGGTGTCCTTGGTGGGAATTGAACCCAGGACTTCAGCGCTGCAAGACTGCAGTGCTAACCACTGAGCCACCGTGCCGCCCATTTACCTTACAGATGCAAAGCCACCACTCACTGTGTCTGAACACAGGAAGCTGAGCTGACAGCCGCTCTGTGCATGCGGCAGCGTCTATTGTGAAGGAGAGGGCCGCGAGGGATCAACGCTGCACAGGTACCGTGGGACACCGGGGAAAACTGGTGGGGTTATAGGGATTGACCTGGCAGGGCCTGGGGAGGAGTTTTCTGTCGCATGTGTCATGGCACATGCGACAGAAATCAGAGGAGTAGGGTGAAGGCGGCCGGCGCGCTGCTGTGCGCGCAGCCATCTTGGATTTCCGGGAGGGGGTCAGGGAGGGCACTTTGGCGACACCGGGGGACCGGGGAGGAGATTTATCATGTTTGTTCATGCCAGATGGGAGATAAATAATTTTTTACTGACGCTGTCATTTACTGTAACGTGATCATCGGTATACGGTATATACCGGTGATCACGTGAGCGGGGATCGGAAAAAACGGCCTAAATCATGATCTCCAGGGTTACAGCTACCCCCTGAAACCCCAAAGATTTTTTGATGCTGGGGGGGCGCTATTCACTTATTTCTGCCTGCTGTTTATAAACGGCAGATCAGAATAAGGCTAAATTCACACGATTGATCCGTTTTTGCGGTCTGCAAAAAACGGTTCGTTTTTTTTTACGAGTGCATCCGTGTGGCATCCGTTTCTGTTCCATATACGGTCCGTATGTCATCCGTGTGCCTTCCGTTTGTTTGCGTACTGCAAAAAAACTGAAGGAGGGAAAATACATAAATTTACCCAGGATCTGTGATGCCCTGGACCCCCAGGGGTCACAGGTAACAACACACAACACCACACACACCCCCACCCCAGTGAGGCACAAGCAGCCAACAAGTCCTGACCGCCTCCCTCAGGTCTAGCATGGCACACCAGGTGGGCGGAGCCAGGCGGATAGGCACGCCCTCCGAGGAGTCTGCTAGCCTGAGGCAGGGAAAGGACAAGTGAGTTGAGTGGGGAGAGGAGTAGTGAGAGGAGTAAAAGTGGCGAGCTGAGAGTCAGGGGCCTAGGACCCCTTGGAATGGTCAGGCAGGCAGACAGTGGTGGCCGTCTCCAGGAGTCCGGTCAGAGACTGAACTGCGTAACCGTAGGGATCGAGAAGAGGGTGGTGACCCTTCGGACCAGAACCAGAGAGCTAACAAGTCGACCGGAGCACCAGGCAGGGTACTCAGACCCCGTTCTAGCCCAGAAGCAACCGGCCTCAGACAAATCTACTGATTGCGGTCTGGACCTCAGGGGTTCATTCCCACCCAAAGTCCCGATAGATGGCAACAGCCCACCGATTCCAGATAAGAGCCACCGCCAAGGGCCAGAGATCCAAAGGGCCAGCGCCTGCGGGCAAAAAAGCTCCTCTGGTACCCAAAAGCCGGGGAGCGGACTACTGTTGCTGAAGCATAGGAGTCACTATAGCAAATTTAAAGGTGCAGGAGAAAGGCAACATCACCAACCTCACTGGGGACACACGCAGCCGGCTGCGGGCACCGATCTACACCGAACTTGGTTTACCATTGACTCTGTGTGGTTTAATCGTGAGTACACCAGTGCCATCAGGCACCGCACTGCAAGCGAGCCCCTGCGTCCTGCAACCCCCCGCTCCTGCCACCTGGCCCCGGGACCAACAAACCCCTACCCAACAGAGGGGTCAACACCTAGCTGTGACCCACCACTGATCCCGGAGGAGCCCCCGCACCCTCACCGCAGCAGTGGTGCCCATCACCTCACCACGACCCGTGGGTGGCGTCACGAACTGTTACCGGTCACCGCGGCTCCAGCCAGAGCGACGTGGCCCCCGGTGTGGAGGCGCTCGAGCCACCGACAACCCGAGCCCGGATCCGAGCGGCTCGGCGGAGAGCAGCTGAGCCCCCAGGGCGGTACAAATCCATAGCTTCAACCTACATGAGGCGGTCACATGTTCACTCCAGTGCCATTTTCTACTGCTTTTCACAGCGTAGAGCGCTCTGGTGATTTTCTTGTGCTTGTACACTTCATATCAGTCTTTTCTGTCATTATAATGGCAGAAAGACACATAATGTCCCATTCTCCTGCATTTTGTAATTTTGCACCCTTTGGTGCCTTTCATGTGGCACTAAGGGGTGCTTAGCCTTGTATTTAGCCAAAAAAATGAAAAAAAATGATGTGGGGTTCCCCCTATTTTTGTAGCCAGCTAGGGTAAAGCAGACGGCTACAACCTGCAGACCACAGCTGGCAGCTTCACCTTGGCTGGTAATCCAAAACTGAGGGCACCCCACGCTGTTATTTTAAATTAAATAAATAATTAAAAAAAAAAAAAACATGTAGGGGTCCCCCCAAAATTGGACCACCAGCCAAAGTAAAGCGGACAGCTGGGGTCTGATATTCTCAGACTAGGGAGGTTCATGGTTATTGGACTCTCCCCAGCCTAAAAATAGCAGGCCGCAGCCGCCCCAGAAGTGGCACATCAACAAATCCAGGTCTGCTGTAATCCAAGTCTTTCCCATGACGATCCACACTGTCCCAGTCAATGAAGAGCAGGATGTTCCCCATTGGCTGTGAGAGCAATACAGTGACCTGAGCTAACATCAATGGGTCAGCCCAGGTCACTGCAGGGCATGACAAGTGCTGCTGTCAGCGAGGTACATTACCTGCGCTGATCTCCTGCACTGCTGACAGCACCTGTCACTGAGTTCAATGACCTTCACAGCCAAGTATCGCGAGAGGCCCGTGACGTCACCACTAGAAACAGTCTCGGGTCGGAAGCGAGGACTTCATCACCACAGGTAAGCCGAGCAGTGCCATGTGTGCCGAGTGCGAGGTGGGCGGAGCCTAGCGGGGTAATGTGTGCAGAGTGCCAGGTGGGCGGAGCCTAGTGGGACCATGCGTGCAGAGTGCCAGGTGGGCGGAGCCTAGCGGGGTAATGGGTGCAGAGTGCCAGGTGGGCGGATCCTAGCGGGGTAATGTGTGCAGAATGCCAGGTGGGTGGAGCCTAGCGGGGTAATGTGTGCAGAGTACAGGTGGGTGGAGCCTAGTGGGACCATGTGTGCAGAGTGCCAGGTGGGCGGAGCCTAGCGAAACAATGTGCGCAGAGTGTCAGATGGGCGGAGCAATATGTGCCGAGTGCCAGGTGGGCGGAGCCTAGCAGGGCCATGTGTGCAGAGTGCCAGGTGGGCGGAGCAGAAAGGCAGAGAAGAAGAATGGTGAGAACAGTCAAGGACAATCCACAGACCATCTCCAAAGACCTGCAGCTTCATCTTGCTGCAGATGGTGTCAATGTGCATCGGTCAACAATACAGCGCATGTTGCACAAGGAGAAGCTGTACGGGAGAGTGATGCGAAAGAAGCCATTCCCGCAAGCACGCCACAAACAGAGTCGCCTGAGGTATGCAAAAGCACATTTGGACAAGGCAGTTACATTTTGACTGAGTTGTTTGGTCATACAAAAAGGCGCTATGCATGGAGGCAAAAAAAACACGGCATTCCAAGAAAAGCACTTGCTACCCACAGTAAAATTTGGTGGAGGTTCCATCATGCTTTGGGGCTGTGTAGCCAATGCTGGCACCGGGAATCTTGTTAAAGTTGAGAGTCGCATGGATTCAACCCAGTATCAGCAGATTCTTGACAATAATGTGCAAAAATCAGTGACGAAGTTGAAGTTACGCAGGGGATGGATATTTCAGCAAGACAATGATCCAAAACACTGCTCCAAATCTACTCAGGCATTCATGCAGAGGAACAATTACAATGTTCTGGAATGGCCATCCCAGTCCCCAGACCTGAATATCATTGAAAATCTGTGGGGTGATTTGAAGCGTGTTGTCCATGCTCGGCGACCATCAAACTTAACTGAACTGGAATTGTTTTGTAAACAGGAATGGTCAAATATACCTTCATCCAGGATCCAGGAGCTCATTAAAAGCTACAGGAAGCTACTAGAGGCTGTTATTTTTGCAAAAGGAGGATCTACAAAATATTAATGTCACTTTTATGTTGAGGTGCCCATACTTTTGCACCGGTCAAATTTTGTTTAAATGCGGATTGCACATTTTCTGTTAGTACAATAAACCTCATTTCAATCCAGAAATATTACTCAGTCCATCAGTTATTAGATATATGAAACTGAAATAGCTGTTGCAAAAACCCAAATTGTTATAAAGAAAAAAAGGTTAACATTAATAGGGGTGCCCAAACTTTTTCATATGACTGTATCTAAAGCTGGGTTCACACATAGCGACAGCGACAACGACATCGCTGTTACGTCACCATTTTCTGTGACGCAACAGCGACCTTGTATGTCACTGTTATGATCGCTGCTTAGCTGTCAAATACAGCGACGCAGCAGCGATCATAACGTCGCTACATGTGCAGAGAGCAGGGAGCCGCGCACACTGCTTAGCGCTGGCTCCTTGCTCTCCTAGCTACAGTACACATAGCAACAATAAAGCAAAACACAAGGCAACAATAAAAAAACGAACCAGGGCTGTGTGTAACGAGCAACGATCTCACAGCAGGGGCCAGATCGCTGCTCAGTGTCACACACAGCGAGATCGCTAATGAGGTCACTGCTGCGTCACAAAAACCGTGACTCAGCAGCGATCTCAGCAGCGATCTCGCTGTGTGTGAAGCACCCCTTAGATGTGAAACATCAGGATTACAAACAGAAATCATTATAAAAGCCACCATAAAGGAACTCAACACATGCTATTCAGAAATAAAGATGAGCGAACCTTTTAAAGTTCAGTTTGTCGAGCCATACCAAACAAACGCTACATTTGCTGAACTGTTCAAAAAATAGTTTGGCAAACCTTTTCGAACCTCATTGGATTCAATGGGAGGCCAAATCTAAGGAAGAAAAAAACACCTTTAGTTGGGTCAAAAAGCTTTGAAAACAGCATAAATACATTTTAATGTGCAGCCACACTGTTTTGGCATAGCCATTACCTTTCTAGACTATTACCATAAGAAATGTAGAGGTGGTTGAGAGACAGGTGTAGTGCTGATGCTCCCATATCACTGCCAGTAACGACAAGACACAACTTAAAGACCCATCTTGGAGTTTTGAGATTTAAAAACATTTCAGGCAGATAGAAGGAAAGTGGCATCAATTGCCTTCCCACCATTTCCCCATAGTGTCTTTGCAGAGCAGGCAGGTATGGTCCATGCAATACACAGGATGTGGCCTGGCATTTTCATTTTAAAAATAAAGAGATGCATGAGTGACATGTGCCTCTTGCTCCCAGAACCTTTGCACGCAGACAGCAGGAAAGTGTCATCCATTCCCTCATTTCCCCATAGTGTGTTTGCTCAGCAGAGAAGTATGGTCCATGCAACACACAAGATATGACCTGCATTTTAATTTTAAAAATAAAGAATGAGAGATGTAGCCTTCTTTTTTTACAGAATCTTGGCACTACAGACAAGACACAACTTGGAGACCCATCTTGGAGTCTTGATATTTAAAAATCTTTTAGGCAGAAAGCAGGACAGTGGCATTAATTTCTCCCCCATTATATCCCCATAGTGTGTTTCCACAGCAGGGAAGTATGGCCAATGCAACACACAGGATGAGGCCTGGCATTTCCATTTTAAAAAGGGATCACACAGTGACCGTGCCTTTTGCAGCAGCTCATCCATTTCTGTACAACCATGTTGATCATGTGAGCCATGTACTGTACAAATGATGTCACCCAGGTTTAGTGCCGCCACTAGGTTTGCACCATTATCACACACTGACTTCCCTGGCTCCAAGTTCAGTGGAGACATCGATTGACCAAACTGCGCCTGAATAGTGGTCCAAAACTCTGCATCTGTGTGGCTACAGATTTGACACAACTTGGATTTAACTTTAGATTTAAAAACCTTTCAGTCAAACAGAAGGACAGTAGCATCAAGTGCCCTCCCCCCATTTCCCCATATTGTATTTGCACAGCATGGAGGTAGGATCCATGCAATACACAGGATGAGGCCTGACATTTTCAGTTTAGAAATTAAGAGATGCTTGAGTTACCGACATAGGTATTTGCTCTCAGAATCCTGGCACTACAGACAAGACACAACTTGGAGACACATCTTGGAGTCTTAAGATTTAGAAACTTTTCAGGCAGACAGTAGGACAGTGGCATCAATTGCCCCCTCCATATCCCCATAGTTGCTTTGCACATCAGGGAGGTATGGTCCATGCAACACACAGGATGTGACCTGGCATTTAAATTTTTAAAAATACAAAGTGGAATCAGTGACAGGATTAGGCCTCTTGCTCCCACACTTCTGCTAGTAGAGACAAGACACAACTTGGAGACACCAAATTGGAGTGTTTATATTTAAAAACATTGCAGGCAATCAGCAAGACATCTGGAGAGTGGCATAAATTGGCCCCCCCATTTCCACATAGGTGCTTTGCACATCAGGCAGGTATGGTTCATACAACACATAAGATGTGGCCTGGCATTTAAATTTTTAAAACTAAAAAGTGGAATGACTGACAGGATTAGGCCTTTTGCTCTCACAACTCTGCCAGTAGAGACAAGACACAACCTGGAAACTCATTTTGGAGTCTTGATATTTAAAAAAAAAAATGCATACAAAGAGCAAGACAGTGGCATCAATTGATCCCTCTCATTTGCTCAGAGTGTGTTTGCACACCAGGCATGGTCACTTCCACAACAGCTGACGGGCGCTCACCCCGACTGTAGTGGGTAAACAAGTGGAGGTTATGCAGTCAGAGATTTGTGTGGGAATAGTTTTGACGGTGATGTAGGAGAAAGAAAAAGCAGCAAACGTGGTCGATTTGGTGGGCGCTATTTGGGTAGAACCCGTAGTCCGCATTTAGGCCAAGTAAGATTCCCACAGTAATGCATGTTCGTTGCGCATGTGCCGGATCATGCATGCAATAGTCAAATTATTTGAATTTTTGCCTCTACTGAGTCGCTGTTTACAACGTTGTCAGAAAATAAAAGATGTGTCATGTTTTGTGGTCTGAAAGAAGGCCAAGGCTAGGCAACCCTTCCTGCGAACTGCAGACCCGCAACCATGGCTAACCTATCATTAAATCCCGAGCTAACCTAACTGTGTAGTAGCACTGGCCGCAACACCTTCCCTGATGTTTAACATTCACAAGATGGTGCCAACGCCGCATATCCGCATTTTGTATGCAGACAGATATGTTACTTAGGCAAACAATGACACAAGCCCATGTGTCTGAATCTTGTGAATGTTTGCTGCTGCGTGATGGAACATTTGTAAATAAAGTTAAGAAAAAAATGACACCCACACACCTCTTTCTTCTCCCGAGTCTTGACCCCTTCCACTCATTAAAACATCCACCCATTCATCATATAGCACAACAATCCTATCCAAGAGCATTACATGTTATTATAACAGCATTTTTTTTAAAATGCGATTAGTGATCGACTAAAGCTGGGTTCACACATAGCGACAGTGACGACATCGCTATTGCGTCACCATTTTCTGTGACGTAACAGCGACCTTGTAAGTCGCTGTTATGATCGCTGCTTAGCTGTCAAACACAGCGACGCAGCAGCGATCATAACGTCGCTACATGTGCAGAGAGAAGGGAGCCGCACACACTGCTTAGCGCTGGTTCCTTGCTCTCCTAGCTACAGTACACATCGGGTTAATTAACCCGATGTGTACTGCAGCTACATCTCACAGTGCAGAGAGCAGGGAGCCACGCACACTGCTTAGCGCTGGCTCCTTGCTCTCCTAGCTACAGTACACATCGGGTTAATTAACCTGATGTGTACTGCAGCTAAATGTCACAGTGCAGAGAGCAGGGAGCCGCACATACTGCTTAGCGCTGGCTCCTTGCTCTCCTAGCTACAGTACACATAGGGTTAATTACCCGATGTGTACTGCAGCTACATGTGCACAGAGCAGGAGCCGGCACTAGCAGCAAGAGCGGCGGACGCTGGTAACGAAGGTAAATATCGGGTAACCAGGGAAAGGTCTTCCCTTGGTTACCCGATGTTTACAGTGGTTACAGCTTTCCGCAGCTGCCAGACGCCGGCCCCTGCTCCCTGCTCGTTTCATTTCGTCGCTCTCTCGCTGTCACACACAGCGATGTGTGCTTCACAGCGGGAGAGCGATGACGAAAAAATGAAGCAGGACATTCAGCAACGAGCAACGACCTCACAGCAGGGGCCAGCTCGTTGCTGGATGTCACACACAGCGACAGCGACGGGACGTCGCTGCAACGTCACAGAAAATGGTGACGTAGCAGCGACGTCATTGTCGTCGTCGCTGTGTGTGACACCACCTTAAAACCGAACATTTTTGAGGAAAGTGTTCTGGTTACTGAGCCAGAGCCGAACTTGCCAAGACTCCTACCGAATTTGGCAACCCTTTATCAAACAGGTTCACTTATCTCTATACGGAAACATCTTCATCAAAATATACAATCCCATTTATTTCCAAGATAAATTAGTGTTAACCAATCACAATCTAAAGCAGAATGCAATTAACATATATATGCATCTTTTCAATCTGTTCACGACCAAGGATGTAGCTGTATGTCTTTGGTCGTCTCCCTGAAACGCAGTAGTGTAACAAGAATTTGATGAGCCCTGGTTCAAAATTTGGACCTGCCATCTGCCCCCACTTGTTGGTCAGATGTATGTATACATTTACCGTAATAAATCCTATAAAGACATATGAGTTGCCATCTCCCCCCATTATATAGTAATGTCCCACATTCTGTTTTAATATACCCTGTTCTGGGCTCCTTCCTGGTAAATATGTCCCCCTACCTGTTAAGTTTGCTCCCCGTCCTGGTACATATGTCTACCTGATAGTATATACTGTCCAACTTTTGTGCTCATCTTAGTATATATGTCTCCATATCCTGGTATATATGTCCACCTTCTGGTATATCTTGGTCCCCTCCTGGGACCATACTGGGATATATGTCCCCCATCCTGGTATATACTGTCCCCCTCTTTTGTCCCTCTTGGTATATACTGTCCCCCTTGGAATCAAGTATTTCCCTCCTAGTATATACTGTCCCCCTCCTGGTATCTACTGTCCCCCTCCTGTGACCTTCCTGGTATACATTGTCACCCTCCTGGGCCCCTCCTGGTATGTACTGTCCCCGTCCTGATAAATACAGTCCCCCTTCTGGTATATATTGTCCCCCTCCTGTTATCTACTGTCCCTCTCCTGGGTCCCATCCTGTTAAATATGTCTCTATTCTGTCTATGCAAAAAAGCCCAAAACATTGTGTCCTCCCTCCCTTACTCCCACGTCATGTGGCATCCTCCTGTGCAGCCAGCGTACAGAAGCCAGCAGCTTTCATCAGCATCCGTGCTATGACAATGCATCATGTCATTGTCATGCACCGCTCTCGGTCACTGGGACAACAATGAAAGCTGACGGCTTCTATGTGGCCGGCCACGTGTATCACAATGCAGTTACCCGACCAGTCTCTGAGCCGCAATGCATTTGGCTGTAGTCAGTGGGCCCCTTGCACCCCCGGTCCCGGTTGTGGTCTCAATCCCTGTGACCGTGATAATTCTGCCCCTGATTGGACATCTGTGAGCACAATATATAACATACAGTGTGCAGGGTAACATGTGACTGATATATGATTCAATATGATGTTATACTGGTACGATGATATATACAGAATTTAGATGTGATACAGGATAATATGTGATGGCATATATCATACTATGTCTGCAGAATATCACAAACTGTATACCAGCAATATATTATTCTGTTTAGAACATCAAATGTCTATGTGCATAGTATATTACATCCTGTATACAGGAGAAAATTTGAGTGGTATATGATCTACTATGATGCAGACATCTGATGTGAAATACAGCATAATACGTGATGGTATATATTACACCAAGACTACAGAAGATTACATATACCAATCACATATCCTGCATATACTATCTAATGTATGTGCATAGTATATTACATCCAGTATAAAGGGAAATATGTGACTGGTGTATGATACACTGTAATACAGATATTAAATGTTAAACAAATATTTACATATTGTCATACATGTGCATATACATACAACATTGTGTATGTTATATTAGAGCTGATGTTTGTAGTCACAAATATACCAGCACTGTATATGCTGTACTATTTGCACTGACATTAGATGGACCAAGGGTGGGCAATTAATTCTCCTGAGTAGAAACATGAGAGACAATTACTGTTGTGGAAAAAGAACCAATAGGCTGAAATACCCGAAAAACCAGGAAAGATCTGGGGCTCCTCCAGCCACCTCATCTACTGTGGTCTTGACCTCTTCATTCCCCTACTCAGCAACAGGATCCCTTGAGTCCCTGCAAAGAAAGAATTTGACAACATCACAACTAGTAGTTTCACTGAGCATCTCCACATCATCCCATGGAAGCATTCAGCTTTCAATCCATCAAACACTGGTGAGAAAGAGGAATTACCCCACTTCTCACCTACGGGCCCTGGTCTTTAATGACATTTCAAAATTCCTGATGTTTTGGAGCACTGATTTTCCCAAAATAGATTCTAGACTCCATTTGCAGAGCCCTCCAGTGCCAGAAGATCAGAAAATCCCTCTAGTGACCATATTTTGGAAATTTAACCCCTCTGTGGGATTATCTATGGATGTAGAGATGATTTTGCCTCTGGAAACACCCATGGAATTACACACAGTGAATGTTGCAGAATTAAAAGTTGAAAGTTAAACCTTTGTAGTGCCCAGTACGTTGTAGTGCCAGTACATAGTGCCCAGCTTGAGCTTCTGGAGACACACATCCAGTACATTAATGGGCTCTTCTCACTACAACAATTCCAAACATATGGACATTTGGATTTGAGAGTACAGATTTTGCTGGATTTCTTATTTTGGGGGAGCCATAGCGCTTTTCCAGAGTCTTTGTGCTACTCATACTGTATATTTCCGGTAAAAGATGACGGACCTAAGTGATTTGTTGTTCTTTTGTGGGTTAAGTTGAATGCTATTGGTAAAAATTTCAGGTACAGAACATTTTGTATCAGTTCACATTTATCCTGTGCTCTATGCTGAGTACTTACATCAGAGTTTTCATCTCCATCCTTGAAATACATAATTCAGTTGAAACACCCATCAGATTCATTCAGTATGAGGCAGCAGAGCTTCTCTGAACTCTGTTTGGCTTCTATTCAGTGGTGTCGATGTTTTCAAAGGTGCAGAAAACATTTGCACGCTTGAAAAAAAATTAAATTTGGACACCTTCGGACCACAGGGCAGATAGCTAGGGGCTAGTATTATCAGGCTTTAAATAGCAGCCCCAGAAGTGGTGCATTCATTAGATGCGCCACTTCTGGTGCTTTGCCCGACTCTTCCCAATTGCCCTTGAGCGGTGGCAATTGATGTCATACTTTTAGGGTTGATGTCAAGTGTGAGTTCACAGCTGGCATCAGGTCCATGGGTTAAGCTGGTGTCACACATAACGACGACGACAACGACGTCGCTGCTACGTCACCATTTTCTGTGACGTTGCAGCGACGTCCCGTCGCTGTCGCTGTGTGTGACATCCAGCAACGACCTGGCCCCTGCTGTGAGGTCGCCGGTCATTGCTGAATGTCCAGCTTCATTTTTTGGTCGTCACTCTCCCGCTGTGACACACACATCGCTGTGTGTGACAGCGAGAGAGCGACGAAATGAAGCGATCAGGAGCCGGCACTGGCAGCTGCGGTAAGCTGTAACCAGCGTAAACATCGGGTAACCAAGGGAAGACCTTTCCCTAGTTACCCGATGTTTACGCTGGTTACCAGCCTCCGCTCTTGCTGCCAGCGCCGGCTCCTGCACTGTGACATGTGGCTGCAGTACGCATCGGGTAATTAACCCGATGTATACTGTAGCAAGGAGAGCAAGGAGCCAGCGCTAAGCAGTGCGCGCGGCTCCCTGCTCTCTGCACTGTGACATGTAGCTGCAGCACACATCGGGTTAATTAACCCGATGTGTGCTGCAGGAGAGCAAGGAGCCAGCGCTAAGCGCGGCTCCCTGCTCTCTGCACTGTGACATGTAGCTGCAGCACACATCGGGTTAATTAACCTGATGTGTGCTGCAGGAGAGCAAGGAGCCAGCGCTAAGCGCGGCTCCCTGCTCTCTGAACTGTGACATGTAGCTGCAGCACACATCGGGTTAATTAACCCGATGTGTGCTGCAGGAGAGCAAGGAGCCAGCGCTAAGCGCGGCTCCCTGCTCTCTGAACATGTAGCACAGCGACCTTATGATCGCTGCTTCTGCTGTGTTTGACAGCTAAGCAGCGATCATAACAGCGACTTACAAGGTCGCTGTTACGTCACCGAAAATGGTGACGTAACAGCGACGTCGTTGTCGCTGTCGTTTAGTGTGACACCAGCTTTAGTAATAGATAGGCTTCTATCAGACAACCCCATTATTAACCCGGTCAGTTTACAGATAAGCAACACATAAGAAAAAAAAATAGTTGATTGAATAAAACTCCCCAACAGTTCTATGTACACCAATTAATTAATTTAAAAAAATCCTTGGAGTTCCAATATAATCTGATGGTGAATAAAGATTCCCCCACACTCACTCATTCACAAAATTATTAATTAAAATTAAATCCTCAAAGTTCTGTTGTAATCCAGTGGTGCAATGACAAATGATGCCCATCGAATCCTATATGTCACTTCCAGTTAGCGACAGGCATGGAAATTTTCACAAGAGTGAAAAATTCTGAGTTTGCTGACCATGAGTGACCTATGGAGCCTCTTTCTCAGAACATTCTAAGACTGAGGCTCCATAGTTTACTTGTGATCAGCAGCAAGTACGGAGTTTCTCAAGCTCGTGAGAAATTCCGTATCTGCCACTGACCGGGAGGCACCTATAGAGCTTCCTTCTGAGAATGAGGCTCTATAAGATTCAAATGGCATCGGGGGACATTGCACCAATGGATTATATTTCTACTACAAGTATTTCTTTTTGATCAATACTTTTTTTTAACAGGGAACTCAGTGAGAGTCTTTATTCAAATAAACTATTTTTTCCTTTGTGTGTTTTTTAATTGTACACTAACTGAGTTAGTAATAGGGGGTGCCTGATAGAAACCTCTTTATTAGAGTTGAGCGCGGTTCGCGGTTCGAGGTTCTCAAGTTCGCGGCTCGAGTGATTTTGGGGGCTGTTCTATATCGAACTAGAACTCGAGCTTTTTGCTAAAGCTCGATAGTTCTAGATACGTTCGAGAACGGTTCTAGCAGCAAAAAGAAAAGCTAATTACTAGCTGGCTTTCCGCTGTAATAGTGTAAGTCACTCTGTGGCTCACACTATTATGAAACATCAGTGTATAGTGTGCGGGAACAGCACATTCAGATCACTGCTGTTTGGATAATGGCGATCGCCATTTTTTTTTTTCCTTGTCTTCCTTCCCTAAGCGGGCGCGTGAAGTGGGGCGGGCCAGCATGTCAGCCAATCCCAGACACACACACAGCTAAGTGGACTTTTAGCCAGAGAAGCAATGGCATGTGTGATAGGATGTCCATGTCACATGTCCCTGCATTATAAAAACGAGTATCTGCCCGTCCGGACGCCATTATCTCTTCTGCGTCTGGGTGTCAGACACCGCTGGCGTAGCTACTGTCTCCGATACTGCTGTGTACGCTCTATACACAGCGCTATACATAAAAGGGATAGAAGTTTCTATTAGTCCTTTTAAGGGCTAATACCGGCAGGGTCAGAGCCATAGGTGACAGTCAGGGCTGTGATAACAGATTTTAACAGCTACACAAGATGACAGCGTCTGTGTAGCTAAGGTCAGGGATTTCCTCGCTGCATTTCCCCATTAAGAGGGATAGAAAGGGAGGCTTCCTTTCCTCTACCCAGACCCACAACCCTGCCACTGTACCCTCCTGCCCTTTGCACACTCAAGCTCATTGTTGCTAAGCCATTATAGTAGCAAACACTGAGGAAACTTAGTGGCATCCTAAACGTGGCTGTTGGACTTCTGTATTGTCCCACTAGTGCAAAGATATTTGCAGCACGTCTGCCTGCATTGCACACTCAAACTCATTGTTACTAAGCCATTGAAGTAGCAAACACTGAGGAAACTTAGTGGCATCCTAAACGTGGCTGTTGGACTTCTGTATTGTCCCACTAGTGCAAAGATATTTGCAGCAAAGTCTGCCTGCATTGCACACTCAAACTCATTGTTACTAAGCCATTGAAGTAGCAAACACTGAGGAAACTTAGTGGCATCCTAAAAGTTGCTGTTGGACTTCATTAGTGTCCCACTAGTGCAAAGATATTTGCAGCACCTTTGCATTGAACATCCAAGCTCATTGTTACAAAGCTATTATACTAGCAAATTATGCTGCCAGTTTAAGGGCCGTAGTTGCATTGTCAGGGATAATTATTGTTGTTTATTCTGCTGTTAATAAAGCTAGACCACCGCTGCAATCTACACCACCTCTCAATTTTTACTACCACATTTTAAGTGCACAATCTTGTCGCAATCAAAATGAGTGGCAAAATGACGATGCTGGTGGAAAGGGGAAGAGGCGTGTTGGAAAAGGAAAAAAAGGGTCTGTCCGTGGAGAAGGTGGCAAAGCTCCATTACCTTCTGCTGAAGATAGACCATCTTCCAGCAAAAGTAAGATGTCTACTACTTACCGTGGACAATCCGATGTGCTCCCTTTTTTACGGACACGAACAACTGGAACAAAGGTAGATGATGGCCAAAAAAGGAAAATGCTTGAATGGATCTCAAGTGGTCCAACAAGTGCCCTCTCCGCCACCTCAACTACCGCATCCAAAAAACACCAGTCCTCTGAGTTGTCAGTAGAGATGAGCGAACCGGTCCCGGTTCGGCTCGAGGTCGGTTCGCCGAACGGAGGTCCCGTTCGAGTTCGGCTCATCGAACGTTCGACGAACCGAACTCGAGCCAATAGGAAACAATGGCAGGCAATCACAAACAGAAAAACACCTAGAAAACACCCTCAAAGGTGTCCAAAAGGTGACAAACAACTCACAACACAACACAAACACATGGGAAAGTGACAAGGACATATACTCATGCGAAAACAAAACAGCTGGACAAGGAAAAAGAGGAGGACACACAGATATAGGCATGGCACGCCCTTCTAAAGTCATGTAAAACACCGCAAGGTGACTCCAAGCGGAGTCTCCATTTTTTCCAAAAATTGGGCCCCACACACACCCACCCCTTCAGTGGCAGCACTTGTGCCCCAGTTGTACACTTCACAGCTAGATTTGCATCAAGCACATTCAAAAATACGCCATTCTTATCCGTGCCCAGGATGACACCGGGGTAGGTAGCAAAGTCTTTCCTGATCCCAGCTCTGTTCATCTTGGCTTCTTTTAAAAACACAGCAAGCAAGGGTTACTCCAAGCGGAGTCTCCCTTTTTTCCAAAAATTGTGCCCCACACACACCCACCCATTCAGTGGCAGCACTTGTGCCCTAGTTGTACACTTCACAGCTAGATTTGCATCAAGCACATTCAAAAATACGCCATAATTAACCATCCCCAGGATAACACCGGGGTAGGTAGCAAAGTCTTTCCTGATCCCAGCTCTGTTCATCTTGGCTTCTTTTAAAAACAATGTAAGCAAGGGTTACTCCAAGCGGAGTCTCCCTTTTTTCCAAAAATTGGGCCACACAGACACCCACCCCATCAGTGGCAGCACTTGGGCCCTAGTTGCAAACAGGATGTTTTGATTTGCATCAAGCACATTCAAAAATATGCCATAATTAACCGTACCCAGCATGACACCGGGGTAGGTAGATAAAGTCTTTGCTGAACCATGACTTGTTCATCTTGGCTTCTTTTAAAAACAATGTAAGCAAGGGTTACTCCAAGTGGAGTCTCCATTTTTTCCAAAAATTGTGCCCCACACACACCCACCCATTCAGTGGCAGCACTTGTGCCCTAATTGTACACTTCACAGCTAGATTTGCATCAAGCACAATCAAAAATACGCCATTCTTATCCGTCCCCAGGATGACACCGGGGTAGGTAGCAAAGTCTTTCCTGATCCCAGCTCTGTTCATCTTGGCTTCTTTTAAAAACACATCAAGCAAGGGTTACTCCAAGCGGAGTCTCCCTTTTTTCCAAAAATTGGGCCCCACACACACCCACCCCTTCAGTGGCAGCAGTTGTGCCCCAGTTGTACACTTCACAGCTAGATTTGCATCAAGCACATTCAAAAATACGCAATAATTAATTGTCCCCAGCATGACACCGGGGTAGGTAGATAAAGTCTTTGCTGAACCATGACTTGTTCATCTTGGATCATTTTTAAAAACAATGTAAGCAAGGGTTACTCCTAGCGGAGTCTCCCTTTTTTCCAAAAATTGTGCCCCACACACACCCACCCATTCAGTGGCAGCACTTGTGCCCTAGTTGTACACTTCACAGCTAGATTTGCATCAAGCACATTCAAAAATACGCCATAATTAACCGTCCCCAGGATGACACCGGGGTAGGTAGCAAAGTCTTTCCTGATCCCAGCTCTGTTCATCTTGGCTTCTTTTAAAAACAATGTAAGCAAGGGTTACTCCAAGCGGAGTCTCCCTTTTTTCCAAAAATTGGGCCACACAGACACCCACCCCATCAGTGGCAGCACTTGGGCCCTAGTTGCAAACAGGATGTTTTGATTTGCATCAAGCACATTCAAAAATACGCCATAATTAACCGTCCCCAGGATGACACCGGGGTAGGTAGCAAAGTCTTTCCTGATCCCAGCTCTGTTCATCTTGGCTTCTTTTAAAAACAATGTAAGCAAGGGTTACTCTAAGCGGAGTCTCCCTTTTTTCCAAAAATTGGGCCCCACACACACCCACCCCTTCAGTGGCAGCACTTGTGCCCCAGTTGTACACTTCACAGCTAGATTTGCATCAAGCACATTCAAAAATACGCCATTCTTATCCGTCCCCAGGATGACACCGGGGTAGGTAGCAAAGTCTTTCCTGATCCCAGCTCTGTTCATCTTGGCTTCTTTTAAAAACACAGCAAGCAAGGGTTACTCCAAGCGGAGTCTCCCTTTTTTCCAAAAATTGTGCCCCACACACACCCACCCATTCAGTGGCAGCACTTGTGCCCTAGTTGTACACTTCACAGCTAGATTTGCATCAAGCACATTCAAAAATACGCCATAATTAACCGTCCCCAGGATGACACCGGGGTAGGTAGCAAAGTCTTTCCTGATCCCAGCTCTGTTCATCTTGGCTTCTTTTAAAAACAATGTAAGCAAGGGTTACTCCAAGCGGAGTCTCCCTTTTTTCCAAAAATTGGGCCACTCAGACACCCACCCCATCAGTGGCAGTACTTGGGCCCTAGTTGCAAACAGGATGTTTTGATTTGCATCAAGCACATTCAAAAATACGCCATAATTAACCGTCCCCAGGATGACACCGGGGTAGGTAGCAAAGTCTTTCCTGATCCCAGCTCTGTTCATCTTGGCTTCTTTTAAAAACAATGTAAGCAAGGGTTACTCCAAGCGGAGTCTCCCTTTTTTCCAAAAATTGGGCCACACAGACACCCACCCCATCAGTGGCAGCACTTGGGCCCTAGTTGCAAACAGGATGTTTTGATTTGCATCAAGCACATTCAAAAATATGCCATAATTAACCGTACCCAGCATGACACCGGGGTAGGTAGATAAAGTCTTTGCTGACCCATGACTTGTTCATCTTGGCTTCTTTTAAAAACAATGTAAGCAAGGGTTACTCCAAGCGGAGTCTCCCTTTTTTCCAAAAATTGTGCCCCACACACACCCACCCATTCAGTGGCAGCACTTGTGCCCTAGTTGTACACTTCACAGCTAGATTTGCATCAAGCACAATCAAAAATACGCCATTCTTATCCGTCCCCAGGATGACACCGGGGTAGGTAGCAAAGTCTTTCCTGATCCCAGCTCTGTTCATCTTGGCTTCTTTTAAAAACACATCAAGCAAGGGTTACTCCAAGCGGAGTCTCCCTTTTTTCCAAAAATTGTGCCCCACACACACCCACCCATTCAGTGGCAGCACTTGTGCCCTAGTTGTACACTTCACAGCTAGATTTGCATCAAGCACATTCAAAAATACGCCATAATTAACCGTCCCCAGGATGACACCGGGGTAGGTAGCAAAGTCTTTCCTGATCCCAGCTCTGTTCATCTTGGCTTCTTTTAAAAACAATGTAAGCAAGGGTTACTCCAAGCGGAGTCTCCCTTTTTTCCAAAAATTGGGCCACACAGACACCCACCCCATCAGTGGCAGCACTTGGGCCCTAGTTGCAAACAGGATGTTTTGATTTGCATCAAGCACATTCAAAAATACGCCATAATTAACCGTCCCCAGGATGACACCGGGGTAGGTAGCAAAGTCTTTCCTGATCCCAGCTCTGTTCATCTTGGCTTCTTTTAAAAACAATGTAAGCAAGGGTTACTCCAAGCGGAGTCTCCCTTTTTTCCAAAAATTGGGCCCCACACACACCCACCCCTTCAGTGGCAGCACTTGTGCCCCAGTTGTACACTTCACAGCTAGATTTGCATCAAGCACATTCAAAAATACGCCATTCTTATCCGTCCCCAGGATGACACCGGGGTAGGTAGCAAAGTCTTTCCTGATCCCAGCTCTGTTCATCTTGGCTTCTTTTAAAAACACAGCAAGCAAGGGTTACTCCAAGCGGAGTCTCCCTTTTTTCCAAAAATTGTGCCCCACACACACCCACCCATTCAGTGGCAGCACTTGTGCCCTAGTTGTACACTTCACAGCTAGATTTGCATCAAGCACATTCAAAAATACGCCATAATTAACCGTCCCCAGGATGACACCGGGGTAGGTAGCAAAGTCTTTCCTGATCCCAGCTCTGTTCATCTTGGCTTCTTTTAAAAACAATGTAAGCAAGGGTTACTCCAAGCGGAGTCTCCCTTTTTTCCAAAAATTGGGCCACTCAGACACCCACCCCATCAGTGGCAGTACTTGGGCCCTAGTTGCAAACAGGATGTTTTGATTTGCATCAAGCACATTCAAAAATACGCCATAATTAACCGTCCCCAGGATGACACCGGGGTAGGTAGCAAAGTCTTTCCTGATCCCAGCTCTGTTCATCTTGGCTTCTTTTAAAAACAATGTAAGCAAGGGTTACTCCAAGCGGAGTCTCCCTTTTTTCCAAAAATTGGGCCACACAGACACCCACCCCATCAGTGGCAGCACTTGGGCCCTAGTTGCAAACAGGATGTTTTGATTTGCATCAAGCACATTCAAAAATATGCCATAATTAACCGTACCCAGCATGACACCGGGGTAGGTAGATAAAGTCTTTGCTGACCCATGACTTGTTCATCTTGGCTTCTTTTAAAAACAATGTAAGCAAGGGTTACTCCAAGCGGAGTCTCCCTTTTTTCCAAAAATTGTGCCCCACACACACCCACCCATTCAGTGGCAGCACTTGTGCCCTAGTTGTACACTTCACAGCTAGATTTGCATCAAGCACAATCAAAAATACGCCATTCTTATCCGTCCCCAGGATGACACCGGGGTAGGTAGCAAAGTCTTTCCTGATCCCAGCTCTGTTCATCTTGGCTTCTTTTAAAAACACATCAAGCAAGGGTTACTCCAAGCGGAGTCTCCCTTTTTTCCAAAAATTGTGCCCCACACACACCCACCTATTCAGTGGCAGCACTTGTGCCCTAGTTGTACACTTCGCAGCTAGATTTGCATCAAGCACATTCAAAAATACGCCATAATTAACCGTCCCCAGGATGACACCGGGGTAGGTAGCAAAGTCTTTCCTGATCCCAGCTCTGTTCATCTTGGCTTCTTTTAAAAACAATGTAAGCAAGGTTTACTCCAAGCGGAGTCTCCCTTTTTTCCAAAAATTGGGCCACACAGACACCCACCCCATCAGTGGCAGCACTTGGGCCCTAGTTGCAAACAGGATGTTTTGATTTGCATCAAGCACATTCAAAAATACGCCATAATTAACCGTCCCCAGGATGACACCGGGGTAGGTAGCAAAGTATTTCCTGATCCTAGCTCTGTTCATCTTGGCTTCTTTTAAAAACAATGTAAGCAAGGGTTACTCCAAGCGGATTCTCCCTTTTTTCCAAAAATTGGGCCCCACACACACCCACCCCTTCAGTGGCAGCACTTGTGCCCCAGTTGTACACTTCACAGCTAGATTTGCATCAAGCACATTCAAAAATACGCCATTCTTATCCGTCCCCAGGATGACACCGGGGTAGGTAGCAAAGTCTTTCCTGATCCCAGCTCTGTTCATCTTGGCTTCTTTTAAAAACACAGCAAGCAAGGGTTACTCCAAGCGGAGTCTCCCTTTTTTCCAAAAATTGTGCCCCACACACACCCACCCATTCAGTGGCAGCACTTGTGCCCTAGTTGTACACTTCACAGCTAGATTTGCATCAAGCACATTCAAAAATACGCCATAATTAACCGTCCCCAGGATGACACCGGGGTAGGTAGCAAAGTCTTTCCTGATCCCAGCTCTGTTCATCTTGGCTTCTTATAAAAAACAATGTAAGCAAGGGTTACTCCAAGCGGAGTCTCCCTTTTTTCCAAAAATTGGGCCACACAGACACCCACCCCATCAGTGGCAGCACTTGGGCCCTAGTTGCAAACAGGATGTTTTGATTTGCATCAAGCACATTCAAAAATACGCCATAATTTACCGTCCCCAGGATGACACCGGGGTAGGTAGCAAAGTCTTTCCTGATCCCAGCTCTGTTCATCTTGGCTTCTTTTAAAAACAATGTAAGCAAGGGTTACTCCAAGCGGAGTCTCCCTTTTTTCCAAAAATTGGGCCACACAGACACCCACCCCATCAGTGGCAGCAATTGGGCCCTAGTTGCAAACAGGATGTGTTGATTTGCATCAAGCACATTCAAAAATATGCCATAATTAACCGTACCCAGCATGACACCGGGGTAGGTAGATAAAGTCTTTGCTGACCCATGACTTGTTCATCTTGGCTTCTTTTAAAAACAATGTAAGCAAGGGTTACTCCAAGTGGAGTCTCCCTTTTTTCCAAAAATTGTGCCCCACACACACCCACCCATTCAGTGGCAGCACTTGTGCCCTAGTTGTACACTTCACAGCTAGATTTGCATCAAGCACAATCAAAAATACGCCATTCTTATCCGTCCCCAGGATGACACCGGGGTAGGTAGCAAAGTCTTTCCTGATCCCAGCTCTGTTCATCTTGGCTTCTTTTAAAAACACAGCCAGCAAGGGTTACTCCAAGCGGAGTCTCCCTTTTTTCCAAATATTGTGCCCCACACACACCCACCCATTCAGTGGCAGCACTTGTGCCCTAGTTGTACACTTCACAGCTAGATTTGCATCAAGCAAATTCAAAAATACGCCATTCTTATCCGTCCCCAGGATGACACCGGGGTAGGTAGCAAAGTCTTTCCTGATCCCAGCTCTGTTCATCTTGGCTTCTTTTAAAAACACAGCAAGCAAGGGTTATTCCAAGCGGAGTCTCCCTTTTTTCCAAAAATTGTGCCCCACACACACCCACCCATTCAGTGGCAGCACTTGTGCCCTAGTTGTACACTTCACAGCTAGATTTGCATCAAGCACATTCAAAAATACGCCATAATTAACCGTCCCCAGGATGACACCAGGGTAGGTAGCAAAGTCTTTCCTGATCCCAGCTCTGTTCATCTTGGCTTCTTTTAAAAACAATGTAAGCAAGGGTTACTCCAAGCGGAGTCTCCCTTTTTTCCAAAAATTGGGCCACACAGACACCCACCCCATCAGTGGCAGCACTTGGGCCCTAGTTGCAAACAGGATGTTTTGATTTGCATCAAGCACATTCAAAAATACGCCATTCTTATCCGTCCCCAGGATGACACCGGGGTAGGTAGAAAAGTCTTTCCTGATCCCAGCTCTGTTCATCTTGGCTTCTTTTAAAAACAATGTAAGCAAGGGTTACTCCAAGCGGAGTCTCCCTTTTTTCCAAAAATTGTGCCCCACACACACCCACCCATTCAGTGGCAGCACTTGTGCCCTAGTTGTACACTTCACAGCTAGATTTGCATCAAGCACATTCCAAATCCACAAGCATTTACTCTCCCCAGGATGACACAGGGGTTGTAAATTCCTTCTGGATCCATGACTTGTTCATTTTGATGAACGTCAGTCTGTCCACATTGTCACTGGACAGACGCGTGCGCTTATCTGTCAGCACACACCCAGCAGCACTGAAGACACGTTCAGAGACAGTGCTGGCAGCTGGACACGACAAAATCTCCAAGGCGTAAGTTGCGAGCTCTGGCCATTTTTCTAGGTTTGAAGCCCAAAAGGAGCAAGGCTCCAGTTGCACAGTCATGGCATCGATGTTCATTTGGAGATACTCCTGTATCATCCTCTCCAGCCGTTGACTATGTGTCAGACTTGTTGTCTCTGGTGGCCTTGCAAAAGAGGGTCTAAAAAAATTATGAAAAGATTCCATAAAATTGCTGTTACCAGCACCAGATACGGTCCTACTGGTACGGGTAGACTGTTGAAGATGACGAGACCGTCCCATGTTTGTCAAGTTACAACTGGGAGATTCCCTCCCTGCACCTGCACGGTTGTTTGGTGGAAAAGCCGAGCTAAGATCGAGTAACAGCTTCTGCTGATAGTCCTGCATACGTGCGTCCCTTTCTATGGCTGGAATTATGTCACAAAATTTGGACTTGTACCGGGGATCTAATAGTGTGGCAATCCAGTAGTCATCATCACTTCTAATTTTGACAATACGACTGTCATGTTGGAGGTAGTGCAACAAAAAGGCACTCATGTGTCTTGCGCAGCCATGCGGACCAAGTCCACGCTGTGTTTGTGGCATAGAGGTGCTACCCGTTCTTTCTTCCTCTGACATCTCCCCCCAACCTCTTTCAACTGAAATTTGACCAAGGTCTACCTCATCCGCTGAGTCTTCCATGTCCATGGACAGTTTGTCCTCCATTTCTTCATGTTCTCCTGCACCTTGCTCAACATTTCGCCTGCTACTATGCGCCCTTGTCGATCCCTGTCCCCCATGGTCCCATGCCTGCTGCGTTGGTGATGATGAACGTCTGGACCTTGGTGATGTTGTTGTCCCTTGCGCATATGAATCCTCCTGTAGTTCCTCCCCTTCATGTTGTACCACCCCCTGACTCCGAATAGTGTTTAGCGTGTGCTCCAGCATGTAAATGACTGGAATCGTCATGCTGATAATGGCATTGTCAGCGCTAAACATATTCGTCGACATGTCGAAACTGTGCAGAAGGGTGCATAGGTCCTTGATCTGAGACCACTCCATCAGGGTGATCTGCCCCACCTCTGCATCTCGTTGGCCCAGGCTATACGTCATGACGTATTGCACCAGGGCTCTGCGGTGCTGCCACAGTCGCTGTAACATGTGGAGAGTTGAATTCCAGCGTGTCGCCACATCGCATTTCAGGCGATGAACCGGCAGGCCGAAAGACTTCTGGAGCGATGCAAGTCGCTCTGCTGCGGCGCTTGAACGGCGGAAGTGAGCAGACAGTTTTCGTGCCCTGTTCAGAAGGCCATCTAGGCCGGGATAGTGTGTTAAAAATTGCTGGACGACAAGGTTCAACACGTGAGCCATACAAGGTACGTGTGTCACCTTGCCCAGGCGAAGGGCCGCACCCAGGTTTGCAGCATTGTCGCACACGGCCTTACCAGGCTGCAGGTTGAGTGGAGACAACCATTTATTAAACTCGGACCGCAGAGCTGACCACAACTCCTCAGCTGTGTGACTCTTATTCCCAAGACATGTCAAGCTAAAGACCGCCTCATGCCGTTGCGCTCTGCTGCCAGCATAGTAATGAGGCGTGCGTGATTCCTTCTGCGCAGTGAGAACGCTGGTGGCCTGACCAGGCAGGCTTGGGGCGGAGGTGGAGGACCCAGATGAGGTGGAGGATGCAGAAGCAGTGGCATAACTTGGACAGACAGAGGATTGACACACAAGTCGTGGGGACGGCAAGACTTGTGCAGCAGACCCTTCACCATCTATCACCATAGTTACCCAGTGCCCAGTCAGCGACATGTAACGTCCCTGTCCATGCTTACTGGTCCAAGTATCGGTGGTGAAATGCACCCGTTCACACACAGAGTTTCTCAAGGAAGCGGTGATGTTGTGTGCGACATGCTGGTGTAGCGCGGGCACACCTTTCTTAGAGAAGTAGTGGCGACTAGGCATCTGGTACTGGGGCACAGCGACAGACATAAGGTCTCTTAAATCCTGTGTGTCCACTAGGCGGAAAGGCAGCATTTCGGTAGCCAACAGCTTACAGAGGGATAGAGTCAACCTCTTCGCTTTGTCATGGGTCGCAGGAAGTGGCCTTTTATTTAACCACATCTGAGGGACAGAGATCTGGCTGCTGTGTGTAGACGGTGTTGAGTAGGGTGTCCCTGGAAAAATGCAGCTTTGTGAGGAAAGTGCAGGCGGAGACATGATGTTGCCTTCATCCAAAGTTGGTGCTATCGATGTCTGAGAGAGCTGTACACACTCACTTGTTTCCCCTTCCAAAACAACTGACGACCTACCAAGCAAACTGCCTGTCGCGGTTACAGTGGTGGAAGTTGTGGGTGGAAAAACAGGTGTGACAGCTGTCCCAACAGTCCTAGAAGATGACGAGCGCGCGGATGCACTGGAAGGGGCAGGCGGTGGATGGTTTGCTCCGCTAGGCCGCATTGCAGCACGGTGAGCTTCCCACCGGGCCATATGATATTTATTCATGTGACGATTCATGGAAGAAGTTGTCAAACTGCTGAGGTTTTGACCTCTACTAAGACGACCATGACAAATTTTACATATCACATAATTTGGGCGATCTTTTTCTATGTCAAAAAAGGACCAGGCTAGGCAAGGCTTAGAGGCCATGCGACCTGTTGATCCACCCCGAATAATGCTCAGAGGCAGAGTGGTGGCTGAGGATGCAGTTGTAGACGTGCTACCAGTGCTCCGACTCTGTCCAGGAAGGCGCAAGGTAACTTCGTCGTCGGTTGCATCCTCCTCCACCGCCTCTGTTGACCTCCTCGAGTGCCTGACTGGGGGTTGACAGTAGGTGGGATCTAGAACTTCATCATCAATTGTTGTGTTTGCACTCCCCTCCCCCTCTGACCGAGCCTCTTCTTGCCCTGACCGAATATTTAAGTTGTCATCCCAATCGGGTCTCTGCGTCTCATCTTCATCAGAATGTTCCTTATTGTCTATAACCACAGGTGTTACAGTTTGTGACAAAGGGTCAACATTATGCTCAGAAACTTGTTCCTCACGGCCTGAATCCGAGTCACAAAGGTTCAGGGCATCACTGCAGACCATTTCCTGTTCTGTACTCACTGTAGCTTGGGAGCAGACCTCTGATTCCCAGGCTATAGTGTGACTGAACAGCTCTGCAGACTCAGCCATCTCAGTTCCACCATACTGTGCAGGGCTGATGGAGACTTCAGAGCTGGGAGAAATCAAGTGTGATTGGGATGACAACTCAGAGGACTGGTGTTTTTTGGATGCGGTACTTGAAGTGGCTGAGAGGGCACTTGTTGGACCACTTGAGATCCATTCAAGCATTTTCCTTTTTTGCCCATCATCTACCTTTCTTCCTGTTGTTCGTGTCCGTAAAAAAGGGAGCACATCGGATTGTCCATGGTAAGTAGTAGACATCTTACTTTTGCTGGTAGAGGGTCTATCTTCAGCAGATGATAATGGAGCTTTGCCACCTTCCCCACGGACAAAACCTTTTTTGCCTTTTACACCACGCCTCTTCCCCTTTCCACCAGCATCTGTCATTTTGCCACTCATGTTGATTGCGACAAGATTGTGCACTGAAAATGTGGTAGTAAAAATTGAGAGGTGGTGTAGATTGCAGTGGTGGTCTAGCTTTATTAACAGCAGAATAATAAAGAATAAATATCCCTGACAATGCAACTACAGGCCTTAAACTGGCAGCAAAAATTGCTAGTCTAATGGCTTAGTTATAATGAGTTGGAGTGTGCAATGCAGGCAGACGCGCTCTGCAAATGTCTTTGCACTAGTGGGACTATAGCAAAGTCCAATAGCCACGTATAGGATGCCACTAGGTACACTGAGTGTTTGCTAGTGTAATGGCTTAGTTATAATGAGTTGGAGTGTGCAACGCAGGCAGATGCGCTCTGCAAATGTCTTTGCACTAGTGGGACTATAGCAAAGTCCAATAGCCACGTATAGGATGCCACTAGGTACACTGAGTGTTTGCTAGTGTAATGGCTTAGTTATAATGAGTTGGAGTGTGCAACGCAGGCAGATGCGCTCTGCAAATGTCTTTGCACTAGTGGGACTATAGCAAAGTCCAATAGCCACGTATAGGATGCCACTAGGTACACTGAGTGTTTGCTAGTATAATGGCTTAGTTATAATGAGTTGGAGTGTGCAATGCAGGCAGACGCGCTCTGCAAATGTCTTTGCACTAGTGTGACTATAGCAAAGTCCAATAGCCACAGATAGGATGCCACTAGGTACATTGAGTGTTTGCTAGTGTAATGGCTTAGTTATAATGAGTTGGAGTGTGCAATGCAGGCAGACGCGCTCTGCAAATGTCTTTGCACTAGTGGGACTATAGCAAAGTCCAATAGCCACGTATAGGATGCCACTAGGTACACTGAGTGTTTGCTAGTGTAATGGCTTAGTTATAATGAGTTGGAGTGTGCAATGCAGGCAGACGCGCTCTGCAAATGTCTTTGCACTAGTGGGACTATAGCAAAGTCCAATAGCCACGTATAGGATGCCACTAGGTACACTGAGTGTTTGCTAGTGTAATGGCTTAGTTATAATGAGTTGGAGTGTGCAACGCAGGCAGATGCGCTCTGCAAATGTCTTTGCACTACTGGGACTATAGCAAAGTCCAATAGCCACGTATAGGATGCCACAAGGTACACTGAGTGTTTGCTAGTGTAATGGCTTAGTTATAATGAGTTGGAGTGTGCAATGCAGGCAGACGCGCTCTGCAAATGTCTTTGCACTAGTGGGACTATAGCAAAGTCCAATAGCCACGTATAGGATGCCACTAGGTACACTGAGTGTTTGCTAGTGTAATGGCTTAGTTATAATGAGTTGGAGTGTGCAATGCAGGCAGATGCGCTCTGCAAATGTCTTTGCACTAGTGGGACTATAGCAAAGTCCAATAGCCACGTATAGGATGCCACTAGGTACACTGAGTGTTTGCTAGTATAATGGCTTAGTTATAATGAGTTGGAGTGTGCAATGCAGGCAGACGCGCTCTGCAAATGTCTTTGCACTAGTGGGACTATAGCAAAGTCCAATAGCCACAGATAGGATGCCACTAGGTACACTGAGTGTTTGCTAGTGTAATGGCTTAGTTATAATGAGTTGGAGTGTGCAATGCAGGCAGACGCGCTCTGCAAATGTCTTTGCACTAGTGTGACTATAGCAAAGTCCAATAGCCACGTATAGGATGCCACTAGGTACACTGAGTGTTTGCTAGTGTAATGGCTTAGTTATAATGAGTTGGAGTGTGCAACGCAGGCAGATGCGCTCTGCAAATGTCTTTGCACTAGTGGGACTATAGCAAAGTCCAATAGCCACGTATAGGATGCCACTAGGTACACTGAGTGTTTGCTAGTGTAATGGCTTAGTTATAATGAGTTGGAGTGTGCAATGCAGGCAGACGCGCTCTGCAAATGTCTTTGCACTAGTGGGACTATAGCAAAGTCCAATAGCCACGTATAGGATGCCACTAGGTACACTGAGTGTTTGCTAGTGTAATGGCTTAGTTATAATGAGTTGGAGTGTGCAACGCAGGCAGATGCGCTCTGCAAATGTCTTTGCACTAGTGGGACTATAGCAAAGTCCAATAGCCACGTATAGGATGCCACTAGGTACACTGAGTGTTTGCTAGTATAATGGCTTAGTTATAATGAATTGGAGTGTGCAATGCAGGCAGACGCGCTCTGCAAATGTCTTTGCACTAGTGGGACTATAGCAAAGTCCAATAGCCACAGATAGGATGCCACTAGGTACACTGAGTGTTTGCTAGTGTAATGGCTTAGTTATAATGAGTTGGAGTATGCAATGCAGGCAGACGCGCTCTGCAAATGTCTTTGCACTAGTGGGAATATAGCAAAGTCCAATAGCCACGTATAGGATGCCACTAGGTACACTGAGTGTTTGCTAGTGTAATGGCTTAGTTATAATGAGTTGGAGTGTGCAACGCAGGCAGATGCACTCTGCAAATGTCTTTGCACTAGTGGGACTATAGCAAAGTCCAATAGCCACGTATAGGATGCCACTAGGTACACTGAGTGTTTGCTAGTATAATGGCTTAGTTATAATGAGTTGGAGTGTGCAATGCAGGCAGACGCGCTCTGCAAATGTCTTTGCACTAGTGGGACTATAGCAAAGTCCAATAGCCACGTATAGGATGCCACTAGGTACACTGAGTGTTTGCTAGTGTAATGGCTTAGTTATAATGAGTTGGAGTGTGCAACGCAGGCAGATGCGCTCTGCAAATGTCTTTGCACTAGTGGGACTATAGCAAAGTCCAATAGCCACGTATAGGATGCCACTAGGTACACTGAGTGTTTGCTAGTGTAATGGCTTAGTTATAATGAGTTGGAGTGTGCAACGCAGGCAGATGCGCTCTGCAAATGTCTTTGCACTAGTGGGACTATAGCAAAGTCCAATAGCCACGTATAGGATGCCACTAGGTACACTGAGTGTTTGCTAGTATAATGGCTTAGTTATAATGAATTGGAGTGTGCAATGCAGGCAGACGCGCTCTGCAAATGTCTTTGCACTAGTGGGACTATAGCAAAGTCCAATAGCCACAGATAGGATGCCACTAGGTACACTGAGTGTTTGCTAGTGTAATGGCTTAGTTATAATGAGTTGGAGTATGCAATGCAGGCAGACGCGCTCTGCAAATGTCTTTGCACTAGTGGGAATATAGCAAAGTCCAATAGCCACGTATAGGATGCCACTAGGTACACTGAGTGTTTGCTAGTGTAATGGCTTAGTTATAATGAGTTGGAGTGTGCAACGCAGGCAGATGCACTCTGCAAATGTCTTTGCACTAGTGGGACTATAGCAAAGTCCAATAGCCACGTATAGGATGCCACTAGGTACACTGAGTGTTTGCTAGTATAATGGCTTAGTTATAATGAGTTGGAGTGTGCAATGCAGGCAGACGCGCTCTGCAAATGTCTTTGCACTAGTGGGACTATAGCAAAGTCCAATAGCCACGTATAGGATGCCACTAGGTACACTAAGTGTTTGCTAGTATAATGGCTTAGTTATAATGAGTTGGAGTGTGCAATGCAGGCAGACGCGCTCTGCAAATGTCTTTGCACTAGTGGGACTATAGCAAAGTCCAATAGCCACAGATAGGATGCCACTAGGTACACTGAGTGTTTGCTAGTGTAATGGCTTAGTTATAATGAGTTGGAGTGTGCAATGCAGGCAGACGCGCTCTGCAAATGTCTTTGCACTAGTGGGACTATAGCAAAGTCCAATAGCCACGTATAGGATGCCACTAGGTACACTGAGTGTTTGCTAGTATAATGGCTTAGTTATAATGAGTTGGAGTGTGCAATGCAGGCAGACGCGCTCTGCAAATGTCTTTGCACTAGTGGGACTATAGCAAAGTCCAATAGCCACGTATAGGATGCCACTAGGTACACTGAGTGTTTGCTAGTGTAATTGCTTAGTTATAATGAGTTGGAGTGTGCAACGCAGGCAGATGCGCTCTGCAAATGTATTTGCACTAGTGGGACTATAGCAAAGTCCAATAGCCACGTATAGGATGCCACTAGGTACACTGAGTGTTTGCTAGTATAATGGCTTAGTTATAATGAGTTGGAGTGTGCAATGCAGGCAGACGCGCTCTGCAAATGTCTTTGCACTAGTGGGACTATAGCAAAGTCCAATAGCCACAGATAGGATGCCACTAGGTACACTGAGTGTTTGCTAGTGTAATGGCTTAGTTATAATGAGTTGGAGTGTGCAATGCAGGCAGACGCGCTCTGCAAATGTCTTTGCACTAGTGGGACTATAGCAAAGTCCAATAGCCACGTATAGGATGCCACTAGGTACACTGAGTGTTTGATAGTATAATGGCTTAGTTATAATGAGTTGGAGTGTGCAATGCAGGCAGATGCGCTCTGCAAATGTCTTTGCACTAGTGGGACTATAGCAAAGTCCAATAGCCACGTATAGGATGCCACTAGGTACACTGAGTGTTTGCTAGTGTAATGGCTTAGTTATAATGAGTTGGAGTGTGCAACGCAGGCAGATGCGCTCTGCAAATGTCTTTGCACTAGTGGGACTATAGCAAAGTCCAATAGCCACGTATAGGATGCCACTAGGTACACTGAGTGTTTGCTAGTGTAATGGCTTAGTTATAATGAGTTGGAGTGTGCAACGCAGGCAGATGCGCTCTGCAAATGTCTTTGCACTAGTGGGACTATAGCAAAGTCCAATAGCCACGTATAGGATGCCACTAGGTACACTGAGTGTTTGCTAGTATAATGGCTTAGTTATAATGAGTTGGAGTGTGCAATGCAGGCAGAGGTGCTGCAAATGTCTTTGCACTAGTGTGACTAGACAACAGTACAATACCCACGTATAGGATGCCACTAGGTACACTGAGTGTTTGCTAGTATAATGGCTTAGTTATAATGAGTTGGAGTGTGCAATGCAGGCAGACGCGCTCTGCAAATGTCTTTGCACTAGTGTGACTAGACAACAGTACAATACCCACGTATAGGATGCCACTAGGTACACTGAGTGTTTGCTAGTATAATGGCTTAGTTATAATGAGTTGGAGTGTGCAATGCAGGCAGACGCGCTCTGCAAATGTCTTTGCACTAGTGGGACTATAGCAAAGTCCAATAGCCACAGATAGGATGCCACTAGGTACACTGAGTGTTTGCTAGTGTAATGGCTTAGTTATAATGAGTTGGAGTGTGCAACGCAGGCAGATGCGCTCTGCAACTGTCTTTGCACTAGTGGGACTATAGCAAAGTCCAATAGCCACGTATAGGATGCCACTAGGTACACTGAGTGTTTGCTAGTATAATGGCTTAGATATAATGAGTTGGAGTGTGCAGAGGACAGGAGGGTACAGTGGCAGGATTGTGGGTATGGGTAGAGGAATGGAAGCCTGCCTTTCTATCCCTCCTAATAGGGAAATGCAGGGAGGAAATCCCTGACCTTGGCTACACAGACGCTGGCGCTGTTTTCAGGACCTGTCACCTTAACTCTGACCCTGCCGGTTTGAGCCCTTAAAAGGACTGCTATAAAGTGCTCTCCCTAAGCTATCTAACGCTGTGTATGCAGCGCATACAGCTGTATCGGCGATAGGACTCAGGAGGACGGAGCTGCGACAGTGATGTCTGACACCAAAGACGCAGAAGGCAGATAATGGCGTCCTGGAAGAAAATGTCCGGTTTTATAATGCAGGGACATGTGACGTGGACATCCTATCACACATGCCGTTGCTTCTCTGGCTCAAAGTCCACTTAGCTGTGTGTGTGTCTGGGATTGGCTGACATGCTGGCCCGCCCCACAAGACGCGCGCGCTTAGGGAAGGAAGACAAGAAAAAAAAAAAAAATGGCGATCGCCATTATAGAAACAGCAGTGATCTGAAGGCGCTGTTCACGCACACTATACACTGAAATGTCATAATAGTGTGATTCACAGAGTGACTTACACTATTACAGCAGAAACCAAGCTATGATTTAGCTGTTTTTTTGCTGCTAGAACCGTTCTCGAACGTTTCTAGAACTATCGAGCTTTTGCAAAAAGCTCGAGTTCTAGTTCAATCTAGAACAGGCCCCAAAATCACTCGAGCCTAGAACTGGAGAACCACGAACCACGAACCGCGCTCAACTCTAGTTGTCAGCCCAATCACACTTGCATTCTCCCAGCTCTGAAGTCTCCATCCACCCTGCACAGTATGGTGGAACTGAGATGGCTGAGTCTGCAGAGCTGTTCAGTCACACTATAGCCTGGGAATCAGAGGTCTGCTCCCAAGCTACAGTGAGTACAGACCAGGAAATGGTCTGCAGTAATGCCCAAAACCTTTGTGACTCTGATTCAGGCTGTGAAGACCAAGTTTCTGAGCATAATGTTGACCCTTTTTCACAAACTGTAACACCTGTTGTTATAGACAATGAGGAACATACTGATGACGATGAGACGCAGATACCAGATTGGGATGACAACTTAAATATTCGGTCAGGGCAAAAAGAGGCTCGGTCTGAGGGTGAGGGGAGTGCAAACACAACAATTGATGAGGAAGTTCTAGATCCCACCTACTGTCAACCCACAGTCAGGCACTCGAGGAGGTCAACAGAGGCGGTGGAGGAGGATGCAACTGACGACGAAGTTACCTTTCGCCTTCCTGGACAGAGTTGGAGCACTGGTAGCACGTCTACAACTGCATCCTCAGCCACCACTCTGCCTCTGAGCACTAGTCAAGGTGGATCAGCAGGTCCCATGCCCTCTAAGCCTTGCCTAGCCTGGTCCTTTTTTGACATAGCAAAAGATCGCCCAAATTATGTGATCTGTAAAATATGTTGTGATTCTGTTAGTAGAGGGCAAAATCTCAGCAGTTTGACAACTTCTTCCATGAATCGTCACATGAATAAATATCATATGTCCCAGTGGGAAGCTCACCGTGCTGCAATGCGGCCTAGCGGAGCAAACCATCCACCGCCTGCCCCTTCCAGTGCATCCACGCGCTCTTCATCTTCTAGGACTGTGAGGACAGCTGTCACACCTGGTTTTCCACGCACAACTTCCACCACTGAAACAGGCAGTTTGCTTGTAAGGTCGTCAGTTGGTTTGGAAGGGGAAACAAGTGCGTGTGTACAGCTCCCTCAGACATCGATAGCACCAACGTTGGATGAAGGCAACATCATGTCTCCGCCTGCAGTTTCCTCACAAACCTGCATTTTTCCAGGGACACCCTACTCAACACCGTCTACACACAGCAGCCAGATCTCTGTCCCTCAGATGTGGTCAAATAAAAGGCCACTTCCTGCAACCCATGACAAAGCTAAGAGGTTGACTTTATCCCTCTGTAAGCTCTTGGCCACCGAAATGCTGCCTTTCCGCCTGGTGGACACACAGGATTTTAGAGACCTTATGTCTGTCGCTGTGCCCCAGTACCAGATGCCCAGTCGCCACTACTTCTCTAAGAAAGGTGTGCCCGCGCTACACCACCATGTCGCACACAACATCACCGCTTCCTTAAGAATCTCTGTGTGTGAACGGGTGCATTTCACCACCGATACTTGGACCAGTAAGCATGGACAGGGACGTTACATGTCGCTGACTGGGCACTGGGTAACTATGGTGATAGATGGTGAAGGGTCTGCTGCACAAGTCTTGCCGTCCCCACGACTTGTGTGTCAATCCTCTGTCTGTCCAAGTTCCGCCACTGCTTCTGCCTCCTCCACCTCATCTGTGTCCTCCACCTCTGCCCCAAGCCTGCCTGGTCAGGCCACCAGCATTCTCACAGCGCAGAAGGAATCACCCACCCCTCATTACTATGCAGGCAGCAGAGCGCAACGGCATCAGGCGGTCTTTAGCTTGACATGTCTTGGAAATAGGAGTCACACAGCGACTGAGTTGTGGGCAGCTCTGGAGACTGAGTTTAATAAATGGTTGTCTCCACTCAACCTGCAGCCTGGTAAGGCCGTGTGCGACAATGCTGCAAACCTGGGTGCGGCCCTTCGAATGGCCAAGGTGGCACACGTGCCTTGTATGGCTCACGTGTTGAACCTTGTTGTCCAGCAATTTTTAACACACTATCTCGGCCTAGATGGCCTTCTGACCAGGGCACGAAAACTGTCTGCTCACTTCCGCCGTTCAACCGCCGCAGCTGAGCGACTTGCATTGCTCCAGAAGTCTTTCGGCCTGCCGGTTCATCGCCTGAAATGCGATGTGGCGACACGCTGGAATTCGACTCTCCACATGTTACAGCGACTGTGGCAGCGCCGCGAAGCCCTGGTGCAATACGTCATGACGTATAGCCTGGGCCAACGAGATGCAGAGGGGCAGATCACCCTGATGGAGTGGTCTCAGATCAAGGACCTATGCACCCTTCTGCACAGTTTCGACATGGCGACGAATATGTTTAGCGCTGACAATGCCATTATCAGCATGACAATTCCAGTCATATACATGCTTGAGCACATGCTAAACACTATTCGGAGTCAGGGGGTTGGACAACAGGAAGGGGAGAAACTACAGGAGGATTCATATGCGCAAAACACAACAACATCACCAAGGTCCAGACGTTCATCATCACCAACGCGGCAGGCATGGGACCATGGGGGACAGGGATCAACAAAAGAGCATGGTAGCAGGCGAAATGTTGAGGAGGGTGCAGGAGAACATGAAAGAAATGGAGGACGAACTGTCCATGGACATGGAAGACTCAGCGGATGAGGTAGACCTTGGTCAAATTTCAGTTGAAAGAGGTTGGGGGGAGATGTCAGAGGAAGAAAGAACGGGTAGCACCTCTATGCCACAAACACAGCGTGGACTTGGTCCGCATGGCTGCGCAAGACACATGAGCGCCTTCTTGCTGCACTACCTCCAACATGACCCTCGTATTGTCAAAACAAAGTGAGGAGGACTACTGGCTTGTCACACTATTAGATCCCCGGTACAAGTCCAAATTTTGTGACATAATTCCAGCCATAGAAAGGGACACACGTATGCAGGAGTATCAGCAGAAGCTGTTACTCGATCTTAGCTCGGCTTTTCCACCAAACAACCATGCAGGTGCAGGGAGTGAATCTCCCAGTTGTAACTTGACAAACATGGGACGGTCTCGTCATCTCCAACAGTCTATCCGTACCAGTAGCAACGTATCTGGTGCTGGTAACAGCAATTTTATTGAATCTTTTCATAATTTTTTTAGACCCTCCTTTGCAAGGCCACCAGAGACAACAAGTCTGACAAATAGTCAACGGCTGGAGAAGATGATACAGGAGTATCTGCAAATGAACATCGATGCCATGACTTTGCAAATGGAGCCTTGCTCATTTTGGGCTTCAAATCTTGAAAAATGGCCAGAGCTCTCCAGTTACGCCTTGGAGATTTTGTTGTGTCCAGCTGCCAGCGTTGTCTCTGAACGTGTCTTCAGTGCTGCTGGGTGTGTGCTGACAGATAAGCGCACGCGTCTGTCCAGTGACAATGTGGACAGTAGAGATGAGCGAACCGGTCGCGGTTCGGCTCGAGGTTGGTTCGCCGAACGGAGGTCTCGTTCGAGTTCGGTTCGTCGAACGTTCGACGAACCAAACTCGAACTGCATAGGAAACAATGGCAGGCAATCACAAACACATAAAAACACCTAGAAAACACCCTCAAAGGTGTCCAAAAGGTGAAAAACAACTCACAACACAAACACATGGGAAAGTGACAAGGACATATACTCATGCGAAAACAAAAGAGCTGGACAAGGAAAAAGAGGAGGAGACACAGATATATGAGTATATGCAAGGAAACATCAATGCCATTACTGTGCAACTTGAGCCCTGCTCATTTTAGGCTTCCAATCTGGATAAATTGCCTGAGCTTGCCACGTACGCCTTGGGGATCTTGTCGTGTCCTGCAGCCAGCGTTCTCTCCGAACCTGTCTTCAGTGCTGCTGGGGGTCTGTTGGCAGATAAGCACACGTGTCTGTCCACTGACAATGTCGACATGGCTCTCAGAGGACTTTTCTTCCCCTGGGTCAGCCAGGGGACGGGAAAGGCACGCGTATTTTTGAGAGTGCTTCATGCAAAGCATCTGTTTCATTTTGAAAAGGGGGATCAAGTGATGCCAGTCAAGTGGGGTGTGTATGGCCCAATTAGTGGAAACGAGGGAGACTGTGGTTGGAGTCCCCTCGCTGTGTTTCTAAAAGAACCAAGATGAACAAGTCATGGCTCTCAGAGGACTTTTCTTCCCCTGGGTCATCCACAGGACGGGAAAGACACGCGTATTTTTGAGAGTGCTTCATGCAAAGCATCTTTTTCTTTTTCAAAAGGGGGGTCAAGTGATGCCAGTCAAGTGGGGTGTGTGTGGCCCAATTAGTGGCAACGAGGAAGACTGTGGTTGGAGTCCCCTCGCTGTTTTTCTAAAAGAACCAAGATGAACAAGTCATGGCTCTCAGAGGAGTTTTATTCCCCTGGGCCATCCAGGGGACGGGAAAGACACGTGTATTTTTGAGAGTGCTTCATGCAAAGCATCTTTTTCTTTTTCAAAAGGGGGGTCAAGTGATGCCAGTCAAGTGGGGTGTGTGTGGCCCAATTAGTGGCAACGAGGAAGACTGTGGTTGGAGTCCCCTCGCTGTGTTTCTAAAAGAACCAAGATGAACAAGTCATGGCTCTCAGAGGACTTTTCTTCCCCTGGGCCATCCAGGGGACGGGAAAGACACGTGTATTTTTGAGAGTGCTTCATGCAAAGCATCTTTTTCTTTTTCAAAAGGGGGGTCAAGTGATGCCAGTCAAGTGGGGTGTGTGTGGCCCAATTAGTGGCAACAAGGAAGACTGTGGTTGGAGTCCCCTCGCTGTGTTTCTAAAAGAACCAAGATGAACAAGTCATGGCTCTCAGAGGACTTTTCTTCCCCTGGGTCATCCAGGGGACGGGAAAGACACTCGTATTTTTGAGAGTGCTTCATGCAAAGCATCTTTTTCTTTTTCAAAAGGGGGGTCAAGTGATGCCAGTCAAGTGGGGTGTGTGTGGCCCAATTAGTGGCAACGAGGAAGACTGTGGTTGGAGTCCCCTCGCTGTGTTTCTAAAAGAACCAAGATGAACAAGTCATGGCTCTCAGAGGACTTTTCTTCCCCTGGGTCATCCAGGAGACGGGAAAGACACGCGTACTTTTGAGAGTGCTTCATGCAAAGCATCTTTTTCTTTGTCAAAAGGGGGGTCAACTGATGCCAGTAAAGTGGGGTGTGTGTGGCCCAATTAGTGGCAACGAGGGAGACTGTGGTTGGAGTCCCCTCGCTGTGTTTTACATGATTTTCGAAGGACATGATATGCCTAAGAGGTTGAGTTTCATCATCTGCAACTTTTTGGCAACAGAAAGGCTGCCTTTACACCCTTTTGAGACCGAGCATTTTCGAGACCTTATGCCCATTGCAGTGCCCCAAGAGCCAATGGCCAGTCGTCACTCGTTCTCCAAGAAAGGCGTGCCCGCGCTACCACAGCAGGTCGCACACAACCTCACCGATTCCTTGAGAAATTCTGTGTGTGACAGCGTGCATTTCACCACAGATACTTGGACCAGTAAGCATGGACAGGAGAGTTACATGTTGCTGACTGGGCACTGGGTAATTATGGTGAGAGATGGAGAAGGGTTTGCTGTACAAGTCTTGCCGTCCCCACGACTTGTGTGTCAATCCTTCCTCTGTATGTACAAGTTCCTCCACTGCTTCTGCCTCCTTAACCTCGTGTGGGTCCTCCACCTTGGCCCAAACCCTGTGTGGTCAGGCCACCCGCGTTGTAACTGCGCCCAAGGAATCCCACACACCTCCTTACTATGCTGGCAGGAGAGCTCAAGGCCATCAGGTGGTCAAATGTTTACTTTGAAATGTAGGGGAAATGTGAGACACCGCTGAGGAATTGTGGACGGTTAGCTCTGGAGAGTGAGACCGAGTTTCATCAATGGTTGTCTACACTCAACCAGCAGTCAGGGAAGGTCGGGTGCGCCAATGATGCAAACCAGTCTGCGACCCTTCTTCAGGGCAATGTGACACACGTGCCTTGTATGGCTCACGTGTTGAACCTGGTTGTCCAGCAATTTTTAAAACACTATCCCGGCCTACATGGCCTTCTGCAGAGGGCACGGTGTAATGCCTGCCTGGATCGACACACTCAGATGGGCTGTAAATGAAACGCTAGAGGCAAGCCACTCACCAAGCTGGACACCCAGAACCCTGAAACCCTTTAACCCCAATACAGTGATTTGGAATTACACAGGGCCCAAGTTGATCAATACCTGTGGATGGCTGCAGTTCCAGAGAATAGTAGTCATGCAGGGTCAAAAACATTAATTGAGGAAGAGGAACAGAATGGGATGGCCAGGACTTAATCAGAAAAGAAGCAGAGGTGAAATGCGGATCGGCCAACGAGGTACATAAACAGCAAGCAGGAAAAGTAGTCAGGTAACAAGCACAAAAACTCATAAAACTGAACTGGGGGTAACAGTAACAAGAGGTTCATAGCTTTGTCTGGCAGTGGTCTGCAGACAGGAGGGGCCTAAAAAAGGGTGTGGTGTCTTCCCATTGGTTGTAGCTGAATGATGGTACTTCATCTGTGAGATACCCACCACCTACATTCAGCCTGTGGTTCTGCATCTGTCAAGGTAACGCAACCCAGTGGGTGACCATAACCTGCATCCACCTGCGCCGCAGGCATCGACTCCTTTCCCATCATCAGCACTATGCACGAAAGGAACACGTTGTCACCTGGTGACCGGAGTACAAATTGATTGAGTGGACTACGTTGGTGACTTAACAGCTGTGTGCGGCAATGATGCAAACCTGTCTGCGGCCCTTCGTCAGGGCAATGTGACACACGTGCCTTGTATGGCTCACGTGTTGAATCTGATTCTCCAGCAATTTTTAAAATACCATCCCGGCCTTCATGGCCTTGTGCAGCGGGCACGCTGCTATGTGCTCACTTTCATCCTCCGCACCCAGCAGCTCAACAACTTTCATCGCTCCTGAAGTCTTAGGGTCTGGCGGTTAAACGCCTGAAATGCGATGTTCCGACACGCAGGAATTTAAATCTGCACATGTTTCAGCGTCTGTGGCAGCACCGCAGAACCCTGCTGAAATACGGTATGACGTATACCCTGGGCTAACTTGATCCAGAGGTGGTGCAGATCACGCTGCTGGAGTGGTGTCAGATCAAGGACCTATGCACCCTTCTACACAGTTTACAAATATCGACGAAGATCTTTAGCACTGGCGATGCCATTCTCAGCGTGACAATTCTGGTCATCTACAAGATGAAGCACACTATATGCATTATTCGGAGTCAGGTGTTGGTCCAAGAGGAAGGGGAGGAAGTACAGGAGGAGTCATATGCAGAAGGGATAATACGATCTACAAGGTCCAGATGGTGAGCGGCACCTAGGCGGAAGTCAAGGGACGGTGGGGGAGAGGGATTAACAAGGGCGCATAGTATCAGCAAAAATTATTGAGGAAGGTGCAGGAGCCCATGAAGAAATGGAGGACGAACTGGCGATGGGCATGGAAGACTCAGCAGATGAGTGAGAGCTTGCTCACATTTTGGTTGTGCGAGGTTGGGGGGAGAGGGCAGAGGAAGGAGGCACGATTCTCACCTCTCTGCCACCAACACACCAAGGACTTGGTCCTCCTGGATGCACAAGACACATGAGCGCCTTCTTGCTGCACTACGTACAACATGACCCTCGGATTGTACGAATTCGAAGTAATGCTAACTACTGGGTTGACACACTGTTAGATCCACGGTACAAGACAAAATTTGGCGAAATAATTCCTGCCATAGAAAGGGACGCACGTATACAGGAGTATCTGCAGAAGGTGGTACGGATTCTTAGATCTGTTTTTCCAGTAAACACCAGTGCTGCACAGAGTGAATCTCAACGCTTTGTCATGGATAGGAGGAAAGGGGCTTTTACTTGTCCACATCTTAGGGACCGAGGGCTGGCTGCTGTGCTGAGATGGCATTGAGTTCGGTGTCCCTGCAGAGTTGCACTTTTGGTCATATACGAAATGAGTTGAAAAAGGACAAATGCTGGTGGAAAGGGGAACAGGTGTGTTGGAAAGGGGAAAAAAGTTTTTGTCCGTGGGTTTGTTGGTTAAGCAAAAGTAACATTTGATGAAGAAACACCATCTGTTACGGTGGGACTGGCAGATTTGGATAAGGTGGTATATACTATGTTACCGCTATATAGCGAAAATTAATAAGAAAAGAAAGAGAAAGGTATATATCCCCATCAGCAGTCAATGTCCACCGTGCTCCCAGATGGAAAAGGAGAGGTTGGCAACTGGAAGGTTAGGTGGAGGATACAGATCTGTGTGGTTATGAAACTAATAGTTGCCTGAACCGAGTTAGACGCCACTCGGATCTTGAGACTGGGAGCCCTGTTAGCGTCACAGGGTCCACACGCCCACCTAGCCCAGGAACTCCCTGTTAACATCACAGGGGCCATTGAGTACGCTGACCATGTGCATTGGGGCCACACCTGTGGATAGCAGGCGCATCAGCAGCAGCAGCAGGCCTGTTAATGCCACTGGGCTGCACAAGCAGGACTTGTAGGACAGAGGCTGGTCTTAACCGTTCTGCGTTACCAACTGTGGTGGCGGCCTGCATCAACGCCCTATCCCTGCCTACCTCTGGCCTAAAGCCGCATTGGGTTCAACACGTGGAGGTGTGCTCTTTCGGAGCATAATAGAAGACTGCGCACCTCCTTGTTGGCTCCAGCCCATTTTATAACCTGGGTCCGCCCCAAACCAGGGTGGACCACAATGCACCTCCCGGAGACAAAAGCAGAGTGACACGTCATGAGTGGCATAACTAGCGTCCTATTTGGAACCGCACCTTCAATAATGACCTCATGGCTGCCACGACACAAACACCTCACCAGTCATCGTCTGACCATCAATAATGAGGTGACAAGTCATAGGGGCGGGCCTCTGCAAGCCATTTGGGAGTGGCCTGGCCACATCGTCAGGACACCTGATGCACTGTGGTCTATATGGGCCCCCCCACATCAGGGGCAGGGCCAAAGAGTTCATTACCGGACCTAGTTTCTGATGCAGTAAGTGCAAGAGCATGGTCAGTTGCATGAAATACAGTCTCTGAAAAAAGACTATCAGCTTTAGCATGGTGTCTCGGCACAAAACAGGACTTAGACCCGGCACGGAATGCAAGTACCTGTGCAAAGAGGCTTTTCACACTAAGTGTGGGAGCATGCGCTGTAACCCGAAATGAAGACTTAGCATCAGGAATGGCACAGTCAGGCTGAGCATACTCACTAGGCGAAGCACTGTAGTTAGGCTGCAGCTAGGGTAAATCGGCACACGCATGCGCACTAGCTGCCTCTACACACTTACACGTGGAGGAGAAATTGCTCTTCGGGTGTGGACTTGGAGATGCTGTCTATGAACAGAAGGAAAAGCTAAAGGAAGCTTCACTTTCTATCCCTCCGAATTATCAAATGCAGCAATGAATTCCCTGAGTTTGCTATAACATTAGCATAGCAAAATGTGCATGAGGGTGTCATGCAGAGGTGCTAGAAATAGCTTGGCACCAGTGGGACAATAATGAAATACAACATCCAGTTCTATGATGCCACTAAATGGCAGTATTTTTGCTATCATTATAGCTTATTAAAAACAGAGCAGGAGGGTGTCCTGCACAGGTGCTAGAAATAGCTTGGCACCAGTGGGACAATAATGAAATACAACATCCAGTTCTATGATGCCACTAAATGGCAGTATTTTTTGCTATCATTATAGCTTATTAAAAACAGAGCAGGAGGGTGTCGTGCACAGGTGCTGCACATAGATTTGCACCAGTGGGGCACTAATGGAGTACAACAGCCACTTCTTGTATGCCACTAAGTTTACTCAATTTTTGGTATTACAATGTCTTAGTAAGTAACAATGAGTTTGAGTGTGCAATGCAGGCAGAGGTGCTGCAAATATCTTTGCACTTGTGGGACGATACAGAAGTCCAACAGCCACGTTTAGGATGCCACTTAGTTCACTCAGTGTTTGCTAGTATAATGGCTTAGTAACAATGAGTTTGAGTGTGCAATGCAGGCAGAGGTGCTGCAAATATCTTTGCACTTGAGGGACGATACAGAAGTCCAACAGCCACGTTTAGGATGCCACTAAGTTCACTCAGTGTTTGCTAGTATAATGGCTTAGTAACAATGAGTTTGAGTGTGCAATGCAGGCAAAGGTGCTGCAAATATCTTTGCACTAGTGGGACTATACAGAAGTCCAATAGCCACGTTTAGGATGCCACTAAGTTCACTCAGTGTTTGCTAGTATAATGGCTTAGTAACAATCAGTTGGAGTGTGCAATGCAGGCAGACGTGCTGCAAATATCTTTGCACTAGTGGGACTATACAGAAGTCCAATAGCCACGTTTAGGATGCCACTAAGTTCACTCAGTGTTTGCTAGTATAATGGCTTAGTAACAATGAGTTGGAGTGTGCAATGCAGCCAGACGTGCTGCAAATATCTTTGCACTAGTGGGACTATACAGAAGTCCAATAGCCACGTTTAGGATGCCACTAAGTTCACTCAGTGTTTGCTAGTATAATGGCTTAGTAACAATGAGTTTTAATGTGCAATGCAGGCAGACGTGCTGCAACTATCTTTGCACTACTGGGGCAATACAGCAGTCCAACAGCCACGTTTAGGATGCCACTAAGTTCACTCAGTGTTTGCTAGTATAATGGCTTAGTAACAATGAGTTGGAGTGTGCAATGCAGGCAGACGTGCTGCAAATATCTTTGCACTACTGGGGCAATACAGCAGTCCAACAGCCACGTTTAGGATGCCACTAAGTTCACTCAGTGTTTGCTAGTATAATGGCTTAGTAACAATGAATTTTAGTGTGCAATTCAGGCAGACGTGCTGCAAATATCTTTGCACTACTGGGGCAATACAGGAGTTCAACAGCCACGTTTAGGATGCCACTAAGTTCACTCAGTGTTTGCTAGTATAATGGCTTAGTAACAATGAGTTTGAGTGTGCAAAGGGCAGGAGGGTACAGTGGCAGGGTTGTGGGTCTCTGGGTAGAGGAAAGGAAGCCTGCTTTTCTATCCCTCCTAATGGGGAAATGCAGCGAGGAAATCCCTGACCTTAGCTACACAGACGCTGTCATCTTGTGTAGCTGTTAAACTGTGTTTTAAACTCTGTCACCTATGGCTCTGACCCTGCCGGTATGAGCCCTTAAAAGGACTGATAGAAAGTGCTATCCGTAAGCTGTCCAGCGCTGTGTGTGGAGCGTATACAGCAGTATCGGCGATAGGAGCTGCGCCAGTGATGTCTGACACCAAGGACGCAGAAGGCAGATAATGGCATGCTGGAGGAAAATGTCCGGTTTTATAATGCAGGGACATGTGACATGGACATCCTATCACACATGCCATTGCTTCTCTGGCTAAAAGTCCACTTAGCTGTGTGTGTGTCTGGGATTGGCTGACATGCTAGCCCGCCCCACTTCACGCGCGCGCTTAGGGAAGGAAGACAAGGAAAAAAAAAAAAATGGCGATCGCCATTATACATACAGCAGTGATCTGAATGCGCTGTTCCTGTACACTATACACTGAAATGTCATAATAGTGTGAGTCACAGAGTGACTTACACTATTACAGCGGAAAGCCAGCTAGGAATTAGCTGTTTTTTTTGCTGCTAGAACCGTTCTCGAACGTATCTAGAACTATCGAGCTTTAGAAAAAAGCTTGAGTTCTAGTTCAATCTAGAACAGCCCCCAAAATCACTCGAGCCGCGAACTGGAGAACCTCGAACCGCGCTCAACTGTAGTGGACAGACTAACGTTCATCTAAATGAACAAGTCATGGATCCACAAGGAATTTTCTACCCCTGTGTCATCCTGGGGAGAGTAAATGCTTGTGGATTTGGAATTTGCTTGATGCAAATCAAAACATCCTGTTTGCAACTAGGGCACAAGTGCTGCCACTGAAGGGGTTAGTGTCTGTGTGGCCCAATTTTTGGAAAAAAAGGGAGACTCCGCTTGGAGTAACCCTTGCTTGCTGTGTTTTTTAAAAGGAGCCAAGATGAACAAGTCATGGTTCAGCAAAGACTTTGCTACCTACCACGGTGTCATCCTGGGGTCGGTTAAGTATAGCGTATTTTTGAATGTGCTTGATGCAAATCTAGCTGTGAAGTGTACAACTAGGGCACAAGTGCTGCCACTGAAGGGGTTAGTGTCTGTGTGGACCAATTTTTGGAAAAAAAGGGAAACTCCGCTTGGAGTCACCTTGCGGTGTTTTACATGATTTTAGAAGGGCGTGCCATGCCTATATCTGTGTCTCCTCCTCTTTTTCCTTGTCCAGCTCTTTTGTTTTCACATGAGTATATGTCCTTGTCACTTTCCCATGTGTTTGTGTTGTGTTGTGAGTTGTTTGTCACCTTTTGGACACCTTTGAGGGTGTTTTCTAGGTGTTTTTATGTGTTTGTGATTGCCTGCCATTGTTTGATATGCGGTTCGAGTTTTGTTCGTCGAACGTTCGACGAACCGAACTCGAACTAGACCTCCGTTCGGCGAACCGAACTCGAGCCGAACCGCGACCGGTTCGCTCATCTCTACTCTTTATTACTAACCCCTGAGCTTGATGCTAACTTTAAATTCACAGCTGACATAAATTTCAAAATATTTACTTTGATTGCTAATGTACCAGGGCAATCGGGAAGAGTTGGCAAAGTGCCAGAATTGGCTCATCCAATGGGTGTGCCACTTTTGGGACTGCGGGCTGCTACTTTTAGGCTGAGAAGTGTCAAAAAATCATGGGCCTTCCCAGCCTGATAATACCAGCCCCTAGCTGTCTACTGTACCTCGCCTGGTTGTCAAAAGCAGGGAGCACCCTGTATCTTTTTTTTATTTTTTTTAATATTTTGTTCACAGCAGCATTCAGACATCTTTCACGTGCCAAACAGTTTGTTGTTTGGCTGTACTGCGGTTTTTCAAAAAACTTTATTCTGTGTACGAACAGAACCAAACTCTGAACTTGGACTTAAGGCCCCGTTACATGCAACGACATATTTAATGATATATTGCCGGGGTCACGGATTCCGTGATGCACATCCGGCATCGTTAGCGATGTTGTTGCGTGTGACACCAACAAGCGACCGTTAAAGATGGAAAATACTCACCAAATCGTCCATTGTTGACACGTCGTTTATTTTAAAAAAATTGTTGATTGTTGAGGACGCAGGTTATTCGTCGTTCCCGAGGCAGCACACATCGCTATGTGTGACACCTCGGGAATGATGAACTACAGCTTACCTGCGGCCGCCCACAATGAGGAAGGAAGGAGGTGGGTGAGATGTTACGTCCATTCATCTCTGCCCCTCCGCTTCCATTGGGTGGCCATTTGGTGACGCCGCTGTGACGCTGCACAAACTGCCCCCTTAGAAAGGAGGCGGTTCGCCGGCCACAGCAACATCGCTAGTCAGGTAAGTTCGTGTGACGGCTCTTAATGATATTGTGCGCCACGGGCAGCGATTTGCCTGTGACGCACAAACGATGGGGGCGGGTACGCTCACTAGTGATATCGCTAGCGATATTGCTGCATGTAAAGCCCCCTATAGACTTCCATGAAAAGTCCATGTTCGAGTTCAAGCTCAGGACACCCCATGTCTGGTACAAACCCCAAACCATTTGGGTTTGCTCATCCCTAAAAACAGTATCAAAATATTTGCGATATATACAGTAAGCATTCCAGTTTTACTACCACACAATATGCCACATGTCAGATTTAAAAAACTTTAGCTTGGTCAGGAAAGAGAATACTGGCTTCAACAGGAAGGGGTTAAATAAAAAAAATATTATTTTGACAAGAATACAATGCAATGCTTTTTTTGGGGTTGCTGGTCAAAGGGACACATGACTTTGTTGTTTTCACCCCATATGCTGTAAGTTATAAGGCTCATATTTTATTCAAAGTTTTAGTGAACAATTATTAATTCTTCTAAATAATAATTGGAGTGTTTATTTAAATTATTATTTAGGCAATTTTGCAAAAACTTGAAAATTATTTTATGCTTACCTGATTACTTTGCTATTTTGAATATGAGTATTATATGTAGGACAAAGGGGGAAATACTAATTTTCTGATTTAACAATGTAAAAATGAATCATCACTTTTCTATTGTGCACCTTTTGCAGAATAACATTCCCATGGGCTACACTGTACCATAAGAGTTTTCTTGCATTACTAGGATATTCAATCAACAACCAGTAATCTAAAGAACTACATGCATTAGTTTGAAAGCAACAATAAATGTGGTATTGAAAATTCAAAATAAGTATGATTGTGCTAGCTTAGCATAAGAAATAGACAGCTACAATCCATAAGAACAATTTTATTTAAACGTTCTTGCAGTCAAAAAAATCCTTTCATGTAGTGACTGTTTTCAATGCTTCTCTTTAAGCTGCTTGGGCACCAAACTTTACCTTCAAATTATTATAAAAATAAGTTCCTATAGGGCATGTTCAGAGGAAGTTTTTTTTAACCTGGATTTTAGATACTCATTAAACAAGCTTTCTATCGATTTCAATGGAAAAACATCATTATTCTGCAAATGGTGCTGTTCTTTCTTCCATGTAGAAAATAAGCAACATGTCAATACTTTTGCTATTTCTGCAGCAAAAAATGCTACACATATAACTACAGAATCAATTCAACTATAAAAAAAAACTTCATAAATTGTTACATAATCATATAACTTGAAAAAAGGATATAGATACATGAAGTTCAACATTTCTGCTCTCGGTTTTCAGGAAAGCATGTAATAAATGCTGTTATAGAATTTTCCATTACTACCTCTTGCTGTAGGACATCTTTTTCTAAAATAATCCAAAAACAGACAGGAAAGAGCCAGCTTACCTAGTCCACGTTTGTTGGAAGCGGTGGCCTGTGTCTGCAGATATCTGCATTGATAAAATTGAGAACTCATTCCACTTTCGAGAATTTACCAAAGAACGAGTCCGGCAGAATAATTTTTAATTTTACATATATAAACAATGTTGTGGTCATTTTAATTTATTGCTTTATTTTTATTTATTTTATTTTTTTGTATTTTTTCTTTTACATTACCTCCTTTTTTATTATTATTATTATTATTATTATTATTATTATTATTATTATTATTATTATTATTATTATCATTTTTATACCTGAATTCTGCATTACATGCTTCTTTTAAATGTATCTATAAATCACTATAATTAATTCTCTTCTTCCCACAGTGAACATTCTAGTCTCCACATCATAAATTGACATGCTGCTGATCAGGAAGCCGCGCCAGATGTCAATTTATGCTGCAGAGAAAAGAAGCAAAGTGGGCAGGAGGTTTCTAAAAATCCTTTCACTGCGCTTGTACTGCACAGTGCAGCGTTGTAGACACAGCAAAAACACTCTGCATCCAAAATGCTGCAAGTCCTGATTCTGGGCACACAGCCTAAAAAGCTAGGATGGATGGATGTCAAACACATATATAATGTCCTACCCCCTGCATATTCTAAGCTTGCACCATTTAGTGATTTTCATTTGGCACTAAAGGGTACTAAGCCTTGTACTTAGCCAAAAAAAAAAATTAAAAAAACGACATGGGGTCCCCCCCATTTTTTATAGCAAGCTAGGGTAAAGCAGACGGCTGCAGCCTACAGACCACAGCTGGCAGCTTCAACTTGGCTTTTAATCCAAAACTGAATAAAAAGAAAGAAAAAACAAAAACATGGGTTCCCCTCAAATTGGATTACCAGCCAAGGTAAAGCAGACAGCTGAGGTCTGGTATTCTCAGGGTGGAAAGAGCCATGGTTACTGGACCCCAAATGGGGTAATATATGGAGTTGATACTAGCTGTGTAACGTCACCTGACATCAAGCCCAGCAGTTTATAATGTCACGGCGTCTATCAGATACTGGACATCACTAACTGTCAGTAATAAAAAAAACAGGCAACAGAATAAAATTTATTTGAAAAAACACTCCCCAAAACATTTCTTTGTTCACCAATTTATTGAAAAAATCCGGTCCGCAGTAATACATTTTGGAGGTCTCACGATGACTCTGGACCTTGTAGAATATGAGGGTACGCTCAATGAACGTAACCCCCATTTTCTAGAAGGGCAGACATTTCATGTGAGGAGTGTGGGTGCACCCACTCTCCCCGGGTCCACCGCTCAGCAGTCTGAGCTAAACGCAGTGATGCTGAGCTGACAGCCGCTCTGCGCATGCGGCCAAGTTCTTTGGAGAAATAAGAGGAGGGATCATGGGGATCGCCGAGGCATAAGGTACCAGAGACACCGGAGAACACTGGGGGTTTATAGGGGATGATTTGGCAGTTTTCTGTCGCATGTGTTATGGCACATGTGACAGAAATCAGAGAAGGAGGATGAATGCGGCCCGGGGGCTAGTCTATAAACAACAGTAATTCATATATCTGGCCACAAAAAAATTAATTTTTGACAATTTGTACAATTTAAGTAGCTGAAAAAGTCTGATACTGCCATGTATTGTTAAATATGCTGTTGGTTACCTCTGGTTACAATTTGTTTTCCTTTAGATAGGTTGATGTCATCCAAACCTAAAAAGACTGTGTTTGCTAAACATAGCTAAAAAGATGTTTATTCAGATTAAGAGAAGCTTGCAATGTTTGACACATTTTCAGGCCATTAGCAGCTTTGTAGTTTAGCAATTTGTGCAAACTTATTTGCCGCATATCAAATGTTGGGGAAAATTAAGGCGGAGCCAGTGTACTTTAATTTTAAACTATCTGCTTAACTCTAGCAAACATTATTGCTGTTGTACCTACATTTGTTAAATGCAACTAGAAAACAGAAAGCCTTACCTTTTTTTTAAAAATATTTTTTTTACATATACATTTACATATACATTTAATTATGTTACTCCAAAATGCTACTTTGCAAAGTAGCTACATTAAGGTTCGCAATCAGAAATTATAATTCAGCAATAACATGCAGTTTGGTTGTAGGTGCCTATGCTCATGATCAGGGTTTTGGGGACTGTGGACTTTTCCTCTATTTTCTAAATTGAAGACACTTACGTCTCTGCAAGTGTGACACCCCAGGGACATCGATCCAGCTTCAGGGACACCACAGGGTCTTCTTTTAATATGGCAAACAGGTATGTCAGATTTTGTAAGTGTCCTGACGCCACTCACGGTTTGCGGTCAGGGATTTGGATGACCGCCACTGCAGATTTTATGAGCGTCTGGGGCTGATCGGGTCTGCAGTCAGATGGTGTGGCCTCCCGTGAGTGAGGCAGGCCCCAGCGGCTCAGGTGTGTAGAATAACGGGTCCCAGAATAACTCAGACTCAGTTCAAAAAGTCTTTCAACTGCTTTTTACTCACTTAGATGTTGTTGGTGAGCTGACCTCGGCGATGCTGTGATTAACCAGGTAAGAACCAGGAGCTCCTTCAGGCCAGTCCGAGGGTAACAAGTTAGCTCGCCTTCTTAGCACTTCTGTGTTCGGATAACCCCCCTGACCTGAAGTACCATTGGGGTCTATCCAGGGAGTCGCTACTGCCTTTTCTCCCCTTTTTGGACCGTTTTCCGGCAGCGTGGACCAGGTGAAATGGCTTCTGGCTCTGTCTCCTTATGGGTCGCTGCGTTTCTGCTGAGGCTTGGACTCTGTAAGGTTGGTGAGGTACCTGTAGTTCCCCTCGCCGGCAGGTTTAGCAGGTCGTTAAAACGAAGTTTGCGCTAGGGACCTGTTCCCTGTACATGCCTAGTCACTAGGAGCACCTCTTCTTCTGACTCCTCCATGACTGTTCTCCCCTGCCAACTGTGACTACACTGCGCAGGGTCTGACTAGTGTGAGCGCGCATATCCCTTAGCAACTGCCGCTCACCACTACCAGACTGGCTCGCTCCACTCCTTTCCTGACAACCTCTGCACTTTAGCTCCCAGTCCCTCCACTCCACCTCTTGATGAGATTTGAAAGCTAGCCCCCCTCTGGAGCCTACCCAAGGGTCCCCTCTAAAGGTGTGGGAAACCTGGTTGCTATGTGTCTGTGCGTACACACCTCATTCTTGCCTTTAGGATTACCTGGAAGTACTGTCCCAGCATGGGTGCAGTACTCAGTGATGCCTGACTGGGTCAGGGGTGCCACATTAGCATAACTTGATATGCTACAGCTAGGCAAGATGTGCCGCATGTCAGTTTATACTGCGGAGAAAAGAAGCACAGTGGGCATGTGAATTCTAGAAATTAACAAATCATTAGCAGTTGAAGAAATGGCCTTATTTTTTAATTTTTTTTACACCGTAAACAGCAGCATAAGTTATAGGGCTGCGTTATTCCTCAGGTCAGTACAATTACAGCAATACCAGATTTATATCTTTTTTAGGTTTGGTGACTATCACACTAAAATTGATTTTTTTACAAAATAAATGTTTTTTTTTGCATCACTGCATTTTGAAGGCTATTTAATTTGTTTAAAGGATTTTTAATTTTCATCTGAGAAAGTCTTGAGAGATTGTATTTTGTGGGATGAGTTGGAGTTTTTATTGGTACCATTTTGGACCACACAAAATATTTTGATTGCTTTCTATTTCACTTTTTTGAGGCAGAATTAATAAGAAACAGCAAATGAGGAATATTTTTTTTGTTTTTCTTTACACTGTTCACTGTGCCGTAAAAGTGATAAGACAGCTTTAATCTTTGGGTCAATACGTTTAAAGCGATTCAATATTTATATAGTTTTTTATGTTCTGCTGCTTTTGCACCATAAAAACGTTTTCAGCTATACCATTTTTATTTACATATGACTTTTTTAAAAATGGTGTCACTTTAGGGTATTGCCTGTCACATAGGCCTTTCCAAGCTAGTTCAAATCTGATGTGGTCCATAAACAAATTGGTTTTGTAAATATTGTTAGAAAAATGACAAATTGCTTATAAGTGTTTAACCCTTCTAACCTCCTAATAAAAAAAAACCCTGTCTCAAGCATGCTGCTGATGGAAAAGAGACATGTGTAAATAGAATGTATTACCTATTCTGTGTGACAACTCTTTGGTTTAAGAGCAATAAAAATGTAACTTTGAAAATTGACAAAAATTTCAAAATGATTGCCGAATTTCCAATATTTTCAAAAATAAATGTAAAAAAATTTTATTCTAAGTTTGCCACTTTCATGAAGTATGATTTGTCACAAAAAAAATCTCAGAATCACTGGGATCTGATGAAGCATTTTAGAGTTATTACATCACAAAGTGACACTGGTCAGATTTGAAAAAATTGGCCAGGTCATTTAACACTAGAACTACTGAGGTAGTCATTTTGACTACTTTGCGCCATGTATTTCTATATAGGTGTCACGAGTCCAGTAGTTCTAGTGTTAAGTGAAAACAGGCTTCAAGGCAAAAGGGTTACATTTCAGGATTATAGAGATCATTCGCCACACTTCTCCACATGCAGGAAGCAGACTTTCTATTATTGATTCAGGATTTTATTTTAGTTTTTTTTGCACTGACGGGTTTAATACTGTCCTCCTTGTTTGCAATGTTTGAATAAATATAAGCATTGGTGTTTTTAAGATGCTGTTACTGCAGTATATCACAGATCAATCAATTTATGGTTACACTAAGTGACTATACAGCTACAGCAATTCTCCATATATCACTTGAATCTGCGGATTAGTATTCACACACTGAGACTAACACTCTCATTTTCAATCTGGTATATTAGCACTGAAGTAATACATACACCACAATCATCAATGACAGATTCTCTTATTCTGTGGCCAGCAATAAACAGTGCAACACAGGTATGCAGACATTTAAGGATAATATTGCACAAAACTGTCCACATGTTTTAAACGTCTATAGTTTGTGATCATTTTTATATTTCCTTTGAAATTTGTTACTTATGGTAATTATAATTTGTCCCATTAATATCTCGGGTCTACTTCTGCATACAGAAAGATATCTGTTGAGAAAGCATTATGCATAAGAGTGCTTTAAAGTAATTTACTAATCAGAAGAAGTAATAACGCAAGAACATATTTAAATATTGCTGTTTTATTTGTTTTGGTTTTCTTATTACCCTGGTGGTAGCGCTGTTCACATTTATTAAACATTTCAAAACTATGCAGTAACTGCTTTTATGTGCAATTCAGAGCCTGTCTTAATAAGTATCATTACTAAATAAGATAAGCAATACACTACCTGCTCCTATCTATTAACCCCTTATCGACCGCAGGCAGTAATTTTACATCCCTGCTGTCATAGCTGTGAGCTGCAGGTGGGGATCTGCACACATGTCAGCTGATTTGTACAGCTGACAAGTGTGTCTTACAGGTAAGAGTGGAATCGTTATCCACCCATACCTGTTAACCCCTTAAATGGTTCTGTCAAGATGTGACAGCGCCATTTTAACGGAGATCGCGGTAATCAAATACTCAAAATCCTCCAATGGAAGTCCCGTAAAGTGGGTGTCATGGTAGCACAGAGTTATGTGATGACTCCTGTAGCTCACATGACTCAGGTTCTGTAAGAAACAGTCAAGTACTGGAGGTTACAAGACATGATCATTTTTCCTGGTCTGAGCAGTAAGTTTCTGATCGGAAGAAATGAATGAGCGATCAGACAGATGATCCTTATATACCCCTAGGGGGACTAATAAAATAAAAAAAAAAGTTTTAAAACAGTTTTGAAAAATAAAAAACCTAAAAAGTTCAAATCACCCCCCCATTTGTCCCATTGAAAATTAAAGGGTTAAAACAATAAAAAAATATACACATATTTGGTATCCCCAAGTTCTGAAATGCCCGATCTATCAAAATATGAAATCAAATAATCTAATTGGTAAACGGCATAGCAGAAAAAATATTCCAAATGCCAAAATTACGTTTTTTGGTTGCCGCAGATTTTGTGCAAAATGCAATAACAGGCGATCAAAAGTTAGCATCGGTGCAATAATATAACTGTTAAAAATGCCAGCCCAAGACACAATTAATAAGCTGTCACTGAGCCATAGATCCTGAAAAAATGGGAACGCATGGGGCGCGGAAAATGGCGCAAAATGTACGCCTCTTTTTTCAGACAAACTTCAGATTTTTTTTAATCCCTTAGATAAAAATAAACCTATTGATATTTGGTGTCTACAATCTTGCACCGACCTCAGGCATCACACCTACACATCAGTTTTACCATATAGTGAACACAGTGAATAAAAAATCTCAATAACAATAGTGCAATTGCACTTTTTTTTGCAATTTTATCTGCATTTTGAATTTTTTTGCCGTTTTCCTCTACACTATGTGGTAAAACTCATGGTTTCATTTAAAAGTACAGTTCGTTTTACAAAAATGCGAGTCCTCATATGGCCAGATTGACTTAAAAAATAAAAAGTTATGTCTCTCGGAATAATGGTGAAAAAAAAAAAAAATGTTAAGCGCAAAATCGGCCGCTCCTGAAGGGGTTAATAGCTTACTGCCTGATCTGATAAAAGTTTACACAATGTTTTCAATGAAAAAAAACGTAATATTAAAATCATAAAAACTCAAGTAAAACTGAAATGCAAGGAAAAATGTTATCACCAACAACTCAACGTGCAAGAAATTTATTTTAAATGGGTATTATGATGATAGTTTTCATATGTGTTTACTTTTATGTAAGTGGTGAAAAAAAAAAAGAAATTGCCCCTTTTTGTGGCTATTTTCCGAGACCTGCAGTGTTCTCATTTTTCTGGCTCTGGAGCTCAGTGATGGCTCATTTTTTGAGCGTTGAGCTGAAAATTTTAATTATACTATTTTTCTGTGTATACGCTGTTTTGGCTGCCTGTTATTGCACTTTAAATAAATGTTGCGGCAATCAAAAAATCCAATTTTGTTGTTTGGAATTTCTTTCTCGCCCCGCCGTGTACCGATCAGATTAATTGACTTTATATTTTGTATAGATTGGACATTTGTGAGCATGGGGATAACAAATATGTGTTTTTTTTGTTTGTTTTTTTTTAAATGTAACTGTTTTACTTTCAATGGGGCGAAAGGGGGGTGATTTGAAATTTTATTTTTTTAATGTTTTCAAAATTTTAAAAATATTTTTTAAAATTTTAATTTATTTTACTAGTCCCTGTAGGAGACTTTATCACTACACAATCCGATCGCCGGGGCCTTTCTGCTCATCAGGGCAGCATTGCTCTGATGAGCAAAAATATTCATCTCCTGTGGGTGCTGACCCTCTGTCAGCTCTCACAGGAAGTGTGTCATTGTATCATCAGGGGTCATCAGCTGACTCTGTGTTACAGTGTCAACACATTGGCACCCCATGATCGAGTTGCGCGATCCCCACCACGGCCCTTTAAATCATGCTGTCAGTGTTTGACAGTGCGATGCAAAGGGTTAACAAGAATGGGTGGATCTCCAATCCACCTGGTTGTCACGCTGGCTGTGGGGAAAGACATCCAGCAAGTGGACTCCTGGGAATAAGAGAGGCTGAAACACAAAGAGGGGGGGAGTAACCAGGGGTTCCTGCACTGGCCCTGACTCTGTGGGGCCCCGCGCTTGCTCTCAAACCACACGTACCTATAAGGGTGCCGAGGTGTGGCCTGCCAACGTGCCCCTGTCTCCTAGCTAGATCATAGGACTAAATCCCACCACCCACCAATCCACAGAGGGAAAAGCAAACACAAAAAAAACAGCAAAAAGGGGAAAAAGGAAATAACAATAACTTATCTTGAGAGGGAATCTTCAGAATGTACAGCAACAGTTGTCTGAAGCCACAACAAGGAAAAACCACAACTTATCTTGAGAGGGAATCTTCAGAATATACAGCAACAGTAGTCTGAAGCAACATGCACTCCTGAGCAAGCAATTTCTCCAAGTGAAGAGTATAACCCGCACTGGAAAAGTGAGAGGCCCCATGTTATAAAGGCCCTTAATTACCAGCTTGATGAAAGGCTCCTTCAACCTGGCAAGGAAACAGAATAAAAACCTAAATCAAGCCCTTAAAGGGACAGTGTCTATTAATGTCTGGACAATCATTGGCCCTTCTGCACCTAGTCCCAGCAGCAGCACCTGAAGGTCCAGAAACATCCGTGACACTGGTCCTGTTAGCCACACATGTCTGCTGATCAGATCAGCAGACATGAGTGGGGAATACAGCAGGCTCTATACCTAAGCCCGCGGTAATCAAAGGGAGGCAATCTAGAACGTGCCAGTACTAGAGATGAGCGAACTGGTCGTGGTTCGGCTCGAGTTCGGTTCGCCGAACGGAGGTCCCGTTAGAGTTCGGTTCGTCGAACGTTCGACGAACCGAACTTGAACTGCATAGGAAACAATGGCAGGCATTCACAAACACATAAAAGCACCTAGAAAACACCCTCAAAGGTGCCCAAAAGGTGACAAACAACTCACAACACAACACAAACACATGGGAAAGTGACAAGAACATATACTCATGCGAAAACAAAAGAGCTGGACAAGGAAAAAGAGGAGGACACAGATATATGAGTATATGCAAGGAAACGTCGATGCCATTACTGTACAACTTGAGCCCTGCTCATTTTAGGCTTCCAATCTGGATAAATTGACTGAGCTTGCCACGTACGCCTTGGGGATCTTGTCGTGTCCTGCAGCCAGCGTTCTCTCGGAACCTGTCTTCAGTGCTTCTGGGGGTCTGCTGGCAGATAAGCACACGTGTCTGTCCACTGACAATGTGGACATGGCTCTCAGAGGACTTTTCTTCCCCTGGGTCAGCCAGGGGAGGCGAAAGGCCCGCGTATTTTTGAGAGTGCTTCATGCAAAGCATCTTTTTCTTTTTCAAAAGGGGGGTCAACTGATGCCAGTCAAGTGGGGTGTGTGTGTAACCAGGTGAATGCCTTCTGGATCGCTCCTGGCTTCAGTTACGTAGCCTCTAAACACGTACAATCCTGCATTATCTGCGCACAACACAACCCAGGTAAAACAGTAAAAGTCCCTAAGAAAGCAACACCCAGACCGCTCTATCCATTTCAACGACTGCAAATAGACTACATACAACTACCCAAGGTAGGAGTGTATGAATACGTCCTGGTATGTGTAGATCTCTTCTCAGGATGGGTTGAGGCCTATCCAGTAAAATGTGCAAATGATAAAACAACTGCAGAAAAACTGATGAAGGAACTAGTCTGTCGGTATGGCATCCCAGAAGCCATAGAAAGTGACAGGGGTACACACTTCACTGGAGAAATAATGAGGGACATTATGCAGGCCCTGGGAATAGAGCAGGCATTCCATACCCCTTATCATCCACAGAGCAGTGGAAAAGTGGAGAGATTAAACGGGACACTTAAACTAAAAATTCAAAAGGCCATGGCAGAGGCAGGAAAGAATTGGGTAGAGTGCTTATCCCTGGCACTCTTTTCAGTCAGACACACTCCAAATAGAAAGACAGGCTTGTCTCCTTTTGAAGTCCTTTTTGGTAGTGCCCCACAAACAGGTCTCTACTTTCCACAAGTGTTACAGATGCAACACGGCACTATGACAGCCTACATCCAGGCCTTACAGGAAAGACTTAATGTGGTGCATAAACATGTCTTTTCATCCATTCCAGATCCCAATGCAAGTGCAGATGTGCATCAGCTGAATCCAGGTGATTGGGTGGTCGTGCGCAGACACGTGAGAAGGAGCCTAGATCCACGCTTTGATGGCCCATTCCAAGTCCAGCTGACCACATCCACCTCAGTGAAACTTGAGGGAAAGCCCACCTGGATCCACGCCAGTCACTGTAAAAAGGTCACTCCACCGGCAGAATGACAGTTTTGCTAATTATCCTGCTAGGTGTAGCAGGGTTGCTGCGCCAAACAAAGACACTGAGCGAACTTTTAACTACGGACTGGGATAATAAACTCATTCGCCACCATATTTCTCTTACTGAGGACATGGAAGGAGAAAAGCCAAAAGACTGTTGGATCTGCACACACAGTCCTATTTCTTCAAAGACTATGCCTTATTTAGCCTTACCTCTGGAACCACTGGAGGTATTGGTACCAGACTGTATACACAATGAAACCTGGACTCAATCTAGATTTTTGGGAGAAGATGTACCTCGTGATGTATCTGCTACATTGACTATAGTTGGATGGGTCACTAAACCCTGGTTCCAGCTAAATATCACACGACCCGATGGATACTCGTGGTGGATGGAATACGATTCAGACAAGGGCATAATTGCCAAAATAAAGACTAAGATTCCTCATTCGGGCCCCATTCCTCATGATGGATTATGGTTCAGTCTTCAATACAATGGTGTTGGAAATTGTGGAAAAGACAATAACTGTTTCTATATACATACACATGACTTAACCAAGGACAATGAGACAGTATATCAGAAGGGTATTGAGGGCTGTACATCATCATTTGTTAGACGGACTTTTAGGAGGGAGCGGGGTAGCTGTATCTCGGGTATGACCGGAAAACAAATGAACAATACATGGTGTGCTCATAAAGTCATGAAGGGGCTTCTGAATCTGCTTTATTGTGTACAAAGTCAAACTCACTTTTGTATTTTCCCAGAGGGAGTGTTTTTGGTTTGTGGGAATCGTGCTCACAAGTGGGTGAGCCCTGACATGAGAGGGGTTTGCACACTTGCCAGACTTACACCAGCCACTTTCATAGTCCCTCATAGTAAAGTAGATGTAGCAGCTGTCCCAATTCATACCTTGTATAAACGAGCAGCAGATAATAAACCCCGGCCAAATGGTAGGCCTCATGTAGTAGAAATGGGAAAAGCAAATAAGGTATTTAGTGCTATTTTCATACACCCTTTCTTAATGCAAATGTGGGACAAGCTAGTAGAGTCCACTGACTACCTGGATGATCAAATTTTTCGGGTTCTTGAGATTCTAAATGCTACCAATGCTATACAAAAACAATTAATTGTAGTCATTAACCAGCATACTATAGTGCTAGACTTTGTGACAGCAAAAGACGGCGGAATGTGTCAAATAATTGGTCCTGCCTGTTGCCATTACAATGACCCTGCAGGCAACCTCCAGGTTAGAGCAGATATACAGAAAACAAGTGAACTTAGGGATAAATGGTTAAAAGAGCATGATGCCAACAAGGACTCCTGGTGGGGAAATACATTTTCTTTTATGAATCCAGCCAATTGGTTTAAGGGCCTAGCAGGTTGGGTTTCTGGCATTATACAAACCTGTATGCAAATATTGTTGTTCTGTCTACTGCTTTATATAGCTGTAAAAACATTGATATATGCATTACCTAAACTAATGAATAATGTATGTTCTAAGAGTCCCAGCATTGAACCCTCTGTAGTTTACTACGGACCCCAAATGGCCTCTGCTGACCGGGAGTAGGTGTCCACACTGAGGGTGGATGGGTGAAGTGGTAGGAAGACCCCTCATGGGTACTAGGCCCATGAGCCAGCAGCTCCTGTTTGGACGCCTACTGACCCTGTAGTGAAGGTTATACCATTTACAAAAGGGGGAAATTGATATAGAAGGGTTAATAGTTTCTCTATTTCTTCATTAAAGATTTATTGTTATTAGTAAGTATATCTGATGGTAGTTCATAGTCATGGAGCCTACGGAATAAGAGACAAGATCAAGGATTATTATGGTCTCTAAATGTTCTTCTTATCTTCTTCTTATCTCATATGCATGACTCTACATTTTTGTTTTGCTAAAACTTAAAGGTCATATGAGCAACTAGTAAAGTTCAGCTAGAAGTTTTTTTCTTTTTCTTTGCAATATCACATTGATGTTTAAATGGTATAAATAAACTGTACTTTGATTAAATAAACAGAAGAAATTGATCATGCCCACATGGATGCTGGTCTTTTCTCTCCGAGCGCTCGATCTGGATTAAGGTCTGAAGAGGCCTAATTCAGAGGACCTCACTGGTGATCCCATAAGCTGACTTGTGACAAAACAGAACAGCTACAACAGAGTCCCCTCGCTTTTTAAAAAAGAACCAAGATGAGCAAGTCATGGCTCTCAGAGAACTTTTCTTCCCCTGGGTCATCCAGGGGACGTCAAAGGCACGCGTATTGCCGATGGCCAGTCGTCACTCCTTCTCCAAGAAAGGCATGCCCGCGCTACCACAGCAGGTTGCACACAACCTCACCGATTCCTTGCGAAACTCTGTGTGTGACAGGGTGCATTTCACCACAGATACTTGGACCAGTAAGCATGGACAGGGGAGTTACATGTTGCTGACTGGGCACTGGGTAACTATGGTGAGAGATGGAGAAGGATTTGCTGTACAAGTCTTGCCGTCCCAACGACTTGTGTCAATCCTTCCTCTGTATGTACAAGTTCCTCCACTGCTTCTTCCTCCTCAACCTCGTGTGGGTCCTCCACCTCGGCCCAAACCCTGTGTGGTCAGTCCACCCTTCCTTGTAACTGCGCCCAAGGAATCCCACACACCTCCTTACTATGCTGGCAGCAGAGCTCAAGGCCATCAGGCGGTCAAATGTTTACTTTGAAATGTAGGGGAAATGTGAGACACCGCTGAGGAATTGTGGACGGTTAGCTCTGGAGAGTGAGACCGAGTTTCATCAATGGTTGTCTCCACTCAACCAACAGCCAGGGTAGGTCGGGTGCGACAATGATACAGACCAGTCTGCGACCCATCTTCAGGGCAATGTGACACACGTGCCTTGTATGGCTCACGTGTTGAACCTGGTTGTCCAGCAATTTTTAAAACACTATCCCGGCCTACATGGCCTTCTGACCAGGGCACAGTGTAACGCCTGCCTGGATCGACACACTCAGATGGGCTGTAAAGGATAGGCTAGAGGGAAGCCACTCACCAAGCTGGACACCCAGAACCCTGAAACCCTTTAACCCCTATACAGTGATTTGGAATTACACAGGGTCCAAGTTGATCAATACCTGTGGAAGGCTGCAGTTCCAGAGAACAGTAGTCATGCAGGGTAAAAACATTAATTGAGGAAGAGGAACAGAATGGGATGGCCAGGACTTAATCAGAAAACAAACAGAGGTGAAATGCGGATCGGCCAACGAGGTACATAAACAGCAAGCAGGAAAAGTAGTCACAGGTAACAAGCACACAAAATCATAAAACTGAACTGGGGGTAACAGTAACAAGAGGTTCATAGCTTTGTCTGGCAGTGGTCTGCAGACAGGAGGGGCCTAAAAAAGGGTGCGGTGTATTCCCATTGGTTGTAGCTGAATGATGGTACTTCATCTGTGAGATACCCACCACCTACATTCAGCCTGTGGTTCTGCATCTGTCAAGGTAACGCAGCCCAGTGGGTGAGCATAACCTGCGTCCACCTGCGCCGCTGGCATCAACTCCTTTCCCATCATCAGCACTATGCACGAAAGGAACACGTTGTCACCTGGCGACCGGAGTACAAATTGATTGAGTGGACTACGTTGGTGACTTAACAGCCGTGTGCGGCAATGATGCAAACCTGTCTGCGGCCCTTCGTCAGGGCAATGTGACACACGTGCCTTATATGGCTCACGTGTTGAATCTGATTCTCCAGCAATTTTTAAAATACCATCCCGGCCTACATGGCCTTGTGCAACGGGCATGCTGCTATATGCTCACTTTCATTCTTCGCACCCAGCAGCTCAACAACTTTCATCGCTCCTGAAGTCTTAGAGTCTGGCGGTTAAACGCCTGAAATGCGATGTTCCGACACGCAGGAATTTGAATCTGCACATGTTGCAGCGTCTGTGGCAGCACCGCAGAGCCCTACTGAAATACGGTATGACGTATACCCTGGGCTAACTTGATCCAGAGGTGGTGCAGATCATGCTGCTGGAGTGGTGTCAGATCAAGGACCTATGCACCCTTCTACACAGTTTACAAATATCGACGAAGATCTTTAGTACTGGCGATGCCATTCTCAGCGTGACAATTCTGGTCATCTACAAGATGGAGCACACTGTATGCATTATTCGGAGTCAGGTGTTGGTCCAAGAGGAAGGGGAGGAAGTACAGGAGGAGTCATATGCAGAAGGGATAATAAGATCTACAAGGTCCAGACGGTGAGTGGCACCTAGGCGGAAGTCAAGGGACGGTGGGGGAGAGGGATTAACAAGGGGCGCATAGTATCTGCAAAAATTGTTGAGGAAGGTGCAGGAGCCCATGAAGAAATGGAGGACGAACTGGCGATGGGCATGGAAGACTCAGCAGATGAGTGAGAGCTTGCTCACATTTAGGTTGTGCGAGGATGGGGGGAGAGGGCAGAGGAAGGAGGCACGATTCTCACCTCTCTGCCACCAACACACCAAGGACTTGGTCCTCCTGGATGCACAAGACACATAGGCGCCTTCTTGCTGCACTACCTACAACATGACCCTCGGATTGTACGAATTCGAAGTAATGCTAACTACTGGGTTGCCACACTGTTAGATCCCTGGTACAAGACAAAATTTGGTGAAATAATTCCTGCCATAGAAAGGGACGCACGTATACAGGAGTATCTGCAGAAGGTGGTACGGATTCTTAGATCTGCTTTTCCAGTAAACACCAGTGCTGCACAGAGTGAATCTCAACGCTTTGTCATGGATAGGAGGAAATGGTTTTTTACTTGTCCACATCTGAGGGACCGAGGGCTGGCTGCTGTGCTGAGATGGCATTGAGTACGGTGTCCCTGCAGAGTTGCACTTTTGGTCATATACCTAATGAGTTGAAAAAGGACAGATGCTGGTGGAAAGGGGAACAGGTGTGTTGGAAAGGGGAAAAAAGTTTTTGTCCGTGGGTTTGTTGGTTAAGCAAAAGTAACATTTGATGAAAAAAACACCATCTGTTACGGTGGAACTGGCAGATTTGGATAAGGTGGTATATACTATGTTACCACTATATAACGAAAATTAATAAGAAAAGAAAGAGAAAGGTATATATCCCCATCAGCAGTCAATGTCCACCGTGCTCCCAGATGGAAAAGGAGAGGTTGGCAACTGGAAGGTTAGATGGAGGATACAGATCTGTGTGGCTATGAAACTAATAGTTGCCTGAACCGAGTTAGACGCCACTCGGATCTGGAGACTGGGAGCCCTGTTAGCGTCACAGGGTCCACACACCCACCCAGCCCAGGAACTCCCTGTTAACATCACAGGGGCCATTGAGTACGCTGACCGTGTGCATTGGGGCCACACCTGTGGACAGCAGGCGCATCAGCAGCAGCAGGCCTGTTAATGCCACTGGGCTGCACAAGCAGGACTTCTAGGACAGGAGCTGGTCTTAACCGTTCTGCGTTACCAACTGTGGTGGCGGCCTGCATTGACGCCCTATCCCTGCCTACCTCTGGCCTAAAGCCGCAATGGGTTCAAAACATTGAGGTGTGCTCTTTCGGAGCATAATAGAAGACTGCGCACCTCCTTGTTGGCTCCGGCCCGTTTTTTATAACCTTGGTCCGCCCCAAACCAGGGTGGACCACAATACACAAAAGCAGAGTGACACGTCATGAGTGGCATAACTAGCGTCCTATTTGGAACCGCAACTTCAATAATTACCTCATGGCTGCCACGACACAAACACCTCACCAGTTATCGTCTGACCATCAATAATGAGGTGACAAGTCATAGGGGTGGGCCTCTGCAAGCCATTTGGGAGTGGCCTAGCCACATCATCAGGACACCTGATGCCCTGTGGTCTATATGGGCCCCCCACATCAGGGGCAGGGCCAAAGAGTTCATTACCGGACCTAGTCTCTGATGCAGTAAGTGCCTGAGCATGCTCAGTTCCATGAAATACAGTCTCTGAAAAAAGACTATCAACTTTAGCATGGTGTCTAGGCACAAAACAGGACTTAGACCCGGCACGGAATGCAAGTACCTGTGCAAAGAGGCTTTTCGCACTAAGTGTGGGAGCATGCGCTGTATCCCGAAATGAAGACTTAGCCTCAGGAATGGCACAATCAGGCTGAGCATACTCACTAGGCGAAACACTGTAGTTAGGCTGCAGCTGGGGTAAATCGGCACACGCATGCGCACAAGCTGCCTCTCTACACTTAGACGTGGAGGAGAAATTGCTCTTCGTTTGTGGACTTGGAGATGCTGTCTATGAACAGAAGGAAAAGCTAAAGGAAGCATCACTTTCTATCCCTCCGAATTATCAAATGCAGCAATGAATTCCCTGAGTTTGCTATAAAATTAGCGTAGCAAAATGTGCATGAGGGTGTCATGCAGAGGTGCTGCAAATAGATTTGCACCAGTGGGACACTAATGGAAGTCCAACAGGCAGTTCTATGATGCCACTAAATGGCAGTATTTTTTGCTATCATTATAGCTTATTAAAAACAGAGCAGGAGGGTGTCCTGCTCAGGTGCTAGAAATAGCTTTACACCAGTGGGACAATAATGAAATACAACAGCCAGTTCTATGATGCCACTAAATGGCAGTATTTTTTGCTATTATAATAGCTTTTAAAAAGAGAACAGGAGGGTGTCATGCAGAGGTGCTGTAAATAGCTTGACACCTGCACAAATGGAGTACAACAGGCACTTTTTGTATGCCACTAAGTTGCAGCAGTTTTTGCTATTATTATAGCTTTTAAAAACAGAGCAGGAGGGTGTCATGCAGAGGTGCTGTAAATAGCTTGGCACCTGTGGGGCACAAATGGAGTACAACAGCCACTTTTTGTATGCCACTAAGTTGCAGCAGTTTTTGCTATTATTATAGCTTTTAAAAACAGAGCAGGAGGGTGTCATGCAGAGGTGCTGTAAATAGCTTGGCACTAGTGGGGCACAAATGGAGTACAACAGCCACTTTTTGTATGCCACTAAGTTGCAGCAGTTTTTGCTATTATTATAGCTTTTAAAAACAGAGCAGGAGGGTGTCATGCAGAGGTGCTGTAAATAGCTTGGCACTTGTGGGGCACAAATGGAGTACAACAGCCACTTTTTGTATGCCACTAAGTTGCAGCAGTTTTTGCTATTATTATAGCTTTTAAAAACAGAGCAGGAGGGTGTCATGCAGAGGTGCTGTAAATAGCTAGGCACCTGTGGGGCACAAATGGAGTACAACAGCCACTTTTTGTATGCCACTAAGTTGCAGCAGTTTTTGCTATTATTATAGCTTTTAAAAACAGAGCAGGAGGGTGTCATGCAGAGGTGCTGTAAATAGCTTGGCACCTGTGGGGCACAAATGGAGTACAACAGCCACTTTTTGTATGCCACTAAGTTGCAGCAGTTTTTGCTATTATTATAGCTTTTAAAAACAGAGCAGGAGGGTGTCATGCAGAGGTGCTGTAAATAGCTTCACACCTGTGGGGCACAAATGGAGTACAACATCCACTTTTTGTATGCCACTAAGTTGCAGCAGTTTTTGCTATTATTATAGCTTTTAAAAACAGAGCAGGAGGGTGTCATGCAGAGGTGCTGTAAATAGCTTGGCACTTGTGGGGCACAAATGGAGTACAACAGCCACTTTTTGTATGCCACTAAGTTGCAGCAGTTTTTGCTATTATTATAGCTTTTAAAAACAGAGCAGGAGGGTGTCATGCAGAGGTGCTGTAAATAGCTAGGCACCTGTGGGGCACAAATGGAGTACAACAGCCACTTTTTGTATGCCACTAAGTTGCAGCAGTTTTTGCTATTATTATAGCTTTTAAAAACAGAGCAGGAGGGTGTCATGCAGAGGTGCTGTAAATAGCTTGGCACCAGTGGGGCACAAATGGAGTGCAACAGCCACTTTTGTATGCCACTAAGTTGCAGCAGTTTTTGCTATTATTATAGCTTTTAAAAACAGAGCATGAGGGTGTCATGCAGAGGTGCTGTAAATAGCTTGGCACCTGTGGGGCACAAATGGAGTACAACAGCCACTTTTTGTATGCCACTAAGTTGCAGCAGTTTTTGCTATTATTATAGCTTTTAAAAACAGAGCAGGAGGGTGTCATGCAGAGGTGCTGTAAATAGCTTGGCACCTGTGGGCCACAAATGGAGTACAACAGCCACTTTTTGTATGCCACTAAGTTGCAGCAGTTTTTGCTATTATTGTAGCTTTTAAAAACAGAGCAGGAGGGTGTCATGCAGAGGTGCTGTAAATAGCTTGACACCTGTGGGGCACAAATGGAGTACAACAGGCACTTTTTGTATGCCACTAAGTTGCAGCAGTTTTTGCTATTATTATAGCTTTTAAAAACAGAGCAGGAGGGTGTCATGCAGAGGTGCTGTAAATAGCTTGGCACCTGTGGGGCACAAATGGAGTACAACAGCCACTTTTTGTATGCCACTAAGTTGCAGCAGTTTTTGCTATTATTATAGCTTTTAAAAACAGAGCAGGAGGGTGTCATGCAGAGGTGCTGTAAATAGCTTGGCACCTGTGGGGCACAAATGGAGTACAACAGCCACTTTTTGTATGCCACTAAGTTGCAGCAGTTTTTGCTATTATTATAGCTTTTAAAAACAGAGCAGGAGGGTGTCATGCAGAGGTGCTGTAAATAGCTTGGCACTAGTGGGACAATACAAAAGTCCAACAGCCACTTTTTGTATGCCACTAAGTTGCAGCAGTTTTTGCTATTATTATAGCTTTTAAAAACAGAGCAGGAGGGTGTCATGCAGAGGTGCTGTAAATAGCTTGGCACCTGTGGGGCACAAATGGAGTACAACAGCCACTTTTTGTATGCCACTAAGTTGCAGCAGTTTTTGCTATTATTATAGCTTTTAAAAACAGAGCAGGAGGGTGTCATGCAGAGGTGCTGTAAATAGCTTGGCACCTGTGGGGCACAAATGGAGTACAACAGCCACGTTTTGTATGCCACTACGTTGCAGCAGTTTTTGCTATTAATATAGCTTTTAAAAACAGAGCAGGAGGGTGTCATGCAGAGGTGCTGTAAATAGCTTGGCACTAGTGGGGCACAAATGGAGTACAACAGCCACTTTTTGTATGCCACTAAGTTGCAGCAGTTTTTGCTATTATTATAGCTTTTAAAAACAGAGCAGGAGGGTGTCATGCAGAGGTGCTGTAAATAGCTTGGCACTAGTGGGACAATACAAAAGTCCAACAGCCACTTTTTGTATGCCACTAAGTTGCAGCAGTTTTTGCTATTATTATAGCTTTTAAAAACAGAGCAGGAGAGTGTCATGCAGAGGTGCTGTAAATAGCTTGGCACCTGTGGGGCACAAATGGAGTACAACAGCCACTTTTTGTATGCCACTAAGTTGCAGCAGTTTTTGCTAGTATAATGGCTTAGTAACAATGAGTTTGAGTGTGCAATGCAGGCAGACGTGCTGCAAATATCTTTGCACTACTGGGACTATACAGAAGTCCAATAGCCACGTTTAGGATGCCACTAAGTTCACTCAGTGTTTGCTAGTATAATGGCTTAGTAACAATGAGTTTGAGTGTGCAGTGCAGGCAGACGTGCTGCAAATATCTTTGCACTAGTGGGACAATACAGAAGTCCAACAGCCACATTTAGGATGCCACTAAGTTCACTCAGTGTTTGCTAGTATAATGGCTTAGTTACAATGAGTTTGAGTGTGCAGTGCAGGCAGACGTGCTGCAAATATCTTTGCACTAGTGGGACAATACAGAAGTCCAACAGCCACGTTTAGGATGCCACTAAGTTCACTCAGTGTTTGCTAGTATAATGGCTTGGTAACAATGAGTTTGAGTGTGCAAAGGGCAGGAGGGTACAGTGGCAGCGTTGTGGGTCTCTGGGTAGAGGAAAGGAAGCCTGCCTTTCTATCCCTCCTAATGGGGAAATGCAGCGAGGAAATCCCTGACCTTAGCTACACAGACGCTGTCATCTTGTGTAGCTGTTAAAATCTGTTTTCACGGACCTGTCACCTATGGCTCTGACCCTGCCGGTATGAGCCCTTAAAAGGACTGATAGAAAGTGCTATCCCTATTCTGTATAGCGCTGTGTATAGAGCGTACACAGCAGTATTGGCGATAGGAGCTGCGCCAGTGATGACTGACACCAAGGACGCAAAAGGCAGATAATGGCGTGCTGGAGGAAAATGTCCGGTTTTATAATGCAGGGACATGTGACATGGACATCCTATCACACATGCCGTTGCTTCTCTGGCTAAAAGTCCACTTAGCTGTGTGTGTGTCTGGGATTGGCTGACATGCTGGCCCGCCCCACTACACGCGCACGCTTAGGGAAGGAAGACAAGGCAAAAAAAAATGGCGATCGCCATTATCCATACAGCAGTGATCTGAATGCGCTGTTCCCGCACACTATACACTGAAATTTCATAATAGTGTGAGTCACAGAGTGACTTACACTATTACAGCGGAAAGCCAGCTAGGAATTAGCTGGTCTTTTTGCTGCTAGAGCCATTCTCGAACGTATCTAGAACTGTCGAGCTTTAGCAAAAAGCTCGAGTTCTAGTTCGATCTAGAACAGCCCCCAAAATCACTCGAGCCGCGATCTGGAGAACCTCGAACCGCGAACCACGCTCAACTCTAGCCAGTACATCCCTTGTGGTTAAGAAGTGAAAGAAAAAAAATTGTGATTATATCTATATATATACTGTATATATATATATATATATATATATATATATATATATATATATATATATATATATATATATATATATATATATACATATATAAATATATATATATATATATTTGTGATGTACTGGTGTTGACTAGTAGGGCAATCTATCAATACTTTTCAGGTTTCTATTCACTAGACTATGGTGAGTTTGATTGACTATGGTAGATTTCCTGGACTACGTTGGGTCTGTTTGGATTTTTTAAATAAAATGAGCAATGGAGGAAAGTTTCAGGTAGTGTTTACCTTTGTTGGTTATTAAAAATGGAGGGGACCCCACGTCACGTTTTTAATTTAATTGTTTATGTATTTGGTAAATAGCGGTTCAATCCAGCTATTTATTATAATCTCTCTCTATTTTCTATATATTTATCTATCACATATCTATCTGTCTACTATATCTATATATCTATATTTCTATCCTGCTATTATCTTTGCACATCGTTAAGACATAGAATTCATTTATTTCTTGAAGGTATTTATTCTGGCATGTGTCCCATGGATTGTGCACTATGTTACACGGATATCATCTGTGTGCTCTACATTTTTTATATCAAATCTTTTTACTTGAATGTGTCTTTGTGTCTCCTCTGCCAGGAAAAACAGACATATCATCATGAAAATCACATGGACACACAAAGGTGTTAAGGTCACATGAACATGTGTTTCAGATATTTGCCGCTACGCCAGTTTCTCTGTACAGCTTGAATACCAAAAAAACAGTTCCTTAATAAGAATTGTTGTGCAGCTCTATGTAATGATATGAAAATGGATGACCTATAAAGCCTTTTTATAATATTTAGATGTTCACCTATTCTGGTTGAAAAGATCTGCTTGTGTGTCCCATACTGTTTATTGCAAGTGCACTGGATGATATAATAATAATAATAATAATAATAATAATAATAATAATAATAATAATCTTTATTTCTATAGCGCCAACATATTCCGTAGCGCTTTACAATTCAGGAGGATCATATACAAACAAGTAACAGTTATAGAAATACAATATTTAGAGGGGAAAAAAAAATAGTGTATACAAAATACAGTGTATACAAAATACAAAAAAAATACAACCCTGCTCGTGAGAGCTTACAATCTACAATGAGATGGGGGGAGAGGCAAGGTTCAAGTGCTTATTTACAATGACAATCCAACCATCTCACGGAAATGGGGCTGGATAATGGTTTCCTGGACCAGTGGGCCCGAGAGCCTTGAGATGCCTTTGGGTGCCATGGATATATATAACTCCTGTTGTAGAACACATTATGGACTGTTGCATTATGCATCTATTTGACTTAGTTATATCTGTAAAATACATACTGTATGTCTCTTTGTCTCTCAAACTTCCTGGAGCAAGGACACATCCCACATGACATGAAACCTGTGTTCCTTAGATTCTGAACATTTATAGGGGATAATAGGTTTATTTTAGACTGGCAATTTCCCTTCCAATAGCAAGGGCAATTAAGTAGCCAAAATAATTTTATCTTGGCGTAAAATGGACCAGAATTTTGAGTTATTCTCTTAAAAACCAATTGCTGTTATGATATTTGGTAATTATGAGCAACAGTGCAATTAGTTGTAGAATATTGGGTGCAGAAAGTGTTTTTTGATTTGGAACAATAATAGGATTTCTTGCAATTAGCTATAATTCCTTCATGGATTTATTTAGTAATTGTGCATCATAACCAGTGATGAGAAATTGTTTTATTCATGTATGTTGCTTCTAAAAAGAAATGATGTTGTCTATAAAGCATCACCATAATTTAAAGCCCTGCCATATATGACCATTGTTGGTCCCATATTATGACAAGTTGGCTGTAAGGTAATTGATACCAGATATTACTTGCCTCTGAGGTGAAAAAAGTGGCACCTGTGCATTTTGGAAATATGATAATATATAGCTATTGCTTATTGTACACAAAATCAAACTCTTTTTATTTAGAATGTCTTATGATCGGCCATTGTTGGCTAATAGTTCTAGTTATTTAATAAAGTTTTTTGTTAAATTCTGTTTGAGGATTTTGTATGTTATAGAGTTATTTAGTAGATACAAGGATTCATTATCATACAGAGACCAATCCATAATCACATTGCCTCCTTCTTTAACCACCGGGAAAATCATTACATTGTTATTGTCCCGAAAAAAAACTGTTGTTTGTTTTTTTGCATGCTTTTCTTTTGTTGGTGAGGTTTTAAAATAAAAATGTAGTATTGCATTATTTCATTTTTCTAATATTCTCAGTGAAAATATAATAAAAGTGATGAAAGCCTCTAAGTATTCATTTAGGGGATTAAAAAATGACTTAGCAGAGAATATAGGGTAGTGGCAATTACATGAGGTTTTGAAATACCTGTACCAATAGACCTAATGAGATAGTCATTTTTCTTCAAAAAATACATTTTAACACAATATTGCATAGACATTTTTTTAAGACTATTGTAGAAATTAACACTAGAACTACTGAGGTAGTCATTTTGACTACTTTGCACCATGTATTTCTATATAGGTGTCACGAGTCCAGTAGTTCTAGTGGAAAATGGTTGAACTTCTATATATGTCCTCCATACAGACAGACAGCAGCTGCAGAACTACAAGGCTCAGCAAACTCAATCCAGGACTGTATGCAGGAGTTTTTTGCCCCTCAAAAAATTATGTGGCCTTCGCCATATTTTTATATGCTAGCCAGGTACAGCTGGCACCTACGAGCTGCCCTCAACCCCCAGCTGCCTATTTGTACCCGGCTGGGAACCAAAAATATAGGGAAGCCTTTTTTTATTATTTCATGAATTTCATGAAATAATTAAAAAACAAATGACGTGGGCTTCGCCATAATTTTGTGTCCAGCCAGGTACAACTAGGCAGCTGGGGATTGGAATCCACAGCACAGGTTGGCCTGAGCTTTCTGGGCCCCTCTGCTGCGAATTGCAGTCCGCAGCCGCCCCATAAAATGGTGCTTTCATAAAAGCACCATCTTGTGGCGCTGTATCCAACTTTTCCAGCTGCCCTGGTGACAGGTGGCTTGCTGGATAATAATGGGGTTAGGGCTAACTGTATATTATCAACTGGCCCTAAGCCCGAAATTCATGGTGTCACGCCAATATTAGACATGGCCACCATGAATTTCTAGTACCGATAAAAAGAACCACAACACACAGAATTTTTTTTGTATTATAAATAAAACACAACACAATTAGTGACTCCATCTTTATTGAAATAAAGAACCCCCCTCCGCAGTATTTCTGGGTCAAGGGTTCCGCGCCGTCTAATCCAGATCCAATATCATCTGATCGGTTTGCTGGAAGGCAAAGCGATCAGATGATGTGTCAGGTTCAAGGGCCTTCATCACATGACACAGCAGCTGATTGTATAAACGGCTTTTATACAATCAGCTGATGCATCAGTTAAAAAAAAAACAAAACAAACTACACACTTCAGTGCAGACTCCTGTCCGACAGCAGCACCTGATAGTTTAGCTGGGAGGTAAAAAGCCGGCCTCACCGCTCGACTTATAGTGTCAGCTGATTCTGTCAGGTGACCGCATCAGCTGATTATCGCCAGGTCTGAGAAAGAGAGGAGAAAAAGAAGAGAGCGAGAGAAAGAAGAGAAGAGAGAGAGAAAGAGAGAAAAAAGAGAGAGAAGAGAAAGACGAGAAAGTAGAGAAAGAAGAAAAAGAAAGGAGAGAGAGAAAGGAGAGAATGAAAGGAGAGAGAGAAAGGAGAGAGAGAAAGAGAGAGAAAGGAGAGAAAGAAAGGAGAGAGAGAAAGGAGAGAGAGAAAGAGAGAGAGAAAGAAAGGAGAGAGAGAAAGAAAGGAGAGAGAGAAAGATAGAGAAAGAGAAAAAAGAGAGAGAAAGAAGCGAAAGAAGAGAAAGAGAGAAGGAAGAGACAGAGAAAGAGAGAAAGAAGAGAAAGAAAGAAGAGAGACAGAGAAAGAGAGAAAGAAGAGAGAGAAGAGAAAGAGGAGAAAGAAGAGAAAGTAGAGAAAGAAGAAAAAGAAAGGAGAGAGAAAGAAGAGAATGAAAGGAGAGAGAAAAAGGAGAGAGAGAAAGAAAGGAGAGAAAGAAAGGAGAGAAAGAAAGGAGAGAGAGAAAGGAGAGAGAGGAGAGAGAGAGAGAGAAAGAGAGAGAGAAAAAGGAGAGAAAGGAGAGCGAGAAAGAAAGGGTTGAGAGAAAGGAGAGAGAGAAAAAAAGAGAGAGAAAGAGACAAAGAGAGAAAGAAGAGAGAGAAGAGAAAGAGGAGAAAGAAGAGAAAGAAAAGAAAGAAAGGCGAGAAAGGAGAGAAAGAAAGGATAGAGAGAAAGGAGAAAGAGAGAGAAAGGAGAGAAAGACAGGAGAGAGAGAAAGGAGAGAGAGAGAAAGGAGAGAGAGAGAGAAAGGAGAGAGAAAGGAGAGAAAGAAAGGAGAGAGAGAAAGGAGAGAAAGAAAGGAGAGAATGAAAGGAGAGAGAGAGAAAGGAGAGAGAGAAAAAGGAGAGAAAGAGGGAGAGAAAGAGAGAGAAAGAAAGAAGAGAGCAAAAGGAGAGAGAGAGAGGAGAGAAAGAAAGGAGAGAGAGAAAGGAGAGAAAGAAAGGAGAGAGAGAAAGCAGAGAAAGAAAGGAGAGAAAGAAAGGAGAGAGAGAGAGAAAAGAGAGAAAGAAGAGAGAGAAGAGAAAGAGGAGGAAGAAGAGAAAGAAGAGAAAGAAAGGAGAGAAAGAAAGGAGAGAGAAAGGAGAGAAAAAGAGAGAGAGATAGAAAGGAGAGAGAGAAAGGAGAGAGAGAAAGGAGAGAGAGAAAGAAAGGAGAGAGAGAAAGGAGAGAGAGACAGGAGAGAGATAGAGAGAGAGAGCTAACAGCTGATGTCCGGTTCCTCCCTTCAGTGCATAATTAAATTATAATTATCAATATATTATAAATATAATTTAAAATTAAAAATAATAAAAAAAAAATGTTTTACCGGGTCTAGAACTGTTGACCTCACGCTCACCTAAGAAGACCTTATGCTTCTTAGGTGAGCACTCTATCCACTCAGCTATTTCCTCTAATATGAAAGATAGGCAGATTTGGTAATCTTGAAGTCTGGATTGCTGAAGTCTCAGCTGACCATGTGATTCACTTGATTGTACGAGCATTCGCGTTCTGTAGAAGAGATGATAGTATCGTGTGGACTACGTCGGACCCGGAGGGGTATTGGAGGATTTTAATAAAATGGTGAAACTGTGTTTTTTTGTCTTTTATTCCAAATAAAGGATTTTTCGCCGTGTGTGTTTATTTACTTTCACTTTATAAATAGATAATAATTATGATTTAAAATTAAAAATTTAAAAAAAATAAATAAATTCTTTATCAGGACCGGAACCAGAACTCCTGACGCTATGCTTCTTAGGCGCTTTGTCCACTAGTCTAGTGCCTCCAATGATATAGATAGGCAGTAGTGATGAGCGAGTACCAAAAAGCTCGGGTGCTTAAGGCTCGGGCCGAGCATCCCAAGATACTCGTGTACTCGGCCCGAGCACCGAGCCCAATGTTATCCTATGGGAGACCCGAGTATTTTTGTGAAATCACCCCCGGCAGCATGTAGAAACCAGAAAACTGTAAATTAAAAAAAAAAAATGTGCGTGTGTGTGTAAGCGTGCATATATATATATACACGCGGAGTGGAGTGCGGGAGGGGCCGTAGCCGAGCGGGGAAGTGTCGGGCTAAAGGCACGGTCACGCTGTGCGGGCTGGCCAATCACTGCAATTCCACAACAGGGCTGTGGCATTGCAGTGGTCTGCCAGCCAATCCCTGCATAAGGGATGGCTGTAAAAAGAGCGCCAACATGAAGACCACGAGTATAGCACGAGTATCGCGAGATTACTCGGTCCCCGCCGAGTAGCCCGAGTACATTGATACTCGTGCGAGTACCGAGTAGTAACAAGCATACTCGCTCATCACTAATAGGCAGCTTTGATAATCTTGAAGTCTGCAGTGCTGACTGAAGTCTCTGCTAACCACGTGAGTCACTTCATTGCTACGGTGCCACTACATCTTTAGGGAGCAGAGCTGACAATGTTGTGTGGATTACTTCGGACCTGGAGGGGTATTTTTGAGATTAATAAAGGGGTGAACCAGGGTGTTTTTTGTCTTTTATTCCAAATAAAGGATTTTTCGTGGTGTGTGTTTCTTTACTTTAACTTTCAGTTTAGTCATAAAAGGTATCTTGGGAAGACGCCTGGCATGATTAAACTCATTATTACCCCGATTGCCACCGCACCAGGGCAATTCAGGATGAGCCGGGTAGAGTCCCACGGGACTGTCTCATCTAATGGATGCGGCTATTCCGGCCAGCTGCTGGGTGGTATTGTTAGGCTGGAGGGCTCCCCATACTGTGGCACTCCCCATCCTGACAATACCAGCCTCCAGCCGTGCAGCTTTATCCAGGCTGGTATCAAATATGGGGGAAACCGCATTTTTTTTTTTTAATTTATTTATTTTACTGCACGATATAGACCCGCCCGTCGGCGGCTGTGATTGGTTGCAGTGAGACAGCTGTCACTCAGCTTGGGGACATGTCTGACTGCAACCAATCATATGCGCCGGTGGGCAGGGAAAGCACGGAATAACTAATTGGCTAATGAAGCGGCAGCCATTTTCTAAAGAGGAAAAGACACCGCAGATTTGTGACAGACGTGGAGCGAGATGCACGTGATCAGTGAGTAGGAAAGGGAGAGGGATTGTGCTTGGGACGCAGGACACATGCAGATAGCAACATGTGCACATAGCCTTACTGTGAAAAGCCATGTTTTTGGTGATCGAACCGTTCTCGAACGTAACTCGAGCTGTCGAGCTTTTAGCAAAAAGCTCGAGTTCGAGTTAGATCTCGAGCACCCCCCAAAATCACTGGAACATGAAATTGGTGAACCTCGAACATCGCTCATCCCTAGTAATTAATGTTTTTCTTTTTGGGAACGTTTCCTGCTCTTTTATCTTTTCTAGTTTTTTTGTGAAGACCTTGAAAAAAATCCCATTTAATTTGGGTTTGCAGATTAGAGCGGGTTCTTTAATTGATTAGTGTTTTGTGAGGGGTTTCATTTTCAAATTTGTGTTGGACTGCCTATTGACATAAACAGAATCTTAATTAGGTCTTTGATTTCAACTTTTTGGCCATATGCCTAGTTCACACTTAGGAAGTGCGGTAAATTTCTGTTTATTTTTTATGGAAAAATAATTGTTGCAGAAAGGGGAACAAATTTATAAATGTATCTTAGTAGTCTTTTAAGGTAAAAAAATGATAAAAATATGAAAAACAGTCACACATGTTCCTTATCTTATTACCAATATTGCATGATATTTTCAAAAAAATGTTTATTGTTAAAATAACATTTAAGCCAAATATATCACAAAAACAATATAAATATCTAAATGAGAAAAAAAATTACAGTTCTTTAATCAACATGTATGAAAAAAACAACATTGTAGGAAGTCGGGAACAGGGATAATTTTACTAATATTGAACTGGTTAAGAAGCACAACACACTTTTTATACTACAGTATATGTCATGGGCCACAGTAAGTTTCTTAAAGACTATTACATGTACATTACCAACCTCAGATACTCACAAGATCTCCTTCTCTACTCCTCTCTTATCTGCTCTTCCCACAATTGCGTACAAGATTTCTCCCGTGCCTCCCCCATACTCTGGAATGCTCTAACTCAGCATATCCCTCAGCATATTCCCTACCGTGGAAAGTTTCAAAAGGAACCTGAAGACCCATCTCTTCCAACATGCCTACAACCTAAAATAACCCTCAGTCCAGTACACTATTGCGCAACCATCTCTGTCCTCACCTATTGTACCATCACCCATTCCCTGTAGACTGTGAGCCCTCGTGGGCAGAGTCCTCTCTCCTCCTATACCAGTCTGTTTTGCATTGTTATTGATTGTTGTACGTATACTGTCTTTCACTTGTAAAGCGCCATGGAATAAATGGCGCTATAATAATAAATAATAAAAATAATTACCAATCGCATACTACAGGCTAAAGCACACTACATATTGGAGTGCATTCTCATTCTTTGTTCTCAAATGGGAGCTGTCATCATAACCATTATCACCATTACAAACATGGTGTACAGTAGGATAATATGTCTCATTTACCATATTTACTACTAGATCATAGGAATTGATTCAGGGAAAGATAGAATCCCTCATTCTTACTCCACCACTAATTAGGAGAATAGAAAGAGAAAGGAAGCCTTAGACTACTAAACTAAATATAAAGCAAATGAATTGTGTGAGATCTGGTTGGCATATCAAAATTTAGGATAAAAAGCATCTGCACCTAAAAAGAAAGTCTCTTAAATTACATATATATTTTTTAAAAAACACAAATGTATACTCAAATAATTATTAACAACACAATTGTTTCTATTTTACAATTCTTAATATTTTTTAAATATTTACTTTAGAGATTATTCATAATCATAGTAATGTTGATAGGGCTAAACTTATAATAAGATCCCAAGACTTTAACGTGAAAAGTACCTATGAGTTATTTATAAGGACATTGTAAATGTCTGTTAAAAGTGATTTCCTTTGTGTCTCAAGGTAGCTATATACTCAGGTTGTACAAGAGATTTGTATCTTTCATTATTGACTATGCAGACAATAATTTAATTATTACATGCTAACCCACACATTGTGAAAGTCCAGCAGGGTTTAGAGCCTGAAGGTAAGTCCACTTATGGCTTTTCAGTGTTGCAATTTGTACACTCACGGTGCGTTAACATTCTAAATTTGTTATTGTGTTGATTTTGTGTTAGTTTATTTCATTAACTACAGTATAATTACTCCATGGGGTATAGGAAGAAACAACTATACCATTGAAAAGTGAAATATTTCAAAGAGTTTATATACTTATAAAATAGGAATAGGAAAATTAAATTAAATACCATCCTTGGATAATTATATAGATAATACATTATATAAATATATTAAATTAGACAGACTGGGCAAAACCTAAATATTAAATGTTTTTTAAGACCCAATGGAAAATATATCTTTATAGTTTAATTAATAAGCTAGCTCTGTGCCTTGAGGTCAAACTGCAAGAATTAATCACAACACACAGTTCATACTGGCTGCAAGAGTACAAGAGTACGGCATGTTATAGACTTTTTTTTATTTATGGTTATCTTCCATCCATTTCATTTCCTCTGTATTTTGTCTCGAATGTGCAATACGGAGATCAATAAATAAATATAATAAAAAAAGACAAGAAGTAATCTCATAAAGATTGCCTTGTTATCTATGACTACTATACTCTACTGTTATCTTGCACCTATGCAACAAGTACAGATCTGTCAATGTATTTAAAATGTACTGTACCTTTGGCAATTTTTAGTCCTAATTGCAATATATAACTGTATTAAATAATAGAGCAGGGTTTTTTGACAATCTAATTCACACATACAATGGTATTGAAACATGAGCTTCTTAAACTGTTTCTTTAACTTTGAATAATATTGTCTATTTTTTTATATTTCTTTCTTTTGTTTGTAGTTTATGATTATCCCAAAAAACAAATGTAAGTAAAACAAATTGTTTTTAAAATTTTCAATCTTATTTGGTCTTTAAATCTTTATGGTTTAATTATATAATTTACAGCAGTGTGAACATTAAGTAGTTTGCTATCTATATTTTTTGATTAACGATTATAAGGCTACTGTTAGAGTCTGCATTGATTGCATAGTGATGAGCGAGCACTACCATGCTTGGGTGCTCAGTAGAGTTGAGAGCGGTTCGCGGTTCGAGGTTCTCCAGTTCTAAGCTTGAGTGATTTTTGGGGCTGTTCGAGATCGAACTAGAACTCGAGCTTTTTGCAAAAGCTCGATAGTTCTAGATATGTTCGAGAACGGTTCTAGCAGCAAAAAGCAGGGCTTTTTACAGCTACAGTGTGCAGGAGCCATCGCTGGCAGCCTGCCACAAGCTGGTAACCAAGATAAACATCGGGTATCCAAGCAAAGCGCTTTGGTTAGTAACCCGATGTTTATCTTAGTTACGTGCAGGAAGCCCACACTTCCCCGCTCAGCTCGCTCCGCCCCCTCCTGCCCGCGGCATGTAGACATACATACACACACACACACACACACACACACACACACACACCCCGCTCGGCTTACCTGCGGTGATGAAGTCCCGCCATCCCGACCTCAGCGCTGTCACTGTCCTCCATGGCCGCCGCTTGTCACATCACCTCTCGCTTCCGACCCGAGACTGACTAGCGGTGACGTCACGGACCTCTCGCGATACTTGGTGTGAAGGCGCCGGTCATTGAACTCAGTGAAAGGGGCTGTCAGTGTGCTGGAGATCAGCGCAGGTAATGTACCTCGCTGACAGCAGCACTTGTCATGCCCTGCAGTGACCTGGGCTGACCCATTGATGCTCAGGTCACTGCATTGCTCTCCCAGCCAATGGGGAACATTCTGCTCTTCATTGACCGGGACAGTGTGGATCGTCATGGCAACCCCTTGGATTACACCACACCTGGATTTGTTTTTCATTCTAATAAATTGGTTAAAGAGGGAATGTTTTGGGGAGTGTTTTTTCAAATAAAAATGTGTTTGTCGTCTATTTTTTTTTATTACTGACTGGGTTGGTGATGTCGAGTATCTGATAGATGCCTGACCTCACCAACCCCAGGGCTTGATGCCAGGTGACATTACACATCTGGTATTAACCCCATATATTACCCCGTTTGCCACCGCACCAGGGCGCGGGATGAGCTGGGGCGAAGCACCAGGATTGGCGCATCTAATGGATGTGCCACTTCTGGGGCGGCTGCGGCCTGCTATTTTTAGGCTGGGTAAGAAATCTGTGGAGAGAAAAGCGCATATAGGGTCTTACCCCAGTATATAAGGGGTGGGAGGAGGGTGAAACTACTCACCAGATGTCGTTGTGAGAGTCACAACAACTGTATTCGCATGTAGAATCTGATCCAAGGCTGCAGCCACCCAATTGGCAGATAACAGAGAGCAAAAGAGAAGGGTGTTTGATACTGCGCCAAAGCATCACAGGAACAGATGTTTAGATTAATGCATCTTTATTTCATCCAGGTCTACGCGTTTCCGGAGCCACTGCCCCCTTCCTCAGGACCGTCAGGAAAGACAAAACATCAAATCTGTCTTTTTAAAAGCTTGTCTCGAGGGATGACTTTCAATAGATCGCAGCGAGGGGAGCTGCTCTGCTACGTACGAAACCCCGAGACAGAAGCAGGTCGTCTACGAATGATTTAGCACCGGGTTCCCAGCGAAACTTGCGGTGCGCTCCGGGAGAGAGGCGGCGGGGCTTCCGGCCGCTCTCCGGTCCACGGGGCGTGCGGCGTTACTCGCCGAGGGCGCGGGGGCCCCCGGCTATCCCTGGCCGGGATGGGCTCCTCGGCACTGAGGTATCGTCACGTTTAGGGGGGATTCTGACTTAGAGGCGTTCAGTCATAATCCCACAGATGGTAGCTTCGCCCCATTGGTTCCTCAGCCAAGCACACGCACCAAATGTCTGAACCTGCGGTTCCTCTCGTACTGAGTCAGATTTGATGTTTTGTCTTTCCTGACGGTCCTGAGGAAGGGGGCAGTGGCTCCGGAAACGCGTAGACCTGGATGAAATAAAGATGCATTAATCTAAACATCTGTTCCTGTGATCCTTTGGCGCAGTATCAAACACCCTTCTCTTTTGCTCTCTGTTATTTTTAGGCTGGGGAGAGTCCAATAACCATGGACCTCCCTAGTCTGAGAATATCAGGCCCCAGCTGTCTGCTTTACCTTGGCTGGTGATCCAATTTTGGGGGACCCCTACGTGTTTTTTTTTTAAATTATTTATTTAATTTAAAATAACAGCGTGTGGTGCCCTCAGTTTTGGATTACCAGCCAAGGTGAGGTTGCCAGCTGTGGTCTGCAGGCTGCAGCCGTCTGCTTTACCCTAGCTGGCTACAAAACTAGGGGGAACCCTACGTCATTTTTTTTTTCATTTTTTTGGCTAAATACAAAGCTAAGCACCCCTTAGTGCCACATGAAAGGCACCAAAGGGTGCTCCACTTTTTCTCCATTTTTTCTCCACTTTTTCTACATTTTTTCTCCACTTTTTCTCCATTTTTTTCTCCATTTTTTCTCCACTTTTTCTCCACTTTTTCTCCACTTTTTCTACATTTTTTTCTCCACTTTTTCTCCACTTTTTCTCCATTTTTTTCTCCACTTTTTCTCCACTTTTTCTCCAATTTTTCTCCACTTATTCTCCACTTATTCTCCACTTTTTCTCCACTTTTTCTCCACTTTTTCTCCACTTTTTCTTCACTTATTCTCCACTTTTTCTCCACTTTTTTCTCCATTTTTTTCTCCACTTTTTCTCCACTTTTTCTCCACTTTTTCTTCACTTTTTCTCCATTTTTTTCTCCACTTTTTCTCCACTTTTTCTCCACTTTTTCTCCTTTTTTTCTCCACTTTTTCTCCACTTTTTCTCCATTTTTTTCTCCACTTTTTCTCCACTTTTTCTCCACTTTTTCTCCACTTATTCTCCACTTATTCTCCACATTATCTCCACTTTTTCTCCACTTTTTCTCCATTTTTTTCTCCACTTTTTCTCCACTTTTTCTCCACTTTTTCTCCATTTTTTCTCCATTTTTTCTCCACTTTTTCTCCACTTTTTCTCCACTTTTTCTCCACTTTTTTCTCCACTTTTTCTCCATTTTTTCTCCATTCTTTTTCTATGGTCGGTCTACCCATTAGCTCTGCCATGCATACTGTAGCTCTACACCTACTGCACATGTTACTTTATGATTGACATCTCTTTCGTACCAGAGCTGTCTAAGTCTACTCTGACCCCATATTTGTCATTACTATATTGTCCTTGTACTGTATTATGACATTTGTATCATGTGTTTCATTTCTTGCTGTGTTGCAATTTTTTTGCTGCATCCCAATTGTACCTCTACATTGTTCGAGTTTATGTTATTGTTCTCTCACTCTTATGTGATACTGATTATTGTCATTTTTCATAATTACATGCAGATAAGTCCAATCTGACGAAGGCTCAGGCCGAAACGTCATTTGTAACTTGTTTTGGACAAAAACATATATGCTTATGAAAAAATTTTTTTTCTTAATACGGACCAATAAAGAGTGATTTTGCATTACTATCCGTTGTGACTTACTGACTTAGACTGGGAGATTTAGAGTGCCGAGGTTACTCACTAATTTTATCTATTATTACCTCTGAGCACCTATAGACCAGTGAGCAGAGCTTCCTCTACAGTAGTTCTCCTGATTAGGCATGCCCTTACCTCATGAGCAGGGCATTGCAGCTTTGGTAGCAACCATTACGACATGGACTCTGCTGCTGTGGACCCGAGAAGAGTGAGTGCAGATTCATTGCACCCACACTCCTCACATGAAGGGTCCGCACTCCTAGAAAATGGGGGATACGTTCCCTGAGTGTCTCCCCCCCATATTCTAGACGGTCCAGAGTCGTCGTGGGACCCCTTTATTTTTTTTCTTACAATAAATTGGTGAAAGAGGAAATGTTTTGGGGACTGTTTTTTCAAATAAATTTCTTTTGTCGTTTTTTTTTTTTTTTGTTAGTACTGACAGTTTATGATGTTGAGTATCTAATAGACGCCATGACATCACAAACTGCTGGGCTTGATTTCAGGTTACTTTACAGCTAGTATCAACCCGATTTATTACCCCGTTTGCCACTGCACCAGGGCACGGGATGAGCTGGGGTGAAGCGCCAGGATTGGCGCATCTAGTGGATGCGCCACGTCTGGGATGCCTGCGGCCTGCTATTTTTAGGCTGTGAAGGCCCAATAACTATGGACCTTCCCACCCTGAGAATACCAGACCACAGCTGTCCGCTTTACCTTGGCTGGTGATCCAATTTGGGGGGGACCCTACTTTTACTGTGTAATTATTAATATTTATAAAATAATTATAAAAAAGAGCCTGAGGGGACCTCCACATTCGATCCCCAACCACGGTAAAGCTGCCAGCTGTGGTTTTCAGGCTACAGCCGTCTGCTTTACCCTAGCTGGCTATCAAAAATGGGGGGACCCAACGTCATTTTTTTTTAACTATTTTTTAAATAGAAAAAATTAATGGGCTTCCCTGTATTTTGATTGCCAACCAAGGTAACGGCAGGCAGATGGGGGTGGCAACCCATAGCTGTCTGCTTTATCTGCGCTGAGAATCAAAAATACCGCAGAGCGCTACGTCATTTTTTTAAAGATTTATTTTTACAGCACTGTGATGTCCAGCAATCAAAATACAGGGAAGCCCATTTTATTTTTAGTTATTTAAATAAATAATTTAAAAAAATATATATGGGCTCCCGCTGCATTTTTTGTATTGCTAGCTAAGGGTAATCCAATCAGCTACTGACTGCTAACCCCCACTGCTTGGTGTTACCTTCACTGGCAATGGAAAATCCAGGGAAGCATTTTTTATTTTTTTTTGCCAAAAAACTACAAAAAAAGGACGTGAGCTTCGCCATATTTTTGTATGCTAGCCAGGTATAGCAGGCAGGTGCTGGAAGAGTTGGATACAGCGCCAGAAGATGGCGCTTCTATGAAAATGCCATTTTCTGAGGCGGCTGCAGACTGCAATTCGCAGCAGTGGGGCCCAGAAAGCTCAGGCCAACCTGTGCTGCGGATTCCAATCCCCAGCTGCCTAGTTGTACCTGGCTGGACACAAAAATGGGGCGAAGCCTACGTCATTTGTTTTCTAATTATTTCATGAAATTCATGAAATAATAAAAAAAGGGCTTCCCTTTATTTTTGGTTCCCAGCCGGGTACAAATAGGCAACTGGGGATTGGGGGCAGCCGTACCTGCCTGCTGTACCTGGCTAGCATACAAAAATATGACGAAGCCCACATAATTTTTTCAGGGGGCAAAAAAATTCTGCGTACAGTCCTGGATGGAGTATGCTGAGCCTTGTAGTTCTGCAGCTGCTGTCTGTCTGTATGGAGAAGAGCAGACAGCAGCTGCAGAACTACAAGGCTCAGCATACTCCATCCAGGACTGTATGCAGAAGTTTTTTGCCCACCAAAAAAATGACGTGGGCTTCGCCATATTTTTGTATGCTAGCCAGGTACAGCAGGCAGCCACGGGCTGCCTCCAACCCCCAGTTGCCTATTTGTACCCGGCTGGGAACCAAAAATATAGGGAAGCCCGTTTTTTTTAATTATTTCACTTATTTCATGAAATAATTAAAAAACAAATGACGTGGGCTTCGCCCCATTTTTGTGTCCAGCCAGGTACAACTAGGCAGCTGGGGATTGGAATCCGCGGCATAGGTTAGCCAGAGGTTTCTGAGCGCCTCTGCTGCGAATTTCAGTCCGCAGCCGCCCCAGAAAATGGCGCTCTCATAGAGGCGCCATCATCTGGCGCTGTATCCAACTCTTCCAACAGCCCTGGAGCCGGGTGGCTTGTTGGGTAATCATGAGTTAATACTGGCTTTGTTTTACTAGCCAGTATTAAGCCAGAGATTCTTAATGTCAGGCACGTTTGACTCGGCCATTAAGAATCTCCAATAAAGGGTTAAAAAAAACACCACACAGAGAAAAAATACTTTAATAGAAGTAAATACACAGACACATTAGAGACTCCATCTTTATTACCCCCTGTCAGCTCTCCACGATCCTGCTCTTCTGTCTTCTTTCTTTCTAGTGTAGTAGTAGTGACGATTGTAGTGAGGAGGATGATGTGCACCAGCCCATCATGGGCTGGGGCATCTCATCCTCACTACAATCCTCACTAGTGTAGTAGTAGTGACGATTGTAGTGAGGAGGATGATGTGCACCAGCCCATCATGGGCTGGGGAACCTCATCCTCAGTACAATCCTCACTACAATCGTGAAGCAGCGTGCAGCCTTCACTCCGTGAGTGATCAGTTCTGGCTGTCAGCGGTAACAGCGGTAACGCTGACAGACGCGTTACCATAGCAACGGTGCTCTCGGAGCCGCGGTTAGCGGTGACGTTACCGCTAACTGCGTTGCTATGGCAACGGTGATCTCCGTTAATGACCGGCTGTGTCAGCCGGTCCCTAACGGAACGGGGAGTCGACCGTGTGCTAGAGCATGTCGCCGGTACACGGCGATACACATATGTGCACCGTGTACCGGAGAGATGCACTCGCAGGTCCTACATGACGTGTCATAGTCATGTGACCAGTCTGTAGCCAATGAGATAATAGCCACGTGACTGGTCACATGGCTATTTTGACGTCACGATAGGTCCTGCATCTCTGCTGGCAGTGCAGGTCACCAGGAGGATTCAGCGATCATCGGATGGAATAGCGGCAGGAGACAGAGTGCAGAAGGGATCGCGAGGACCGGTAAGTGTTATGGCAATGTTTATTAACTGTTTGTGTACATTTATAATGCATTTTTATGTGTTTGTGATTGCCTCCCATTATAGCCTATACGTTCGAGTTTGGTTCGTCGAACGTTCGACGAACCGAACTCGAACGGGACCCCCGTTCGGCGAACCGACCTCGAGCCGAACCGGGACCGGTTCGCTCATCTCTAGTGCTCAGTACTCATAACGAGTATTTTGATGCTCAGTTGGGTGCAACATGGGTACTCGATTATAAGGGAAGTTAATGGGGAACTCAAAAATTATTCCAGAAGATTTCCTGGAGAAATACTCAAGTTTCCCATTGACTTCTATTATACTCAGGTACTTGAGTCGCATTCATCCAAGCATCAAAGTGCTTGCTGCAAGTAGCGAGAACCTGAGCATAGTAGTGCTCGCTCATTACTAATGACTTATCCCATGCACCAGTATTTACGGTGTAATAGCTGCTGTGTAAACTTCTTTATAGTCCCACTGATTCAGTAGAGTGAAGGAACCATATCTTATAAATTTCCCTAAGAATTATCAACTCACATTTGTCAATGCATCTATATATGCAGAGCGGCTTTGGTATTGTACACTATATCATTTACTTGAAAAGGCTGATCTATAGAATGAACAATCACTTGGAAGGAGGGATGTAGTTCAGTAGTGAAAAGGTAAAAACAATTTTTTCTCTTTGTCAATATCGTTTTTTGAAATATACTGTATTTTTCGCTTTATAAGACGCACCTTTGTTCCCCCAAATTTTTGGGGAAAGTAGGGGGTGCGTCTTATAATCCGAATATACGGGGGGGTGTATATATATATATATATATATATATAAATACACACTACAGAGTCCAGGGGAGGTGGGGGCAGCTCTGGAGCACTGCTGGGGGCTGGTGATAGCTGCGGGTGGCAGCGTTTGATCGCCTGCTCCCGCTCATATAATATGCACAGCTGCTGTCCATCACCATGGTGCTGAAACTGCACCGCGGCAAAGGGCTGGGGCAGCGGCGTATATTATATCTGCCTGTGCCCTCCTTTGATCGCACATGCCCCTTCTGTGTTAGATATGGCCCCCATACTGCTGCCCGTAGTAAAATAAAACACTCTTTACTTACCCCCTCCAGCGTGTCTCCCTAGTCTCCCTCCTGCCGCTGTGATCTTGCACGCAGAGATGATATTACTCTGTCGTGTCGATCACATGACTGGCCGAGAACAGGAAATGCAGGAGGCCGGAGCTCAACCCCAAGGAGGGAGTCACGAGACAGGACAGTGCTGGAGAATGTAAGGAAAGAGTTTATTTAACTAAAAGCAGCAGCATGGGGGCGATATTTAACACAGGGTGCTTTGTGCCAGCCACAGGGGGCCATGTGCATCCACAGGGGGCCATGTGCAGCCATGGGGCCGTTTGCAGCCACAGTGGGTTGTGTGCCAGCCACAGGGGGCCATGTGCAGCCACAGAGGGCCATGTGCATCCACAGGGGGCCATGTGCAGCCACAGTGGGCCAAGTGCAGCCACAGTGGGCCGTGTGCCAGCTACAGGGGGCCGTGTGCACGCACAGTGGGCCATGTGCCAGCCACAGTGGGCCGTGTGCCAGCCACAGGGGGCCATGTGCATCCACAGGGGGCCATGTGCAGCCAAAGTGGGCCATGTGCAGCCACAGTGGGCCATGTGCCAGCCACAGGGGGCCATGTGCATCCACAGTGGGCCATGTGCCAGCCGCAGTGGGCCATGTGCCAGCCACAGTGGGCCGTGGGCCACCCGAAGTGGGCCGTGTGCCTGCCACAGTGGGCCGTGTGCCAGCCACAGAGACCGTTTGCCAGCCACAGAGGACATGTGCCAGCCATAGAGGATGTGTGCCAGCCATAGGGGACATGTGGCATCAATAGGGGATGTGTGCCAGCACAAGGGGGCTATATTCAATATAAGGTGGCCATATCCAGATTAAGGGGCTAAGTTTAGGATGGGGGCTATGAGGGACATATACCCTATATGATTTGTTAGACGGACACTGGCATTATAAGACAGACCCCATTTATTAAAAAATTCTCTATTCCTTCACCAAATTTGGGGGTGCGTCTTATAATCAGGTGCGTCTTATAAAGTGAAAAATACGATACTTCTCCAGTCACAAATTGATGGCTTCAGCTAAGTATAGGTTAATAATGTACACTCCCATAAAATAATTTAAGACAAAACCTAACTCAATTAATATTTGAATAATAAAAATAACATTATTGAAATGGGTGGAAGATGGGATGAGTGGGTCATCAATAGAGATGTTGAAGTTCCCATGATGAGAGTGGGGATGTCACAGGATAGAATTGAGGAAGTCAAGTTGCAAAGTGATCAAGGAACTGACGGGGGGAGCCTGGAGGGCGATACACAACTGCCACTCGCAGGGAGAATAGTTTGAAGAGTCTAATGGTGTGGACTTCAAAGGATGAAAACATAAGTGAGGGTACTGATGGGATGACCTTAAACGCACACTGGGATGAAAGGGCAGACCAAAACATCCACCTGGTCTGTTCTCAAGTCTGGGGGTATGTGAGACTTGTAGCCCACCATATGAGAGTGGCAGCAGCGGTAGTGTCAGACTGCTGGATCCAGGTTTCTGTAAGAGCAAGAAGTTTAAGGGAGTTGGAGAGGAAGAAGTCTTGAATGTAGAGGAGTTTGTTGCACACTGACCATGAATTCCATAGAGCACAATTAAAAGGGACACGAGAGGATGAGCACTGGATATTGATAAGATTGCCAGGGTTTTTATGTGTTGCAGGATAAGAGCTATATGTACTAAAGGATGGGGGGCCGGAGTTGGGGGAAATGTCACCAGCGACTAGGAGAAGGAGGAAAAAGAGAAAGAGCAGGTGGTTCAGTGATTTGTGTGAGCGTTTTGTGCGCTGTGTGGGAGTAGTGGATGGTTTGAAGTGGTTGAAAAATGTCAGTAAGACCTTAATGTTGTACATGGGAGAGGGAAGGAGAGAAAAGCTGATACTGAGAGAAGGCCCAGAATGTGTGAGGGCAGTATAGGTGAGTGAGGGCAGAAACTGATACATATAAGAAACAAAGAGATAAGACAAATGAGTAGTGTTATAGAGCAGGGCCAGAACCATGCTAGTGAGATTGTCTGCCCCAGTGTCCCTGTATCCTGCTCTGTCAACATGCCATGATTAACTGGAGAGACACTTCAAAAGTATTGCTCTTAGAAATATATGGCACACGTTATCCCTGGCCAGGATTGGAATACTTTCAAAGTATCTCTTGGGATGTCGGACACTATTTTCTTTGTTGATTATTTAAGCAATATCGGAAAATAGAAGACGGGTTTCATGCCGCGCTATAAACCACAAAGCTGGAGTATTAAAAATGTATTCTTTTATTGAGCCATTCCAACGTGTTTCAAAGGCATGTCCGCCTTCTTCTTCAGGGAAAAAGAAACATACCAATACAGAAAAAAACAAGGGTTTAAATAAAAGTTTCCAGGTGAGGCCACGTTCTTGGGAATGACCTCATCTCCCCATGACTCATATCCACGAGGAGCAAAGCTATGTCATGATCGAGAAAAAAAGCACACAAATCCTACATGCTTTAATACATTGAATGAAAAGGAATATTTCTGTCAAGCAAAGTGAAATGATAGAAAACCCATAATAAAAAAAATGTTTTGTCAACAACAAAAATGTGTATTTTTTTGTGCATTTTTCTTGGTAAGCATAGAAAAAAAAGGGTAGTGGGGGGAAAGGGTTTGAACCCACGGAGAGAGTGTCGGGAAAGGACAGGAGGCTACCTCCCTGACCATTACTCTGCCCTGGGAGAATACTGGATAACAGTAGCTCAAAGAGGGTGTCTTCAGGATTTTCTCGTTCATTTTATTTTCTATTTCATATTTTTGAATGAGGTGCTTTGGACATTTCCCCCTTTTTTTCAGGATGATGTAGGGAACGTGAAGGAACAGGTTGTTTCCTGGAAAGCAGTGTGTGCGTAGTATGGGCAGAGATAGAGGCGCATGCGCAAAGAGCGGGTTCCCTGTAGTGAAAGGTGATGTGAGTTCAGACCGTGGGAAAAAGTTGTAGAGTGCATGCGTCGTCTGAGAGGAGTGAGCGGTTTCTCATGATGAAAGGTGATGTGAGTTCAAAGGCGTGAGAAAAAAGCAGCAAGGCGCGTGCTTGAGTGAGAGAGTGATGAAGGGACCCCGATGCATACAGGGGGAGGCATGGAGAGGAAATTCCTGCTATGTTGGAGAAAACAGGGGAGTTTTTTTTGCTGAAATCAAACATGCTGTGTTTTGCAGCTTGTGGGAACATAATGGAAAAAAATATTAATTATTACATTATTGAGGAAAGAAGGGGAAAAGAAAAAAGGAACCGACATGTAGGTTAAAAGGAAGGATAAAAGATTAATCGCTCTGTATTAATTACCCGAGAAAGAAACAGCGGGTCTCGAAAAAGCAGGTGCAGGAGATTAGTATGGATAAAACGATCATGATAAAAATAGGGAGAATTACAAATGAATATATTGAAATATGGGTACTGCTTGTTTGGGAATATATCAAAAACAGGAGGACTAATAGTTTGGTCAGAAATTAGAAATATAAGTTTAAGAGAGCGTTGGTAAAAGGCTAAAAGGCTAAAAAGCTAAAAAAAAAAACGGGTTACATACATACAAAAAATATGCCTAAAAGGTATGAATACATACATTAAAATATAAAAACATGATCATATAAAAAAACATGAACAAAAATATGAATTCATATCAATAATTAGTTTCCCCCTTTAACAGGCTTATGGACCCTGGTGAGACAGAAGGAGAGAACAAACTGGAACCTCTTCTCAAAACAGGGGTATGACTGATGGATAAAATGCCCATACTACGCGCACTCTGCTTTCTAGGAAGCAACCTGTTCCTTCACGTTCCCTACATCATCCTGAAAAAAACGTGGAAATGTTCAAAGCACCTCATTCAAAAATATATAAAAATATGAAATAGAAAATAAAATGAACGAGAAAATCCTGAGGACACCCTCTTTGAGCTACTGCTATCCAGTATTCTCCCAGGGCAGAGTAATGGTCAGGGAGGTAGTCTCCTGTCCTTTCCTGACACTCTCTCCGCTTGTTCAAACCCTGTCTCCCCCCCCTTTTTTTTCTATGCTTACCAAGAAAAATGCACAAAAAAATACACATGTTTGTCGTTGACAAAACATTTTTTTCTTTTGATTTTCTATCATTTCACTTTGCTTGACAGAAATATTCCTTTTCATTCAATGTACTAAAGCATGTAGGATTTGTGTGCTTTTTTTCTCGTTCATGACGTAGCTTTGCTCCTCGTGGCTATGAGTCATGGAAAGATGAGGTCATTCCCAGGAACGTGGCCTCACCTGGAAACTTTTATTTAAACCCTTGTTTTTTTCTGTATTGGTATATTTTTTTTTCCCTGAAGAAGAAGGCGGACATGCCTTTGAAACGTGTTGGAATGGCTCAATAAAAGAATACATTTTTAATACTCCAGCTTTGTGGTTTATAGCGCGGCATGAAACCCATCTTCTATTTTCTGATTTTATACAGTAACCATTTTCTTTTACGGGGCCGCTGCTGAACCATCCTGGCACTCATATACGTCTGCACAGGGGTTGTGACTGGCACAACCTGACCAGGTGAGTGCATCCTTTCTCTCTACCCTTCAAACCTAAATATCGGGTAAGACCCTATTTCGTCTTTTCTTTCCCTGCTACAGATTCATTCAAGTCCTCCGGACATCGGGATTTGGCCATACGTACCAGACCCCCCCTTCCTTGGGAAGTCGGCTGCAGAGGGATCGCCAGCGTTCCTTGCCGGTGAACGGCATGGATTACTACAATAACCGCCTTTCATCCAGGGAGCGCCTGTTATAGCAAACGGTCTTGTGCTCCAGATGACCCTGACACGGAGATCTATATGGATTCAGGAGTACTTTTTTCGGAGGAGGATACTGCTCGTATGAAAAAACTCTTCCACTCTCTGGAAGATCTCATGAAGGAGGAACTTCATTATAGTCTGGATGCCAGATTTCTTTCCATCTACATGGACGAGGGATTATGCCCAAGGGGACTACAGATCCGGCGGGATTCTCCTTTTCCACGGGACTCAGCTTTTTCAGATAAGTGGAACAATCTTTTCAAAAACTGTATGCAGGGCATGCTATTATGCTTACATGAAAAAAGGACTAGCATCGCCGTGATATCCACGGAAAAAAATCACAGAAGTATATAAGGAACTAGCTCCATTTGTTTTACACCCAGATTATAGGAATTTCAATTCTAGCTTAAACACCCGCCTGCTACAGCTGGAGCAGGACACTATTATTTGAAAATCTAAAAAACTTCAAAGAGACAGGCAAGAGAATGGCCAAGCTGGTCTAACCCACCCCAGGGAGAAATCAATTTCTAACCGTAGGAAAAATAGCTTCAGGAGGCATAGCTCCATGACAACCAACACATATAATAACAGAAAAAGTTTTGTGAACAGCAGGTTTCACAAACCAACTAGAACCCCTTCGAGCTGTACCACCACCTTGGGCAGCAACACAGCAGCATCTGAAAGTGCAATAGCCAGTTTGATTTCAAACCCCAAAAAACAGGATAAAGCCCCAGATGAGATTGACTTATTGGCTGATGAGGTGTTCTCACAAGCAAATAACCTCAGGCCAAAAAATAAAAAAGAAAATTTGACTTCTCATCTTACTGACCCTAATGGTCTTGTCATTTCCTACCCTATAGACCCTGTCCCCTTAAACCCTGAAGAAACACGTGCACACCTAGCCAGATTCAGGCTCCAGATAGAGAGAATAAGAAAAGAGAGGGCTTTGATGGAATCAGAAGAAAATATTGCCATATCCCAGGAAAGGGATTTTATTGATCTTTTGAATCTATCTGTCCATGATGATCACATCCTTCCGCCTGATACGCAGATATCCATATGTGCATCTGGCATACCAGCAGAAAAAGAGAAAATCATTATAGACAATACCAATATGTCCAAACCTCTAGTGCCTTTTGCCATCGGCCAAACCCCAATAAAACAATTTAATTACGGATTTTTTAGTTCCAAGATCATCCACCAAAAAAAGAAAAAACACAGTAGAGGAACTAGAGCAGGATCCAAATTTAAAAAAAGGGAGAAAAAGGCCCTTTAAACAAAGCAAGGGACAGAGACACTAATGACCTCAAAGAGCCCAAGGAGACTGTTACGGGGGGCTGTCTGATAATAAAGCTAACGGAATGTCAGACAGTCAGGGTCCACCGTGCAACGACTCTGCTGCAGAATATGGCAGAGAATAAGGGGTATATAAGTGTGCCACTGTAAAAAATAATAGCACAAGTGCAGAGTGCAATACCTCTGTTAAACTCACAGATGAATATAATTAGAAAATAAAGCAATTCCTCCCTTACTTGGAGGGTGTGCGGAATGGTCTCTGTTAAAGATCACAGAGACAAAAGCAGTGAGTGTGAAATGCCACCTACCTAGGTCCGTTCCTCTAGTGGTGCCAGGAGACGGACAGCAGCGTAAGCCGCACAAAGCTCCTACCTGCGTTCGCTCCACTAGTGTGCGAGGACACGAACCACTAGATATGGCACCTGCCTAGGTCCGCTCTTCTAGTGGTGCAAAAGAGACAGACAGCAGCGTAAGCCGCACAAAGCTCCTACCTGCGTTCGCTCCACTAGTGTGCGAGGACACAAACCATTAGATATGGCACCTGCCTAGGTCCGCTCTTCTAGTGGTGCAAAAGAGACGGACAGCAGCGTAAGCCGCACAAAGCTCCTACCTGCGTTCGCTCCACTAGTGTGCGAGAACACAAACCACTAGATATGGCACCTGCCTAGGTCCGCTCTTCTAGTGATGGAAAAGAGACGGACAGCAGCATAGACCGCACAAAGCTCCTACCTCTGTTCGCTCCCCTAGTGTGCGAGGATACGAACAACTGCCAGACGCAGTATAAGGAACGTTACACTAGCGGCAACGTCCACCTACGAGTAGAATCACAAGGCCCAGCTGGACCATGTGCCTCAGGCACCTGCCTATGTCTTCTCCACTAAGAGGTAAGGATACGAACTGCAGCCGAAGCTGTAAGGTATAAGAACAATACCCTGCCGGTAGCGCTCACCTAACAAAGACAGAGAGATGCCTATTGGGACATGCACAGGGCGTCTACCCTCATGCATGAACCAAGAGGACTGAGCGCCGGGCGGCATGCGTCAGGGTATTATATAGACTCTGTGCCTCATCCAAGATGGAGGACACCAGAGCCAATCCGCTGCCGTAATGACAGCAATGACGTCACGCTGGCCTATCACCGAGCAAAGTGTCAAAAGCACATGACCAGTGACCAATCGGCATAGAAGGTGTCAGAGACATGCGACCACGTGTCACAAGCACATGACCAGTGGCCAATCAGCTTAGAAGGTGTCAGAGACATGTGACCTCGTGTCAGTGATGATGTCACCCGCACATGTGCAGATAGGACTTAGTCTCCAGCGCTTGCACATGTGCAGTAGCAAGAAATCCGTACATAGTCTCCAGAGCCACAGCAACCATAACAGTACCTCCCCCTCAAGGGCCCCCGTCCCGGCGACGCAGGTAATCGGCAACTAAGTCGGGAGCATGGACAGCCTCCTCAGGGTCCCAAGAGCGATGTTCCGGGCCATAGCCCTTCCAATCTATCAAGAAGAACCTGCGCCCTCTAAACATCTTAGAACCAACTATGGCTCGTACCTCATAGCTAGAGCGAGAGGAATCAGAGGCAGGAGAGTGCACTTCACGAGCGTGAGGTAAAATAGCCGGCTTTAGCAGTGAAACATGGAATTTGTCATGGATCCTAAGATGGACGGGTAACTTCAATTGGTAGACTACAGGATTTACCTGTCGAAGAACCTCATAAGGACCCAGGAAGCGAGGAGCAAATTTGACAGAGCTCACTCTAAGTTTCACGTGTTTTGCAGAGAGCCACACAAAATCCCCTGGAGAAAAGACAGGAGCCGGGCGACGAAACTGATCGGACACCGTCTTCATACGGTCCTTAGCTGCTTGGATCGACTCTTGAGTCCGATCCTAAACCTCTCTGGCATTAGTTGCCCAGTCGGCCACAAGAGGAGAAAATGCAGCAGCGGGAAACAGTACCGGTACCCTAGGGTGTTGCCCATTATTGAGTACGAATGGTGTCTGCCCAGTGGCCTCAGCCAGCGAATTGTTAAGGGCAAATTCTGCCCAGGGTAGGAGGGAGGACCAGTTATCGTGGTTCTCAGCAACAAAGTGTTGAAGGTATATAATCATGGATTGCTTGGTACGCTCAACCAAACCATTGGTCTCCGGATGGTATGCCGAAGAGAGATTCAACTCAATTTGCAGAAGGCTACAAAGATCTCGCCAGAAACGGGAAGCAAATTGTGGGCCTCTATCACAAATGATACGATCTGGCATCCCGTGAAGCCTAAAGACATGCTTGAGGGATAGTTTGGCTAGTACCCTGGAAGACGGGATTCTCGATAACGGTACGAGATGAACCATCCGGGAGAAATGGTCCGTAATGACCCACACAAATCTATGTCCCTGTGAACACGGAAGATCACCCACAAAGTCCATGCCTACCATCTCCCATGGTCTATCTGGCACTGGTAAAGGATGCAAGAGCCCAGCCGGTCTCTGCCGTAATGGACGGTTGCGAGCACACGAGTAGCAGGAACAGACATATCTCTTGACATGGCTGGCTAAGTGTGGCCACCAATACCACCTCTCCAGTAACTCTCGTTTCCGCCTAATACCAAAATGCCCACCCACCTTTGAGGTGTGGGCCCACGACAGTATATCATTCTGTCGATCAGGCGGCACAAAGGTCTTGCCCTGTGGGATTTGGTCTGACGTCACAGGGGAGAGCGTATGAAAAACCCTGGAGGGAAGGATAAGACGAGGTTCGTCAATCTCTTCCTGGGTAGAAACCATAGAGCGAGACAGAGCGTCTGCCTTGTTATTCTTACTCCCAGACAGATAGTTGATGGAGAAGTGAAAGCGGGAGAAAAACAAGGACCAGCGGGCTTGGCGAGGATTCAGACACTGAGCGGTTTGAAAGTACGTCAGATTCTTATGGTCTGTATAGACCTGGAAAGGATGTTTCGCTCCTTCCAGCAAGTGACGCCACTCCTCCAAGGCTAATCTCAGGGCGAGCAGTTCCCTATCCCCAATGGTATAGTTTCTCTCTGCCGGTGAAAAGGTTTTAGCAAAGAAGAAACACGGCCTTTTTCTACCTGCACCGTTCTTTTGATACAAGACCGCACCAGCACCCACTGAAGAGGCATCAACCTCCAAGAGGAAGGGCTTATTCTCATCGGGTCTTTGAAGAACGGGAGCAGTTGAAAAGTGTCTTTTTGCTGCCTCAAAAGTCTGGGATGTCTCAGTAGACCAGACTTTTGGATTAGCACCTTTCTTAGTCAAGGCCACCAAAGGGGCCACCAAAGTAGAGAAATGGGGTATGAACTGCCTGTAATAATTTATGAATCCTAAGAAGCGTTGCACCGCCTTCAAGGAATGAGGGTCGGACCATTCCAGGACAGCAGAGAGCTTCGCAGGATCCATAGCCAGACCCTCTTGTGAGATAATGTAGCCCAAAAAAGGCAAGGATGACTGCTCGAATACACATTTTTCGAGTTTAGCAAACAAAGAGTGCTCCCTTAAACGGGAAAGGACACGAACGACATCCTGACGATGAGTCTCCAGATCAGGAGAAAAAATCAGGATGTCGTCCAGATACACCACGATGGAGGATAACAGTAAATCCCTGAACACCGTTTACGAAGTCCTGAAATACTGCGGGTGCATTACATAAACCAAAAGGCATGACGAGGTATTCATAGTGACCGTCTCGGGTGTTAAAAGCGGTCTTCCATTCGTCACCCTCTCGAATTCGTACCAAGTAATACGCACCCCGCAGATCCAACTTCGTAAAAACCTGAGCTCCCCTCAGTCTGTCAAAGAGCTCCGAAATTAAAGGTAACGGGTATTTGTTCTTTATTGTGATTGCGTTGAGACCCCTGTAATCTATGCAGGGACGCAAATCACCCTCTTTCTTCCGAACAAAGAAAAACCCAGCTCCCGCGGGAGAGACAGACTTACGAATGAACCCCTTCTCTAAACTCTCTCTTATATATGTCGACATGGCCTCCGACTCAGGTATCGACAGGGGGTAAACCCTGCCCTTAGGTGGAACCGAACCTGGGATAAGGTCTATGGCACAGTCATATGGCCTATGGGGTGGAAGAACCTCAGCACCCTGTTTGGAGAACACGTCAGCGAAATCCAAATAGGGTGTAGGTATGGGAGAGAGATCAGTTGATGCAACCGCAACGACCTTAGGTGGTAAGGGAAGACATCGGGACTGATATTTCGAACCCCAACTAATAATGCTGTCGGACTCCCAGTCAATGTGAGGAGCATGAGTCCGAAGCCATGGGAGACCCAGAAGGACGTCGTCTATACCCTCAGGCAAAACAAGAAAAGAAATCTCCTCTATGTGACCCTGAGGCAGGGAAAGACGCAAGGGAACTGTCCTCAATGTAATGGAGTCAGAGAACATAGTCCCATTAACAACACGGACAGGAATAGGAGCCTCTAACATGATAGAGGGAATATTGTGCCCCTTTACAAATCCTGAGGACACAAAAGTCCCGTCAGCTCCGGAATTCACAAAAGCCATAATAGGCCATGTATTCTCAGAGAATGAGAGCTGACCTGGGATACTACACTTAGAGGGTGCAGAAGACGTCTCTAGTAACCCCCCTCTAATGGTTACTAGGCCTGGGAGTTTCCCTGATGACTAGAACACTTGTTGGCATAGTGCCCCGCCTGACGACATACGTAACATATAGGAGGACCAGACTTGCGTAGTCTGGAGGACGTATGACCTAACTCCATAGGAGTGGGAGATGTTTCAGATGCTGAGGAAGATGGTAGTGGACCCTCAACAACTGGAATAGCCTGATGCTTAGGGCATGAGGAAGAGACCTCGAGTCTACGTTCCCTATGGCGTACGTCGATCCTCGTTGCTACTGTGATCAAGTCCTCCAGAGAAGCAGGGACCTCACAAGTAGCAAAAGCATCCTTGACATAGCCTGCCAACCCTCTCCAGAAGATAGGAATCAACACCTTCTCTGGCCAATCTAGTTCTGCCACCAGAGTTCTAAAAGCAATGGCATAAGAACTAGTGGATAACGAACCCTGAGATATATCTAAGAGTCTCAGGGCCGCATCATGGGTAACCTGCGGACCCATGAATACCGCTTTAAGAGCATCAAGAAAGTCTTGATGTCTCAGAGTAACCACATCAGAGCGCTCCCATAAGGGAGTCGCCCATTCTAAGGCTTTGTCCTGAAGTAAGGAGATGATAAAGCCTACTCTGGACCTCTCCGTAGAGAAGCGAGAAGAGTTGACCTCTAGGTGTATCTGACACTGACTAATGAAACCACGACATGATCTGGCATCGCCAGAATATCTGTTTGGCAGAGCAAGTCGAGGATCATGTGCAGATGTCACCATGGTCTGAGGTTTATCCTCTATACTCTTTAGCCGCGACTCAAGTACTTGTATGTAACAGTGTAACTGCTGATATTCTGCCATAACTGCCAGACCCTTGGCTCAGTCCTAATGTTACGGGGGCTGTCTGATAATAAAACCTAAAGGAATGTCAGACAGTCAGGGTCCACCGTGCAACGACTCTGCTGCAGACTATGGCAGAGAATAAGGGGTATATAAGTGTGCCACTGTAAAAAATAATAGCACAAGTGCAGAGTGCAATACCTCTGTTAAACTCACAGATGAATATAATTAGAAAATAAAGCAATTCCTCCCTTACTTGGAGGGTGTGCGGAATGGTCTCTGTTAAAGATCACAGAGACAAAAGCAGTGAGTGTGAAATGCCACCTACCTAGGTCCGTTTCTCTAGTGGTGCCAGGAGACGGACAGCAGCGTAAGCCGCACAAAGCTCCTACCTGCGTTCGCTCCACTAGTGTGCGAGGACACGAACCACTAGATATGGCACCTGCCTAGGTCCGCTCTTCTAGTGGTGCAAAAGAGACGGACAGCAGCGTAAGCCGCACAAAGCTCCTACCTGCGTTCGCTCCACTAGTGTGCGAGAACACAAACCACTAGATATGGCACCTGCCTAGGTCCGCTCTTCTAGTGATGGAAAAGAGACGGACAGCAGCATAGACCGCACAAAGCTCCTACCTCTGTTCGCTCCCCTAGTGTGCGAGGATACGAACAACTGCCAGACGCAGTATAAGGAACGTTACACTAGCGGCAACATCCACCTACGAGTAGAATCACAAGGCCCAGCCGGACCATGTGCCTCAGGCACCTGCCTATGTCTTCTCCACTAAGAGGTAAGGATACGGACTGCAGCCGAAGCTGTAAGGTATAAGAACAATACCCTGCCGGTAGCGCTCACCTAACAAAGACAGAGAGATGCCTAGAGGGACGTGCACAGGGCGTCTACCCTCATGCATGAACCAAGAGGACTGAGCGCTGGGCAGCGTGCGTCAGGGTCTTATATAGACTCTGTGCCTCATCCAAGATGGAGGACACCAGAGCCAATCCGCTGCCGTAATGACAGCAATGACGTCACGCTGGCCTATCACCGAGCAAAGTGTCAAAAGCACATGACCAGTGACCAATCGGCATAGAAGGTGTCAGAGACATGCGACCACGTGTCACAAGCACATGACCAGTGGCCAATCAGCTTAGAAGGTGTCAGAGACATGTGACCTCGTGTCAGTGATGATGTCACCCGCACATGTGCAGATAGGACTTAGTCTCCAGCGCTTGCACATGTGCAGTAGCAAGAAATCCGTACATAGTCTCCAGAGCCACAGCAACCATAACAGTACCTCCCCCTCAAGGGCCCTTGTCCCGGCGACGCAGGTAATCGGCAACTAAGTCGGGAGCATGGACAGCCTCCTCAGGGTCCCAAGAGCGATGTTCCGGGCCATAGCCCTTCCAATCTATCAAGAAGAACCTGCGCCCTCTAACCATCTTAGAACCAACTATGGCTCGTACTTCATAGCTAGAGCGAGAGGAATCAGAGGCAGGAGAGTGCACTTCACGAGCATGAGGTAAAATAGCCGGCTTTAGCAGTGAAACATGGAATTTGTCATGGATCCTAAGATGGATGGATAACTTCAATTGGTAGACTACAGGATTTACCTGTCGAAGAACCTCATAAGGACCCAGGAAGCGAGGAGCAAATTTGACAGAGCTCACTCTAAGGCGGGCTTTGCACACTACGACATCGCAGGCCGATGCTGCGATGCCGAGTGCGATAGTGCCCGCCCCCATCACAGCAGCGATATGTGGTGATAGCTGGCGTAGCGAAAGTTATCGCTACGCCAGCTTCACACACACACTCACCTGCCATGCGACGTCCCTGTGGCCGGCAACCCGCCTCCTTGTTAAGGGGGCGGGTCGTGCGGCGTCACTGCGACGTCACACAGCAGGCGGCCAATCAGAGCGGAGGGGCGGAGATGAGCAGGATGTAAACATCCTGCCCACCTCCTTCCTTCCGCATATCCTACGGAAGCCGCAGTGAGGCTGGTAGGAGACGTTCCTCGCTGCCGCGACTTCACACACAGCGATGTGTGCTGCCGCAGGAGCGAGGAACAACATCGTACCATTGCGTCAGCATAATTATGGATTACGCCGACGCTGTACCGATGATACGATTACGACGCTTTTGCGCTCGTTAATCGTATCATCCAGCCTTTACACACTGCGATGTCGCATGCGATGCCGGAAGTGCGTCATTTTCAATTTGACCCCACCGACATCGCACCTGCGATGTCGCAGTGTGCAAAGTGCCCCTAAGTTTCACGTGTTTTGCAGAGAGCCACACAAAATCCCCTGGAGAAAAGACAGGAGCCGGGCGACGAAACTGATCGGACACCGTCTTCATACGGTCCTTAGATGCTCGGATCGACTCTTGAGTCCGATCCTAAACCTCTCTGGCATTAGTTGCCCAGTCGGCCACAAGAGGAGAAAATGCAGCAGCGGGAAACAGTACCGGTACCCTAGGGTGTTGCCCATTATTGAGTACGAATGGTGTCTGCCCAGTGGCCTCAGCCAGCGAATTGTTAAGGGCAAATTCTGCCCAGGGTAGGAGGGAGGACCAGTTATCGTGGTTCTCAGCAACAAAGTGTTGAAGGTATATAATCATGGATTGATTGGTACGCTCAACCATACCATTGGTCTCCAGATGGTATGCCGAAGAGAGATTCAACTCAATTTGCAGAAGGCTACAAAGATCTCGCCAGAAACGGGAAGCAAATTGTGGGCCTCTATCACAAATGATACGATCTGGCATCCCGTGAAGCCTAAAGACATGCTTGAGGGATAGTTTGGCTAGTACCCTGGAAGACGGGATTCTCGATAACGGTACGAGATGAACCATCTGGAAGAAATGGTTCGTAATGACCCACACAAATCTATGTCCCTGTGAACACGGAAGATCACCCACAAAGTCCATGCCTACCATCTCCCATGGTCTATCTGGCACTGGTAAAGGATGCAAGAGCCCAGCCGGTCTCTGCCATAATGGACGGTTGCGAGCACACGAGTAGCAGGAACAGACATATCTCTTGACGTGGCTGGCTAAGTGTGGCCACCAATACCACCTCTCCAGTAACTCTCGTTTCCGCCTAATACCAAAATGCCCACCCACCTTTGAGGTGTGGGCCCACGACAGTATATCATTCTGTCGATCAGGCGGCACAAAGGTCTTGCCCTGTGGGATTTGGTCTGACGTCACAGGGGAGAGCGTATGAAAAACCCTGGAGGGAAGGATAAGACGAGGTTCGTCAATCTCTTCCTGGGTAGAAACCATAGAGCGAAACAGAGCGTCTGCCTTGTTATTCTTACTCCCAGACAGATAGTTGATGGAGAAGTGAAAGCGGGAGAAAAACAAGGACCAGCGGGCTTGGCGAGGATTCAGACACTGAGCGGTTTGAAAGTACGTCAGATTCTTATGGTCTGTATAGACCTGGAAAGGATGTTTCGCTCCTTCCAGCAAGTGACGCCACTCCTCCAAGGCTAATCTCAGGGCGAGCAGTTCCCTATCCCCAATGGTATAGTTTCTCTCTGCCGGTGAAAAGGTTTTAGCAAAGAAGAAACACGGCCTTTTTCTACCTGCACCGTTCTTTTGATACAAGACCGCACCAGCACCCACTGAAGAGGCATCAACCTCCAAGAGGAAGGGCTTATTCTCATCGGGTCTTTGAAGAACGGGAGCAGTTGAAAAGTGTCTTTTTGCTGCCTCAAAAGTCTGGGATGTCTCAGTAGACCAGACTTTTGGATTAGCACCTTTCTTAGTCAAGGCCACCAAAGGGGCCACCAAAGTAGAGAAATGGGGTATGAACTGCCTGTAATAATTTATGAATCCTAAGAAGCGTTGCACCGCCTTCAAGGAATGAGGGTCGGACCATTCCAGGACAGCAGAGAGCTTCGCAGGATCCATAGCCAGACCCTCTTGTGAGATAATGTAGCCCAAAAAAGGCAAGGATGACTGCTCGAATACACATTTTTCGAGTTTAGCAAACAAAGAGTGCTCCCTTAAACAGGAAAGGACACGAACGACATCCTGACGATGAGTCTCCAGATCAGGAGAAAAAATCAGGATGTCGTCCAGATACACCACGATGGAGGATAACAGTAAATCCCTGAACACCGTTTACGAAGTCCTGAAATACTGCGGGTGCATTACATAAACCAAAAGGCATGACGAGGTATTCATAGTGACCGTCTCGGGTGTTAAAAGCGGTCTTCCATTCGTCACCCTCTCGAATTCGTACCAAGTAATACGCACCCCGCAGATCCAACTTCGTAAAAACCTGAGCTCCCCTCAGTCTGTCAAAGAGCTCCGAAATTAAAGGTAACGGGTATTTGTTCTTTATTGTGATTGCGTTGAGACCCCTGTAATCTATGCAGGGACGCAAATCACCCTCTTTCTTCCGAACAAAGAAAAACCCAGCTCCCGCGGGAGAGACAGACTTACGAATGAACCCCTTCTCTAAACTCTCTCTTATATATGTCGACGTGGCCTCCGACTCAGGTATCGACAGGGGGTAAACCCTGCCCTTAGGTGGAACCGAACCTGGGATAAGGTCTATGGCACAGTCATATGGCACAGTCATATGGCCTATGGGGTGGAAGAACCTCGGCACCCTGTTTGGAGAACACGTCAGCGAAATCCAAATAGGGTGTAGGTATGGGAGAGAGATCAGTTGATGCAACCGCAACGACCTTAGGTGGTAAGGGAAGACATCGGGACTGATATTTCGAACCCCAACTAATAATGCTGTCGGACTCCCAGTCAATGTGAGGAGCATGAGTCCGAAGCCATGGGAGACCCAGAAGGACGTCGTCTATACCCTCAGGCAAAACAAGAAAAGAAATCTCCTCTATGTGACCCTGAGGCAGGGAAAGACGCAAGGGAACTGTCCTCAATGTAATGGAGTCAGACAACATAGTCCCATTAACAACACGGACAGGAATAGGCGCCTCTAACATGATAGAGGGAATATTGTGCCCCTTTACAAATCCTGAGGACACAAAAGTCCCGTCAGCTCCGGAATTCACAAAAGCCATAATAGGCCATGTATTCTCAGAGAATGAGAGCTGACCTGGGATACTACACTTAGAGGGTGCAGAAGACGTCTCTAGTAACCCCCCTCTAATGGTTACTAGGCCTGGGAGTTTCCCTGATGACTAGAACACTTGTTGGCATAGTGCCCCGCCTGACGACATACGTAACATATAGGAGGACCAGACTTGCGTAGTCTGGAGGACGTATGACCTAACTCCATAGGAGTGGGAGATGTTTCAGATGCTGAGGAAGATGGTAGTGGACCCTCAACAACTGGAATAGTCTGATGCTTAGGGCGTGAGGAAGAGACCTCGAGTCTACGTTCCCTATGGCGTACGTCGATCCTCGTTGCTACTGTGATCAAGTCCTCCAGAGAAGCAGGGACCTCACAAGTAGCAAAAACATCCTTGACATAGCCTGCCAACCCTCTCCAGAAGATAGGAATGAACACCTTCTCTGGCCAATCTAGTTCTGCCACCAGAGTTCTAAAAGCAATGGCATAAGAACTAGTGGATAATGAACCCTGAGATAGATCTAAGAGTCTCAGGGCCGCATCATGGGTAACCTGCAGACCCATGAATACCGTTTTAAGAGCATCAAGAAAGTCTTGATGTCTCAGAGTAACCACATCAGAGCGCTCCTATAAGGGAGTCGCCCATTCTATGGCTTTGTCCTGAAGTAAGGAGATGATAAAGCCTACTCTGGACCTCTCCGTAGAGAAGCAAGAAGAGTTGACCTCTAGGTGTATCTGACACTGAGTAATGAAACCACGACATGATCTGGCATCGCCAGAATATCTGTTTGGCAGAGCAAGTCGAGGATCATGTGCAGATGTCACCATGGTCTGAGGTTTATCCTCTATACTCTTGAGCCACGACTCAAGTACTTGTATGTAACGGTGTAACTGCTGATATTCTGCCATAACTGCCAGACCCTTGGCTCAGTCCTAACGTTACGGGGGGCTGTCTGATAATAAAACCTAAAGGAATGTCAGACAGTCAGGGTCCACTGTGCAAAGACTCTGCTGCAGACTATGGCAGAGGATAAGGGGTATATAAGTGTGCCACTGTAAAAAATAATAGCACAAGTGCAGAGTGCAATACCTCTGTTAAACTCACAGATGAATATAATTAGAAAATAAAGCAATTCCTCCCTTACTTGGATGGTGTGTGGAATGGTCTCTGTTAAAGATCACAGAGACAAAAGCAGCGAGTGTGAAATGGCACCTACCTAGGTCCGTTCCTCTAGTGGTGCCAGGAGACGGACAGCAGTGTAAGCCGCACAAAGCTCCTACCTGCGTTCGCTCCACTAGTGTGCGAGGACACGAACCACTAGATATGGCACCTGCCTAGGTCCGCTCTTCTAGTGGTGCAAAAGAGATGGACAGCAGCATAAGCCGCACAAAGCTCCTACCTCTGTTCGCTCCCCTAGTGTGCGAGGATACGAACAACTGCCAGACGCAGTATAAGGAACGTTACCCTAGCGGCAACGTCCACCTACGAGTAGAATCACAAGGCCCAGCCGGACCATGTGCCTCAGGCACCTGCCTATGTCCGCTCTACTAAGAGGTAAGGATACGGACTGCAGCCGAAGCTGTAAGGTATAAGAACGCTACCCTGCCGGTAGCGCTCACCTACCATAGACAGAGAGATGCCTAGAGGGACGTGCACAGGGCGTCTACCCTCATGCATGAATCAAGAGGACTGAGCGCCGGGCGGCTTGCGTCAGGGTCTTATATAAACTCTGTTCCTCATCCAAGTTGGAGGACACCAGAGCCAATCCGCTGCCAGAATGACAGCAATGACGTCACGCTGGCCTATCACCGAGCAAAGCGTCACAACCACATGACCAGCAACCAATCGGCACAGAAGGTGTCAGAGACATGTGACCACGTGTCACAAGCACATGACCAGTGGCCAATCAGCTTAGAAGGTGTCAGAGACATGTGACCTCGTGTCAGCGATGATGTCACCCGCACATGTGCAATGGCTCCAAGATAGGACTTAGCCTCCAGCGCTTGCACATGTGCAGTAGCAAGAAATCCGGACATAGTCTCCAGAGCCACAGCAACCATAACAGAGACCAATTCTATATTTAATCTTTCTGGCTACAGCCTCAAAAAGGGGGAAGCCCAGGTGCTAAATAAGGAGTTATCTTTTTGCCCGTCATATAGATCGAAGGACTTCGATCTATTTTTGGATGTACAAAATTATATTAGAAGATTAACTTTAAAGAGACATTTCTTTCTAAAAGGGTATACTCCTCCCATCACCCCCATAGAAACAATCCCTTTTTGACACACCACAGTTAAGCCAAAATCAAGGTTCTATCCGACAGAAAGTAAAGGACACTTTCTAAAGACTTTCTGTGACTTGGTGCTAGCAGACCTCAAGAGGGCTGTGAGCCAAAAAAGGCATTTTAAATGCAACCTATCTCACAATGAGAAATGCTCTCAAATCCCTGAAGAATAATAAGGATATTGTCATCCGAGCAGCCGACAAAGGGGCGGTATAGTCATACAAAATAAGAAAGATTATCTGAAAGAAGCCCTCAGGATACTATCAGACCCGACCTATTATGGGGTGGTGAACATTAACAAATATGATCAGGCTGTTTTAGCCTATAAAGATCTAATCCAAAATGCTGTGGACCAGAATATACTCAATAATGCTGAAAAAAGATTTCTATCAGTCAAAAACCCGGCCTTGGCATTTTTTTACCATCTCCCTAAAATTCATATAGACTTAATCAATCCCCCTGGAAGGCCTATCATTTCTGGCATTGATTCACTGACAGCCAATCTGGCCCACTATATTGATACATTGATACAGCCAGATGTTCTTGGCCTCAATAGCCACCTTAGGGACTCGGCACACCTCATAGAAAAACTTAACGACATCTCATGGAAAAAGTCATATATATTTATTACTATAGATGTGGCCGCATTATATTCAAACATACACCATTATTTGGGTTTATCCTGCCTTTCGTTTTTTTTGGAATGCGACAACAGGATTCCCCAGGCCCAAAAGGAGTTCCTATCAGAAGGTATGAGTTTCATCCTTCATAATAATTATTTCACTTTTGATGATAAATTATGCCACCAACGCCTTGGCACGGCAATGGGGTCAAAAGCAGCATGCTCATATGCAAACCTTTTTATGGGTTTATTTGAGATGGTCTTCATAGAAAACGGCCTGTATGATGAGAGCATTGTCATATATAAAAGGTTCATAGACGACCTGTTCATTATCTGGGATTGTGACCACTCTGATGTCGAAATATTCTTAGACAACTTGGATAAGAATGACTGGGGTTTAGTTTTCTCATCCACTATGCATAAAGAGGAGATTCATTTTCTTGATTTAACTATTTTTCAGCATAATGATACAATTCATACAAAAACTTATTTTAAAAAGGTTGATGCCAATGGGTACATTCACTTCAATAGTGAACACTATGACAAGTGGCTGCAAAACATTCCTTTGAATCAATACAAAAGGATTAGGAGGAATTGCTCACAAGTTATTGATTTCAGGGAGCAGGCAGAGACGCTCAAAGAGCGTTTTTTTTGGAGAAGAAATACCCCAAATCCCTGATCCAGAGAGCCTATCAGGAGACCTATGAACTCAAACAAACCGATCTCATTTTACCCAGGAAAGATCTGTCCACTTCAGAGCCCTTTGGCGGAAGCTATACGAAAAAACATAACCATTTCTGGTATAAGAGTTGGGGAATTTGAACATAAACTTGGTTTATACGCAGACGATGTGATAATTTCCTGTTCTAACCTTGCAGTGTCAATTCCAGCAGTGGTGAACACATTATCAAACTTTTCTAAAGTGTCGTATTATAAGCTTAATGTGGCAAAGTCTTTGATACTGCCGTTTAATGTACCGGTGGAGGCCAGGAGTGCGCTGGAGGGGGCCTTTCAATTCAAATGGTGCGACAGGGGGATACCTTATTTGGGTATTAAGCTGACACCATCGCAGATGTTAATTAAAGAAAATTTGGAACCTCTGATCCAAAATTTAGAAAAGGAATTGGGAAGGTATGAAAAAATATCATTGTCCTGGATGGCCAGGATACAGTCCTTTAAAATGGTTTTCTTACCCAAAATATTGTATGTGCTCAGATGCCTTCCCATCAAAATTTCTCACAAAACCCTGATGAAACTTCAATTGTTGACTAACAAATTTGTCTGGGGTAATAAAAGGGCTAGGGTCGCAGGTAAAGTGTTATACCCCCCATATGACTTAGGGGGATTGGGCACCCCAAACATATCGGCATATTATAAAGCCTTACTAATTGAATCACTAAAGGAATGGTGGCGTCCAGGTAATTCACATAGATGGGCTCAGATTGAAAATTTCCTGTCCCGCCAGGGCTCGGTCAGAAGAATGATGGAAGCAGAATTTTTGAGCCGTTCACGGTTCTCCCCGTGTGTTCCCACCATGTCAGCCTCCCTGGAGGTCTGGCGAAATGACTTGATTCATAAGATTCAGATTCCTCTTTCAGAGATTTCCCTCAAGTCGTTGGAATCTCAAATCCCCTTTTTTTGAATCTAGAGCCCTTTGGCAATAGAGAGTCAGCAAATTTTGCCTTGAATTTTATAACTACATATAGTAGGGATAATGGAGTCATAAGGAATACGCTTTCAAGACATTGGGACATTTTACAGAATGACCCCATCCTCAAGCCCATTTTGCCCACTAAACCAGGGGTCACTTTCAGACGGGCTCCCACAATTAAAAATATTGTGGCACGAGTCGGCTGAGGACCAAGTCAGTGGGATCCAAAATTACTCTTTCAGATGGCTCATACAAATGTGGCACAAAAAATTGCTTGTGCTGCAAAAGCATACACCATAGGAGAACCCCTTTTTGCTTCCTGGGGGGTTCTGAGAATTTTCACATTAAAAACCATTTGATTGTCAATTCGATTATGTGATCTATTTGGTAGATTGCATGTGCGGTAAGCAATATGTAGGGAGGACCAGCCAGGCCCTCCATAATAGATTAAATTTTCACCGTCATAAAATAAGGACTGGTTTTATGTTACATGGTCTTTCAAAGCATTGTATGATTCAGCACAATAAGTTCTTTGATTTTAAGATCACCCCTATCGAACAGATCCCCCCGAATACCAACAATAGGATGGAAACCTTAAGTAAAAAAGAGACTTTCTGGATACATAGGCTCAATACTCTGAAGCCCTTTTGGTTAAATGAGGTCACTAATCTCTTTTATTGAATTCTCCTCTCCCAGCTTACTTTCAAATGCCTGTCATTTACTGTATGTATAAGGCCTTCAGGATCTCTGAGGGGTCCTTTTATCCATCAGTCATACCCCTGTTTTGAGAAGAGGTTCTAGTTTGTTCTCTCCTTCTGTCTCACCAGAGTCCATAAACCCGTTAAAGGGGGAAACTAATTCTAGATATGAATTGATATTTTTGTTCATGTTTTTTTATATGATCATGTTTTTATATTTTATGTCTGTATTCATACCTTTTAGGCATATTTTTTGTATGTATGTAACCCGTTTTTTTTTTAGCTTTTTAGCCTTTTAGCCTTTTACCAACGCTTTCTTAATCTTATATTTCTAATTTTTGACCAAACTAATAGTCCTGTTTTTGATATATTCCCAAACAAGCAGTACCCATATTTCAATATATTCGTTTGTAATTCTCTCTATTTTTATCATGATCGTTTTATCCATACTAATCTCCTGCACCTGCTTTTTCGAGACCCGCTGTTTCTTTCTCGGGTAATTAATACAGAGCGATTAATCTTTTATCCTTCCTTTTAACCTACATGCCGGTTCCTTTTTTCTTTTCCCCTTTTTTCCTCAATAATGTAATAATATTTTTTTCCATTATGTTTCCACAAGCTGCAAAATACAGCATGTTTGATTTCAGCAAAAAAAGTCCCGTCTTTTCTCCAGCATGGCAGGAATTTCCTCTCCATGCCTCCCCCTGTATGCATCGGGGCCCCTTCATCACTCCCTCACTCAAGCACGCGCCTTGCTGCTTTTTTCCCACGCCTTTGAACTCACATCAACTGTCATCATGAGAAACCGCTCACTCCTCTCACACCACGCATGCGCTCTACAACTTTTTCCCACGGTCTGAACTCACATCACCTTTCACTACAGGGAACCCGCTCCTTGCGCATGTGCCTCTTCCTCTGCCCATACTACGCGCACACTGCTTTCTAGGAAACAATCTGTTCCTTCACGTTCCCTACATCATCCTGAAAAAAAGGGGGAAATGTCCAAAGCACCTCATTCAAAAATATTTAAAAATATGAAATAGAAAATAAAATGAACGAGAAAATCCTGAGGACACCCTCTTTGAGCTACTGCTATCCAGTATTCTCCCAGGGAAGAGTAATGGTCAGGGAGGTAGCCTCCCGACACTCTCTCCGTGGGTTCAAACCCTGTCTTCCCCCCCCCATTTTTTCTATGCTTACCAAGAAAAATGCACAAAAAAATACACATTTTTGTTGTTGACAAAAAAAAAAAGTTATTATGGGTTTTCTATCATTTCACTTTGCTTGACAGAAATATTCCTTTTCATTCAATGTACTAAAGCATGTAGGATTTGTGCGCTTTTTTTCTCGATCATGACGTAGCTTTGCTCCTCGTGGCTATGAGTCATGGGGAGATGAGGTCATTCCCAGGAACGTGGCCTCACCTGGAAACTTTTATTTAAACCCTTGTTTTTTTCCGTATTGGTATGTTTCTTTTTCCCTGAAGAAGAAGGCGGACATGCCTTTGAAACGCGTTAGAATGGCTCAATAAAAGAATACCTTTTTAATACTCCAGCTTTGTGGTTTATAGCGCGGCAGGAAAGACGTCTTCTATTTTCCGATTTTATACAGTAACCATTTTCTTTGACGAGGCCGCTGCTGAACCATCCCAGCACTCATATATGTCTGCACAGGGGTTGTGACTGGCACAACCTGACCAGGTGAGTGCATCCATTCTCTCTACCCTTCAAACCCAAATATCGGGTAAGACCCTATTGCACCTTTTCTTTCCCTGCTACAGAATTATTTAAGCAATGACAGAGAAATCACAGCAGGGATAGCTATACAAATTAACGGACATACCAACTGGGCAGAAAAAGATCAGAAAGTGGGAGTAAATGTTAATCACTTGAAAGCAAATTGAAAGGAATAAGTAGTGTATGGCAAAGCTGAAAACAGGAGCTGTTCACACTTAACATATGAAACACATGTAGATTTTTTGGCAAATACCTTCTAATCACTCCTGGGATGTATTCAAATAGAATTTATTATACTTAAAGGAAATCTGTCACCATATTTTTGCAATCTCATCTGAGAGCAACATAATGTAGAGACTGACACCCTGATTGTAGTGATGTGTTACTTACTGAGCTGTTTGTTGTCATTTTGATAAAATCAATGCTTTTTCTGCTGCAGTTCTAGCAGTTATTTGTATGTAGAGCAGGGTTATAATGAGCTCATACATCTGCTGGGCTACTTGGCAGCTTACCATCTATTCCTATAATGGTATTCTCCTGCTAATTAAGCAGTGACTTTATAAAAGCTACACTACTCAGCCCAGTAAGTGACACATCAGTGGAATCAGGGTCTGTTTTCCTTTATTATGCTGTTTTCAGATTAGGTAGCAAAAACCTGGTGACATAATCCCTTTAAAGATAAATAAATAATACATTTGATCCTATAGATTTTTTAAATCCACTTTGCACAAATTCAGCAAAGGGGCAGCTTCAGAGTCTCTTTTTTCTGCTGTGGTATGTCTGGCATAGGACTTCCGTGGAGCTATGAGATTTATGAGGTCATTGTGCTTTGCCCATCTGAGACATCACACTGGGCAAATCACAGGGAACTCCAAAGTTTTGTCATGGGCGGACATCCATTGAGAAGAAGCTTGTCACAGGGTAGAGAAAATGCAGCTCTGAAGATCTTATCTGCACAACTTGTTAAACTTGAATTTTGTCAGTTCTCATCTCTAATATTAGATCATCTCTAACATTAGATGTATATACTATAACTACATACTCTTTGATACGCTAGAAAATGGATTTTTCAAGCATTAGCTTGACTATTTAAACACAAGGAAGTTGAATATTGTTATTAGTTACAACTTTATTCAAAAGTAGGACAATGAAAATCCACAAACAGATGTCGCACCATTCATCATATGTCCAAGGAGAAGAGACACACCATAAGGTGCATCATGCTGATCGTGCGGGGACTGTTTCTTGCCTGTATAATCAAGAGCGGTTTAACAATAGTAATATGTATAAAGGCACAACCCAGCACTAACTTTGAGTTCCAGAGATACCTATGATCTCCACCATTTAAGAAAAAAAAAATGTAATAAAATAAAAATACCTTTTTAATATTGTTAAAATCATAATAAACTGTGTATGTAATGACAAATAAATGTAAACTTCAGCCAAACTGATACTGCCTGTACTATTTTTTTTTAATTATGACCTTTATGTATACAGAAACATAACACATAAAAACTATAACTCATTATGACTGTGAAAATGCAAAGAGGCAAAATAAAATAGTTGTTCAAGATCATAAGTGTCGCATTCTTTGTTAAATATTATGTATACTTAGTCCAGTAAAAAAAACTAAAAAAGTATATTTTAATAAAATTTTAATATATTATACAAACCTTCATATCAAACATAACTTTTACCAGACCAAACAACAGCAACAATCATTATCTGATTGCTTTGTAGCTACTTACATCTGTTCAATGAATATCAACATCTGTATTCGTTAGGAAAAAAAGAAAATCTAAACGAATATGATACTTCTGTTAATATTTGTAAAATAATTTCTTCTAATGAGATAATTTGCCCACACATATAAAATGTAAGTATAATATGCCCTGAAAATATAATAACATGGTACACAGTCTGTTTGATCCCATTTCCCTAACATAATTAGAATTAGATATAGCCATCATTTTATGATTAAAATATATCTTAGAGACCATTAATTTTTATACTTTCCATTTCAGTAAGTTCAGCATACAAACTAATTACTACAAAGGTCATTGTTCTCATTTTACAATACCAACAGATCATTAAAACTTCACAGCCGTGGTTCTGTTGATGGATACAATGAAGCATTCTGAGAATAACATTTTTCTTGCATCAAAACAACTGCCATATGTAACAAAACAGACATTAAAAAAAATCCAAAAGCAGAACTCTTATTTAGTAAATGTTGCATTTTTAATAATCATGCATTATAAATAAAACATATGTACACATTATAGGATTTAAATCATGCATGTAAGAATAAATTATTGATTTTAAAATTTGAGAAATTGGCATAATGAGTAACTAATTAACAAAACTAAATTCCTGGAATTCCATTATATTCAATGAATAAACAAACACTGAAAAAAGTACAGCGTTACACTTATTTCATACAACATGTACTATGTCAAGCAGTGCCTATTCCAATAAAAACAGCAGTTATAGTTTAAAGTTTTGTTTTTTATTGCTATTAACATATTTTTCAGATTATAAAATGCACTTCAGGGGTGCGTATTAAAATCTGCATATAGCCGATCGGGAGGTGTAGAATTGGTACGGGGCGCTATCTGTGCAAGCGGTCAGCAGCCTCTCTGTGCATGCGGCTCTCTGTGCGGCCAGCTCTCTATGTGGGCGGCTCTCTGTGTGGGCAGATGGCCGACTGGCTACCTCTCTATGCGGACAGCCGGCTGGCTGCCTCTCTGTGCAGGTGGCCGGCTGGCTGCCACTCTATACGGGCGGCCGGTGGGTTGTGGTGGCTGTGCTGGCAGCAGAAGCTATGGTGGCTGTGCGGCGGGTGTCCCAGATAGTCTGGCTTCAAATGATGGCGCTCGGAGTCAACACGTGCACAGATGGAGCTCTTGGCTGAGAGCTTCGTCTGCGCACACACCAATCCGGGTGCCATTTCTTTGAAGCGCTGGCTGACAACAGAACATCTGAAACACCTGCCACACAGGCCTACTCCACACAGCCACCACAGCTTCTGCTGCCAGCACAGACAAACCACTGCCAGTACAGACTCACTGCTGCCAGCACAGACCCCACCACTGCCAGCACAGACCCCAATAGAACTGGCACTGCCTCCTGTGAATTCACTCCACCATCGCTGCCACTCCCCCTCTGATAAGATAACACCAGAGTATAAGATGACCCCATTTTTATTTTTTACCTTTTTTATTTTTTAATTTGTGGTGCCTCTAATAAACCGATGCGTCTTACAAAACGAAAAATACAGTATATTATCTTTTTTACTTAGCTTTTTTTTAAAACACTCTTTATTCCAAGATGTAGTGCATACCATTAGTTTTACAAAATATTAATTTAACCCTTAAGGATTGGGCAATTTTTTTTTTTGCGCTTTTGTTTGTTCCTCCCCTTATTTCAAGAGCCATACATTTTTTTTATTTTTCTGTAGATATAGCCATGTGAGAGCTTGTTTTTTTGTGGGAGGAATTGCACTTTTGAATGACAACATATCTTTTATTATATGATTTAAAGGTAAATGGGAGAAAATTTCAAGTGTGGCAAAATGGCAAAAAAGTGAAATTCTACAATTGTTTTTTATGTTTTTTTTAAACTGTTCATTTTACCATAAAACTGACCTGGCAGTATGATTTTCTAGGTCAGTACAATTATGTGATACCAAACACATATCCTTTTTCTTTTCTTCAAGTTTTTTATTTTAGGTCAAAGGGTTTATTTGATGTTTTAATCGCCTGATATTATTATTATTATTATTATTATTAATATTGCGCAATACATTCCATGGCGCTTTACATGTGAAAAGGGGTATACATCACACAGACAAGTACAATAATTATTAACAAAACAATAGTAGAAGGAAGTATCCAGGTAGCACTGAAAAAATACAGGTGCAAAGACAAGGGATGGCACACCCAAATAATAAATGAATAGAAGGATCGGCACTCAGAGTTGTAATAAATTAGGATTTAATCTATAGAAATACGGTACAAATGAAAAAAATGCGTTTTGGCTAGAATTTAGCCTTTATCAATACATCTAAATCACACTGATCACACAACAACATATACAGACAATGGCTACTCCTCTTGTGGTTGAACCACTCAACTCATTTGCATATTAAATTAATTAATTGAACAATAGAAAAAAGGAAAAAAATACAGATCCTAAAGGAAAATTTCTCTAGTGTATATATTAATATATACATTTATAATTAATTATAATTTTGTAAATATTTTATAAGAAAAAAACTTAGAAATGTTTTAGGGAAAATGATTTTTTAAAAAGAAATTCTTTGATAATAATTTTCAAAAAAAATGTTTAGCGTTGGTGAGATCATCACAATGAACAATTAAATATTTACGAATAACATGGTAAATGCAGGAGACAGTAGGAAAACACCATACCATAATAATAAATGTTCGCCATGAATATAACATATAAAATGTCAAAATCATGAATCAAAACATAATGTAAATACATACTGTGGTGGAAGCCAGATAAAAAAAACAATACTTATACAATTGTAAAACTTTAATATTCAGTCATTACAAAAAACATGAAACATCATACTCCCGATTCAAACCATGCGGGTGGAGGGATTGTAACCTATGTATTCAGAAAAGCTCTGGTTGTTTTAACATCCTTACTCTATCACCACCTTTCCTTGACGAAGATATCTGTTCAAGAATCTGGTAACGCTGTGAGACAAGTAATGATAGATTCTTCTGTCTAATGGTGTATTTGTGACTGGACAAATGTTCTTTAAATTTTAAAGTTGTTTCCCCCCACGTAAAGTAAACCACAAGGACATTTCAAAAGAGTAAACTATAAAGGTGCTATTACATGTATAATATCCTTTAATTTTAAATGATTCACCAGTATGAGGGTGATAAAATGTCCCACCTTTAATAATACCAGAACAATGCACATAATTCAAGCAGGGAAAAGTTCCCTTAGCAACAGTGGATATAACAGATTGTGTATATCTAGATTTACCCCCCAAGTCAGTTCTCACAATTTTATCCCGTAAATTCTGTGTCCTACCATGGCATATAAGGGGAGGGGATTGAAATTCTTGTATTCTTGGATAAGAATTTGTTAGAATATGCCAATGCCTACGTAAAAAATGCAATGTATGAATAAGGACCACGGGTGAAATGTATTAGTAAATACTACCCTCTCCGCTTTGGATTTGACAGTCGGAATTTTATTTTTTGTTGATCAAGTAAAGATTTAGGTTAACGCGTGAAAGGATTTTATCAGACATCTCTTGCAACCTTAATTCACATGTCACAGAATTCGAAACAATCCTGCACACTCTTTGATATTGGGAATATGGTAGGGATTTTTTAGCGATGGAGAATGATTACTGTAAAATAGTAATACATTATTTCTATTGGTAGTTTTTCTACATGAGTCTGTTGTAATGGTGTTATTTATATCCTTGCTGATTAGAACATCCAAAAAATGTATTTGTCTAGAGGATACTTGTAAAGTGAAATTAAGTTGATCCCAAACGTCATTGATTTCCTGCACATTAATCTCCAAGGCTCGAATGTCGCACCTTCAAACGCAAAAAACATCATCTATAAATCTCCTCCAGAATAAAGTTTTTTTTAAAAAAAATCACTACAATATATGAAATTCTCTTTAAACCATGACATGTAGGCGTTCGCGTAAGGAGGAGCGACATTCGAGCCCATCGCAGTCCCACAGCGCTGTTTATAGTAAGTGTCCTGAAAGAGGAAATAATTCTCCTCTAATATTAAAGTCAACAGATCATCGAAACAGTTTTTTTGTAACTCAGTATAGGTGGAAGATTGTAAAAGCCAATTAATAGCCCGAATGCCTTTAGTATGTACAATGGATGTATATAAGTTACATAAATGTAACTAACAAATTATCATCCACAATAGAAATATTTGTTATCTCATTAAAAAATTGTGTGGTATCTAATAGAAATGAAGGAGTAATTTAATCAAAGGAGAGAAAAATTTCTCTAAAAAGATAGGTGCAGACAAAATCAAATTAGTCAAAGCCACTATTGGTCTTCCCGGTGGTTTCTCCAGTGACTTATGCACTTTAGGTAAAATATATATGATGGGGGTAGTTGGAATTTTATTAACAAGAAAAGTGACAGTTTTATCATTAATAACCCATAGCAATGAATATTTGGTAACAATCGCCTCCAATTTCCTGGATATTTCAAATACTGGGTTAACCCTTAGAACTTTGTACGCATTACTGTCTGACAATTGTGATGAAATTTCATCCTTATAGAACTTTCTATCCATTACTACCAAGCCACTCCCTTTGTCCACCAGTTTAAGAATCAACGATGTGTCGCTCTAAGACTAGAGAGAGCTTGGCTCTCAGCTTTATTCAAATTATTATGATAAGAGAATGAACCATTTTTTAATTTTTTAATTGCCAAATTTAAGTACTAAAGGTCTAAAGTTACTTTTTACTCTAAGACCCACATTATTCAATCTAATAACATCAGTGGTATTACCTTGAGAGACAGCTGTATCACGATCTGAAAAATATGCACGTAGTTTAAGATTCCAAAAAAACTTTTGAAGTTCAATATCTAATGAGAAAAAGTCAAATTTTGTAGAAGGACAAAATGACAAGCCCTTAGGTAACACATTAAGTTTAGACAGGTAAAATAATTTAGAAGACAAGTTCAAAACTAAGGATTCTCCCTCGTGTATTCCAGTGTCCGCACAGGGTCCGTGACCTCTCCGATGATGACGTCCGGCTCTCCTAATGCATCTCGTCGTGGTTTTCTTCTGCATCCTAAAAAAGGAATACGAGGTGTAGTGGCTGCTGGAACCTGAAGAGAGAGGTCCCCCACAATGGTTTCCCCTTAATAGGAAAGGTTTGGCAGTAGCGAAGGAGTCTTGCCATCTATAAATTCTATTGTTCTTATAGTCCTCTGAATCTCTATTTTTTTAACCCATTTCTTCTGTTCGAAATATTTCTTGAGATCTGTTGAATTTTATCTATTTTGTTTTTCAAAGATTCCAATTCATCCAAATTACAAATGTCTCTTAACTGTGTTTCAATGGCTTATATTTTTCCTTTAGATTCAGTAATCGCCTCCTGAATATGTTGAATTGTAAGGCTAGTTTCACACTTCTGGCATTTCGCCGGATTGCCGAATCTGGCACACTACAGTACAGTGTTAATCCTATACAATGGCATTGTGGCAACCTCCAGTCACATGTTCCGTTCACATGACAGCATGTGACCGGAGGTTGCCACGATGTCATTGTACTGTATTACACTGTACTGGAGTATGCCGGATACGGCAATCCGGCGCAATGCCGGATGTGTGAAACTAACCTAAGAAGCATGAAGTCCATTGAACATTTGTTCAATATATTTGCAAATTGGGAGCAATATTTGATTTTGTCACAAAAAATGTGGGTCTCAGATTAACCCTTAAGTCCTGAGGAATTTTTACAATCTTTACAATTGTTTAAGTATTGTTTTTTTTCTGGATTACACCACAGCATGTATTTTTTATTATGTTTTGATTCATGATTTTGACATTTTATATGTTATATTCATGGCGAATATTTATTATTATGGTATGGTGTTTTCCTACTGTCTCCTGTATTTTGCATGTTATACGTACAAATTTCATTCTTCATTGTGGTGATCTCACCAACTCTAGACATTTTTTTAAAAAAAAAAATCCTAAAAAATGTTTTCTAAAAGTTTTTTTCTTATAAAATATTTACAGAATTATAATGAATAATACATTTTCCTTTAGGATCTGTATTTTTTCTTTTTTTCTATTGTTCAATTAATTATTTTAATATGGAAATGAGTTGGGTGGTTCAACCACAAGAGGAGTACCCATCGTATGTATATATTGATGTGGGATCAGTGTGCAATTTAGATGTATTGATAAAGTCTAAATTCATCCAAAATGCATTGTTTTTAATTTTGTACCTTGTTTCTATGGATTAAATCCCAATTAATTTCAAGTCTTTGTGCTGGTCTTTCTATTTATTTATAAACAAAACAAGGCACAGACTGGTACAAGAGGAGAGAGGACCCTGCCCGCGAGGGCTCACAGTCTACAAGGGATGGGTGCGGATACAGTAGATGAGGGTAGAGATAGTCGTGCGGTGCCATAGCGGACTGAGGGTTACGGCAGGTTGTAGGCTTGTCGGAAGAGGTGGGTCTTCAGGCTCCTTTTGAAGCTTGTCAAGGTAGATGATCGTCTGATATGTTGTGGCAGAACATTCCAGAGTATGGGGGAGGCATGGGAGAAATCACTGATGCGGTGGTGGGAAGAGGCAATGAGAGGGGAGCAGAGAAGGAGATCTTGTGAGGATCGAACGTTACTTGCAGGTAAGTACCAGGAGACTAGGTCACAGATGTAAGGAGGAGACAGGTTGTGGATGGCTTTGTAGGTCATAGTTAGGGCTTTGAACAGAGTCATTGGGCAATGGAAAGCCAGTGAAAGGATTGGCAGAGAGGAGAGGTTGGGAAGTAGCAGGGGAACAGGTGGATTAGTTGGGCAGCATAGTGTCGAATAGATTGTAGGGGTGCGAGACTGTTAGAAGTTAGGCCAGAGAGCAGGAAGTTACAATAGTCCAGACAGGAGATAATAGGGTTTTTCAGGCTTGTTGGAAAAGGAATATACGAATACGGGAATTTTTTTTGAGTTGGAGGTGGCAGGAAGGCAAGATGGCTTGGATGTGTGGCTTGAAAGAGAGAGCAGAGTCAAGAGTTACTCCCAGGTAGCGAGCACGTTGGTCTGGGGAGAGTGAACAGCTATTGACTTTGATAGATATGTCAGGTGAGGTGGTAGAGTGAGTCATAAGGAGTGAGATAAAAGGATGTGATTTTAATGTTTATATATTTTTTTCATATGTTTTAAAAAAATATTTTCTACATTTTTTAAATAGCCCCCTTATGGAACTTGAACCTGCAATGGTCTTATCATTTCCCCTACATACAGCATAGCCACAAAATAGCTGTAAATAGAAGAATTTACAGTGTCCCATGAACACCAGACAAGAGCTGGTTTTCACTGTAAAACTGTGGAGACTGGTACAAGAGTCTTTAGCAGTCCCCTGGCTATCATGATAACACATTGAAGTCCCATGATCACATCATGGATGCGCCGATGAGGCTTCAAAAGAGCATGCTCCCCTGCTGGTAAAAGTTAAATGATGATTGACAGCAGCATAGAAAAGGTAAAACAGCCACAGCAGAGCACCACCCCATCTTCAGCCTTGATCTTCAAGAAAAAAAGTAGGCCCAGCATGCCACCCTGCATCAAAGGCAGAGAAAATCAGGAAAAGGACAAATGATGTGGCACATCATAAGTCGTTAAGGGGTTAAGTTACAAGTTAAAATAAACACAGCTATAAAAGTGATAGAGTGATACAAAAGGAAAAAAAAACTTGTATGCCAGAACTTGCAATTTAGAGGTGGAAAAGACAGTTGGTGAGTGTAGAAACTACTCATATCACATTGTGCTGGCAGTGATCTTATTGTAGGCTTTGCTGAAGACATGTTTTTTAACATTATTAGGGTGACAGATAGGGCAATCTGTCACAAAGACAGGGATCACCGAACAGTGTGTTGTCTTCCTGGCGCTCGAGTTCGGCACATCGCTGATTGGGTTGACAGATTACTGGGAGGGGCTGGGGAGGACCCAGCGGTCATTGTACACATTGGCACAAATGACAAAGTTAGAGGTAGGTGGAAGGTCCTTAAAGATGATTTCAGGGAATTAGGTTGTAAGCTTAAAGCATGGACCTCCAAGGTGGTATTTTCGGAAATACTACCTGTGCCACGAGCCACACTAGAGAGGCAAAGGGAGATCAGGGAGGTTAACAGGTGGCTCAGGAATTGGTGTATGAAAGAGGGTTTTGGGTTCCTGGAGAATTGGGCCGCCTTTTTAGTTGGCTACAGATTCTATGCTAGGGATAGGCTGCATCTTAATGGGGAGGGTGCAGCTCTGCTGGGGCAGAAAATGGCTAGAAGGTTGGAGGAGTGTTTAAACTAGGAATGGGGGGCGAGGGTATTCACTTTATAGAAGGGGAATGTAGTGCAGATAGTGACCAGGGCACAAGTAATGAAATTGGGGGTGGTACGGGGGGAAGGGTTAGGACAGTTAATACAGTAAGCAGGAATAGAGGTACAGAGTCATACGTAACGTGCATGTACACTAATGCCCGAAGCCTCACAAATAAGGTGGAGGAATTAGAATTAATATTGTTGGAAGAAAATTATGATATAGTGGGGATATCAGAGACATGGCTGGATGAGAGCTATGACTAGGCTGTTAATTTACAGGGTTATAGCCTATTCAGGAATGACCGTACAAATAAGCTAGGGGGAGGTGTGTGTCTATATGTAAAATCATCCTTAAAACCCATCCTGCGTGACAACATATGTGAGGGTACTGAGAATGTAGAGTCCCTCTGGGTGGAGATAAGGGGGGAGAATGAATAATAAAATACTGATAGGGGTATGTTATAAGATGCCGAATATTATGGAAGAGGTTGAGAATCTCCTCATAAAGCAAATTGATAAAGCAGCGAGTCTCGGAGAGGTAATTATTATGGGGGACTTTAACTATCCTGATATAAATTGGGGAACAGAAACTTGCAGTTCCAGCAAAGGAAATAGATTTTTGATAACAATGAAAGATAATTACCTTTCACAAATGGTACAGGACCCCACAAGAGGGGGAGCACTACTAGACCTTGTACTAACCAATAGGCCAGACCGCATATCAAATATACAAGTTGGGGGTTACTTGGGGAATAGTGATCACAAAATAATAAGTTTTCATGTATTCTTTAGTAAGATGTATAGTAGAGCTACAAGGACACTAAACTTCAGGAAAGCAAATTTTAAACGGTTGAGAGATGATCTTAGTGCAATAAACTGGGATGATGTACTAAGTAATAAAAGTACACAAAGCAAATGGGAGACTTTTATGAGCATCCTGAATATGGCTTGTGCAGAAAATATACCCTATGGGAACAAACATGCTAGAAATAGGAAGAAACCCCTATGGCTAAATAGAGCTGTAAGGGAAGCAATAAAAGAAAAACAGAAAGCCTTAAAAGAATTAAAGAGGGTAGGTAGTGATGAGGCATTATCTAATTATAGAAAATTAAATAAAATATGTAAAAAGCAAATTAAGTTAGCTAAGTTTGAGACAGAGAGACTCATTGCAAGAGAAAGTTAAAATAATCCTAAAATATTTTTTAACTACATAAACAGTAAAAAACTGAAAAGCAATAGTGTTGGCCCCCTTAAAAATAGTCTTGGTGAAATGGTGGAAGGGGATGAGGGTAAAGCCAACCTGCTGAATGAATTTTTTTCTACGGTTTTTATACAAGAAAATGCCATGGCAGATGACATGACCAGTGATGCCATAAATTCACCCTTGAATATTACCTGCTTAACCCAGCAGGAAGTACGCCGCCGCCTCGAAATCACTAAGGTTGACAAATCTCCGGGCCCGGATGGCATACACCCCAGAGTACTACAGGAATTGAGTTCTGTGATAGATAGACCATTATTTTTAATCTTCACAGATTCCTTAATAACAGGGTCAGTACCGCAGGACTGGCGCATAGCAAATGTGGTGCCAATATTCAAAAAGGGGACAAAAACTGAGCCGGGAAATTATAGACCGGTAAGTTTAACCTCTACGGTTGGTAAAATCCTTGAGGGGTTCTTGAGAGATGCTATACTGGAGTATCTCAAGAAAAATAACCTTATGACAGAGTATCAACATGGGTTTATGAGGGATCGATCCTGTCAAACTAATTTGATCAGCTTCTTTGAAGAGGTAAGTTCAAGCCTGGACCAGGGAAATGCAGTGGATGTTGTGTATATGGACTTTTCAAAAGCTTTTGATACGGTGCCACACAAAAGGTTGGTACATAAAATGAGAATAATGGTAATAGGAAAAAATATGTGTAACTGGGTTAAAAACTGGCTCAGTGATAGGAAACAAAGGGTGGTTATTAATGGTACGTACTTGGACTGGGTCTCAGTTCATAGTGGGGTACCACAGGGGTCAGTATTGGGCCCGCTTCATTTCAACATATTTATTAATGACCTTGTTGGGGGCATGCGGAGTAGAATTTCAATATTTGCAGATGATACTAAACTCTGCAGGGTAATCAATACAGAGGAGGATAATTTTATATTACAGGAAGATTTATGTAAATTGGAGAATTGGGCTGAGAAGTGGCAATTGAAGTTTAATGTAGATAAATGTAAGGTCATGCACTTGGGTAGAGGAAATAAAATGTATGATTATGTACTTAATTGTAGAACACTGGGTAAAACAGGCACAGAAAAAGACTTGGGTGTATGGGTGGATGGTAAACTTCACTTTAGTGGACAGTGTCAGGCAACTGCTGCCAGGGCTAAAAAATTGGCTAATTTATGACAGCCCAACAGCCAGTGACAAGGTACATCTCTTTCTTGGGACCCTAACCTAATATGCCTCTATTCAGGCCGAAAGTCTACAATTTTATGCCCAGGCGGGAAACAGCTTAAATTGAAAATGCCTTAGGCTGATGGGAAGAATGCTTAGTCAAAGATGAGTGTTCTAAAAATGTTATAAAACTGAACAGCACCTTTAAACAGAAATCTATGGATTAAAGATATTATAGATGTTCTTGTTAATGTCTGCTAATATTTTCAGTAAAACAACACAGATAACAGGTAGCCAGTAAAGATTAGTGAATCTGGTGAGGATGAAATTTAGCAAGTCACATGGATTTTATTGGGAAATTTGATTGCAGCAGTTATTCTTCGTAAGTTGAATGCTGCCTATTATGCTCTCCTGATGTCTAGCATAATAAAAGTAATATGCAACCACTGTCTAGGCAACCACTCTACCACTGGTGTTACTGCCCACCCACTGTGTCCTTAAGGCCTTTAGATTCCATATGCACATCCTGAGGTTTTCACTGTAGAACAGTGCCTCCTGCTGTGACCAGTAAAGATGATTGTGGGTATTCGGCACTGTTCGATTATTGATCTAGCTTCAGAGTGGTCGGGTACGTTTGTGGGTGCTTGAAAGTTATGCTCGAGTCCTCACCCTGCAGACTGTTTTGTTCCGTTTTCGAGATAAAAATTCTAACTCCGTTGATTTCCACCAGGTGGTGCTATAGGTAGTTTCATTGCGCATGGATACTTTACTATACCTAGACACCACTTCTATGCCTATAGCTGCCGTCGTTCTCACGTTAATGGCGATGGACAGGATATGGGTGGACACACTGTATAAATAGGGCTATATAGTTGTACATTTTTGCATCTACTGTATGTGTGTTCAGTATGTGATTTATTGTATATATGTTGACCTATGTAATTCTATATATTTTTAAAAAAATTTGTACTATTTCTTTGGTTTTTGTAAATTAGGAAATATATTTACACGTTTATATACATAGATGTAGATGTACATTTGTATATGTAACTAGATCATCCTTTTTCCCGCACCTTTTCACACGTTATATATGATGGGCATCTTTTGTATATTCCTGATGCACTGACACTTTTTGAGTTTATTCATTCTCATTTCCTATTCACTGTCATTATTTTTTTTTGCTCTTTTTAACTTTATCTGAGACTGATCTTTTCTTGTCCCCTTTATACATTTTGCATGCACTTTGCTGGATTCATTTTTCACTTCTTTCATATAGTTTTTCATTCAAATTTTTCAGTCTATTATTATACACAGGCAGTTTGTTTGCTTCATATTTAATTAAGATGTTTTTTCGTTAACTCTATGTTTATTCTAATCTCATTTCCAGGTATTATCGCTGAATATAATTATTTCATTCAACTGTCCCAGGTGTGCAAAGAGTTAATTGCGCATAATTGCAGTTTGTTGAACCATTTTCCTCTGAAAGAGGTGAATGCGTGGAACTATGAGTGACATTACTTGTGGCCTGGTCACATGATCGGGTATCATGCATCACATAATCAGCCTTTTGATGTTTGTTGCTCATACCCCAGCATTTCTTGGCCAATCTGTATTTATTCTACAGGTAGATTCAGCTTTTCTCATTTAAATTACTTAGGCAATTTTGTTATTGATCAGTTGTCATTTTAAGCATGGTAGCATCACTCGCAACATCCACCCCTGTGGTTTTTTTAGGTTATTTTGATGTCTATTGTGGCCCATGCTTTTTATGTTTAGCCGAATTATTGTATTTCATGACATTATTGTTTTGAATCTACTACCTTTTATTTATACTTGTGATCCTTGCACATTAGAGATTTACATGTATTTATCTCTCTGGCTTACTCCACTTCTCTTTTCTCACATAAATGGGGTACGTTTAAGGATATACTACTAGCGTTCTGTAAAAAGCCTATACCCTCTAGTAATAAAATGTACAAGAATAAAAAGAAACCGCGATAAATAAGACAGTACAAGGTATAATAAAACACAAAAAGGCCGTTCAATATCTTGAAGGCTGAGAATACAAAAATAGCATTTCAGGAGTATAAAAATCTCAATAGAAAATGTAATAAAGAAATCAAGCAAAATTAGCTCCTGAAACAAAAATAGCCAAGGACACTAAAATAAATCCCCCATTTTTTTTATAAATATATTAATGCCAACTATGTAACTATGTAACGTGTGTATTTTCTCTTCACTTTATATGCACATATTTTTTTTATTTTGATGTCTTATAATATATATACAAGTGCATCTCAATAAAGATCATTGCTAAAGAAGTTAGTTGGCTGTTCACTGAGTGCTGTATCCAAGTATACTAATGTAAAGTTAAGTGGAAGGAAAAAGTGTGGTAGAAAAAGGTGCACAAGCAACAAGGCTAACCGCAGCCTTGAAAGTATTGTTAAGAAAAGGCGATTCAAAAATTTGGGGAAGATTCACAAGGACTGGACTGCTGCTGGAGTCAGTGCTTCAAGAGCCACCACACACAGATGTATCCAGGACATGGGCTACAACTGTTGCATTCCTTGTGTCAAGCCACTCATGACCAATAAACAATACCAAAAGTGTCTTACCTGGGCCAAGGAGAAAAAGGAACTGGACTATTGCTCAGTTGTCCAAGGTGTTGTTTTCAGGTGAAAGTAAATTTTACATATCATTTAGAAATCAAGGTACCAGAGTCTGGAGGAAGTGTGGAGAGGCCACAATCCAAGCTGCTTGAAGTCTAGTGGGAGGTTCCCACAATTAGCAATGGTTTGGGAGAGCCATGGCCTCTGCTGGTTTAGGTCCACTATGTTCTATCAAGACCAAAGTCAGCGCACCATCTATCAGGAAATTTTAGAGCACTTCATTCTTCCCTCTGCCGACAAGCTTTATGGAGATAGAAAGTTAATTTTCCAGCAGTATTTAATCCCTGTCCATACTACCAAAAGTACCAAAATCTGGTTTAATAACCACAGTATCACTGTGCTTGATTGGCCAGCAAACTTGCCTGACCTAAACCCCATAGAGAATCTATGAGGTATTGACGAGCAAAATGAGAGACACCAGATTCAACAGTTCAGATGAGCCGAAAGCTGCTATTAAAGGAACCTGGGCTTCCATAACATCTCAGCAGTGACCCACAGGCTTATCGCTTCCATGCCACGCCACATTGATGCAGTAATTCTTGTAAAAAGAGCCCTGACCAAGTGTTCAGTGCATTTACTGTACAGACTTTTCAATAGGCTAACATTTCTGAGATTAAAATAATTTTTTCAGTTTGTCTATAATATTCTAATTTCTGAGATAGGGACTTTTCATTTTTTATTGGCTGTTAGCCATAATAAATAGATCACTCTGCTTGTAATGACTCTATAATATATGTGATTCCTTTTTGTATTGGATTACTGAAATAAATTAACTTTTTAAGGATATTCTAATTTATTGAGCTGCACTTGTGTGTGTATATATATACATATATATATATACATATATATATATATATATATATATATATATATATATATATATATATATATATATATATACAGTTAGGTCCAGAAATATTTGGACAGTGACATAAGTTTTGTTATTTTAGCTGTTTACAAAAACATGTTCAGAAATACAATTATATATATAATATGGGCTGAAAGTGCACACTCCCAGCTGCAATATGAGAGTTTTCACATCCTAATCGGAGAAAGGGTTTAGGAATCATAGCTCTGTAATGCATAGCCTCCTCTTTTTCAAGGGACCAAAAGTAATTGGACAAGGGACTCTAAGGGCTGCAATTAACTCTGAAGGCGTCTCCCTCGTTAACCTGTAATCAATGAAGTAGTTAAAATGTCTGTGGTTGATTACATCTGTGTGGTTTTGCATTTGGAAGCTGTTGCTGTGACCAGGCAACATGCGGTCTAAGGAACTCTCAATTGAGGTGAAGCAGAACAACCTGAGGCTGAAAAAAAAGAAAAAATCTATCAGAGAGATAGCAGACATGCTTGGAGTAGCAAAATCAACAGTCGGGTACATTCTGAGAAAAAAGGAATTGACTGGTGAGCTTGGGAACTCAAAAAGGCCTGGGCGTCCACGGATGACAACAGTGGTGGATGATCGCCGCATACTTTCTTTGGTGAAGAAGAACCCGTTCACAACATCAACTGAAGTCCAGAACACTCTCAGTGAAGTAGGTGTATCTGTCTCTAAGTCAACAGTAAAGAGAAGACTCCATGAAAGTAAATACAAAGGGTTCACATCTAGATGCAAACCATTCAACAATTCCAAAAATAGACAGGCCAGAGTTAAATTTGCTGAAAAACACCTCATGAAGCCAGCTCAGTTCTGGAAAAGTATTCTATGGACAGATGAGACAAAGATCAACCTGTACCAGAATGATGGGAAGAAAAAAGTTTGGAGAAGAAAGGGAACGGCACATGATCCAAGGCACACCACATCCTCTGTAAAACATGGTGGAGGCAACGTGATGGCATGGGCATGCATGGCTTTCAATGGCACAGGGTCACTTGTGTTTATTGATGACATAACAGCAGACAAGAGTAGCCGGATGAATTCTGAAGTGTACCGGGATATACTTTCAGCCCAGATTCAGCCAAATGCCGCAAAGTTGATCGGACGGCGCTTCATAGTACAGATGGACAATGACCCAAAGCATACAGCCAAAGCTACCCAGGAGTTCATGAGTGCAAAAAAGTGGAACATTCTGCAATGGCCAAGTCAATCACCAGATCTTAACCCAATTGAGCATGCATTTCACTTGCTCAAATCCAGACTTAAGACGGAAAGACCCACAAACAAGCAAGACCTGAAGGCTGCGGCTGTAAAGGCCTGGCAAAGCATTAAGAAGGAGGAAACCCAGCGTTTGGTGATGTCCATGGGTTCCAGACTTAAAGCAGTGATTGCCTCCAAAGGATTCGCAACAAAATATTGAAAATAAAAATATTTTGTTTGGGTTTGGTTTATTTGTCCAATTACTTTTGACCTCCTAAAATGTGGAGTGTTTGTAAAGAAATGTGTACAATTCCTACAATTTCTATCAGATATTTTTGTTCAAACCTTCAAATTAAACGTTACAATCTGCACTTGAATTCTGTTGTAGAGATTTCATTTCAAATCCAATGTGGTAGCATGCAGAGCCCAACTCGCGAAAATTGTGTCCCTGTCCAAATATTTCTGGACCTAACTGTATATATATATATATATATATATATATATATATGTGTATATATGTATATATATATATATATATATATATATATATATATATATACAGTGCCTACTGTAGTAAGTATAAGAATAAGTAGTATTCATCCCCCTGCAGATTTAGCAGGTTTGATAAGATGCAAATAAGTTAGAGCCTGCAAACTTCAAACAAGAGCGGGATTTATTAACAGATGCATAAATCTAACAAACCAACAAATTATGTTGCTCAGTTAAATTTTAATAAATTTTCAACATAAAAGTGTGGGTCAATTATTATTCAACCCCTAGGTTTAATATTTTGTGGAATAACCCTTGTTTGCAATTACAGCTAATAATCGTCTTTTATAAGACCTGATCGCACAGGTCTCTGGAGTTATCTTGGCCCACTCCTCCATGTAGATCTTCTCCAAGTTATATAGGTTCTTTAGGTGTCTCATGTGGACTTTAATCTTGAGCTCCTTCCACAAGTTTTCAGTTGGGTTAAGGTCAGGAGACTGACTAGGCCACTGCAACACCTTGATTTTTTCCCTCTTGAACCAGGCCTTGGTTTTCTTGGCTGTGTGCTTTGGGTCGTTGTCTTGTTGGAAGATGAAATGACGACCTATCTTAAGATCCTTGATTGAGGAGCGGAGGTTCTTGGCCAAAATCTCCAGGTAGGCCGTGCTATCCATCTTCCCATGGATGCGGACCAGATGGCCAGGCCCCTTGGCTGAGAAACAGCCCCACAGCATGATGCGGCCACCACCATGCTTGACTGTAGGGATGGTATTCTTGGGGTCGTATGCAGTGCCATCCAGTCGCCAAACGTCACGTGTGTGGTTGGCACCAAAGATCTCGATCTTGGTCTCATCAGACCATAGAACCTTGAACCAGTCTGTCTCAGAGTCCTCCAAGTGATCATGAGCAAATTGTAGACGAGCCTTGACATGACGCTTTGAAAGTAAAGGTACCTTACGGGCTCGTCTGGAACGGAGACCATTGCGGTGGAGTACGTTACTTATGGTATTGACTGAAACCAATGTCCCCACTGCCATGAGATCTTCCCGGAGCTCCCTCCTTGTTGTCCTTTGGTTAGCCTTGACACTTCGGACAAGCCTGGCCTCGGCACGGGTGGAAACTTTCAAAGGCTGTCCAGGCCGTGGAAGGCTAACAGTAGTTCCATAAGCCTTCCACTTCTGGATGATGCTCCCAACAGTGGAGACAGGTAGGCCCAACTCCTTGGAAAGGGTTTTGTACCCCTTGCCAGCCTTGTGACCCTCCACGATCTTGTCTCTGATGGCCTTGGAATGCTCCTTTGTTTTTCCCATGTTGACCAAGTATGAGTGCTGTTCACATGTTTGGGGAGGGTCTTAATTAGTCAGAAAAGGCTGGAAAAAGAGATAATTAATCCAAACATGTGAAGCTCATTGTTCTGTGTGCCTGACATACTTCTTAATACTTTAGGGGAACCAAACAGAATTCTGGTGGTTTGAGGGGTTGAATAATAAATGACCCTCTGAATAAACTTTTCACAATTAAAAAAAAAAAATAAAAAAAGAAATAACATTCTTTTTTGCTGCAGTGCATTTCACACTTCCAGGCTGATCTACAGTCCAAATGTCACAATGCCAAGTTAATTCCGAATGTGTAAACCTGCTAAATCTGCAGGGGGTTGAATACTACTTGTAGGCACTGTATATATTTGTTACAGAGCTATGGAGAGTGCAGCCTTTGGGCCACATCTGGCTATTTGGCTGTTGGAGTTCAGCCTGTGGACCAACACAGCCGGAGGTCTAAATACAGTGGACTATGAGCCACACCCTGACTTCCCCTGCCACCTTCCTTTCACCGCCCGCTTCCAGATGTCAATGATATTTGCATTCACAGGATGCAAACAGCGTTTAATACCTTGGAGGAGGATGGTGCCACTGGTTCGATCTTCCATCAGTCAGAATGAGGCACAGCAGATTCAAAGACATCACATCATCACATGTGCTGCGCAGAGAGTCAGTGCACCATAGGCAACAGCATAGTGACAGGGTAAAGGAAGCAAGGTGATGTGATGTGTTTTCTTATGTGTATTGTATGATTGTATGTATGTAGGAGGCTGTTTGAGTGCTCACAATGTATATTGAGGGCTATGTAGGAGCTCAGAAATGAAATGTATATATGTGGGGGCTCAGAATTGTATATAAGAAGCTATGTGGGGGCTCCAAAATGTATGTTGAAAGCTATGTAGAGGCTCCTAAAGTATATTGGAGACTATGGAGTTCAAGCTTTATATAAGCGGCTAAGTGGGTCTCATAATATATATATCCCCCAACAATACATGAGGAGGAGGGGAAGGAGAGCCCACAATCGCACACGTATCCCCAGAGGAAGCCATTTTTTTTGATGATACATGTGGCATTGTGGGCTCTCCTTCCCCTCCTCCTCATGCATTGTTTGGGGCTTCAGGTAATTTAAATCACCACTTGATCTTACTACCAACTCCAGTGGAAGCTCTCTATACGGTTAGGTAGCTATGGGTAACTGCCACTCCATGGTGTTGCAGTGACAAAGGGATTTTTTAGGCTGGCAGCACACTGTTAACTATTCAATGTTGTATTTAATAATTCTATAAGTATGATTTTTTGCACTTAATATTTAGCTTGTTGCGTATAGTGTATGCTGCAGTACAAATATTCTTGACCTGCCTGTTTATTATCCCTTGTGTGTTGGAGGAAGGGGGCAATTGTTCTATATAGGAACATGTCCTCATGTATGTTTTTTAAATGTTTTTAATTATTGCCAATGTTGTTTGTCCTTTTGTATATTAATAATACATACACTATAATTTTTCTGGAGATCCCAAACGAGTGTATGACGCCCTGGCCTATCAGGTTGTCACAGGCTATTGTGCAATCTGCCCTTCTGCACAGTATCCACCCTCCTTGGTTACGGATCCTGGTCCTTTGGTGTTGCTAACAGCTTAACCAATTGAAATCATAGGAACACTTCCCACTTTTACCTACCAGACACACCATTGGGGCCCTGAAGGGAATAGGGCCGCCCACATGGGGGTTGGTGAGGAGAAAGTGAGGACAGTGACAGTTGAGTTAGGTCGAGAGTTGAGTGGAGAGAGGAGGTGAGGTGGCTCTCGTGAGGAGAGGCCACGGAGGAGAGCTCCTGTATACTAGGTGGCAGATGTTGGTCTGGCCCCGGTAGGAGGAACCCGGTCTCAGGGGACAGTGTGAAGGGGCACGAACTGCCAAGGAGGGCAGCCGGCGGCCTTGAGCTATCACTGGGCAGCGACCAGGGCACGACGGGGTACGTGGACCCCAGGCCAGAAAGTAGCTTCACGCGTTCTGGTAATTTACCTGACGGGGATGAAGGCTTCAAGTGTCATCCCCAACCCGCTCCAAAATCGGGGTACTAGCGCATCGATGGGATAGGACTTTCCCACTACAGTCCAAAGAAACGTGGGAAGGAAAAAGAGGGCGATCCAGCACAAATCCTCCTTATGTTAAAACATTCAAGTCTTTATTTGGACATCGTTAAAAAACATTGTGAAGACCAAAAACCACATAGATGGTACAGGTAAGGGTCATGATGGCTTAACGCGTTTCGGACTATTAATAAAAACAAACAAGTCCTTAATCATAAGTGTCTCATGAAACCAGAAGAGCTACTAAAATAGACTAATCTATTAAGTGAGGAAGAGGGAGGGGTAGGAATATGTTAATTACATCAGAAGGAGGGGGGGGGCAGGTGAGTATTTGAATGCTTATTATCCTCCTTTGATTATAATTGCGATTAAGAGGTTAGTAGATAAAAATTATTCATACATGGCAAATATTGATATAAAGATAAAAAATATATAATTATATAAAAATTATAATTTAAGTTAATTTAATTTATTCATTACTAATTATTTTCTCCCCCGACCCCCCCCACCCCCACCCCCGACCCCCACTCCCAATAAGATTACATATAATCCTTTAATCGAAGATATCTTATCTTTGGGAATAATAATATACATCACTTTAGCTTATATTGAATTTAAGGTATCAGAATGTATTCAAGTATCGTCCCGATTTTTAGTCTCACATTTCGATCTGATATTGGAACTTTAGTAATGCAAACCTCACAAGACATTGAGACCGTGATTAATATTCTATGTTCTTTGATTAAATGCCTTCTACCCACCTTTTGATGTATAATTTGTAGCCAGATGATAGGGGAAAATAATAAAGATAAAAATAAAAATGGAAACATAATTAATTAAATAAAATTACATATACCCATTTTCCATTTTAATTTAATTTAATCTATTTTATTCCAGTCTTCTTTATTTCCCCCCCCTTCCTCCCCCCCCCTCTCTTTTATATTCATTTGATACCATCATGAGGAACAAGGTCCCTTTGCCCTCGAATTGAAATCGGGTTTATGCACACATAAATATTTGATGACCTATACACATCATTTCCACTAAAGATTATTATTCTTCCCCCTTGAGATTTTCTTGTTTTTGTTTTTGTTTTATTTTTATTTTTATATAGAGAATAACACATATGAATAAACAATGGATAAAAAATAAAAAATAAAATATAGGAATTATCAAAATGGATTTTTTCCCCCATATTTTCTATGTGAAATAGGATAGAGGAGTTTATTTCCATCTATTTTTTACCTTAAGCATCTGAGTATAATTAATATGAACATAATTAATAAGAATGATATTACTCGGTTTCCTTGCTTTTTCGTATTTCACCAGAGAGGGGATATATGACATATAATATATCGTATATCATATATTTATGTGAAACATTTTTTGTTTGCTAGAATCAGATTAAATACTTATAGTTGCGAACGTATAACCTTCTGAACGAATAAAACCTTGTCCTTTGGGAATAATAATATATGTCACTTCAGCTGACATCGGATTTTTATCTTTATATCAATATTTGCCATGTATGAATAATTTCTACCTACTAACCTCTTAATCGCAATTATAATCAAAGGAGGATAATAAGCATTCAAATACTCACCTGCCCCCCCTCCTTCTGATGTAATTAACATATTCCTACCCCTCCCTCTTCCTCACTTAATAGATTAGTCTATTTTAGTAGCTCTTCTGGTTTCATGAGACACTTATGATTAAGGACTTGTTTGTTTTTATTAATAGTCCGAAACGCGTTAAGCCATCATGACCCTTACCTGTACCATCTAAGTGGTTTTTGGTCTTCACAATGTTTTTTAACGATGTCCAAATAAAGACTTGAATGTTTTAACATAAGGAGGATTTGTGCCGGATCGCCCTCTTTTTCCTTCCCACGTTCCCTGTTACCGGTCGGGATAGACCGAAGGATTCCAGGCACCCGCAAGGCTGAGCAGTCCGGGCAGCAGGTGAGCTGAAGAAACCATTTTTTACATCTCCATTTGAACTGATTTATCCTTCTCTTGCGTGCTCCCTGCAGCCCTCAGTAAGGACTGTGTCAAATATATCCAGGAATATACTAATGTATATACACTTAGAGCCTTTATTGCGGTAATACACAGTATATTTTACTGATCCTCCCTTTCGCTTAAATGTGAAGACCTTTCTGTTGCATTTAATCCAGACCACATATACTTACTTAAGGAAGTTTTTTGCTAGCTACTACAGGTGTTTCCATAATTAACCCATTACTCCAAGTATGGATACTTTGGGTTTCCTGGACTGTGAGGAACGGAGAAAGAGGTTGGAGGATGTTTTTTCAGGACAAATGAACTCTAGTAACACACAGACCAACCGCCAACAAAGTGAGTCAACATATACCTTCTGGGATTTAGAAAAACTCTCCATCCAGCGTTTGAAAACCTGGTGGGATTCTATGACCCTACACAAATACATGGAGAAACAAATGATCCCGAGGGGCTTACGGCTCAAAAAGTCTCCCACCTTCTCCTTTTCAGAGGAATTTAAGGAGAGCTGCAATTCAGTCCTCTCATCCTGTTCGTTGAAACTAATGGATTTGATTATTACAGAGGAAAAGAAACGTGTCCAAAGTCTCGACGACCAAATTAAAAAAGTGCACACTTATTTGGTAGAGACATATGATCCTACGGACTTTGATAGGCTTAATATACGACTCATAAACGCTGTAGATAAAGTGGAATCAGATATAATGGATTTGAAACAAAATAAATATAGAAGAGACACTAAAGACTACGAGTCCAACCAGGTTTATACCTGGCATCTCAATACCAAGTCCAAATCCATTCTGAAGAAACAGAACCAGGGACAACATAGTGGAAGGTCCGTTTATTTTTCCTCTACGGAGAATGAATCTGCTAATGACAGCACCAGCTCATATGAATCTAGCAGAAATACCCATCCCCCACATGTATCAAAAAACTTGCCAACAAGAAACGCAACTCACGGAGAGGCGGTAGAAAACATAGACGGAGGAGGGAGGAGATACTACCTCAGATCCAGAAAACGCCGCTATTGGAGAGATTAGAACAACAAGATCTCTCGGAGACCACGGTTGTAAATTTATCAGCTTCTATTTTGGACTCCGTTCAGATTAATATCCTTCAGAAAGGGTTACATTTTGCTCCCAGCAATAGAGCAGATCTATTTCAAACCATTACTGATATTAATAAATTCATAAGAAATCTCACAATTAAACGGCATTTTTTTGACAAAGAAGTTGAAGTAAGAGATGACCCACCAGAATCTCCAGCCACCAATACTACGAATATACCTTTATTTCTGAGCCTTAGGGAACAAATCGCGGTTACACATTTACAAGAACTGGGTAATACTTGTATTAAAACATCGAAACCTCCGAACTTTACCACCAAGAACCCCAACTTTTACCCCATCGCCTCAAGAATTCCCATTATGGACACTTTCCAAGACCTTATGGAGTCAGAAATTAGGAATATATTAACTAAAAAACCCCGAATTTATGATAATCTTACACCTAAAGAGAGAAAGGCTCTGAGAGATCTAAGGAATAATGATTACGTTGTCATCCGCAGGGCTGACAAAGGTGGTGCAGTAGTGGTGCTAGATAGTGCTTTATACGTAAGGGAGATAAATCAAATTTTGTGCGATGAATCCACATATAAAAAACTAACATGCGACCCTACAGCAGAGATCTCATCCAAGTTGCAAACTCTTCTGCTACGAGGCTTTGAATGGGGTATTCTTACCAAAAAGATTCAAGAGTACCTTTATGTAGATTCTCCCATATGCCCTATTTTCCAAGGCCTCCCTAAAGTACATAAGAATTTATTTCCCCCTCCGCTTAGACCTATAGTGGCCAGCACAAAATCCCTATTGAGCAACCTGAGAGACTGGATAGATCACCAGATCCAACCTTTGGTAAAGCGTACTGTAGGCTATATTAGGGACACTAAGAGCCTTTTGCAAAATCTAGAAAAAATCCCATGGACTGATGATTCCTATTGGATAATGAGTGACGTGGAGTCACTATATCCTAGTATTCCACATAGAGAAGCCATCCAAGCCCTCTATTATCATCTTGAGAAGTATAGCCCTTTTGATGATACACTTAAGGAATTTATTCTCATGGCGACGGGTTTTCTTTTAACCCATAATTTCTTTGAATTTAATGGTGACTATTTTCTCCAGGTAGCGGGATGTCCGATGGGAGCAAGCTTCTCCTGTGCTTTAGCGAACATTTATATGGCATACTGGGAAGAACGGTACATCTATATAGATAGCAACCCCTTTATGGACAGCATAGTCTGGTATGCCAGGTACATAGACGACCAGATATTAATCTGCAAGAAAAATCAGTCTAGTACCCCCCAGGAAACCATGAAAGCTATTAACACCTATTTTGATGGCAATTCCCTTAATTTAAAATTCAAAATGAATCTATATTTGGAAGCAGCCCCCTTCTTGGACGTCTTGCTATCTGGAGATATGACGTCAGGCTCTATAAAATCTACCCTATATAGTAAACCTACCAGTGGAAACTCCTCCCTACATGCTACTAGCTGCCATACCCCCCATACTTTGAAAAATTTACCTGTGGGGGAGTTTTTACGAGCCAAACGCTTATGCTCCACGGATGAAACCTACCATAAAGAGGCAGCCTGCATTAAGGGAAGGCTTAGTAGAAGGGGCTACTCGGAACAAACCCTTAGGAGGGCTTCCTCTATTGCTGAAAATCGGACCAGGATTAAATTGTTAAAAGATCGTCCTACATCTCCTAAACGTATAGAACGTATAACATTCTCTACACCCTTCAGCACAGATTTCTCCCAGATTAAACAAGCCATTTTACGTTTTGTTCCCTTACTATGTCAAGAAGTCACTTTAAACCACATCCTCCAACCAGGAGTTAATATAGTAGCCAAGAGAGCTTTTACAATAGGGAACTTAGTGGCTCCCAGCAGATATGCCCCTAAGAAACCTGGTAGATCAAACAAGAACTGGCTCAGCGTGCAGGGATCTTATAAATGTGGATCTAATAGGTGCGGTCTTTGCAAATTTATGCAGAATAATAAATCTCTTCCAGGAAAAAATGGGGAGAGCTTTGAAATTAGATCTTTCATCAATTGCTCCTCCACACACATAATCTATGTTGCTACATGCATTTCTTGTTGTAAAAATTACGTAGGTTGCACCTCCCGAGCGTTAAGAACAAGGATTTCAGAGCATACTCGTATCCCCATAACCGGCCAGGATAAAACCTCATTAAGTTTCGCTACACTGGTTAGGAAACGTTCCCTATCAGGATTAACCAGGCACTACATCGAGTGTCATGCTGCTGACTTCTCAACTTTAAGGATCACAGGCTTAGAATTTATCCCCAGACCTCCACGCGGAGGCGACTGGTTCAAAGCCTTATTATTGGCAGAAGCCAAATGGATCTTAAAGCTAGATTCAAGGTATCCGAATGGATTCAATTATCGTTCCGACTTACGTTTCATCTTTTGATCGGATACTGGGATTTAAGCGGTGTTAACACTATAAGACACTGTAACCATGGACAATATTATACATGCTCCTTAATAATTGCGATTCATTCTTTATGATATAGAGTTCGATGTCAGGTGAAAGGGGACATTAAAATTCTTTATACCTCCCCTTATAATTTAAGTTAATTTAATTTATTCATTACTAATTATTTTCTCCCCCAAATCCCCCCCCCACAACCCCCCCACTCCCAATAAGATTACATATAATCCTTTAATCGAAGATATCTTATCTTTGGGAATAATAATATACATCACTTTAGCTTATATTGAATTTAAGGTATCAGAATGTATTCAAGTATTGTCCCGATTTTTAGTCTCACATTTCGATCTGATATTGGAACTTTAGTAATGCAAACCTCACAAGACATTGAGACCGTGATTAATATTCTATGTTCTTTGATTAAATGCCTTCTACCCACCTTTTGATGTATAATTTGTAGCCAGATGATAGGGGAAAATAATAAAGATAAAAATAAAAATGGAAACATAATTAATTAAATAAAATTACATATACTCATTTTTCATTTTAATTTAATTTAATCTATTTTATTCCAGTCTTCTTTATTTCCCCCCCCTTCCTCCCTCCCCCTCTCTTTTATATTCATTTGATACCATCATGAGGAACAAGGTCCCTTTGCCCTCGAATTGAAATCGGGTTTATGCACACATAAATATTTGATGACCTATACACATCATTTCCACTAAAGATTATTATTCTTCCCCCTTGAGATTTTCTTGGTTTTGTCTTTGTTTTATTTTTATTTTTATATAGAGAATAACACATATGAATAAACAATGGATAAAAAATAAAAAATAAAAAATAAAATATAGGAATTATCAAAATGGATTTTTCCCCCCATATTTTCTATGTGAAATAGGATAGAGGAGTTTATTTCCATCTATTTTTTACCTTAAGCATCTGAGTATAATTATTATGAACATAATTAATAAGAATGATATTACTCGGTTTCCTTGCTTTTTCGTATTTCACCAGAGAGGGGATATATGACATATAATATATCGTATATCATATATTTATGTGAAACATTTTTTGTTTGCTAGAATCAGATTAAATACTTATAGTTGCGAACGTATAACCTTCTGAACGAATAAAACCTTGTCCTTTGGGAATAATAATATATGTCACTTCAGCTGACATCGGATTTTTATCTTTATATCAATATTTGCCATGTATGAATAATTTCTACCTACTAACCTCTTAATCGCAATTATAATCAAAGGAGGATAATAAGCATTCAAATACTCACCTGCCCCCCCCTCCTTCTGATGTAATTAACATATTCCTACCCCTCCCTCTTCCTCACTTAATAGATTAGTCTATTTTAGTAGCTCTTCTGGTTTCATGAGACACTTATGATTAAGGACTTGTTTGTTTTTATTAATAGTCCGAAACGCGTTAAGCCATCATGACCCTTACCTGTACCATCTAAGTGGTTTTTGGTCTTCACAATGTTTTTTAACGATGTCCAAATAAAGACTTGAATGTTTTAACATAAGGAGGATTTGTGCCGGATCGCCCTCTTTTTCCTTCCCACGTTCCCTGTTACCGGTCGGGATAGACCGAAGGATTCCAGGCACCCGCAAGGCTGAGCAGTCCGGGCAGCAGGTGAGCTGAAGAAACCATTTTTTACAGTCCAAAGAAAACCTACGCGTGAACCCTGAGAGCAAGCTCACTCTGTTGTCCATATGGGTGAGCGGGACCCTAAGAGTTTTATACCCACGGGTCCAACAGAGAAGAAGGTGCCAAAGACAGGGTTACAGACTAACAGCAACACCAAGGGCACGGATCCTGGCATGCTCCCCACAGGCTGCAGTGGTGCTCAGAATTCTGGTTTACAAGCTGTCGGTGTAATTATTCCCCGGGACACAAACCCCCTACCAACGGAGGGGTTAAACATCAGGCTTCCACACCATCGTCACCGGGCTGCCTAACGGCAGCGGTGGTCCCTCACATTACCACGCACTGTGGGTGGCGTAACAAACTTTCCAAAAAAAACCTGTAAATATCTCCCCCCCTTCTTTTAATTGAGTGGCCACGCGATTCCCGGTTCCAGAGATTCCTCAAGCCACCGCGGATCCGGATCCAAGCGGCTGCGGCCTGGCTGCTTGCACGGGGTGGTACATGTGCATGCTAGTCTTTTTTCTTTGTTTATTATTGTAGATGTATGCACTAAGATTATGTGTTTGTATATGTGCATGTTTTAGATCTATGTCTATATCTGCAGAGCTGTGTGCGTCTATGGGCATGTAGCAGAGCCGTGTGTGTCTATATTTTCATGATTCAGAGCCATGTATGTCTATGGGCCTGTAGTAGAGCTGTGTATGTCTATGGGCATGTAGTGGAGCCATGTGTGTCTATGGTCATGTAGCGAAGCCGTGTGTGTCTATAGGCATGTAGTGGAGGCGCATGTGTCTTTGGGCATGTTGTGGAGCCGCGTGTGTATATGGGCATGTAGCGGAGCTGTGTGTGTCTGTGGCCATGCAGCAGAGCCGTGTAAGTCTATGGGCATGTAGCAGAGCCGTGTACTGTATCTCTATGGACATGTAGCAGAGCCATGTGTGTATAATATATACACTGCAGAAAGACACTAACAATAAATTTATTACCTCCCTATTCTTCACTAGTATCTAAAATTAGTAATAATGAGAAATCCCATTTACACCGCCAGGAAAGTTTTAATAGGAAAAATGTTTTTTTTCTATTTTTTGCTGTGTAAACTAGGGTGTGACTTATGGCAAAAAAGCATCTTATAGTCCAAAAAATATGGTGCTTACCTTTATTAAGCTCAGAGGCCCCAGCTGTAACCACAGATACTTAGGTATGGCTGCTGAAGAGGGGGCTGGCCGTGTGTGACCTCATCAGTGACATCTGAAGCTGCCGGCCGCCCGCTGTCCTTCTGTTCATTATTGTGAAGTTTGTACTGTGTATGCACTAAAGAGGCTGCTGTGTGCAATACAAACAGGACCATCCCAGAAGACGAAGGATGCCACCGCAAGGAGATAAGATCCTCCGATCACCGCTGAGCACCAGGACTCCATCTGAACCTTTTGTCTTCAGCGTCACAACTGCCTGCGGCTGTTGAGTATAATCTGTGTGTGTCTTTCTTCCGGCTCACACACAGCACCAAACTGTATATACAGGTGCACACAATAGCCCATATTACGTCTGTATATACTAAATGTATATAGTGTGGATGTGTTTGTACAGTATAGTGCTGTGTATACACTATATACAGCGCTCAACCTCTATATTATATACACACAGCCAGCAGCCTGCATCCTCAATTTATTAATTTTATACAATATAGAATAAATTGACAAGCTGCAGCTCAGAAACCCAAGCCACAGGTCTAAAACAAGCTCAAGGGGCCAGAGTATTATATAAATCCATCCACTGTGCTTGTACTGTACAACACAGCATTTTGGATGCAGTGAAAACACTCGGCGTCCAAAACATTGCTAACACTGATTGTGTGCCCTAAGGACTCATTCACATATGTGCTAGGGAATTGCATTTGTCTTTCAATGTTTATGAAAAGACAAGTGAAATTAATCCCTTCTTGTACTGATGTATCCTTTTTTTTTACCACATATACCCATTATAACCTATGGTGCTGCTCGCATGTCCGTGTATTTACACAGACCGTGTGTCCCTGTGATCCAAATAGAGACGTCTGTGTTTTTCCAGCACAAATGACAATGACCAATAGAAGTTTATGGGGACGTGAAAAATACGTACAGTTCACGGATGGCTTCAGTGTATAGTCTGTGTGCCATCAGTTTGCTGTACGTGTTTAACATTGAAAATATAGGGGAAGCTTTGTATTTGTTGTAAATTTAGTAGGCTGGGTTATGGTACTGTATCTAGGTAGTAAGCGTGGTTTTGCTCCCTTATCTATATACTAAGCTCTGTTATGGTACCATATTTAAGCAGTAAGCTTAGTTCTGGTACTATGTTTATGTAGTAAGCTTGTTCTGTTCCTGTATCTATGTAAGAGGCTTGGTTCTGTTGCTGTTTCTATGTAGTAAGCTCAGTTCTTCTCCCATATCTCTATGGTAAATGCAATTTTGTTCCTGTATTGATTCACTAAGCTTGGTTCTGTTCCTGTATCTATGTAGTAAGCTCGTTTCTGCTCCATTATCTCTGCAGTAGGCTCAGTTTTGCTCCCATATCTCTGTAGTATGCTCGGTTTTGCTCCTATATCTCTATAGTAAGCTCATTTCTGCTACATTATGTCTGCAGTAAGCTCAGTTCTGCTCCCCTATCTCTGTAGTAAGCTTGGTTCTGCTGTGCTATCTCTGTAGTAAGCTCAGTTCTGCTCCTATATCTTTGCAGTAAGCTAGGCTCTGCTCCCATATCTTTGTAATAAGATCGGTTCTGCTTCCATATCTCTGTAGTAAGCTCGGTTCCGCTACCATATCTCTGTAGCAACCTCGGTTCTGCTCCCATATCTCTGTAGTGAGCTCAGTTCTGCTCCCTTACCTCTGTAGTAAGCTCATTTCTGATATCATATCTCTGTAGTAAGCTCCTTGTAGTTCCCATATCTCTGTAGTAAGCTTGATTCTGCTCCCATATCTCTGTAGTAAGCTCATTTCTGCACCCTTACCTCTGTAGTAAGCTCATTTCTGATCTCATATCTCTGTAGTAAGCTCCTTGTAGTTCCCATATCTCTGTAGTAAGCTTTATTCTGCTCCCATATCTCTGTAGTAAGTTCGGCTCTGCTCCTGTATCTCTGTAGTAAGCTCAGTTCTGCACCCTTATTTCTGTAGTAAGCTCCTTGCAGTTCCCATAGCTATGTAGTCATCTTGGTTCTATTCTAGTGTTTATGTACTCAGTAAGCACGGTTCTGTTTCCATATATATGCACCAGCCTGTTCATAAAGCCTGTTACCACTGCTGCAAACAGCAAACAGAGATGAACTGGCCAAAGGTAGGCTGCCGCAACTTGAGGGCCACTACTTTTTGATTGCCCCCAGGCTAAATTGTGCCAGCCAGCCCCTGGTGGGGCTCATATTTTATATCGGAGGCTATGTGGGGCACATAATGTATTACATAGCCTATGTGGGGTTTGTAATGTATTTAGCAGATTTAGTGATAACTCATACTATATATAAGAGGCTATGTGAGGCTTATACTGAATATAAGAGAATATGTGTGGCACACAATGTATTCAGGTGGCTATATGAGGCTCATACTGTATATAGGAGGCTATGTGGGGCTCATAATGTATATAGTAGGCTATGTAGGGCTCATAATGTATATAGGAGTCTAGTTGCAGGCTTCAATCTTATATAAGAGACACTATGGGGCTCATAATGTATATAGGAGGTTATGTGGGGCTCATATTGTATATCAGAGGTTATGTGGGTTATATAATGTATTAAGTAGCCTATGCAGGGCTTATAATGTATTTAGCAGGCTATGTGAGAACTCATACTATATATAAGAAACTATGTGGGCTGAAACTAAATATAAGAGGATATGTGTGGCTCACAGTCTAGGTGGTATTAAAAAACACAGGGGCAAAAATGCACCAAAACACGGTAAAAACGCATGCGTTTTTTGGATGCGTTTGTCTGCCAGAGGCGTGTTTTTCTGCCACAAGTTGCAGTTTTTAATTAATGCCATTTATCTCACGTCATTTTTGATTGTTTTAAAAACAAACATTTCCAGTTGTATCTTCATTAGCTACCTCTAGATTATTCCAGGCCAAATTTGGTGTATCATATCCCTCGACGAAATCCGCTATGTTACAGATAACAGGTTTATCATAATTGACACATAAGGTAGTATTACCAAGGCCATATATCCGTACTTTACTAGCCAAAAATGCCATAAATTCTGAAGATAATGCTTGAAGGTAATCTGCAGCAGAAATTTGGATTCCTGCCACAGATTAAAATGTGGGTTTCTATGTGGATTATCTTTAATGTTTAACAACTAGCTGGAAATAATTGGCAGTTTTTTTGTGAGTCTGCTGTGTTTTTTTAACTCTTTCATGCCCTCGTGATTTTCCATTTTTGATGTTTTTTTCCTCCTCTTCTTCAAAGAGCCATAGCTATTTAATCTTTCCATCCACATAGCCATATAAAGGCTTTTTTTTGCATTAACAAATTGTAAGTTTGAATTACATCATTCATTTTATCATGTGATGTACTGAAAAGCGAGAAAAAATTCCACGTGTTTTGAAATTGCAAAAAAGTGTAAAGGCCACTTTACACACAAAGATAAATCTTTGGCACATCTGTGGTTGCAGTGAAATTGTGGACAATCAGTGCCAGGTTTGTGGCTGTGTACAAATGGAACAATATGTCCATGATTTTACTGCAACCACAGATCTGCCAAAGATTTATCTCTGTGTGTAAAGTGGCCATATGTCCACAATGGTTTGGATCTTGTTCTTTTCCATTTTTACTACACAGTAAAACTTACTTGTCAGTATGATTCTCCAGGTGAGTAGGAATACTCAGATTCCAAGTATGTATTTATTTTTTTTATTTAACTGGTGAAAAAAAAATCTTAAATTTGTAAGAAAATAGTTTGGGTTTTGTCACCATTTTCTGTGACCCCTAACATTTTTACATTTAGGGATATGGGGCTCTGTGAAAGTATATATTTTGTGCCCTGAGCTGATATTTTTACAGATACCATTTTAAAGTAGATATAAAATTTTGTTTGCCTCATATTGCATTTTATTGCACGACTAGCTGTAGTACCCAGGCGTTGCCCGGGAGAGTAACTGTCTCTCTGTCTCTCTCCCAGTCTCTGTCTGTGTGTCGCTGTCTGTCTGTCTCGCTGTCTGTCTCTTTCCTTGTCAGCCTGTTTCTATTTCTCTGTCTGTATTTGCATCAGTCTATCTGTCTCAATCTCTGTATCTGTCTGTCTGCCTCTATTTCTCTGTCTCTTTGCCCGGCTGTCTCTTTGCCCGGCTCTCTCTTTGTCCGGCTGTCTTTTTGCCCGGCTTTCTTTTTGCTCGGCTGTCTCTTTGCCCGGCTGTCTCTTTCCAGGTCTGTCTCTTTCCAGGTCTGTCTCTTTACCGGGCTGTCTCTTTGCCAGGCTGTCTCTTTGCCCGGCTGTCTCTTTCCCCGTCTGTCTCTTTCCAGGGCTGTCTCTTTCCAGGGCTGTCTCTTTCCAGGGCTGTCTCTCTCCAGGTCTGTCTCTTTCCCGGTCTGTCTCTTTCCCACTCTGTCTCTTTGCCCGGCTGTCTCTTTGCCCGGCTGTCTCTTTCCCCATCTGTCTCTGTCTGTGTCTCTGTCCCTCTCTATCCGTCTCACCACTGACATCTTTTTACCTCACACATAAACTTCATATACTAACAGTTTATTTTGTTCCTATAGCAACCACTGACAGTTGCTAATTATAGCCTGCAGCTCCCAGCTCCATTCAGTTTAATGGCTGCAGGATTTTTGTAGAGTAACTGGAAAGCACAGGGTTAAATTTTCCCGCCCAAACATAGTCTATGACATTCCCTGAGTCACATGAAGTGTCTGTGCAAAATTTTGTGATTGTAAATGCGACGGTGCGGATTCCTTTAGCGAACATACACACATACACACATACATACATACATACACTGAGCTTTATATATTAGATTGTGGCAGCCAAGAAAACATAATTCTAGAGTTTTGATTTTTTTTTTTTAATACAAAGATATTTTAATATCTGAGCAAGAAAATTCATAACTGATTCTAAATCAGTATTTCCAAAATATTTTCAAACTACACCCCTCATTGAATTCATCTAGCGGTGCAGAGAGCAAATTAATATTTGCTCTCTGCAAATTAATTTGGCAATACCTCACACATAACAGTACAGCACTGCCTAATCATATGGTGAGACTCAAGAGAGAAGGAATGCCATTTGACTCTTGGAGCACAGATTTTTCTAGAATAGTTTTCAGACTCCATATACAGAGCAGCTAAGTGTTAGAAGAACAGAATCCCCCCTCAAGTGACCCCATTTTGAAATGTACATTCCTATGGGAATTTAGATACATGTGTTCTGACAATTTTCACTCCATAAATGTTTTACAGATACAAAAACACAGTGGACGTTGCTGAGTGAATAAGTGCCATTGTAGTGGGGATACAATGTAGTGCACATACATTGTTGTGCCCAGTATAATATGTCCAGTTCTTGCTTCTGGAGACATGCACCCTGTAAATTAAGTGGCCTCTCCTCACTACATTAACACTAGAAGTCCCAGAGAGGGGTCATTTAACATTTCTACCTTTGGAACCCAGAGACGGGTCCAATGACCTGAAGGATTTTAGCTAACATCCTATATTCACCGTCTTTTGTTCTGTAATTAAGCCCATTACTGTCACACCACAGGCGGTTGTTGTTTTCCATTGAGTTTAGCCATTTAGTTTTTAGTTAGTTCTATTCAGTTTGGACTAAGGTCATTTAACCCTCTTTTGGGACTTCAGGAGGGAGCTCAAAATTTCTGGGACGTCTAGTGTTAATGCCAAACGTGGATGCTAAATGTGGTTTAGGCACTTTAAGCACTTTAGGAACACTGTGGGGATCAGAAGGAGAGGAGCATTTTGATTTGTGAGAGCAGGTTTTGCTGGATTTCTTTTGGGGTGAGCCATAGGGCCTTTCTAGAGCCTTTGTGTTACCAATAACATTAAAATCCCCTATATTTCCATTGACAGATGACAGATCTGAGTGGAGACTTGTATTTTATGTGGTCAGAGTTGAAAAAGTTAGATATGTTTAGCTTAGAAAAAAGACCTCTCTGAGCAGATCTCATTTATATGTATAAATACATGTGTGGTCAATATAAAGGACTGGCACATGACTTATTTCTTCCAAAGACAATACTAGGAACCAGGGGGCATACACTGCAAATGGAAGAAAAGCGATTCCAGCAGCTAAATAAGAAAGGGTTCTTTAAAGTTAGAGCAGTCAGACTGTGGAATGCCCTACCACAAGAGGTAGTAATGGCAGACACTATAACAGCTTTTAAAAAAGGGCTGGATGATTTCCTCAGTACACACAACATTTTTGGTTATAAGTGACTTAGGGACAAAATGTAGAATTGGTGGATTAAGGTTGAACTAGATGGACCTAGGTCTTTTTTCAACCTATGTATCTATGTAAAAAGAGTTGAAGCTTTTATTGGAAATATTTTACATACCATTTTGGGTCACATTTATTCTGTGCTCTATGGTAAGCATTTACATTGTGCTTTTGATCTAAATATTCCAATAACAGGATTAAGATTACTCCCTCAGATACATTCACTATAATAAGGGAGCTGGATTACTGTGGACACCATCTGACCTCTGTTTAGCAGTTTTCTTTACAGAAGTGCACAAAACTTTTAAAGCACAGTTTTATGCCCCACTGAAAAGACAGAAACCACAGGATCATAGGCAGACACAGTCCAAAATTATTCCTTGTGCATCATTATATTGAGTTTTCTGTCAGAGGCTTCATCTGAATCACATATTTCAGAGATTTAAATGTAAACCCCCTTTAAGTGCTCAGTGCAGAGCACAGGAACAATATCAATTGAGCCTTAAGGCTGCTTTACATGCTCCAACATCGCTAGTGATGTCGCTAGCAATCGCACCCGCCCCCGTCGTTTGTGCCATGGGCAAATCGCTGCTCGTGGTGAACAATATCAGTACTGAGCGTTACACGCACATATCTTACTAACGACGTCGCTAAGGCCGGCGAACAACCTCTTTTCTAAGGGGGAGGTTCATGCGGCGTCACAGCAACGTAACACAGCGGCCCATCAATAGAAGGAGAGGGATGAGAGCAGCCAAATTATCGACACTCTCACCTCGTTGCTGGAGGACGCAGGAACGCTGTTGTTCTTCGATCCCAGGGTGTCACACGCAGCGATGTGTGCTGCCTCAGGAACGACGAACAACCTACGTCCCAGAAGTTCAACGACATTTGGAAAATGAATGACGTGTCAACAATCAATGATATTTGAGGTAAGTGAGATCGTTAGCGGTCGCTCGTACGTGTCACACGCAATGACGTCACTAACGAGGCCGGATGTGCGTCACAAATTCTGTGAACCCAGCGATATCTCGTTAGCGATGTCATTACGTGTAAAGCGGCCTTTACTGTGATGTTTGGAAGCATAAATAAATCACTTTTATTTTTTTTTATGCCATTTATGACATTTTTGTAGATTTCTGCCTTAATGTGAGGGCTTTTCTTTGCTGCACAAGTTGACTTTTCTATTGGCAGCATTTTCTGGCACAAAACATTTTTGGATTGTTATTTATTCAGATTTTTGTAAGGTAGCATGAACATGAAACAGCAATTCAGGAATTGGTTTTTTTTCACATTGATCAGTATTTGGTAAAGTAATGACAGGTTTATTCTTTGGGTCAGTACAATTATAGTGGTACTACATTTATATATTTTTTATATTTTGACACTTTTACACAATAAAAACAATTTTATACAAAAAAAAATGTTTTTGCATTGAATTATTCTCAGAGCTATAACTTTTTTATTTTTCAACTGATGGAGCTGTATGGCAGCTTGTTTTTTTGCGGGACAAAATGTAATTTTCATCGATATCATTTTTATTTATGTTGAACTTTTTGATGGTGCTTTAATCAATTTTTTTCATGGTATGATGAAAAAGCCATTTTTGCCACATTTTTTATTTCTTTTTTAAAGCTGTTAACTGAAGGGGTTAAATAGTGTGACAGGTTTATAGGTCAAGACGTTCCAGACGTAGCAATTCCAAATACAAGTGCATTTCAATAAATTAGAATATCTTTAAAAAGTTAATTTATTTCAGTAATTCAATACAAAAAGGTTGATTGCTCTCAGTGAGAGAAACAAAATTAAAATTTTGTAGTTGTGATACCTTTTAATGGCTAACTAAAATAAAATATGATGTTATAAAGCAAGCTTTCGAGACATCTATATATATACAGCAGATATTGGGACAATAAAACTCACACCACTAATCAAAGCTAATTAAGGATTCACTTTCCAAGCTCAGTGTTTGTTTATTTAAATGTACTTTTACTATGCATCACTCTGCCCTGTTTTGTGTATATATTTGTGTTTCTTCAGATATTTTGTCATACTATGCCTTAGGAAGAGACCTGAGATGTCTAGAAAACTTGCTTTCTAACATCATATTTTATTTTAGTTAGCCATTAAAAGGTATCACAACTACAAAATTTTCATTTTGTTTCTCTCACTGAGAGCAATCAATCATTTTTCAACTGGCTAACACGGTACCAAACCTTTTTTTTTAAATACAAAAAGGGAAACACGTATATTATATAGAGTCATTACAAACAGTGATCTATTTCAAGTGATTATTTCTGTTAATGTTGTTGATTATGGCTTACAGCCAATGAAACCCAAAAGTCATTATCTCAGAAAATTAGAATAATTACCACAATACACCTGCATAGGCTTCCTAACCGTTTCCAATGGTCCCTTAGTCTAGTTCAGTTGGCTGCACAATCATGGGGAAGACTGCTGACTTGACAGATATTCAGTAGGCAATCATTGACACACTCCACAAGGAGGGTAAGGCACAATAGGTCATTGCTAAAGAAGCTGGCTGTTCACAGAGTGCTGTATCCAAGCATAGTAATGGAAAGTTGAGTAGAAGTAAAATATATGGTAGAAAAAGAATGCACAAGCAATTGGGATAACCGCAGCCTTAATCAGATTGTTAAGAAAAGGCCATTCAAAAATTTGGGGTAGATTCCCAAGGAGTGGACTGCTGCTTGAGTCAGTGCTTCAAGAGCCACCACACACAGATGTATCCAGGACATGGGCTACAATTGTCACATTCCATGTGTTAAGCCACTCATGACCAATACACAATGGCAGAAGAATCTTACCTGGGCCAAGAAGAGAAAGACCTGGACTGTTGCTCAGTGGTCCAAGGTGTTGTATTCAAATTAAAGTAAATTTTGCAATTAGTTTGGAATTCAAGGTCCCAGAGTCTGGAGGAAGAGTGGAGAGGCCACAATCCAAGGTGTTGAGGTCAAGTGTGACGTTTCCACAATCAGTGATGGTTTGGGGAGCCATGTCATCTGCTGGTGTAGGTCCACTGTGCTTTATCAAGATCAAAGTCAACGCAGCCATCTACCAGGAAATTTTAGAGCCCTTCATGCTTCCTTCTGCTGACTAGCTTTTTAGAAATGGAAATTTCATTTTTCAGCAGGACTTGGTATTTGTCCACACTGCCAAAAGTACCAATACCTGTTTTAATAACCACAGTATCACTGTGCTTGATTGGCCAGCAAACTCGCGTGACCTAAAGAAGAGGAAAATGAAAGAGACCAGATCCAGCAATTCACATGAGCTGAAGACTGCAGTCAAAGGATCCTGGGCTTCCATAACACTTCAGCAGTGCCACAGGCTGACCGTCTCTATGCCACGCCACATTGATGCAGTAATTCAAGCAAAAGGAGCCCCGAGCAAAAATTGAGTGCATTTGTTGTACATGCTTTTCAGTAGGCCAACAGTTTAAAATCCTTTTTTCAGTTGGTCCTATATAATATTTTAATTTTCTGAGATAATGACTTTTGGGCTTTCATTGGCTGCAAGCAATAATCAGCAGTATTAACAGAAATAAACACTTGAAATAGATTACTCTGTAATGACTCTATATAATACAGAAATTTAAATTTGTAGAGCGGAGAATACATTTTCTATGATAAATCAGTGTGTATTAATTTTTTTGAAGCACCCTGTATACAGTATGTGTTCCTTTTTTGCATTGAATTACTGAAATAAATTAAGTTTTTGATGATATTCTAATTTATTGAGATGCACTTGTATGTCTACCTTTTGTTTATTTTTGCTTTTATATGAATAAATGTATGTTTTGTTAGTTTTTTTATTTTTTGTGTTTTTTATTTTGTCTTATTTTTTTACATATTTTACAGGTTTTCTTAAACTTTTTTAAACTTTTTTTACTTAGTCGCTCTGTGGGACTTTATCTTTTATTACACACAAATCCTATAAATCTAGAGACTCAGAAAAGTGTGCAATAAAATCAAACATTTTTAAATAGATATATAAACAACAATTTAAAAGGTGGGGGGTTAGGTAATGGTATGCCACAGAAATAGTAACACATGGAAATGTCATAAAATACAATCGGAATGAGATTTAAATGTTTCAGTGCTGTGACTTAGACCACAAAAAAAAAAGAAATTAGAAACGTATTTGTTATTGTTACAAAAAAATAGTAATAATAATAACAATATTTAGTTCTATAGGGCCAACATATTTTGCAGCGCTTTACAATTCAGAGGTTGAGGGGTTCACAAACATTCATAAGTAACAATTAAAGAAAATACAATAATTAAAGCAAAAATAATAGCAACCCTGTTTATAAGAGCTTACAATCCACAATGGGATGAGGTATGCGTTTCAAGGTACAGGTACATATTTACAACAATGGTCCAGCAATCTCGAAGAAATGGAAGATAGATGAAATCTGCAGAAGCCAGTCACCAGACAATCTTTGTGATGCTTTTGGTGTGGTGGAGTTTGACGGAGAATTATGTTCTGAGAAATAGTGGAGGAGATATATATAAATTGACTTTGATTAAGGATGATGATCAGCAACCCTAAAAAGATGAGGTTTTAGGAAGCATCTGAAGCTGTGTAAGCTTTGGTTTATCCTAGTTTCTTAAGGTAGAGCATTCCAGAGAATTGGTGCAGCTTGGGAGGAGTCTTGGAGCTGGGAGTTGAAGGTTTGGATTAGGGTGAATGTTAGTTGAAAGTTGTTTGTGGAGTGTATAGAATGGGTGTAGTGACAGACAGAGATGAGGGTGGAGATGTAAGGGTTGCTGCACTGTGGAGAGCTTTGTGGATGCGAACTACAGCAACAATGAGGCCAGCGAGGGTATGGAAGGTAAGGTGAGCATAATATGTGTGTGTGCGTGGATGTTTGTGTGTGTTTGTGTATGTTTGAGCGGACTGAAAGAGCGGGTCAGAGCGCGGTTAAAGTACGGAACCAGAAGTGTTTGAGGTGAGTATTTGCTCATACAGCAAAGCTTGCTCATAAACTGAGTTACAAATTTACAGCAAGATTTGCTCATATAGCGAAATGCTCGCAAACCGGGTTACTCGTAAACCGAGGTTCCACTGTATCATTGAGTACTTAATGCACACTGTTTTTGATCAAAAAAGTGTGAAAGTCATCCCACAGCTACAAGTTGCACCCCAATCAGGACAATCCTATCCTTCAGTATGAAAACCTCCCCTTGTGTCAGACGATGTCAATGTAGATGAGGGCAGAACCTGTCTGGGGCTCCACTGTTTGGACACCTACCCATGGGTAGCCATATAAATGAAATACCTAGCTCAAAGTGGGGGGACACTCCTTTTTGTACAAAGTACAAGGAATTGCAGCAAAACCAAAGAAATGAACCGGAGCATAGGTTGACATACATGCACTGTGCAGGTCCATGCTTGCACTATAGACATTTAACAGACAAAACCCAAAATAGAAACAAAATGAGAACATACCCTTCAGTAAGTCAATAGCAATATTACATATTAATAACATAGGCTACTTACCCTGTTTCCCCAAAAATAAGACCCTGTCTTATATTTTTTTGACCTGAAAAAAGCACTAGGTCTTATTTTTGGGGGGTGTCTTATTCTCGAGGAGACATGGTTGGGGGTAAGTTCACCCCCCACAAAAAGCAGGTCCCCTCCCATCCCAGATTCATCATACTTACCAGCCCTGGGCACCTGTATGGCTCCCAGATCCTCCTGTGATCTCCCAGCAGGTATGCTGCACGCCTTCCCTGCACCTGACTGACATCAGATCACACACACACACACACACACACATACACACACATACACACATCACTTCTCCCTGTGCTCTCCGGGGGGTGGTCCGAGCAGCTATGCTGCATGCCGTCCTCCTCTGCTTCCTGCCGACACTCACAGATCCGATCGCATACATTCACACACACTCACACATCAGACAGCATACACGCACACATCTGATCGCATACACTCACACACACACACACTCACAATATCACACATACGCGCGCACACACTCACAACATCTGGAGATACTACATGCTTCTGGCCATATGATCCTTGGCAGGTCCTAGAAGGTCACTGCACGCACAGTGCACAGTATCGCCGCCGAGAAGCAAGCGATATTGCCGGATGTGGTGAGTGTGTGAATGCGATCTGTAGTGTGTGTGTGTGATGTGTGTGATATGTGTGTGCGTGTGTGTTCTGCTGCAGGACCTTGATGCGCTCCCCTCATCCCGGTCGGCGTCTGGTAGGTATGATTGGAGGTCTTCTTTTTTCTGTCTTCTCTCTTCTGGTGGTGCCCGCTGCCTATAAAGAAGTGTCCTGCAGTGTCTTTAACTTTTTCACCGCTGCATGACACTTCATTATTGACCGTGGCTAGGTCTTATTTTCAGGGGATGTCTTATAATAAAGCTTCCCTGAAAACTCCTGGGAGGTCTTATTTTCGGGGGAGGTCTTAATTTTGGGGAAACACGGTAGTAAACACTGTTTTTCATCCAAAAAGTTTAAAAGTCATCCTAATACTACAAGGTGTACCCCAATTGAGATGGTTCTATCCTGTAATATTAAAACTTCACCTTGTGTCAGACTACCTCAATATAGATGGGACAGAGCAGAATCATACCTCGACTGTTCGGATCCCTATCCATGGGTAGCTAAATAAATCAAATCCCATGGGTAGATGTTTCTAATACAAGAGTAAAGGACCATCCCGATTGGTGGGATGGTTTTTACACTTTTTATTATCGATAACAAATTTTATTTATATGTACTGTACTATTACTTATTTACTGCAGGCTGTATGCTCATTTCCTTTCTATCTTAAGTTGTGTCTTTTAAATCACCACAGTCTGAACATGCTTCTTTATGCTGCATGTTCACCAATTTATACTCTGGCTCATTTGTTAGGTTTTGATATTATTAGTTTAGTTATATTTTTATTCTAGATTGAACATACCTAAATTACAGACCTTAACTCTATTGGAACATGATTTTCTACAGCAATGAGGCAACCTTAAGTGAATTATAATATATAAGCCATTTTTTTTGCATTGCATTAACAAAATTATATCTTTAAAATAAAATGTAATTTGAAATTTTACAATTTTTCAACAATACTCTGAATTATCTAAGTATAGTGTATCAGCTATTTAAAATGTAACCATATGTATAGTTTCTGTTTTCAACCCACGTTTTCCAACATAACAACATTTCCTTGTTAAAAACAAACAACACACAAAACACAAAGGACAACATTCCTTCTCATTATTTTGTTTGCTCATGTGTTCATTATCAGATTTCAAGTTAATTAGAGATTAATTTTGTTAGCCATTTGTCTTCTAGTGTAGTGCATCAAAGCAAGCAAATCTGTTTCTACCATGCTATGTTTATGGTCCAAGCCAAAGAAGTCACCTGATTAAATCAGCCATCATGTGTAGGGAAAGAAGCATCAAAGGCAGAGACATGATTTTTGATTGATATATATCTTTCAAAGTAAATATATGTTCTTAAAAACCCATCCAAATCACATAGGAAATGAAATCCAACATAGAGTTCATCTAGTGTTGTGTAATAATGAGAAATGACACCAAGAAAAACTATTGAACACATGAAGAAAATAGAGGTGCAAAAAGGTATGAAAGGCATGGCACAAGCTGAAATCTATGAGTAATTAGAAAGCAATTCTGCAGGTTATTAAAAAAATACATCAGTTGGTTCAACTAATGGCCTTTATAAAGGTGTCTTATTACCAAGGTGTCACACAAAAAACATCTTATGATATATAAAACAAGAGAGCTGTCTCAAGACCATTGGAACCTTATTGTTGCAAAAACATACTAATGGCATTGGTTACAGAATAATTTTTAAACTATTGGGATTCCAATGAACACTTTTGGTTCCATAAACCAGAAGTGGAAAGGACATCCTTTCACAATAAACTTGCCATGACAAGGTGCTCCTTGCAAGATTTAAAACAGAGGAGTAACAAGAATTATGATAAGAGTTGTCCAAGAGCCAATGACCACTGTGGAGAGCTACAGAAATACCTGGATTTTGCAGATACAATTATTTCAAAGTAAACAATAAGTATTGCACTCAATCTCCATAGACTGTATGCACTCTCAACATGCAAGCTTCTATTGCTGAATAAAAAGCATAAAAAAGCATGTTGAAAATTTGCTAAAGAACTTTTAAACATAGCTGTGAAACACTGGGACGATATAATGTGATTATATGTGACCAAAATTGAACTCTTTAGATGCCATAATAAACACCATTTTGTGAGGCTAAAATACACTGCACAATACCCTCAAAAATAACATGAAAACATTGACGTTTGCAGGTGGTAACATCATGGTGTGAGGATGTTTTTTTCTGCACACAACACTTGTTAACTTCATATGATTGAAGGAAGAATGAAAGGACAAATGTACTGAGACATTCTTAATAAAACTCTGCTGCCATCTACCAGGATGATGAAGATCGAATGAGGGTTGACATTATAGCAAGACAATGATCCCAAACACAGTACCAAGAAACTCTCAATTGGTTTGAGTGAAAAAAAAAATAAAGCTGCTAGAATGGACCAGTCATTCACCTGAGGTGAATCCAATAGAACATATGTGGAAGGAACAAAAGCTCAAAGTTCAAAAATGGTGTCCACGGAACCCTTAGGATTTGAAGAGTGTGTGGAAAAATGGGCCAAAATCCCATCTGAGCAGTTCATGTGACTAGTTTCTCCATACAGGATGGTAATTGTAGCTTCATCACCAACAAAGGCTTGTTTACAAAGTATTAAATAAATCACAGTGTGCGTGTTCAATACTTTGTCACTGTGTCAATTCTCATTATTAGAAATCACCAAAGTTATGGAGATCTATGGTTTAATTTCTTTGCCTGTGTTGATTTTATGTGTTGTTACTAGGGATGATCGAATACCTCAAATATTCGGCTTCGCGAATATTTTCCGAATAGGTCGCCGCTATGCGAATATTCGATGCGCAATGTAAGTCTATGGGAAGCCCAAATAGTTCCGAATAGTTTTTATTTGGGTTTGTCATAGACTTACATTGCGCATCGAATATTCGCGAATAGTGGAATAGCGGCGACTTATTCGGAAAATATTTGCGAAGCCGAATATTTGAGGTATTCGATCATCCTTGGTTGTTACTGACATCTGGTGAATAATGACTTTAGAAACATTTTTACTTACAAAAGTTGTAACATGTTCTAAACTTATTCCCCTCCCCTGTATCTATTTATTTTTCATATTTTATTTTTCATTTAGATTTAAATATGATACTTGATTAAAATGCAACATTTGCACAATACGATTTTTTGATTGCTGTACATTCTACAGTTGGTGCATTGTCATATTTATGGTATCTGATGATTATACCAGTCATTGGCAAGTTAGCAAAATCACAAGTGCACATTGTAAAATGTTTTAAATACTTCACATTTAGAACTGTGGTTTTCATTTGAAAGCTCTGATGTATGAAATATCATGACTGCTACATCAATTGTTTTCATTTCTTTTTGAAGTTGATTATACAATTTAATTTCATTATGTCTCTGGGTTCACTATATTAACTCTCAGAATCATTGTCATCTTTTTCCTCAGGATTTAATATAATAAAGTCATAATGGACTTTTTGATTAATTTTTTGCAAAAGTATACTAAAAATACTTTTTCTGACAAGGAAAGTAATTTTTAAGTATTTTTAAGCATAGTTTTGATTGGTAGCTCGATGCTTACATGTAATAAATAGAAAAATATTGTATTTTGTACACAAAAAGGGATTATTTAGCTAAATAAGATGAAATTTTGCCCTTTTTTACATTTATTGCATCCATTTGATCTGCATTTTATTTTCAATATGCAAGGAGGATAATGTCTATAGGCTTTACTGGTGCCTAATATTTTAAATAGTTGATAGTGAAAGCGATCCAGATCGGAAATGATCATAAAATGTTAAAATCGTACAATCTTTAGCCAGAACAGATCAGGATCGGACATCTGAACATTTACTGCAAAAGTTGCCAATCTTTTTTAATAATAAAGCTTTTATTGAATTTTCAAAAGGGTACAATAACAGTAAACAACATGTACAATGACTAATAGACATCAATTAGTATGATCAGCATGAGACATTAAAATATCTTGATCAGGCAAAATGTTTAACATAAGCAGAAGGAAAGGGAGGGAAGTAGGAGTGAGGGGGGATAGATCAGCCTATACATGGTAACTCACTGCATAACCAATAATCATAAACGTATCCACCTATCAATGACCAGACTTGCAGCGGGGAGAGATTATGAGAGTTGTGGAGGCTTAGGGGGAGTAGGAGTGATGACAAAGGGAGAGGAAGTCCAGCACTACCACTGATTCTGGACAGAGGTTTTTTCCGCAGACCCGAGGCCAAAGCAGTTTCATAGATAAAATGAGCATTGAGTCTCTCTATTAACTCTGCTTTGGTTGAAAGGTCGGGCGACTTCCATTTGGTTTCTACACATTGTCTGCCTGCAACTAGTATGTGGGAGGTAGCACTTTTAAAGGGATCAGGAACAGAGTCTAGGCCTATATGCAGTAAGACCAGTGCAGGGTAAGGTAGTTGCCAAACCCCCATAACCAGGCAAATTATTTCACAGACTACTTTCTAGAAGTCAAGAATCTATGGTCAGAACCACCACATGTGGCTAAGGGTACCTTTTTGGCTGCAGCCCCTTCAGCAGAAAGGGTAAGAAAGCTGCCAATTTCATTGGAAACATGTACCATCCCAAGTGTACTTTTTTAATTTGCTCTATATGGTTTAGGCATGAGGAGAATCTATGGATTCATCTTGTGGCAGAGTTCCAAGCGGTGGCCGGGAGGGAGCATGATAATTCCTTCTCCCATCTACTCATATATGGAAGCTGCTTTTCATCCTGGGGAGTATTTAGCAAGTTATACTGTATATAAAGGAGAGGCCTTTAATTTTGCTGTTTTAAAAATAATTAGAAATCAAATTAGGGAGCTTTAGAGAGGACAGAATAGGCTTTTGATTCTTGTTTAGAAAGAGGCGGATTTGAAGAAATAGAAAGAAACTATGATGAGAGAGACCGAATTTCTCACGCATATCTGAGTAAGATAGCAACTTTCCTTAATTATATAGTTTTTGCGAGTGTGACAGGATTTTTGGCTACCCAGGAAGCTAAATTTAAATCTTGAATATGTGATTCAAGAGCCCTGAGAAATATATTGGGGCGAAAGGCCTGGGAGATTACCTCACCCCAGGTCGGCCAGATACCTTTTATAGCTGCCGTCATAGGGAGAAGTTCTGTAGAGGTGTATGGGGCTAAGATTAGGGAGTCAATGAAGCTTTTTGGGGTGGTACATTTAACATGGACAGACTCAATTTGTAACCATCTGAGCTCTGAAATGTTTTTTCACCAATCCCGAGTAGCTTCCAAGATGGCTCCATTGTGGTATGTATGAGTCATGCAAACAGCAGAGGGATATCCCAGTGTTACGGGGGGCTGTCTGATTATAACTTAAAGGAGTATCAGACAGTCAGGGTCCACCGTGCAAAGACTCTGCTGCAGACTATGGCAGAGTGCAATACCTCTGTTAACTCACAGAAGGATATAATAAGTAAGTAAAGCAATTCCTCCCTTACTTGGAGGGTGTGTGGAAAGATCTCTGTTAATAATCACAGAGACAAAGGCAATGTGTGCGAAATGGCACCTACCTAGGTCCGCTCTTCTATTGGTGCAAAAGAGACGAACAGCAGCGTAAGCCGCACAAAGCTCCTACCTGCGTTCGCTCCACTAGTGTGCGAGGACACGAACCACTAGATATGGCACCTGCCTAGGTCCGCTCTTCTAGTGGTGCAAAAGAGACGAACAGCAGCGTAAGCCGCACAAAGCTCCTACCTCTGTTCGCTCCCCTAGTGTGCGAGGATACGAACAACTGCCAGACGCAGTATAAGGAACGTTACCCTAGCGGCAACGTCCACCTACGAGTCGAACCACAAGGCCCAGCCAGACCATGTGCCTCAGGCACCTGCCTATGTCCGCTCCCCTACGAGGTAAGGATACGGACAGCAGCCGAAGCTGTAAGGTATAAGAACGCTACCCTGCCGGTAGCGCTCACCTAGCATAGACAGAGGAATGCCTAGAGGAACGCGCACAGAGCGTCTACTCTTATGCATGAACCAAGAGGACTGAGCGCCATGCGGCGTGTGTCAGGGTCTTATATAGACTCTGTGCCTCATCCAAGATGGAGGACACCAGAGCCAATCCGCTGCCAGAACGACAGGAGTGACGTCATGCTGGCCTATCACCGAGCAAGGCATCACAAGCATATGACCAGCGACCAATCGGCATAGAAGGTGTCAGAGACATGTGACCTCGTGTCAGCGATGATGTCACCCGCACATGTGCAATGGCTCCAAGATAGGACTTAGTCTCCGGCGCTCGCACATGTGCAGTAGCAAGAAATCTGGACTTAGTCTCCAGCGCTCGCACATGTGCAGTAGCAAGAAATCTGGACTTAGTCTCCAGCGCTCGCACATGTGCAGTAGCAAGAAATCTGGACATAGTCTCCAGTGCTCGCAGCAACCGTAACACCCAGGGTGCAATTTTGCCCATATAAACTTACACATTAATGATTGAATTTTGTCCAGGTAGCGTTTGGGGATCAGAAAAGGTAAACATCCCAGATAACAGTTTTTCGGAAGGCACACCATTTTGAAAGTTTGTATCATGGCTAACCACGAGAGTGGGAGAAGAGAGAGTCAAGATATCTCTGATTCTATAGATTTATATAGGGCTGACATATTTTATGGGCTACAGATTTTGAAGGGTTCAAGAAAATGACTAAGTAGGAAATGCTGTCTTCCTCAGATTTGAAGGGGTAAACATGAGATAGATCCATTTTAATTGAGCTAAGGTGAAAAATGGAAAAATTAGTGATTTATTAAAGTTTACTTTATAGTATGAGAGCAATGCAAAGGAGGAAAGACTTACCATTATATGTCGTAGTGACGAGGGAACATTAGTGCTTGACAAAATGATGTTATCAGCGTATAGACTAATAATGTGATCTATGTGTCCTATTTTCATGCCTGACACTTGAGGACATGTTCAGATGACCTGGGCCAGTGGTTCCACTACCATGGTATAAATGATGGGGGAGAGAGGACACCCTTGACTTATACCATTTGTTATGGCAAAGTTCTGGGATATGAAATCTGAGGCCAAACCTTTGGCGTTAGGATTGGAGTTCAATGCCAGGATGGCCGACTTGATGGGACCGGCAAACCTGTACTTTGACAAAACCTGCTCTAGGTACCCCCAGTGTACCCTGTCAAATGCTTGTGTCCAGAGACAACAGCACACTAGAGATTCTCCTTTTCTAAATCACTGCAATCAAGTCCAGCATCCTTCTCGTTCCATCTTTCGCCTGTCTTCTCGCAAGGAACCCCACCCACCTGGTCAGGTGTGATCAATAGAGGAAGAATTTTATGTATGCGGGATGAAATAATTTTTGCGTACAGTTTCAATTCCCAGTTCAACAGAGAAATTGGCCTGAAATTCCTGGTGGTGGTGGGGGCTTTCCAGGTTTGGGCAGTGTAGTTATAATAGCTTCCAGATTACCTGGAGCAAAATTGGCTGCCAGAAAGAAAATGTTCTCAGCAAATGCGGGAACAGTATATTGGCAAATTGTTTATTACAGATTTTGGTGAGGCCATCAGGGCCAGGAGCGGAGTTCCCTTTAGAGATTTTGATTGCTTGCTGCACTTTCAGCATACAAAATGGAGTGTTGAGTGACTTCAATTGCTGTAGGATAACATAAGGAAGATTAATGCATGCAAGAAAGGCTTTAATTGTGTCCGGGGAGAACTGAGGAGTGTATGGATCATCTTTGAGGTTATATAGTGACTGATAGAAGTCAGCGAAGCATTGGCGATTTCTGTGGGGTACCGGATTTTTGAGTCTGGGCCGGTTATAAGGAATTCTATTTTATATTGGGCCTCTCATTTTTTAACCCTCCTAGCAAGTAAGGAACCTGCTCTATCACCTATGGCATAGAATTTAATTTTAAAGGATCTGAGTTTTTCGTAGTCTGCTAACAAATCCTGACGGAGCTGTACATACATAGGACAGAAGGACTGGCCCTTCTGTAGTGCTAATAGTTGTGAAATGCTAAAAGATTTTGATGAAAAGTTTACAGTTAAAGAGGATTTAACTGGGATCAGGTGACTCTTATTTTCCCTGGTTATCCGCCTGCGTTGGCTCTTCATCTTTTTTTTGGGGGGTTCTTGGCTGTCTCCTGCGAAACTCTAAAATACGGGTTGAGGAGGCTGTATGCCCTCTGCAGTTCCTGTCAAGGCTTGGGGTGGAATAATGTGTAAAAGAGTAGTTGTTTTGAATTTAAGGCATTTCAGGCAATTGGAGTTTCAGGCAACGGTTCTCCATGTCCCTTCAGTTATGTTGTAGGTTGAAATTGAGTTTGGTTTTAATGAAGTAAATTTTTCTTGTGACATACAGTAGAGGAGGCTAGTTGAGATATAATGTTGGTGATCTGTTCTTTGCTGTTTGTGATATTCTTTTGTAATTGATCCACTGTTAAGGTCATCAGATCAAATGACCATTTCTGTAAGATTTGCTCAATTTTTTTTTGCAGTATTCAAGATGATCATGAAAATTGGTCAGGGAGATTCTTGGCATTAGTTAAACCCTAAGATATTCCATAAGAGTGGCACAGTGTAGTTCTTTTTTTATGAACCGGTAAGATTAACAATCCAAATCGCATCCTTTTGCTTCCATTGGTGGAAGGCAAAGAAATTCACTTAAGACATTGGATTGTGAAGTGATAATGAAGTTTTGTCAGCATTATATGAGAATGATGCTCATGTCGATGGAAGCAAAATAGTACATATCCAGGCACCCTTTCCATGACAATCTGGTAATTCTACATGTGCTTTAATATTTCAGTTTGTAATTTTTTTATTATTTATTTTGCTGCTAATGTTTTTATGTCATGTATGCCTACATAATAATAGATAACACATACCAATCTGCTGCTAAAATTCCTAGATCACAAATACCTATTTGGTTTATAAGTGTGAATAGGTTTCTTTCCATTTAATTGTTTTGAGTCTATATAAATTAAATGTCAGAATTTTTCATACTTTGATTATGTACATCCATCTGATCATAAATGCATTTTTCCATTACCATGTGTGATGCTGCCTGTCAGCTATGTGATTTGCTTTCCACATAGGTTTATATAATTACCTATCCTATCTCCCACTATGGTTCTTCATTTTAACTACTACAATCACAATTTTTTGACTAGTCTTATTTTTCCTTCATTACCTCCTTTCACTCATTCCTCATTTCATCCAAATATCTACTCTGCCTTCTCGTTTTCTTTTTCTTTCTCTTCCTATCATTTTTTCCTCTTTTTGAATTTTTCCTTATTTTCCTCATTCCTTAGTTTCTTTCCCCACTCTCAAACTTGTGGAAGTTTTCCACAGCAATCCTATTTTTCCTCATCAATAAAGCATTAGACTTTATTCATTGACATATATTTATTTGTGTAGCTATTATTTCTTTTTTTGTAAATATGTATATATTTCAGTGAATTGATGAAGGTCTAATCTAGTCCAAATTGTTTGCACACTCTGAATTGCTGTTATACGACCAAATAAATCTTGGTGAATCCTCCATATTAGAGTCCCTTGCTTATCTCTTTGAAGTTATGGGACTTGATCCTATTGAGCATCCATACTCAGTAGTGCAGTGTTCCTTTCAATTTCATTTAAGACCAGAAGACCGGACGTGAAATCCAAGTGCAACATTCTGTCAATGCAATTGGAAAAAGGAGGCAGGTCACTGAATATTTAGTGATTTGTTATAGACACACAAGAGAGAAGCATAGGGGCCGAGGAGCAGAAGAAGACTCTACCCCCCCAGTCCTGCCCCAAAGCACAGAAATATCAGTACAACAAAACTTACACTGCTTTTAGGCTATGGGCGCACGTTGCGTAATTTCATGCATTTACGCTGCATATTGCACTGCAACGTAAAACGCATGCGTCCTGCGTCCCCAGCACAATCTATGAAGATTGAGCATAATCCATCTGCACATTGCGTTTGAGAGTGCAGCGATTTGCATGCTGAAATTTTGATCCAATTGCTGCGATCAGAAAAGCAATATGTCATTTATTTGGTGCGCTTTGGATGCAGCTCCCACTCTGTCTATGGGAGAGGCAGCATCCCGAGTGCATGAAATCGGCATCTATTCTGCAGACACACTGCATACATTACACAGGGTTTTTGAGCGATTTGAAGTGTACATGTACTGCCAAATCGCTGCAGATTATTCAGCATGGACACTACGCAATGTGCGCACATAGCCGTATGATGTTTAAACAAAGACCACAAATCGCATTCCTTCATGAAAGGTATCAATATAATCAATGTAGGAATGCCATTTTGGCTATACCTCTACGTTCTATTGTTAAATTCTGCTGACAGGTTCTATTTAAAAATTCATGGAAAGATAAAAGGAGATATTTAACTAATGTAAATATACATCAAAGGTTGTGTCCTTCCCTTTGATGTGGCTTTCCATGCTGAACCTGAATCTTTTCCAGCAGGTAATGTCTGATTTATTCAGCCATTATATGCCTTTAACAGCCATGGATTTTGCAAAGCTCCACCTGCAGCTGTTAACCAGTTACAGTAAATGCCACCATCAATCCCTGACAGCAGCATTTAACATGTTGCCGGCAGTGGGGCACATTATTCCATGCTGATGGGTTGCCATGACAGCTGGGGATCTGCTGAAGACGTCAACACCTGTCGTTACGATTCTCCTGTGAAAACCACCATTTAGCTTACACTCATGGTATTGTGATTTTCACTATATATAGCATTGCTGATGCACTGCTATGTAAAGCACATGCAGTCAGACGATCACAGCTTCAAGTCCCCTAAGGGGAATAATGAAATACAGTAAAAAGTAAAAAAAAGTTTTTAAAAATATGAAATAAATATCACCATTTTCTTGCAACATTAAAAATAAAACAATAAAAAAAATCTGCATATCTGGTATTGCTGCATTCCTAAGGCGGGCTTTTCACGTTGCGACATCGCGGCCAATATATCGTCGGGGTCACGTCGTTAGTGACGCACATCCAGCGCCGGTAACGACATCGCAACGTCTAAATCCTTCCTTTGACGATGAACGAGCGCAAAAGGGAAAAAAATCGCTGATCTGTGTCACGTCGTTCATTTCCATAATGTCGCTCCTGCTACTGATACGATGTTGTTTGTCATTCCTGCAGCACCACACATCGCTGAGTGTGAAGCCGCAGGAACAACAAACATCTTACCTGTGTCCAGCAGCAATGCGGAAGGAAGGAGGTGGGCGGGATGTTATGTCCCACTCATCTCCGTCCCTCCGCTTCTATTGGCTGGCCGCTTAGTGACATCGCGGTGACGCCGAACACACCACCCCCTTAAAAGAGGGATTGTTCGGCGGTCACAGCGACGTCGCTGACCAGGTATGTGCGTGTGAAGCTGCCGCAGCGATAATGTTCGCTACGACAGCAATCACCACATATCGCATGTGCGACAGGGGCGGGTGCGATTGATAGTGATGTCGCAGCATGTAAAGTACCCCTAAAAGTCTGGTGTATGAAAATATAAAATAAATTAATCCGATCAGTAAAGAACATAACGAGAAGAATAGAAACAATAGAATTATCATTTGTGATCTGCCACAACATTGCAATAAAATGTAATATATAGGCAATCAAAACATTGCATCGATCCCAAAACTGTATTAGTAAAAATGTCTGGTCAGGAGGCAGAAAATAAAACCTCACACTGCTCCATATCCCAAAAAAAATCTAAGTTTTACGGGTTTTAGAAAAGGGTGACACAAAATATTTTTTTTTATGTTTGTACTTTTTCACCACTTAAATAAAAAAAAAAACTATACATGTAGTATTCAGCGTAATCATCATACTGACCTAGAGAATGATATTTCAGGTCAGTTTTACTGTAGAGTCAACATGGTAAATTAAAAAAAAATGCATTGTGGAGTAAAGGGGGCTTTACACGCTACGATATCGCTAATGCGAATTCGTTGGGGCCACGGAATTTGTGACGCACATCTGGCCGCATTAGCGATGCCGTTGCGTGTGACACCTATGAGAAATTTTGCATCGTCGCAAAAACATGCAAAATCGCGCATCGGTGACATGGGGGTCCATTCTCAAATATCATTACTGCAGCAGTAACGAAGTTGTTCCTCGTTCCTGCGGCAGCACACATCGCTCCGTGTGACGCCGCAGGAACGAGGAAGCTCTCCTTACCTGCCTCCCGGCCGCAATGCGAAGGAAGGAGGTGGGCGGGATGTTACGTCCCGCTCATCTCCACCCCTCCGCTTCTATTGGACGGTGGTTCAGTGACGCTGCTGTGACATCGCTGTGATGCTGAATGAACCGCCTCCTTAGAAAAGCCGGGGTTCGCCGGTCACAGTGACGTCGCCAGGCAGGTAAGTATGTGTGACAGGTCTGGGTGATGTTGTGTGGCACGGGCAGCTATTTCCCGTGTCGCACAACAGATGGGAGCAGGTACCCACGCTAGCAATGTTGGTACTGATATCGCAGCGTGTAAAGCGGCCTTTACACTTTTTTTGCAATTTCACTGCTCTGGAATACTATTAACCTGATATCTGCAGGTTATTTTTTTTTAGCCTGACATGTTACCTTTAAACTACTCTGCTGCAAAAATGATGTCACATTACTACACAAATGCAATAAAAATTACAACTAATCCTCAACCATGATTGTCTGTGTGCAGAGATGAGCAGACCAGTGGATATTCGAGTTAGCTGAATCCATACAGACTGCAAAAAAAAGTTTGGTTTGGCTGCAGTGATGGAAAATGTGACAAATCCCTACAGCCTACAGGACACACTGAAGGCTGTGGTGGAGCCCTTGGCTGTGTGAAGCGGTGACATCACTTAGTTCACTGGAGGTCACAGCACCAATGTTGACCGACGGTGAACCCACTGCCAAATTACAGGATTGCAGGACACGGTACCACAGCAGTCTAGGAATCTGGCAGTGAGTTCAACTGAGTTCACTGATTGCAGCGAGTGGGAAGTCCTGTGACCTGATGACTGGATTGCTGGATCGCTGTGCCACCGTGTCTCACAATTGGTCAGTCTGGCCAGCAGCGAGTTCAACTGAGTTCCCTGAGGGCAGTGGGATGAGCCCCCAGCACTCACCCAGCACTCAGGTCACCAGAATTCACACTCGATGTCTTCAGTGAAGTCAGTTGAACTTTCTGCCAAATTCCCAGACTGTTGGGCCATGGCTCCCCACAATCCGGAAATCCGGTAACAGGTTCAACTGAGTTAACTGAGAGCAGTTGGAGAGCCCTTGGCTGTAAAAAGCGGTACCATCACTCAGTTCATCAGAGGTCAGACCCAGGCTGTGACCTCCTGTGAACTGAGTAATATCACTACTTATCACAACCGGGCTCCTCCATTGCCATCAGTGTGCCCCAGAGAATATTCTGTCAACTTTTGAACACTGCAGCCTTTGGATATAGAAGTGCTAGAATCATCGTGTGACATCATGTGACTTATGTCAGACTTGCAGGGGTGTTTTAGGGGTTAATAAAAGAGTGATAAATGGTGTATGTTTTTTACTTTAAATAAAGGATTTTCTGTGGTTTTATTTCTTTTTACTTACATAGTTATTAATGTGTGCGTCTCATATACGCCTTCCCATTACTAACCTATGGCTTCATCACAGCTATAATTTTTGACACCAGGGAGATCAGAATTATCTTCCTAAAGCACTAAAATTGTCACATCTAATGGTTGCGCCACTTTTGGGGTGGCTGTTGGCTTTTGGTATTTTCAGGCTGCAAAGAGCCAATAACTATGGCTCTTCCCACCCTGACAATACCAGCCCTTAGCTTTAAATTGGCTTGTTGACAAAAATGGGGGGAACCCCACGCCATTTATTAAAATGATTTATTTACATAATTAAAAAAAATGGCAGTTTACATATAGTACCACATGAGAAAAGCTTGTGGTTTGAAAGCTTTGCAGGGTTTCAACAAGCTTTATTCAGAAGACAAACCCTGACAGCAACCGGACATACAGGTTAAAGTCTGTTCAGGTCCTAGACCCAAAGAGGTGTTCATCACAAACCCTGAACTTGACAGTTCGGATTCACTCATCCCTATTAATAAGTGCCTTAAATCAATATTTTAATAACCTCTTCAGGAATTTGTGTTTTAATGGTTCCCTTTACAATATATTGATAGCAACTAGAGATGAGCAAATTTCTGAAAAATGTTAAATTTTGGGGGATTCAGTTTGCATTTTGCTGAATTCTTTTAAGAATAGGGAAAAGGGATGTAGTAATAAAAAAAATCTATCTATGATTGGACCTCACCTAACTTCTAATTCTGCTTCTGCAAGACCCTCCTTTTCTGTGCAGGTTTTTGTTTTTTCAACATTGAATCCCATGCAGTTACATTGGGGTGACACATGTAATTGATAGTTCTCCCCATCACCACCACATAAGTCATCAGGTGAGAGACAAAAACTGGTGTGTTTAGTTTTGGTTTTTTTTATTTTCTAACTCCTTCCCAGCACACCATTTTTTATGTTTTGGGGTCTGGAGAGACATCAAAGCATAATAACGACAATCAAGGCACTTGCAATACTGATTGAATTTATTCAGACTGCATTGAATATGCCAGCCAATTTGAGCAAATCTCCATGCGACTAATTTAGAGAGATTTACTCATTTCTAATTATGAGCTGTGTCAAATGACAAATTTCAGCTTTGGACAAATACCGTTTTGTAAAGGTGTAAATACAAGATGTCTGAAAGAAATTCTAGTAATTAATAAAGGACACTGCATATTGTATTTACACATAAATTCTAAGTGTTTGTTTAAGTGTATAACTTAGACAAGTTCAATAATATACTTTTTTAGCTTGGGTCATTATGGACGGGATAAAACCAGTTATGTGTTTTTATTAGATATTTGAAAACATTGTAGCACATTTTCTTTCAATTTTTTAGGTTTCCTCAGGCATACATGAGGAAGATCATGAGTTTCAAACGAGTTTGAAAATGTGTTGCATTTCTTTCCAACAAAAAAGTCCTATACACTCGCTTTGGAAATGATAGTATTAATGGGGCTTTACACGCAGTAACATCGCTAGCGATGTACCTGGTGAAAGCACCCGCCCCCGTCGATTGTGCGTCATGCAAATCACTGCCCGTGGCGCACAACATCGTTAGGACCCGTCACACGGGACTTACCTGCCTAGTGACTTCGCTCTGGCCGGCAAACTGCCTTCTTTTCTAAGGGGGCAGTTCTTTCGGCGTCAGAGCGGCGTCACAAAGTGGCCGCCCAATAGAAGCGGATGGGCTGAGATGAGCAGGCATAACATCCCGCCCACCTCCTTCCTTCCTCATTGTGGGCGGCTACAGGTACGGTGATGTTCCTTGTTCCTGCGGTGTCACACGTAGCGATGTGTGCTGCCACAGGAACGATGAACAACCAGCATCCTGCAACAGCAATGATTTTATGAAAATGAACGACGTGTCAACGATCAACGATAAGGTGAGTATTTTTGATCGTTAACACTCGCTTGGAGCTGTTACAAACAATACCGCCGCTAACAACGCCGGATGTTTGTCACTTAATCCGTGACCCCGGCGATATTTCGTTAGTTATATGTTGTTGCGTGTAACGGGGCCTTAATTCTCTGGACAAACATAACACTCTGGTGCCCCTTGCATGTGCCTTTACTTACACCTGTAGATCTGTTTGCATGGGGCTGTAACTCCTTTTGTTGGGGGGTCAAGTTGATGAAGATATATGTGACATATTTATAATGATGAATTTTTAAAAGTGTAGGTTGTTTTAATTATCTAAAATAATGTAACAAAAAAGGTTTGTCCTTCACGTGCTTTCTAATTTTCCTTCATATAATAAACTACCTTATACACAGAAAAGCCCAGAACAACTAATGTCAATAAAAATAACCTTTATGAAATACAATAAATAACAAGGCAAACCGCAAAATTTAAACTTATCAGGACCACCCAATAATTAAAGAAAAAGGTCTAGATATATCATTAGTAGACATGATCAACTCAATTCATTGCTAAATGACTTCAAGTTGAATTTCTTGAAACTTGCCGGTCACTGAAAATGTGAAAAAAAAATTAAAATTCAGAATAGATTGCCCACCCCCCATAGAAAAGTAATGCATGTAGGCAGGGTACCTGTTACTAAAGATAGCATGAGTCATAGAGTAAGTTCTCATGATGTCTAATGCAGTCACACATGCTTTTCTATAATGCCTTCTAACCATCACATTACATAGTAGAGAAAAACCAATCAGGGATGATGATCAAGCAATGGCCTACTTGTTAAATTGGCATCTATTGGAATTTTATAGTATCGGCATAGGAGGTCGGAACACCCAGCTCATCAATAAAGATAGGAATATAAATTTAAGTGTTTTGTACTACTGCGCATGCCTGTGCTTTAACTGCAAAGACTCAAGATTGGCAGTGATGAGTGGGTGATATTAGAGACATTCACGTCATCAATACAGCAGAGAGAAAACATTGAGCATAGACCTCTGACACCCATTGGACCGGACCATGTTGATTAACATATGACGTGGGAGTATTATAAAAGGTATTTTCATGGATGTGTGGGAGAGAAGAGAGTTGATACACAGATTACTAGAATGATGTGTAATAAAGATTAAAGGTGATGCTTTTAAAATGCTTTATTTTTTGTGCTCACTTAATAGCCTTAATAGTCCAATATTACAGCCGTATTTGCTACCCGAAGACAGTGGTCTATTGCAGTTGCTTGCTTTAGGGGACGTGAATAAATGCAGGTTTTCTTGTCACAGTCACCTTTGTAAAAGCCTGAAATTTATATTTTTGTTTTTAATATTTGTTTATTTTTGTAAATAAAATTTTTAATAATGTATATTTGTATTACTAGTCCAATACAGCAACAGAAAACATCAAAATAATACTGCTGGCATTTGCCACTTAATTTCTCTTCATGTACCTTCTTAGCAAACATAGCTTTTTTTTAGGGTTATTTAATGAGGATAGACTGTAAATAAGAGAAGCAAATAAACAAAACAAATATGTAAAATCACAAAAAATGTGACAGTTGCTAATAGCATCAGCACTACTGGCATTGCTGGCACCAACGAGCCATACAGTAGTAATGCCAAATACAGGTCCAAATACATTTTCTTTGCCTCTGTAAAGTTTTTAGAGAGGAAGCAGAGGCTGTAATGGATATTATTTCAAATCACTCATCTCAATAACTGCAGGATGATGTTTCCTTTGAAAGTAGCACAGTTTGAGCCAGTGTTTTGCACATTCATCCTCATCAGCCACCAAAAGACCTATTCATTTACAAGTGCATCTCAATAAATTATCATATCCTCAAAAAGTTAATTAATTTCAGTAATTCAATACAAAAAGGGAAACACTTATATTATATAGAGTCATTACAAACAGAGAGTGATCTATTTCAAATGTTTATTTCTGTTAATGTTGATGATTATGGCCAATGGAAACCCAAATGTCATTATCTCAGAAAATTTGAATAATTACCACAAAACACCTTCAAAGGCTTCCTAAGCATTTAAAATGGTCCATTAGGGTGGTGTCGCACATAGTGACGCAGCAGCGATCACGACCAGCGATCTGACCTTATCAGGATCGCTGATGCGTCGTTACATGGTCGCTGGTAAGCTGTCAAACAGGCAGATCTTACCAGCGACCAGTGACCAGCCCCCAGCCAGCAGCGACGAGTGGAAGCGTAACTAAGGTAAATATCGGGTAACCAAGGAAAGCACTTCTCTTGGTTACCCGATATTTACCTTAGTTACTAGCGTCCGCCGCTCTCACACCGCCAGTGCCAGCTTCCTGTTCCCTGCACTCCTAGCCAGAGTACACATCAGGTTAATTACCCGATGTGTACTCCAGCTACTTGTGCAGGGCGCAGGGAGCTGGCACTATCAGCGTGAGAGCACACCGCTTAGCGCTGGCTCCCTGCACTCCTAGCCAGAGTACACATCGGGTTAATTACCCGATGTGTACTCCAGCTACGTATGCAGGGAGCAGGGAGCCGGCACTGGCAGCATGAGAGCGGCGGTGCTAGTAACTAATGTAGATATCGGGTAACCAAGGAAAGGGCTTCTTGGTTACCCGATGTTTACCGTGGTTACAGCTTACCACAGGCTGCCAGACACCGACTCCCTGCTCCCTGCTCGCTTCAGTTCGTCGCTCTCTCGCTGTCACACACAGCGAAGTGTGCTTCACAGCAGGAGAGCAACGACCAAAAAATGAAGCAGGACATTCAGCAATGACCGGCGACCTCACGGAAGGGGCCAGGTCGTTGCTGGATGTCACACACAGCGACAGTGACGGGACGTCACTGCTACGTCACAGAAAATGGTGACTTAGCAGCGACGTCGTTGTCGTCATCGCTATGTGTGACACCACCTTTAGTCTGGTTCAGTAGGCTACACAATCATTGGGAAGACTGCTGACTTGACAGATGTCCAGAAGGCAGTCATTGACACACTCCACAAGGAGGGTAAGCAAAAAAAGGTCATTGCTAAAAAAGCTGGCTGTACACAGAGTGCGGTATCCAAGCATATTAATGGAAAGTTGAGTGGAAGGAAAAAGTGTGGTTGAAAAGGGTGCACAGTTTTTTTATACAGTGCCTACAAGTAGTCTTCAACCCCCTGCAGATTTAGCAGGTTTGATAAGATGCAAATAAGTTAGAGCCTGCAAACTTCAAACAAGAGCAGGATTTATTAACAGATGCATAAATCTTACAAACCAACAAGTTATGTTGCTCAGTTAAATTTTAATAAATTTTCAACATAAAAGTGTGGGTCAATTATTATTCAACCCTTAGGTTTAATATTTTGTGGAATAACCCTTGTTTGCAATTACAGCTAATAATCGTCTTTTATAAGACCTGATCAGGCTGGCACAGGTCTCTGGAGTTATCTTGGCCCACTCCTCCATGCAGATCTTCTCCAAGTTATCTAGGTTCTTTGGGTGTCTCATGTGGACTTTAATCTTGAGCTCCTTCCACAAGTTTTCAATTGGGTTAAGGTCAGGAGACTGACTAGGCCACTGCAACACCTTGATTTTTTCCCTCTTGAACCAGGCCTTGGTTTTCTTGGATGTGTGCTTTGGGTCGTTGTCTTGTTGGAAGATGAAATGACGACCCATGTTAAGATCCTTGATGGAGGAGCAGAGGTTCCTGGCCAAAATCTCCAGGTAGGCCGTGCTATCCATCTTCCCATGGATGTGGACCAGATGGCCAGGCCCCTTGGCTGAGAAACAGCCCCACAGCATGATGCTGCCACCACCATGCTTGACTGTAGGGATGGTATTCTTGGGGTCGTATGCAGTGCCATCCAGTCTCCAAACGTCACGTGTGTGGTTGGCACCAAAGATCTCGATCTTGGTCTCATCAGACCAGAGAACCTTGAACCAGTCTGTCTCAGAGTTCTCCAAGTGATCATGAGCAAACTGTAGACAAGCCTTGACATGACGCTTTGAAAGTAAAGGTACCTTACGGGCTCGTCTGGAACGGAGACCATTGCGGTGGAGTACGTTACTTATGGTATTGACTGAAACCAATGTCCCCACTGCCATGAGATCTTCCCGGAGCTCCTTCCTTGTTGTCCTTGGGTTAGCCTTGACTCTTCGGACAAGCCTGGCCTCGGCACGGGTGGAAACTTTCAAAGGCTGTCCAGGCCGTGGAAGGCTAACAGTAGTTCCATAAGCCTTCTACTTCCAGATGATGCTCCCAACAGTGGAGACAGGTAGGCCCAACTCCTTGGAAAGGGTTTTGTACCCCTTGCCAGCCTTGTGACCCTCCACGATCTTGTCTCTGATGGCCTTGGAATGCTCCTTTGTCTTTCCCATGTTGACCAAGTATGAGTGCTGTTCACAAGTTTGGGGAGGTTCTTAATTAGTCAGAAAAGGCTGTAAAAAGAGATAATTAATCCAAACATGTGAAGCTCATTGTTCTTTATGCCTGACATACTTCTTAATACTTTAGGGGAACCAAACAGAATTCTTGTGGTTTGAGGGGTTGAATAATAAATGACCCTCTGAAAAAACTTTTCACAATTTAAAAAAAAAAATAAAAAAAGAAATAACATTCTTTTTTGCTGCAGTGCATTTCACACTTCCAGGCTGATCTACAGTCCAAATGTCACAATGCCAAGTTAATTCCGAATGTGTAAACCTGCTAAATCTGCAGGGGGTTGAATACTACTTGTAGGCACTGTATAGCAGACATTCAGCTCTGTCAATGAAACCTCTAACCATTAATTCCCTAACCCACACTACACCAGTGGCTAAGGAAGATGTGTCACAAAAAACTGCTTCTTTTAATATCTTTATTGGATGAGATGAACAGTCAGGAATTGAACACAGATAACATGAGGCAGGAAGAAATAAAGACCACAATCCAAATGCCAAGCTGTGTTGCTGGTTCTGCCAGCTATATGTTGCAGAGGTGCAATATGAGTCCACACTAATGTAAAGGGGGAAATCTAGAGGGAGGGCATGGAGCTTAGGAAATTTCCTACATTAAGACACTGTCAGTCTAATTATGGATAATGCTGATGAGGATCATGATTGGGAACAGAATCAAGGTGTTGATGAGCCAATTTCCTAAAAATGGAGAGTGGTGGGAGCAGAGCCATTGTCCTGCCAAAAGATCTTCTGGTGGAAGGACTATTTGTTCTGCAGTAAACTCAAAAACAGGTAACACAGAGTGACCAATTTTTGGTCTAGGAGGCTCAACAGTGCATGAAGGTTTTTGTGCAATTAGAAACAGCCAGTCACAAGGGTCAATTTTCATTAACACTTTAGTGAAGAAAATATGGTTCTGTCTCTCTCTCTCTCTCTCTCTCTCTCTTAAAGGCAAAGAGGCAGCAGTTCACTGTATAGGGTACATTTGATGTTTTGCCTATGAAAGTAGGAGTCTTCTCTTCATGCAACTAGCAAGTTTAGGCCTCTCAGGGTGGCTGGAGTACAGTACTCACTTGTTGTAGGAGGTAATATAATGCACAGTCCAGGTAATGCTTCGTTGATGGAGCGACCTTCACGGGTTGGTTCCCCATAGCAACACACTGGTGGTATGGAGCTACTGACGGTTTTGGCTCTACCCTTCACTATTGCTGGGGGTAGAGAAAACAGAGTTTGTGGCACAGAAGTCCCATTACACTGGTTCTGGCTGGAAGCACATAGGAAACCAGTATGCAGGAGGGCCCATGTTTAGTTTTATCTCTCCTGGCTGTAGGAAGCTTCACTTCTTTGCGGAGGTGATTATTTGGAGAGAAAGATGTCCCCTCAGCATGGACTGTGACAGAGAATCTGGGAGCTTCTGCTCTGTCTACTGATTAGACCTGTTTTAACCAGTTTACTGGACATGTTAGCTCTGAAGTGCGAGACTCCTCCTAGCCCATTGCTATGGCTGCTTTCACACTGCGTTTTTTTAGCATGCGTCATGAACGTTTTTTTGCTGCCAAAGCGTATCCTGTTTTTACAGAGAAAAAAGCATGCAAACGCAAGTGTTATTTTGCAGGATCCTGTCACTTGAAGTTTATGGGCGGGCATTGGAGTAATGTGATCGGGAGTGAGGGGAACTGAACATGAGACTGGGAGCCAGCATCTGACAGCTGCGGTAAGTTGTAACCAAGGTAAATATCGGGTAACTAAGTGAAGTAATTTGCTTGAATACCCAATATTTACCTTGGTTACGAGCGTCCGCAGCTGCTAGGAGCCGGCTCCCTGCACTGTAACCAAGGTAAACATCGGGTAACTAGGAAGCGCTTTGCTTGGTTACCCGATGTTTACCTTGATTATGAGCGTCCGCCACTCTCAGGTGGGGGAGAGAGAGAGAGGAGAGAGAGAAGGGGAGAGAGGGAGGGAGAGAGAGGGAGGGGGAGAGAGACTGATCACGACAGACTTGTTTCTGGGAATGCTCAGTAGAGCAAGCAGGATCCTGTCTATCAGCATGCCAACGTTCACATGCGTTTGCGTGCTGTTTAGTCAGGATCCAGCGATTTGCAGTATTTGAACGCAGCTCAAAAACGCTACAAGTAGTGTTTTTGAAAAAAGTTAAAAAACTGCAAGTCGCTGGATCCTCACTATAACGCACGCAAACGCATGTGAATGCATGTTGACGCGAGTCCTTTGCAAATTAATTTAAATGAAAACGCTTTTGCACTGGATCAGTTTTTGCCATAAAAAAACGTTCATGACGCATGTTAAAAAAACGTAATGTGAAAGCAGCCTATGTCAGCTTGTTGTGAGGAAAATGAACACCTGACTTTGACCAGTACCAAGGTAGATCAGAAAAACAATCATGCATAACGCCAAGGAAAATAAAATTATATATAGCAAGTGCATATAGCAAAAGTGTATGGGCTGTAAGGATGTGATGAACCTACGGACAATACAATAGGGACACAGAAATGTAGAAAAAATTATACGAAAAATCGATGAGGTCAAAGACAGTAAATTTTAATGATTAAAAAAATTGACCACCACAATTGGCAGTTTAAACAAGGAAAAGAAAGGAAGGCATCACATGCGACATGAAGGACATAGTGGCAAATCACGGGTGCTCAGCAGTATATAAAGAAATCAGTCCAGGGGAGGTATGTAGTAAAGGAAAAATTAGAGGAGACACAAAAAAATGCGGACAAAGATAAGCTGGTAAATTAGACTTAAAGGCCACCCAGCCCCAAAATATGGGATGTAAAATTAGGTACATCACATAATAGATGTTGATTAATAGATATAAGTGTAACTAAATGATATGAAAATAACGCAATGATAATAGTCACTGAACTAGGGCAACCAGGTAACATAATAATGGCATGCTAATCCACCTAAGTATAAAAAAAATGCTATCAAGACTAGTGTTGAGCCACCCCCCTAGTGTTCTAGTTCGGTTCGGTTCGTCGAACAGCGGCTTAGTTCAGCGAACGTTCGACTAACACCTTCGAACCCCATTGAAAACAATGGCAGGAAAACACAAACACATAAAAACACATTATACATATACACATACAGTTAATAAACATTGCCATTACACTTACAAGTCCCCGCAATGCGTCCTGCACTTGGCCTCCCCCCGCTTTTCCTTCCGATAATCGCTGCATCCTCCCGGTAACCAGCACTGATGATAGGACCTTCCATGACGTCGTCATAGCATGTTACCAGTCACGTGTCTATTATCTAATTGGCTACAGACTGGTCACATGGCTAGACGTCGTGCTAGGTCCTGTCAGTGCATCTCTCCGGTTCGCGGTGCTCATTCCAGCATCTCTGTGTACCGGCGAGATGCTCTGGCACATGGTCGGCTTCCCCGTTCCTGCATGTCGGCGCTCTTTACAGAGTCAGCCCACATGCAGGGACTGGCTGGAACAGCCAGTGAATTGCGGCACCAGGAATCACGTGATCGGAGCACTGTTGCTATAGTAACCCGCCTGTCAGATTACTTTAGCAACGGTGGCAGCGGTGACATCACCGCTTACAACTCGCAGCCTCTGCTCACTCACTGAGTGATTAGACTGCACAGGAGCTGCAGCGTCTTCCTCCCATGCATTGCTGTCTGATGTAGCAGAGCTGCATGGGTTGAAGGAGAAAGAAGACAGAAGACGAGGATGGTGGAGGGCTGAGAGCGAGTAATAAACATGGAGTCTCTAAGTGTGTCTGTGTATTTATTTCTATTAAAGTATTTTTTCTCTGTGTGGTGTCTTTTTTTAACCTTTTATTGGAGATTCTTAATGGCCAGGTCAAACTTGCCTGACATTAAGAATCTCTGGCTTAATACTAGCTAGTAAAACAAAACTAGTATTACCCTTTAATATTACCCAGTGAGCCACCCGTTACCAAGGCAGCTGGAAGAGTTGGATACAGCGCCAGATGATGGCACTTCTATGAAAGCGCCATTTTCTGGGGCGGCTGCAGACTGCAATTCGCAGCAAAGGGACCCAGAAAGCTCGGGCCAACCTGTGCTGTGGATTCCAATCCCCAGCTGCCTAGTTGTACCTGGCCGGACACAAAAATGGGGCGAAGCCCATGTCGTTTTTGTTTTTAATTATTTCATGAAATTCATGAAATAATTAAAAAAGGGCTTCCCTATTTTTTAGTTCCCAGCCGGGTACAAATAGGCAGCTGGGGGTTGGGAACAGCCATACTTGCCTGCTGTACCTGGCTAGCATACAAAAATATAGCGAAGCCCAGGTCATTTTTTTGGTGGGCAAAAAACTCCTGCATACAGTCCTGGATGGAGTATGCTGAGCCTTGTAGTTCTGCAGCTGCTGTCTGCTCTCCTGCATACCCTAGTGAATGGAGCATGCTGAGCCTTGTAGTTCTGCTCCCCCTGTCTCTCCCTCCAGCATGCAGTCCTGGATGAAGCACGCTGAGCCTTGTAGTTCCGCAGCTGCTGTCTACTCTCCTGCATACATTAGTGAATGAAGTATGCTGAGCCTTGCAGTTCTGCTCCCCCTGCCTCTCCCTCCAGAATATAGTCCCGGATGGAGGATGCTCAGCCTTCTAGTTCTGCAGCTGCTGTCTGCTCTCCTCCATACAGACAGACAGCAGACAGCAGCGCAGAACTAACAGGCTCAGCATACTCCATCCAGGCTGATATGCAGGCGTTTTTTGCCCGCTAAAAAAATGATGTGGGCTTCACCATGTTTTTGTATGCTAGCCAGGTATAGCAGGCAGCTACGGGCTGCCCCCAACCCCCAGCTGCCTATTTGTACCCAGCTGGGAACCAAAAATATAGTGAAGCTCTTTTTTTTTAATTCATTCATGAATTTCATGAAATAATAAAAAAAAAAAAATGACGTGGCTTCGCCCAATTTTTGTGTCCAGCCAGGTACAACTAGTCAGCTGGGGATTGGAATCCGCAGCGCAGGGCACCCCTGCTGCAAATTGCTGTCCGCAGCCACCCCAGAAAATGATGCTTTCATAGAAGCGCCATCTTCTGGCGCTGTATCCAACTCTTCCAGCTGCCCTGGTGACAGGTGGCTCGCTAGATTATAATGGGGTTAGGGCTAGATGTATATTATCAACTGGCCCTAAGCCCGAAATTCAAGGTGTCACGCCAATATTAGACATGGCCACCATGAATTTCTAGTACACATAAAAAAAACACAACACACATGTGTTAACCACTTTTCTTTTCTTTCTAGTTGGAAAAAAAAAAAATAAATAAACCTGGTGTCCAGTAGCTCGGGGACGAGCTACGTTTAACCAAGGGGGTATGTGAAGCCCTGGCTTATCAGGTCGTTACAGGGTATTGTGCAATCTGCCCTTCAGCACAGTATCCAATCCTCCTTGGTCACGGATCCCTAGCATGTGGTGCTGCCAAGAACAAGCTAATCAAAATCCCAGAAACACTCTGCACCACACCCACCAGACACACCAGTGGACAGCCTGAAGGGAATAGGGCTGGCCACTTGGGGGGTTGGTAATGGGAGGTCAGCAGTGTTGTAGACAGTTGTAGAGAGTGGTTGAGTGGTGATTCTTGTGTGGAGAGGTCAGGGAGCTGGGCTCCTCAGTTACTAGGTGGCAGACGTTGGTCTGGGCCTGGTAGGAACTGGAACCCCGGTCGCAGGGGACTGTGTCAAGGAGCACGAAACTGCCGAGCAGGGCAGCTGGCGACCTTGAGCTTTCTCCGGGCAGGGGCCAGGGCATGACGGGGTACATGGACCCTAGGCCAGGAAGTAGCTTCATGCGTCCTGGTAATTTACCCGACGAGGAAGAGGCCTTCAAGACTCTCCCTCCACCCACTCCAAAATCGGGGTACTAGTGCAACAAGAAGGATAGGACTTTCCCACTACACAGTCCAGAAAATCCCAAGCGTGAACCCTGAGATCAAGCTCACTCCGTTAGCCATACGGGTGAGCGGGACCCGTTCAGTTCCAAGCTGAAAGAGACCAACTGTAGAACAAGATGCAAAGGTCAAGGTCACAGGCTAACAGGCAACATCATCAGGCAGGGGATCCCGGCGTGCTCCCTCCTGGCTACAGCTGGCTACATAGGTGCTTCGAATTCTGGTTTACAAGTTGTCGGTATCAGCATTATTGGACTGAGTGAGTACGCAGTGACCCCTTTCCTCCCCAACGGAATCCCCAGCTCTCCATCACCAAGCACCGGGGCATCATCCCCCTACCCACGGAGAGGTTAAACATCCAGCTGCTATTCCACCTCCACCAGGCGCCCTTAACAACAGCGGTGTTATCCCACCTTACCACATACCGTGGGTGGCGGCACGAACTACAATCACAAACTCCCCTGTAAATACACCCTTTTATTTCGGGTGCCCGCGCGACCCCCCCTCTCGGGTAAGGAGACCCCTCGAGCCACCGCGGATCCAGATCCGAGCAGCAGCCTGGCTGCTGGCGCTGGGGCGGTACACTTACAACTTTACAGGTGAGAAAAGTTGGATTCCACTGTACATAAGAGCTTATAATCTACCCTAGAGACTCTGCAGAGGCTCCATAAGAGCTTACACTATGCAGGCGAAAAAGAGAGGACCCTGCTGATCATAAGAGCTTACAATCTACAGGAGAGACCCTGCTGACCATAAGAGCATAAGCTTTACAGGCCAGAAAGGAAGGACTGCACTTATCTTGAGAACTTACAATCTACAGGAGTGAGCCTGCTGACCATAAGAGTTTACATCATACAAACATTTAAGGGAGGATTCCACTTATCATGAGTTTACAATCTACATGCTATCCATAAGATTTAACACTATACAGGCGAGAGAGAGAAGACCCTGCTGACCAAATGAGCTTACAATTTACAGGCAAGAAAGGGAGGACTCCACTGATCATAAGAGCTTACAAACTACAGAAATGACCCTGCTGACCATAAGAGCTTACACTCTACAGGAAAGAGAGATAAGACCCTACTGACCATAAGAGCATACACTTTAAGCTGGGTTTACACACTGCAACATCGCAAAGGACATCGCTGTAACGTCACCGGTTTTGTGACGTAACAGCGACCTCCTTAAGTCTCTGCTAAGTCGCTGGTGAGCTGTCAAACAGGCAAACCTGGCCAACAACTCAACAGCAATCCGGACCTGCAGAGCAACCTAGCTGGTTGTTGGGGACGTTGATAAGCAGCCTTTTGAAAGGGAAGTTGCTAACAAAGTCTCTGCAAAGTCTTTCACACACTGAAACTTTCCAGCGATGCATGCTGCACAGCGGGAAACAAAGGACCTAGGAATGGTCCTGAACGATTTGTAACGATTACAACTTCAAAGCAGGGGCCGGGTCGCTGATAGGTTTCACACACTGCAACATCGCAAACAACATCGCTATTGCGTCACAAAACCGGTGACGTTACAGCGATGTCGTTTGAGATGTTGCAGTGTGTAAACCCAGATTTACAGGTGAGAAAGGGAGGACTCCACTTATCATAATAGCTTACAATCTAATGGAGAGACTATGCTATCCATTTGAGCTTACAGTATTCAGGTGGGACAGAGAAGACCCTGCTGACCATAAAAACATACACTATAAAGGGGAGAAACGAGATCCACTGATCCACTGATCTTAAGAGCTTACACAATACAGGAGAGACCCTGCTGACCACAAGAGCTTACACAATACCGGAGAAACCCTGCTGACCATAAGAGCTTACAATATACAGGAGAGACCATGCTGACCATAAGGGCTTACAATATACAGGAGAGACCCTGCTGACCATAAGAACTTACACAATACAAGAGAGACCCTGCTGACCATAAGAGCTTACACAATACAGGAGAGACCCTGCTGACCATAAGAGCTTGCAATATACAGGGGAGTCCCTGCTGACTATAAGAGATTACACAATACAGGAGAGACCCTGCTGACCATAAGAGCTTACACAATATAGGAGAGATCCTGCTGACCATAAGAGCTTGCAATATACAGGGGAGACCCTGCTGACCATAAGAGCTTACACAATACAGGAGAGACCCTGCTGACCATAAGAGCTTGCAATATACAGGGGAGACCCTGCTGACTATAAGATATTACACAATACAGGAGAGATCCTGCTGACCATAAGAGCTTACACAATACAGGAGAGACCCTGCTGACCATAAGAGCTTGCAATATACAGGGGAGACCCTGCTGACTATAAGAGATTACACAATACAGGAGAGACCCTGCTGACCATAAGAGCTTGCAATATACAGGGGAGACCCTGCTGACCTTAAGAGCTTACACAATACAGGAGAGACCCTGCTGACCATAAGAGCTTACACAAAACAGGAGAGAGAGAGAGGACTCTGCTGACCATAAGAGCTCCACTACCTTACTTTAGAAATAATATTATATCCCATGGTTTACCAAAACTATACACTGAAAAAACATCCATAAGTGCATCCCTTAGCATTCATCTGCTTTGTGACACAGATGCTTATGTGTATGCGAGAAAATAAGCAGTTTGGTGCTGAAGATGTGATTAGTGCACCATCAGATTATGCTGTCTATCTGGAATAAATTAGCTCTATTAGTAACATTAGCTGACACTAAAGAAGTGAAGACTGTAGGCAGCATTCAGAATACCTACACAGAACTAGTGATTCCTATGGGCATTGGAAATTCAGAAAGGGTTAAATGTAAATTACGCTAAAAATAGGTATATTACCAAGTGTATGCATAAATTCATGAAAAATTCAGACATTTTCTTGACAAAGACCTGGTAGCATACATAAGTTTAGAAGACTTTCTACCACCCCCACATTTCTTCTTTTTTTTTTTTAATAAAGCCATATGGTTGTTCTTCTTACAGGGACCTGAAACCTGCTTACTGTAATTATGTTCATATGCTTATGCAACCTTTTTGAAGTTTCCAATTATCATGATTTAATGGGTTCACAGCGAGACTATTTTCTTGTGGTCATTTTTAAATTGCTTCACAACGAAAGACTAATGGAAATTAGGAAGGATCAGAAAGAAGAACATTTAAGCTGAATTTATTAATATGATTCTCAGTCAGTATTTTCATTTATCTAGCACAGCACTGATTTACTCCATATTTTCCTGTGGTGCAAAGAAATCATCCTTGAGCCTGCATTCAACTTTAACATAAATGAAGTGTAAATCTGTGTACATTTGCTGTTTTGGTAGGAGCAATAGCTTTGTTTCAGGCATTATGTATGGTGACCCATGAACAATGCATCACATCTAATCATTCAATATTTCATGTATTTAATTTACCATAAACTCTAAAAGACAGAATGATTAATTGAGACTATTATCTTTTGCGCTCATACTATATGCCAATTATTGCTTTACAAACATTATTATATTTCCATGTTAAGTTAGAAGATGCTTTCAATCATGAGAACAACTTCCTACACTAATAAAAACCCATTTTTGTTCAAGCCATGCAAAAAAAAAAAAAAATCAGTGTTGAAAGGTGACCTTTTCAGGACATTTGTATATAAGAATTACAAAAAGTTCTATAGTTTAGTTTTTCATACAGATGTTTTAAAGTTAAAGGGAATCAACAGCATAATTTAGGTATAGGGATCGTGATTAGGGATGATCGAATACTTCGATTATTCGGCTTTGCGAATATTTTCCTAATACCTCGCCGCTATACGACTATTCGCGAATATTCGATAAGCAATGTAAGTCTATGGGAAACCTGAATAACAACTATTCGGTACTATTCGGGCTTCCCGTAGACTTACATTGCGCATCGAATAGTCGAATAGCGGCGAGGTATTCAGAAAATATTTGCGAAGCCGAATAATCGAAGTATTCGATCATCCCTAATCGTGATCCCAGCTTTGTGTTACTCAATTTACTGGATTCCGCAGCTGCAGAACTAGCAGAACTTAAACAGGAAAAACAGATGTGGTATCGGTTCTCAGGACCCATCGTACTCCTGAGTGCCAGCATCTGGTTTCAGACCTGCTCACTTTTTATGTATTTATAATAAAGCAAGGACTTTAATGTAACAGTGTGTGTCATAATTCCTCCTTCTCTTACGTTAATACTAGCAGAACTTAACCTTGCCCACATAACTAATTGACACTTGTTTCTGTATACTGTATATTGACAGAAAGCTACTTATCACTTGTGGGGGCATGGTTGGACCAGGAGGCATGATTATGTCTAGTGATAACCTTCTCCCTATAAAACACTGATTTTATTAAAATAGAAAAACACAAAAAAAGTAAAAGTAGTGGATAACCTCTTAAACCATTACTCACATAATGCCCTATCACTTACTGTATTCCTTCATGTAAAACTAGAACAGTCTGTACTCAACTCCAGTGACAACACCATTATAGTGACATTGGTACTGAGACTTTCAGGTCTCGTGCAACATTATGTCACATGAGCCCTACAGCCAATCAGTTGTGGCTAATGGGCTGGGTCATTAGAAAGCAGCAGCACTTAGGTTTGTTCTGAGGACATGAGGCTGAAGCTGCCCACTAATGGTTGCTGATTGCAGGGCTCACATAACATAATAGCATCACTCAATGTAGAGAGCCCATTTATTTTCTCATGATTAAGTCTAAAGATATTACATTCTTCTGCATATGTTTATACATGTATACTTACAAAGGTTGTCTGTTTCACTAGATACAACATTAGTGATGGGTGAACCCATGGATATTCGCTGAACCAGCACAAGGAACTAAAAAAAATGGGTTCGGTGAGCAAACTTGATGCTGAACTTAACCCTGAACTGCGAACCCATACAAGTCAATGGGGACCAGATGTTTGGGGCTGTAAAATTGCCATAGTAAGCATTAGGGGGCAAATGGAGATTAAATGGTAGTAAGAGCGGGATAGTTATACATACTGTGTTTCCTGGTGTTTCCCAGAGGATCACACTGTAATCAGACTTTCTTCTGGGCCCGTTAAGTAATTATTAATTAAATATTCACTGCTTCCCCTGACCACTGTTACGGGGGGCTGTCTGATAATAACCTAAAGGAGTATCAGACAGTCAGGGTCCACCATGCAAAGACTCTGCTGCAGACTATGGCAGAGTGCAATACCTCTGTTAACTCACAGAAGGATATAATAAGAAAGTAAAGCAATTCCTCCCTTACTTGGAGGGTGAGTGGAATGATCTCTGTTAATAATCACAGAGACAAAGGCAATGTGTGCGAAATGGCACCTACCTAGGTCCGCTCTTCTAGTGGTGCAAAAGAGACGAACAGCAGCGTAAGCCACACAAAGCTCCTACCTGCGTTCGCTCCACTAGTGTGCGAGGACACGAACCACTAGATATGGCACCTGCCTAGGTCCGCTCTTCTAGTGGTGCAAAAGAGACGAACAGCAGCGTAAGCCGCACAAAGCTCCTACCTCTGTTCGCTCCCCTAGTGTGCGAGGATACGAACAACTGCTAGTCGCAGTATAAGGAACGTTACCCTAGCGGCAACGTCCACCACAAGGCCCAGCCAGACCATGTGCCTCAGGCACCTGCCTATGTCCGCTCCCCTAAGAGGTAAGGATACGGACAGCAGCCGAAGCTGTAAGGTATAAGAACGCTACCCTGCCGGTAGCGCTCACCTAGCATAGACAGAGGAATGCCTAGAGGAACGCGCACAGAGCGTCTACTCTTATGCATGAACCAAGAGGACTGAGCGCCATGCGGCGTGTGTCAGGGTCTTATATAGACTCTGTGCCTCATCCAAGATGGAGGACACCAGATCAATCTGCTGCCAGAACGACAGGAGTGACATCATGCTGGCCTATTACCGAGCAAGGCATCACAAGCACATGACCAGCGACCAATCGGCATAGAAGGTGTCAGAGACATGTGACCTCGTGTCAGCGATGATGTCACCCGCACATGTGCAATGGCTCCAAGATAGGACTTAGTCTCCGGCGCTCGCACATGTGCAGTAGCAAGAAATCTGGACTTAGTCTCCGGCGCTTGCACATGTGCAGTAGCAAGAAATCTGGACTTAGTCTCCAGCGCTCGCACATGTGCAGTAGCAAGAAATCTGGACTTAGTCTCCAGCGCTCGCACATGTGCAGTAGCAGGAAATCTGGACTTAGTCTCCAGTGCTCGCAGCAACCGTAACAACCACCCTCTGTGCCAGTATCTGTGATTGGTTGCATACTGCTATACACGCCACCACCCTGTGTCCATGTCTGTGTTTGGTTGCAGACTGCTATACACACACCCACCTTGTGTCCACAGTCAGCTTGCTGTATAGTAGTATAAAAATACTGACTCAAAGATGATATATTTGTGGCTTATCTTTATTATAAGAAAAATATTCTTTGTATTTTAGAAAAAGTTTTTCATTAAAGCTGTGTTTTTATGGAAACGTGAAGTTGGATCATTCCTTTGTTCCCCTTTGCCTCAGATTCTGAAAAGCAGCGGGATCTCGTGCTTCAACACCACCAGGAATGCAGACGTCTTGGTGTGAGCTGGATATTTGTTTCTATGCACTTAATACAGCCACTCACACCAAAAAGGACAAATGTCAAACTCTAAAGGGTGCTTTACACGCTGTGATATCGCTAGCGATAGCACGTGCCTACATCGCTAACGGCGCTGGATGTGCGCCACGAACACCGTGACCCCGATGATATATCATTAGTGATATCATTGTGTGTAAAGTACCCTTTAGAACAAGTGAAAAAACAAATTCACAGGATTAACAGGGAAAAAGTTCTTACTCTAATCGTTTGTCTCCCTTTCTAGCCATACCTCACCTTCTTATAGCTCCCAGAGTCTTATAGAATTCACTGACTCTCCCACCTGGTTACTAGATTTAAATATACATTGTATGGAAGTCACGAATTAAACCACCTTGCATTGTACCTCTCCTGGATGTATGTGGATGTATGTGGTACCTTCAGCAGCGCAGGAATACTTCCACATTAACAGTGTTCCTCAGTGGCTTTAAAAAAATTATGTAGACACACACTGTGGGCTTTATCTTGGCTGGATATCAAAATTGGGGGGGAGGTTGCATGACATTTTTTTAATAATTAATTTAAATAATGAATGCATGGGGTCTCTTTTATTTTGATACACAGTTCCCATTCCATTTGAGCACTGTTTCCATCCATTTCAGTGATTTTCATGCCGCCCCAGATGTTCTTTGAGGGTCTTCCAAAAAATGCTTGAGTTTCCAATTGACTTCGATTATACTTGCTAGTCAAGACAAGCACCCAAGCAGTCAGATTTTCTGGGTTCAAGTATCAAGCACATGAGTATTTTAGTGCTCGCTCATCACTAGTCACAATTAATTAAAGGGACAGAGGATGGAGGATTGTATTAAATAAATGGGCCAAGGAGGAGGGACATAATTACTGTATGGGTGCCAAAATGAGGAACATACATCATTAGTTTATGGTAGCAATTTTGGAATACAATTTTTTGGGGCCAATTAGGGGATATTGTTACTGCTCTAGTATATATTACTTTGAGTATACTGTTTTCCATGGGGGGGGATAAAAATGAGGTCCTGATAGGCTATGTTCATAAATTGTTTTTTTGGTACTTTTTTTTCTTCTGGCAAAACCTGCTCTCTGGGCAGTAAAAAAGCGGTTTACAAATAGCACTGTGACACTTTTTTCTTTATCTGGTGCAGAGTGAAGTTGGGTAGAAAGTGGAAATTGTGCTCTAAAAGTGATTATAGATATTTGTGTTTTATTTTCTGAAGAGACACGTTATGACTGGAAGACATATCAGTGGTCTGCATCGAATGAAGAGGTAAAGTAAACATGAATTATTTCAACTAGAGGAGTCACTGCTAAGTGTATAACAGAAGGGGGGGAGCCAGCATTGCTTGAGAATGGCATGAAAACAATTAAAAGTGAAAATTCACATATTATTCCAAATCTACTATAATGCAAAATGGGATTTTTAGCAAATAATTGACCAATTTATTTGAGCCGCCACTGCCACGTCACGGCAAATTTCAATAGGGGGTCCTACTCTATATTTAATATTTACATTGTGCCATGCAGCCTCCTAAATTCATTCAATGCAGAACCATATTAAAGCAACACATATACCTGTAACATTTCAGAAATCGCTTCCATGTTTTCAAGGAAAGGCATGGCACAATGTTAATATTAAATATAGAGTAGGACCACCCTATTGAGATTTGCCGTGACATGGCAGGGGTGGTTTAAAAAAAATGAATTATTTGCTAAAAATCTCATTTTGCATTATTGTACAGTTGGAATAATATTTGAATTTTCACTTTTACTTGTTTGCATGCCATTCTCAAGCAGTGCTGGCTCTCCTCCTTTTTGTGGTTTACTGGTCCGGTGGCTGACTCCCACCACGCCGTGCACACCTGGTTTGGTTTTGAAAATTTCTTCTGCTTCTATCAAAAGCATATTTTGATAGAAGAAGAAGCAGAAGCTGGTTCCCCCCCTTTTTGTTGTTTACTGATAAGTGTATGTATTACATGTACAATTACACTGTATAAAAAGCTCCAGTTCATAATGTCAGTAGTGATCACTGTATTATCTGTATACTGACACTATATACTGAGCTCATGAGTATAAAGTCATCTGTGATCTCTGTATTACTTGCACACTATACACTATGTACAGAACTGATGTATATAATGGTGGCAATATTAGTGTGTTTTGTGTTGTGGATTCTATTCATTACCAGTTTTGTATTATGCAGTCTTATCTGATGATATGGTCTGGTCATGGTGTGGCAGTATTTGTCCCATGTATGTGATATTATTCGGTCAGAATGTGGTAATATTATGTGTTAATTAGTGATCACAGAGCTTGCCCGCCACTGTCCATTATTCGATTGAGCATCAAGATTCTTGTGCACAAATTGAGCACTGGGTATAATAGAAGTCAATGTAAAACCTAAGCATTTTTAAATTACAATGGTCGATCAAGTAACAAGCAGTGGTTGCTCATCACTAGTGGTAATATGTGGTCTGGTCATGGTGTGGTTGTATTTGTCTCTTGTATGTGTTATTATTCCATCACTATGTCGTGGTAATAAGTAACTGTTTATGGTGTGGCCATATTTGTCCCTAGTATGTGGTATTATTGGTCTTGTTAGTGGTTGGGTTGTTTTTGATGGTCATTTGTAGTCTTTGATATTAATTAGGAGAAGATATTTTATTTTGATTAGAGATTAAATACTTGGATAATAAACCCCTCCCTGTCATGTAACTATTACACAGCAGCAGACATACACTTACAAGGCTTCTCCCGTGAAAACAGGTAATTGGCTCTGCACAGGATAAGTGACAACTTATTGATTAGTGGGAATCTGATATCTGGGATTTGCACCGACTGGCATTAGGGCAAACTTTTATTACTCACCACCAGCTTATGATTGACTCAACCACTGATTTGTTTATTCCCTAAGTGGCGGTGAATCTAGCGCCTGGCTTTTTCTGGTAACTCCGAAGAGGATGAAAGGAGCTGCAGTTACAAATCCGACATCCCACTGCATTTTAATAATGCAATTAAAGGTGCCCTCTTAGGGATAAATGTTCCCCTTTCATCCAAATGGTGCAGTTTCCAGTGGTCAGATTTCACCAGTTAATAAGTAATCACCTATCTTCTGATCGCATTGATTGATGATAACACGTTTTCACCAAAGGACCCCTTTAGTGCAAACTACCGTAATTGTACATCCCAGTTATAGTGTGCACATAGTACATGTGTCGGAGCTGCCTGTATTTTACAGTCAATTGTCCACTATAAAGAGGGTAACTGCTACCAATTATTTGAATTTAGTTGTAGGGTGGGCCACTGGAGTCCGTTTCTCCTGTGGGCCCCAGACACCCCAGTCCAACCCTGTTTGGGCCTGCTTATTGCATCTGGGTGACGACCGTTTTTTGTCATTGATACTAAAATGAATTCTGAATTATTCAAGCAAGTATAAAGAAAAATGTCAAGTTGTTTATCAGTGAACTGAATCTCAAGAGAGAACATGGGTCATGCAGAAAGACAATGAAAAAAGCACACAGGTCGTTCTAGCAAAGATTATTTAAAGAAGAATAGAGTTAAAGTTTTGGAATAGTGAAGTCAAAATCTTCACAATATTCTTATAGAAATGTTTCTGTAAATATATTTACTTAATAAATTGGGAACGTGTAGTAATTCCACCTGCTGTTTCATTTTCCCACTAACTCTTTTAGGTATAATATACTGTAATAAGGTCATTCTTTCTATATTGGTCTTAGTATACATGTTGCATGATATCTAGAAGCGAAAGCAGTGGCATTAGACAATCCGACATCAGGATTACATGTCAGAATTTAACTGAAAATGTGTAGTTTTTACAGGCGTAAACACTAGACACTAAAATATTCTGAAGGAAACGTATCTGCCGAACTTGTTCTGCAGGGCATGTTAAGTAAGGAATTACAGTCAAGGAAATAAATAAATATTTATCATTTCAGTTTTCATTTCAAAGTCTAGTTAGAATTTTTAGAGAGGGTGGAAGAGCTTATGGCAGTTCCTTGAGACGGAGCGAGAATCATTGCATTCTTCAATGAAAATACAAAAGTTCATTTCTTCTATAGCACAGTAAGTCGCCAAGTTTCTCAAGAAACAAGATTCTTCTAATGTATGCAAAGTAGGAAAATGAGAAATTCTCTTTAAAGTGGCATTCTGCATCCATCTTCTAAACAGAGAAAAAGTGTTCCTAGAAATCATCCTGAAAAGATGCCAAGTTTATATCAAAGTTTGCTCATTGATTTTGCAATATTTGGTTATTTGGCACAATAATAACCAAGAGAACTTACTTGTGAAGCCAAGTAAAATAATTTAAAACCATCAATATGGCAAATACTGAAATATTTCCAACTGGGAAATCTATGATTAAAGTCTTGCCAAATAATTAATGCAGACTGCTTGACAAGCTTTACAATTTGAAGGTTACCAAGTTTAATACTGAGAAACTAACAATATACTCAGTACAGCTCATTTCAATTTTCCAATATTACTTGTGATTTTATTATATCTCCTTAAGGACTTAACTAATTTTGGTTGTTAGGATGGAACCAAATATTTCTTCTTTACCCAAGTCTATTTAGCAGCATGATATATTAAGCAATAACTCTAAACTTGCTCTTACTATTTAATTTTTTACATGAAGACAAGCACCAAAATTAATTTATATGTTTTGAACATTTTATTATAAAATATATTGACACTAAAAAATATGAGACACAGATTGTTTTATCCTTATATAAAATATAACCTATATCACAGTTTACTATGGGCATCTTTCATCTGTTCATGATCAGGCATATTTTGGGGTTTTATCATACACGTGCTTTAATCGCTCTAAAAAATGTTCTTGTTCAGATATTCAAATTTTATTTTTTGTTTGGTGGAGGGGGTCAATTGAAGATTTTTTTTAGATCTGATTTACCTTTTAACTGGGGCTGGTATATTATCCCTAGTAAAGGAAAAATTAAATTTCCAGGATCCCTAGCAAAACTAACTGGGTCTCTCCCCACACCCAGTGATCACATGATTACTGGGTGTGAAGCGGTAAGCACTGTCCATGCGTTCTGATCTGTATATATAATGATAATTCAGCATTGCGCACACAGTGCTCAGGAAAACAAATATAATGCTATGTTGTGTCTGCCTTCCCTGTGAGGTGTCAGGCTGTGCCTGAAAATCAGCTCCCCCAAAAGATGTATGATCCCCTCTAATCTGTTTACCATGCAGTGACATTTTAGAACATCACTGCAGAGTAAATTGTGGGCTCTTCAGACATTTTTAGTCTACAATCAGTTTTGGTTCAATTAAATGTCCATCATAGTAATGGTAGAAGAAAAATATACTTCATATAAATATTGCATACTTTATATACTCCAAAAATAAATGCCACTTAGGAATAAAAGTCAATTTTTTTTGTCTAAGTATTCCTTTATAAGGTTATAATTCCTGATATCTTGCTTCATTATACATTACATTATATGATGTTCACAGTGTACAACCCTGATACTTAGTAAAGAGAGGCGTAGTCAGAAAATGGTCCGGAGTCAAAATACCATGAGAATAGCAGATTAGAGCAAATGGAAAAGACAAGCGAAAGGTGAGAAGCAGTTGCAGCAGCCCTGAGGTAACAGGTGCCACAAAATGTAACCTGTGGAAATCCAAACCCTGGAATATCTGTATATACCGTTATAGATATGTCTATCCTTGTGGATATATGACATAGTAGTTCTCTTTATCTATTAGTAAGAATCATTATAAGGTCAAACATATGAGAGCTCATGGGTTCACTTATATCATGGAGCATTTACATTTATGTACTGACGTGACACATACAAGATGTATTTTTTGTTTGTATCTACTCTTTTGCTAAGAATATTTATAGGGATAATCCCTTTATTAATGAGATTTGCATAAATTAATGGATCCGTCTTCACATATGATTGTATTCTATAGTGATTTGCATCTCACTTGTTGTTATTTGGCATTTCTAGCGCATGCGTGAACTGTATTTTTCATCTGAGTGCTATAGACACGGTTTTTGCACACTCAGTCTCTGTGAATTGCGGCGCTAGTATAAATACGTAGTTGGCGCATTCACATTGCATTATGCCATTTACTTACTGAATTAAGCTTCCTGTACATGCGCAATGGCCATTTCCGGACGCTTGGGGATCCATGCGCACCGCTGCACACCAGTACCACATTTTCATTTTTTGTTTTGTATATATAAATGTCTGTTTCGTCCTAAAGTGCCCATACCCTTATCTTTCCCTGATGAAGCTTGTTTTCAAGCGACACATGTTGGGCTAGGGTTTACCTTTCCATCATGTGCATATTGATACTAATTGTCTGGGCTGCTTAGGTATATATTGGCTATGTTTTACTATGCTTGCATGCTGATTTAGTGGTTGTTTTATGTGGGCTGCTTATTTCCCATTATTATCTTACCACACTTTTACATCTGTGTATCCCTTTGGGAATTGCTGATTGTCCTAATATCTGTAAGATGTGGATAGGGTTACATATCTTACCCTCCCAGGTATATTTTTATTTGGGTTATATAATATAGGTCTATGTTATACACCTCTTTCTATGATATTCATTGTTTTGACCTTAAGATTGATGGGAGCTAAAGCTTATTAACCTTATGTTAGTTTTTTTTATCACTACAACCACTGTACTCTGCACAAACTGCATATCTTGTTTGCAATACCTTTTGGTCTCTAATGACATGATGGCTAGACAATTGATTTTAGATATATTTTTAATGGTGTTTAATAAATTTGATAGTTTTATTATATTCCTGTGAGTTGAGTGCTCTTATTGGCCCATGCTTTTCTCCTTTTTGTAATCAGGTGTTTTGTGGGCTTTGCACCCTCACTAATATTATTCATTATAGATTTTTGCTGTGCATTCTTGTTTCTTTTGTTATTTATCTTTCTATTTGTCTGGCTGCACTTTTGCTTCCATTTCCACCAATCCTAAAAAAAATGGTTTAACTAATGCCATATTTAGGCTGCCAACTGTCAATGCTAAACAATACTACTTGTTCTATGCCTCCTCCATTTACACCTTGGACAGCACATACAATAGCAACACTTTAAGTTCCACATTTACTCTGATAACAATTAAACTTATCTCTCTGCCCAGGTGTCACCAGTCTAATGTCAAAAAATCCAAAGTGTCTTTTGGAGTATAGGGTAAGTTCACACAGTGCGTTTTTCGCGGCTTTTCGGGTGCGTTTTTGCTCAGAAAACTGCATGACTTTGCTTCCCCAGCAAAGTCTATGAGTTTTCATTTTTCCTGCCTGCACACAGCGGTTTTTTTAGCTGCGTTTTTGTGGTGCCCACAAAAACGCAGCATGTCAATTATTTTTGCGTTTTTCACTGCGTTTTCCACCCATTGAGTTCAATGAGATATTCAAAAACGCAATGAAAACCCCAAATTGCAAATATAGCTGCATTTTAGTGCATTTTTATGACTAAAAACGCAGCTATAAACGCAAGGGGTTGGTAGAAAAGTGACATGTACAGGAAGAGGATTCCTTCTGTCAGTAAACATAGAAGCATGAATCATCCCGGTACCACCACCGCTGCTTCCATTTCCTGCCTGGTGCCATGTCCGCTCCCGTGCAGGAGGTGGAAGCGGCTGCTAAATCAAAAGTGAACAGTAGAAAAATGTCATACTCACCTGTCAGCAGACTCCCGGTACATGTCCGCTCCCAGCTCCCCTTTCCGGTACCGCCACCCCCGCTTTGGCTGCTTGCCAGCTCCCAGGCACGTACGATAGCTGCAGGACCTGGCGGTGATCACCTGCGCATCAGCTGCGGTCACCTGATGCATCAGCTGATCGTAAGTCTCACGGTGACGCCGGATTTTACCGCCGGGCCGGCTATCAGCTGATGCCATCGGGAGACTTCATCAGCTGATTACCGGCAGCACCTGCAGCAGTCAGACAGAAGACAGCATGGACGTGTGTAGTGTTTTTTGTTTGCACTGATGCATCAGCCTAGACTGTACAGCGAGCGAGCTCCAGAGTTCAGGTGAGAGCACCGGAGATTAGCCCGGGATGTCTGCAGCTGTCATGAACTGAACCGCAAGTGCCGGGGAATCAGTCACTCGGCGCTCGCTGTACAGTCCAGGCTGCAGTCTAGAGCTCAGGTGAGAACTCCGGAGTGCAGTGCAGGTACCTGAATCCAGGCCTGGCATTACTGGAGTTTCCTCCGGTAGCCAGTCCAACGCTGCACAGAAGTGTGTGTTTTTTTTTTTATTTGCACTGATGCATCAGCTGATTGTATAAAAGCCGTTTACACAATCAGCTGCTGTGTCATGTGATTCAGGCCCTTGAACCTGACACATCATCTGATCGCTTTGCCTTCCAGCAAACCAATCAGATGATATTACATCCGGATCGGACGGCGCATTACCTTTGACCCAGGATTACTGCGGAGGGGGGTTCTTTATTTCAATAAAGATGGAGTCACTAATTGCGTTGTTTTATTTCTAACAAAAATATTTTTCTGTGTGTTGTGTTTTTTTTTATCTTTACTAGAAATTCATGGTGGCCATGTCTAATATTGGCGTGACATCATAAAGTTCGAGCTTAGGGCCAGCTGATAATACACAGCTAGCCCTAACCCCATTATTACCCAGCGAGCCACCCGGCATCAGGGCAGCTGGAAGAGTTGGATACAGTGCCAGATGATGGCGCTTCTATGAAAGCGCCATTTTCTGGGGTGGCTTCGGACTGCAATTCGCAGCAGGGGTGCCCAGAAAGCTTTGGCACCCTGCATTGCGGATTCCAATCCCCAGATGCCTAGTTGTACCTGGCTGGAGACAAAAATTGGGCGAAGCCCACGTCATTTTTTTTTTAATTATTTCATGAAATTCATGAAGTAATTAAAAAAAAGGGCTTACCTATATTTTTGGTTCCCAGCTGGGTACAAATAGGCAGCTGGGGGTTTGTGGCAGCCCGTACCTGCCTGCTGTACCCAGCTAGCATACAAAAATATGGCGAAGCCCACGTCATTGTTTTGGGGGGCAAAGAAATCCTGCATACAGTCCTGGATGGAGTATGCTGAACCTTGTAGTTTGGCAGCTGCTGTCTGCTCTCCTGCATACACTATTGGATGGAGGATGCTGAGCCCTGTAGTTCTGAAGCTGCTGTCTGCTCTCCTGCATCCACTAGTGGATGGAGTATGCTGAGCCTTGTCGGTCTGCTCCCCCTGACTATCCCTCCAGCATACAGTCCTGGATGGAGCATGCTGAGCCTTGTAGTTCTGCAGCTGTCTGCTCTCCTGCATACACTAGTGGAGAATGAAGAACATATTGAAAAAGGAAATGACATCAGACCTTTTTTCTTTTTTTTTTTCCAACAATCTTTAATGGCAATGTTCACTGATAAAAAACGCAGCAAAAACGCACCAAAATGTGGGAAAAACGCATGTGTTTTTTGCCGCGGATGCATTTTTGTGCGTTTTTTGCAGCAAAAAATGCACAAAAATGCAGCGTCAAAAAAACGCAGTGTGTGAACTTAGCCATATACTTTCTTTTTCTCTTGTCTTCATAAACTTGAAATTTAGAAGCCTAACTTAGATTTCCACTGACTCACTCAAACATCCTAATGAATTTCACACCCATTGTCAATGGCTCTACCCTTTCCAGGTCTCCCTGTTCTGATGTTCTTAGGTAATTTTTGACTATACCCTTTCTTTAAATCTGATCATTCATGGCTTTATTATCTTTTGTTACTTTCAACTTACAAACCTCTCTCAGACATGCTCTTTTATAATCATTAAACCATCAGAAATATTAATGCCTGCCTTTTTGTGTATATTGCTGCAAAATACGTGTATGTGGCTCTCATTTATCATTCTTGCACTCATCCAATCTGAATTCAAAACTGCTATTAAATTAATCAACCTCTCCCTTCGTTTAACTTCTTTTTTTGCATTCTAGTCCCTTCACTGGCTCCCCTTTTCAAAGATAATTTAGTTTAAAAACCATGAGTTACAAAGCTGTTTAATTTTGTTCCCTCCACATGTTAAGGCGGTCATGGTCATAAATTTAAAGTGATGCAATCTAATTGCATCTACTTTAACCCCGTCTGCATCCAAATAATGAGTCATTTGTTAGTAGCATGCAAACTAATTCTTCCATACAGACCAGAGAAATGACACAGATCTATATAGAAAATATGACTGGTTTAATACGGAAGTGGACAAACATTTAAAAGGAACTAGTTGGCTAGGAGCCAAGAATACGTAACACGTCTCCTATTGGATAAAATAGCTTATTCTGTGATATACAGTAAACTGTATTGTATAATGCATTTCCTCATTTATATTAAGCTATGTCCGCATGATTCACTTGTCACATGAAAGTCCAGACTGTCTGAGTCTTATGTCTGAATGCAGATATACTGTAGGTGTGGTACACAGTTCAAACAGCATCTTAAATTCTGTTTTTTGGATATCTTCATATAACTCTTATATACTCCTAATAGTTCATAATCTTGTCCATAACTTTACCACTTTTGGAGATAGCAAAAAGTCTTTTCTTACTTTTTCCGAGTCTATCGATCTGTCCTAATGCTGATGGTTACCTCACTCGCATACGAGATAACCCATCCCTTGTGGATGAATCTCCCCACCCAACAAACTATGCATAGGAAGCCAGATCCTGACCGTAGTCTCTTGACTGTCCTCATGGCGATGTTCCACGCTGGCACACGTTATTCAGGAAGGGGGAACGTGGCAGTAGTCCTCTAGTCAGTTCATACTTATCAGGGTTGGTTTCACTCAGAGTCTCATGCTCCTCCGTCCTTAGGCGGTAATAATGGGACATCATCAAAGGTGGGGTGCACAGTCATCTTCTGGTCCACAGGCTTGGATATCACCTTCTTGGCACAAAGTATCGGGTAGAATAGGGAAGACAGCCATCTCCTGGTCCCAGGTCCAACATCTTTTGTAGTGGGATGCGTGGATCTTTGTCAGAAAGTGAAGGATAGAGAGAGACAAAGAAAGAGAGAGAGAAAGAGATGAGAAGAATAGCGAGAGAAAGATTGAGAAAAGAATAAGAGAGAAAGAGGGAAAGAGAAAAAGAGAGAGAAAAGAGAGGAAGAGAGAGAGTAAGATTGAGCAGAGAGAGTGAGAAGAGAGGAAGAGAGAGAGAGAGATTGAGAAGAGAGGAAGAAAGAAAGATAGAGAGAGAGAAGGAGATCTAGATCTGGTTGGATCTGGTTGGAATCTGGAGGAGAAAACTCAAGAATGTATATTAGGCAAATGTTTAGTTAAACAAACAACAAGTTTAGTTAAAGTATCTGGGGGTTCTTCTAAACAGAATTTCGTAGGGTCTCAACTTGGTGGTCCCTGCTGGGGTGTGTCTGACACTGGACAATGCAAGGGGAAGACTCTCATGCTCTTGCTTTCTACACTGCCCCATCCTCCCAACCTTCCCTCTATTCTGTGGCTGGTATGGGGTGTGTAGGGTCGGTTCTGTGTCTAAGGCCTGCCATATCTCTTTGGCTGGCAGTAAAAGCAGGTCACTAGCCGGTTATTTCATGCGAGATGGTGGTCATTAGGTGTCTAGACTGGGACAACCCAACCCCCCCTTTGAAATTCAAGTACACGCATGAGGTCTGCGAGGTGAGATAAGACAAATTTTATCACCTGCATTTTGTGGACTGCACAATTCTCCCCTCTCGTGTAGTTGCCTTTTCGAATCAAGGTGTCAGCATGGCCTTCCGTCATCCAGAACTTCCGTCCTAAGGTCGTTGGGTGCCATTTGTTAAGGAGGTCATAAATTTACAGTGATGCAATCTAATTGTGCATCTACATTAACCCCGTCTGCATCCAAATCATGAGTCATTTGTTAGTAGCATGCATTCTTATTCTTCCATACAGACCAGAGAAATGACACGGATCTATATAGAAAATATGACTGGTTTAATACGGAAGTGGACAAACATTTAAAAGGAACTAGTTGACTAGGAGCCAAGAATACGTAACACATCTCCTATTGGATAAAATAGCTTATTCTGTGATATACAGTAAACTGTAATGCATAATGCATTTCCTCATTTATATTAAGCTATGTCAGCATGATTAACTTGTCACATGAAAGTCTAGACTGTCTGAGTCTTATGTCTGAATGCAGATATATTGTAGGTGTGGTACACAGTTCAAACAGCATCATAAATCCTGGTTTTTGGATATCTTCATATAACTCTTATATACTCCTAATAGTTCATAATCTTGTCCATAACACACATACCTCTAAACTAAGTGCTTCTAATCTACACACAAGCAATCTTCATACCTGACAAGACCTCCTCATTTGCTCTTATTGAGTCCTATCACATAACAGTATTCAAGATTTCTGCCATATCAACAACTTTTACTCTCATGTATGATCTATATCCTGTTATGTAAGAAGCTGCCAGTCTTCTTTCCCATTGTACCTGTCTGTCACCCATTTAGCCATATTTTGTTTTACTTGTTTATACCTGTTAAATAATAAGCACCATAAACTCTGCTTTTTACACATACAAGGCCATAGAATTATTTAGGGTTTAAAAACATAAATATTGTAAATATTAAGACTTAAAAAATAATGTAAAGTTTTAGGTTTCTGTATTTTTTAATTGATTTGGACTGTTAACTATAGACTCAAAATTATGCATGTTTTTAATAAAACTCATCATATCAAAATGGAGACTCCCTTATGCTATAACAAGATATATAAAGAAGTATTAATGTAGTTTTAATAATGTATCCTGTAAGATGGTGCTTTATTTTACACATGCTTTCAGATTGTAACTGCAGAAAAAAATCATTGACATTATACTGGTAAGATTTGGCTTGTCTCTATCTATTAAAAACACATATAATCAACTTGTTTTATGGAGAGAAATTAAGAAAAACACTGAAAATACACAAAAAAAAATAATCTACAAAAAATAGTGTAAATATCATACATATACATATGACATATTTTTATTATGTAATTTAGGCATTGATTTACATTTTCTAGAAACTTATTTACTTTTTGAAAAGTATCGAGAAAAGTCTATGTTGCTAAGCCAAGTGGATGAGGCTGAGTCGCAAAATGCACACACTTGGGGATGCTATTATTGTGAGGTAAAATATATGCACAAATTAAATTAGCTAACATAACTAGCAAATGCACAAAATCACACTGTGTGAATCACCGTGTAAAATCCAGTGCAGTTTCACTTAGTCTCATCATGTTTCATGCCATCTAAGTGTAGAGCAGCAATAATAATTCAGTGTCACTTAAAATTCTTTTTGCAATACATTTTTTTTCTATCTGTAAAGTTTCAATGCTGATTAAAGAATCGGGTGATAAATTAATCCATATCAGATTTAATCCATCATCTTTTATCAAAATCGCAATTATAAGCAAAAAATGTTCATGACTAATCCTGTAGTTAAAAAACTGATTATGCTAGAAATGCCAATTTGTGTCATTTAGTTTTAGCTTTCAAACTCATAGCTAAGAATAAAATTCAAGTATGGATTCATAAAAATTAAGAAAAAAAAAAGAACCCTTAAAGGTTTCTGAAATGTAACCTGATGACAACATGCTGCAAGAGTTGAAACAGAAAATTCAGCCCTGCATGTCTTATTTGAAAGTCTGCTTTTCTTTACCTGCAATGTTAGTTTAAGCCTGTTATCTTTATTATTAGTGGGTCTCAGTGGCACCTGAGCTCTAGTTCGATTCCACCTCCTTCTGTGATTAGCAGCTTCTGTCTATGGAAATGTAAACTTAAAGCCTGGGGGGGGCGCCAGCAGCTATTCCAGCACTGCTACATACAAAATATAAAATCTTTCCTTATGTAAAAAAACAACTGTAATCAGTAATCTGAATGATACATCATTAAACTCAGGATTTATTTGCTTGAATCATGCTCCTCTTATATGAGGTGGCAAAAACCTGTTGACAGCTTATAGCACTTACACGTCGTTGTAATCTAAATTACACAAATCACTGATGTCATGTCTAATACTTTAGAGATATGTTTGACATGATCTTCCAACAAAATAGTGTAAACGTTTCCTGACCATCGGTTAAATTGAGCTACTAGTCAATTAATGGAAAAGGACTTTTATAAAAGAGGGTAGAAGAGACTATACAAGACATTACTGTTGGACTTTCTCTTCTGTATGGCTGCACTAAGTCAATGACTTCTGCTATTTTGATTAGTATACTTAAGTCATGATGAGCGAGTGTACTTGATATAGTATTGGGGTGCTAGAGACACTCATTACTCGATTGAGTATCACAAATGTTCGAGTGCTATGTTCGAGTCCCATATATATCTCTCTCTCATCCTCAGCCCTCCTGTCCTGTCTTCCAGAAAAATGGTTGAGCTTCCAGTATAGTTGGTAATTGAGTTGAGCCTGTCTGAGCATCTGACCTGCTTGATTCTAGTAGGGAGCACTCGCACATTTTAGTGCTCGCTGATCACAATACATATGATGTTTCATAAATGTTTTTGCTTGTGTATGCATACTGGCATTTATCTATATTTCAGCATGACTTTCTCATCACACATTCAAGATTTGATTGGTTCACATATTATGATATTATGAATGAGAATCTTTTCAAATTTTAAATAATTATTTTGTTAACTAATGGAATTGTGATAATTTACAACACAGAAAAGCCTATTAAATTAGCATTCAAATTAATTTCACCTAACAGGATTAATTGAGTTCCAAACCAGTTGACAAGTATGTCTTATAATTGATGTTCTGTAAGGAGGCCAAAGAATGTAATTCATATTATTTTGTTGGAAATGCCTACTATTCCTTCAATTTTACTGGTCTTAATTTGACTACAGAATATTTCTCAATTTACTACATACAAGAGAAAAATATGTAAGCATAGCACTAATCTTGTTACACCAGTAATAACTAAAAGCTTTGCATTCACAAGAAGCTTGGAAACATTCCCAATACTTACTGTATTAAGCATGCATTAAATTCTAGTTATAATCATGTATATGCATACACTGGTATATGTATGAACATTAATAAATGTATTTGGACTATACTGTGAACAAAACTTCAATAAATAAGTTTATGTAAAGAACCTGTTCAACTGATATGTTAATTTTGCCATTATTTTATGGAAGCTGCAAAGAACTTAACAATTTTATAGCAATTTGGGAAGCAAAACAAAAAACATCATGAACATATTGTGTCAACAAAGACTTAAAGAAGACCTCTCAATAGGAGGAAAGTAACCATTTTTCTCTCTTATTTTATTGCAGATGCTCTCTTTAGTGATCTGGTTAATTTTTGGTCTTTATTAAATATGCTATATGGTTCTAGATATATGAGCCTCTATAAGTTATGCTAATTGTCATCTTTACCAATCGGATGTGGCTCACAGAATTCTCTAGAGGCCTGTATTTTGTCTGTTCTTCATTATTACCATGTGAGCCACATAACCTTGGAAAAGACCATACAAAATTGCTCTATATAAAAAGGACCATTTTTCTGGAACATTAGTAGATTAAAAAAAAACCCCAAAGCAGAATACTCACATTAGCAGTGTTATTGAAATAATAGAAAAATGTTTTTCATTTGTTGGCAGGTCTTCTTTAATTAACCCTTTCATTTACTTATTATTTAAATTAATCAGATTTAAATGTCCTTATTGGTAAAAAACAAAAACAAAAAGTATTTCAACTTGTACTTTCAGCAAGTCTTAGATTTTGAAATTTCATGAGGTAGATAAATAAGAAAAACGATGAATAAGCTTATTTCTAGAAATGTGATATTAATGTTAATATAAAACCCTCTGTATTAAACTTTTCAACCAAACCTCAATTTTTTCTCAAAATATTTAGAAATGATAAAAAAATCTGTCTGAATAGGAAATTTTAAACAAACATCAAGGTCCTCTGAATATACTGGCTGCACGAAACAATAGTTTGCCATGTCTTACAGATGAATCTGCTGCAGTTATTGTCTTGGCAATTTTTCCAAGTGAAGTACCGTGTTTTTCGCTTTATAAGACGCACCGGATTATAAGACGCACCCCCAAATTTGGTGAAGGAATAGAGAATTTTTTTTTAATAAATGGGGTCCGTCTTATAATACCAGTGTCCGTCTAACAAATCATATAGGGTATATGTCTCTCATAGCCCCCCATCCTAAAATTAGCCCCCTTAATCTGGATATGGCCACCTTATATTGAATATAGCCCCCTTGTGCTGGCACACGCCCCCTGTGGCTGCCACACACTGCCCCCTGTGGCTGACACACACGGCCCCCCCCTGTGGCTGGCACACATGGCCCCCCTGTGGCTGACATACACGCCCCCCCCTGTGGCTGACACACACGGCCCCCCTGTGGCTGACACACACGGCCCCCCTGTGGCTGCTACACACGGCCCCCCTATGGCTGCTACACATGGCCCCCCTGTGGCTGCCACACACGGCCCCACCTGTGGCTGCCACACATGGCCCCCCTGTGGCTGACACATACGGCCTCCCTGTGGCTGACACACATGGCCCCCCTGTGGCTGCCACACACGGCTCCCCTGTGGCTGCTACACACGGCCCCCCCTGTGGCTGATACACATGGCCCCCCTGTGGCTGACACACACGGCCCCCCTGTCGATGACACACACGGCCCCCCCTGTGGCTGCCACACACGGCCCCCCTGTGGCTGCCACACATGGCCCACCCTGTGGCTGCCACACACGGCCCCCCTGTGGCTGCTACACACGGCCCCCCTGTGGCTGCCACACATGGCCCCACCTGTAGCTGACACACACGGCCCCACCTGTGGCTGACACACACGGCCCCCCTGTGGCTGACACACATGACTCCCTGTGGCTGCCACACACAGCCCCCCTGTGGCTGCTACACATGGCCTCCCCTGTGGTTGACACACACGGCCCCCCTGTGGCTGCCACACATGGCCCCCCCTGTGGCTGCCACACACGGCCCCCCTGTGGCTGCTACACACGGCCCCCCTGTGGCTGCCACACATGGCCCCACCTGTAGCTGACACACATGGCCCCACCTGTGGCTGACACACACGGCCCCCCTGTGGCTGACACACATGACTCCCTGTGGCTGCCACACACAGCCCCCCTGTGGCTGCTACACACGGCCTCCCCTGTGGCTGACACACACAGCCCCCCTGTGGCTGCCACACACGGCCCCCCTGTGGCTGCTACACATGGCCCCCCCTGTGGCTGACACACGGCCCCCCTGTAGCTGACACACACGGCCACCCTGTGGCTGCTACACACAGCCCCCCCTGTGGCTGACCCACAAGGCCCCCCTGTGGCTGACACACACGGCCCCCCTGTGACTGCTGCACACAGCCCCCCCTGTGGCTGACACACACGGCCCCCCTGTGGCTGACACACACGGCCCCCCCTGTAGCTGACACACATGGCCCCCCTGTGGCTGACACACACGGCCCCCCTGTGGCTGACACACATGACCCCCAGGCTGCTGCTTTTAGTAAAATAAACACTTTCCTTACCTTCTCCAGCACTGTGCTCCCTCGTGTCCCCCTCCTCAGGGTTGAGCTCCGACCTCCTGCCTGCATTTCCTGGTTCACGGTCCGGTCATGTGATCGGCACAGCAGAGTGAAATCTCTGCGTGCCTGATCACAGCACCAGGAGGGAGACACGCTGGAGGGGGTAAGTAAAGAGTTTTTTATTTTACTATGGGCAGCAGCATGGGGGCCATAGCTAACACACGGGTGCATGTGAGATCAAAGGGGCGCAGGCAGGTATAATATGCGCCGCTCCCCCAGCCCATCGCCGCGGTGCGGTTTCAGCACCACAGCTATGGACAGCGGCTTTGCATATTATATGAGCGGGAGCAGGAGATCAAAGATTCCCTCCCTCAGCTTCACCAGCCCCCCCAGCACCGCTCCAGAGCAGTCCCCACCTCCCCTGGACCCTGCAGTTTATAATCCGTATATTCGATTTATAAGACGCACCCCCTACTTTCCTCAAAATTTGGGGGAACAAAAGTGGGTCTTATAAAGTGAAAAATACGGTATATAGTAAAAAATTAATATTGTATCTAGAAAATAATGCAATCAACATCCACAAGGCAAAAGTGTCCTCATCAGCCTACTTGTCTTACTGTCAGCCAAGTAAGCCCTTACATAGCACCTGATTGGTGTCATCATCAACAACATTATCATTGTCATCCTTCTCTACTGTGTGTCGCACACCAAATGCTTCTTCTTCCTCCATGGAAATGGCAAATATCCATCACCAATTGTGAGTCAACAAAACAAGCAGATTCTACCAGTTATTTGCTGGTTTAACAACTAACCTAACATCTTGTTAACTTGCTTTTGGTACAGTGATTGCCATACTAGCGTTTTGATTCTGCTGCCTTTCAAGTAAGGATAACTTATGCTCAGACTTCCTGGCAGATACCCAGTTACCATTTTTTCTTACAAAAAGTGATTACTACACTCTTTCCTCCTGTAAACGAGAACATAGCCCACTTTTTCCACTTGTTTTTGAGATTCTAAATGCCTTGTAATATGGATCCTGGATCAGCTACTAGTGTCAGAGATTTTCACAGTTTACTTATTGAAAATTTTCAGTGGCAGTGATGCACCATCACTTTTGGGACAGGTGGTGCGGCCTTCATGACTGGTGACTATGTCTGTTTCCAATGTCAATGGGACAGCTATCTCACTCCTCCTACACAGCCTCTGGACCCTTGCCTTCTTCCAAAACTCATGGCATTTTGTCCATGCCTAGCTCGCATGGAACTGAAACTTGAAATTATCATGAGCAACAATGCTTGTAACATTCTTTCTGCATTACATTGAGGCATAATAACATACACTGTATAAATGACCCACATTTTGAATTCACAGAATCATAGAATGGTAGAGTTGAAAGGGACCTTATGGGCCATGATGTCCAACCCCGTGCAAGTGCAGGCTTTCCTAAATCTTCCCAGCTATATGTTTATCCAGTTTCTGCTTGAAGATTTCCATTGATGGAGAGCTCACCACCTCCTGTAGTAGCCTGTTACACTCCCTGACTGCCCTCACTGTCAGAATGTTTTTCCTAATGTCTAATCTGAATCTCCTTCCTTTAAGTTTCATCCCATTGCTTCTTGTACTTCCTTGTGCTAATTAAAATAGGGTGGTTCCGTCTGCACTGTGACTACTTTTTAGATATTTGTAGACCGCTATTAAGTCTCCTCTCAGCCTTCTCTTTTTCAAACTAAACATTCCTAGTTCTTTTAGCCATTCTTCATATGACATTTTAGTGGCTCTTCTCTAGACTGGCTCCAATATAGCAATGTGTTGCTTGAATTGGGGTGCCCAGAACTGTACACAGTATTCCACATGGGGTCTGACCAGGGCAGAGTATAGGGGAATAATTACCTCTCTTGATCTAGATTCAATGCTTGTCTTGATACATCCCAGATTTTTGTTGGCCTTTTTAGCTGCAGCATCGCATTGTTGGCTCATGTCGAATCTGGGATCCACTATTATGTCCAAGTCCTTTTCCCCGGCTCTATTACCTAGTTCTATTCCTCCCATACTGTATATGTTTTTTTACAATTCTTTTACCCAGATGTAGGACTTTGCAGTTGTCCCTGTTAAAAAGCATTCTGTTCTCCTCAGCCCATTGTTCAAGTGTGTCTAGATCCTTTTAAACACAATCTCTTTCCTCTCTAGTGTTGGCTACTCCTCCTATCTTAGTATCATCTGCAAATTTTATGAGTTTCCCAATAATTCCGTTGTCCAGGTCATTTATAAAGATATTAAACAGCACTGGCCCCAGAACAGAGCCTTACGGCACCCCGCTTTGGCTCTTCCTCCAGGTTGATGTGTTTCCGTTTAGTATTTCTTGTTGTGCCCAATCATTAAGCCAGTTGTGAATCTATCTAACTGATTTTTTGTCAATTCCATAATTGATCATTTTTTCAATGAGGATGTTATGAGATACTTTATCAAATGCCTTACTGTAGTCAAGGTATATCCACAGCATTCCCCTGGTCCAACCATTCAGTGAATTTGTTATAGAAGGAAATAAGCTTGGTATAACAAGATTTATTGGTAATAAAGCCCTGCTGGCTTTGGTTAATTAATGCCTTCCCATCCAGATACCTAAGTTAATTGGCTTTGGTTAATTAATGCCTTCCCATCCAGGTACCTAAGTAAATGTTCTTTGACAATTTGCTCAAAGATTTTTTTCTGCTAAGGAGGTCAGGCTTACTGGCCTGTAATTCCCTGGATCCTCTTTTTTTCCCCTTTTTTTAGATAGGAACCACATTTGCCCTTTTCCAATCTAAGGGACCTCTCCTGTTTCCCATGACTTATTGAACATTGCAAGCGGTACTATTATTTCCTCAGCTATCTCTTTCAGGACTCTACTGTGTAAATCGTCTGGACCTGGGGACTTGGTTTCCTTTACCTTGGCTAAGTGTTCTAATATTTATTATTTGCTTTTGTCAACTTGGTCTCCTCCTAACCCTCACTTCTATCATGAATATTGCTGATGCTTGCATTAATTTGTTGGGAGAAGACAGATACAAAATACGAAATTAGTATCTCCACCTGCTGTTTCACCTTGTTGACTGTTTCACCTTTTTAGTTCTGCAGGACTCCTATGGTCTCCTTCCCTTTTCTTTTGCTTTTAACATAGCCCCAAAATCCTTTTACCTAAAGGCCCCATCACACACAGAGATAAATCTTTGGCAGATCTGTGGTTGCAGTGAAATCATGGACATATTGTTCCATTTGTACACAGCCACAAACCTGGCACTGATTGTCCACAATTTCACTGCAACCACAGATCTGCCGCAGATTTATCTCTATGTGTGACAGGGCCTTTACTCTTGGCTTCTTTTGCAAGCCTCAATTCCTGTTCGGCCTTAGCTCCATTGACGCTTGTCTTGCAGAGTTTGCAAACTGACATGCATTCTTCCCAGGTATAACCCCCATCTTCCATTTGATGTATGTTTACTTTTTCTTTTTAAGCAAATGAAGTAACTTTTTGTTCATCCATCCTGGTTTCTTTAAGACTTTCCCTTCTTCCTTTTTGGTATTGTTGGTTCTTGTGTATTAAGGATTTCCTTAAGGAAGATTTCTCATCCTTCATGTGTATTTTTTTGTTGCCTAAGAATTAGGTGCCATGGAATTCTACCAATCTTTGCTTTTAGGCCCTTGAAATCTGCTCTGCTAGAGTCATGCTTTGAAGTCTGTTTCTTATCAGGTGTTCCCCCTCTTGCAACCCCAAATTGAAAGATAGCATGATCGCTGAGTGCTAGAGTTCCTGCTACCCTTAGTCCCTTAACCATATCATCGTTGTTTGTTAGGACTAGGTATAAGATGGATGATTCCATTGTGTTTTCTTCTACCAGCTGGGAGATGAAGTTGTCTGCAATGCAGGATAAAAATTGGATAGGGCCTTTACTCTTACCTGTGAGGGTTTCCCAATGAATGTCTGGGTAGTTGAAATCTCCCATGATCAATATTTCATGTTTTTTTGAGAATGTGGCCATTTGATGTTGAAAAATCTCATCCATATCCTCTGATTGAGCCGGTGGTCTATAATAAATACCTATTATGATGTCCTTCCTACTGTTTACTCCATGAATTCTAAGCCAAATATTATCAAATAGATTCTCATTCTCTGAAACTTTAATTTCTGTGGAGATGTGCTCTTTTTTGACATACAATACAACTCCTCCTCCTCTTTTGTTAGTTATATTCTTTTTGAATAAGTTGTATCCTTCCATCTGTATGTTCCAATCGTGCGTGTCACTCCACCACGTTTCTGTGATGCCGATCACATCATAATTTTCCTTCTATTAGGAGTTCTAGTTCTCCTTGTTTGTTTCCCATGATTTGTGCTTTTGTGTAAAAAAAATTTTAGTTTGTGCTTCCTTCTGAGTTTCTTGTCCTCTGTCCTCTTTACCATATCTCGTATCCTTGGTTAGTTCATTATTTAGCTGCATGTTCTTGTCTGGCATATTTCTTCCCATCCCTTTCTCTTCTATTTTAAAGCCCACAGCAATGTTTCGACCTGGTGGTCTTTATGAAGCATGGTCGAAACGTTGCTGTCATACAACTGATGGAATAAAGAATTGCATGTTTTTTCCCCCGGAGGAGTGCTGTCATCTTTGTTATTGGTATGTTATTTCAAGTAATCCCTTGATCATGGATGTGCGCTCCTGAGGTGCTGATTGTGCTGTTGCACAGGCACACAAGTTTTTTAACCAAGGTGCTGTGGACTTTTCTTTTTTGGATACTTCATGCAGCAGTCAAATTGGAGCCTGGGTTACTTTAAAATCTCACATTTGAAGATTGTAACTTATTGAAGCTCTTTGAAGAAGTGCAAAATTTTGGAAATAGGGACATGAGTGGAATCTTGCTAGTATTTATCCTTAAAAAAAGGTCATCAACATAAATGAAGAATTGGAGGAAGAAAACCAATTTACATCTGTCACATTGTGACTACTGGTGTCACACAAGGTACAAGTGGTCTCATGGTGAAAGGCGTAACACAGCAAAAACACCTGGGTAGTGATACGCTGATGAAGGCAAAGACCCCCAATGAGCGATACAACACAAAAGGAACACAATACAATGATGGGCCCTGATGTTAGGGAAAAGGGAGCAGGAACAACTCCTAACACTTACTGGAGGCTGATCCTTGCACTCCCTAACATCCCAAGATGGGTCTTTACCCCCTTGTGCCAATCACATATTTAGGCCTTTGCTAGCCCTAAATTTACGCTGACTAGTGAAGGCCAGTGGGACGCTAGTCTCACCATCAAAAATAAGACAACATGAGGTAGGTAAAACAAACAAATGGGGAAAGACACAACAAAGAGTATACCAAGGTTTCTTCAACTGGGACTTTGCAGCTGTAGCAGTAATATTACCACAGCTCTGGTAATATTCCTTCAACATGGACAGTTAATGAGCTATAAGCAGCACAGGGAGAAGTGAGGAGCAGATATTTATAGCAGAAAAAAATGGCTAGAGCTGAGGTTACACCTCCCTGTTAGAACACTGCAGGATAGAAATGCACCTTAATCTCTTCAGTACTGGATATAATTAAGTTTGCTACAATTCAAGGTAAATGACAAGCAGGCACTAAAGCGGGTCTGCAAGCAACAATGCGATGTGACCTTCTGTTTCCAGCTCGCCCCAAGATCACATAAACCCGTGACACATTTGTGACAGCCTCTGTTCAGGACTGCTTTGTTTGTTAGGGACCTCCATTTCCATGTTACGTGATGTAGGTTTTAATGGATGAAGAAAGGGAGGAGCAGCAACAGGTGGAAGTGTAGGTAGATGTTAACTTGTTGTAGGAAAAGACAAGGCAGCCAAATTTGATGATTATGTTTCTGGCTATGAAAATAAAATGTCTCAGTGGGGTTATGTTATGGGGGGCTGTCTGATAATAACCGAAAGGAGTATCAGACAGTCAGGGTCCACCGTGCAAAGACTTTGCTGCAGACTATGGCAGAGTGCAATACCTCTGTTAACTCACAGAAGGATATAATAAGTAAGTAAAGCAATTCCTCCCTTACCTGGAGGGTGTGTGGAATGATCTCTGTTAATAATCACAGAGACAAAGGCAATGTGTGCGAAATGGCACCTACCTAGGTCCGCTCTTCTAGTGGTGCAAAAGAGACGAACAGCAGCGTAAGCCGCACAAAGCTCCTACCTGCGTTCGCTCCACTAGTGTGCGAGGACACGAACCACTAGATATGGCACCTGCCTAGGTCCGCTCTTCTAGTGGTGCAAAAGAGACGAACAGCAGAGTAAGCCGCACGAAGCTCCTACCTCTGTTCGCTCCCCTAGTGTGCGAGGATACGAACAACTGCCAGACGCAGTATAAGGAACGTTACCCTAGCGGCAACGTCCACCTACGAGTAGAATCACAAGGCCCAGCCAGACCATGTGCCTCAGGCACCTGCCTATGTCCGCTCCCCTAAGAGGTAAGGATACGGACAGCAGCCGAAGCTGTAAGGTATAAGAATGCTACCCTGCCGGTAGCGCTCACCTAGCATAGACAGAGGAATGCCTAGAGGAACGCGCACAGAGCGTCTACTCATATGCATGAACCAAGAGGACTGAGCACCATGCGGCGTGTGTCAGGGTCTTATATAGACTCTGTGCCTCATCCAAGATGGAGGACACCAGAGCCAATCCGCTGCCAGAACGACAGGAGTGACGTCATGCTGGCCTATCACCGAGCAAGACGTCACAAGCACATGACCAGCGACCAATCCACATAGAAGGTGTCAGAGACATGTGACCTCGTGTCAGCGATGATGTCACCCGCACATGTGCAATGGCTCCAAGATTGGACTTAGTCTCCGGCGCTCGCACATGTGCAGTAGCAAGAAATCTGGACTTAGTCTCCAGCGCTCGCACATGTGCAGTAGCAAGAAATCTGGACTTAGTCTCCAGCGCTCGCACATGTGCAGTAGCAAGAAATCTGGACATAGTCTCCAGTGCTCGCAGCAACCGTAACAGTACCTCCCCCTCAAGGGCCCCCCTCCCGGCGACGCAGGTAATCGGCAACTAAGTCGGGAGCATGGACAGCCTCCTCAGGCTCCCAAGAGCGATGTTCCGGGCCATAGCCCTCCCAATCTATCAAGAAGAACCTGCGCCCTCTAACCATCTTAGAACCAACTATGGCTCGTACCTCATAGCTAGAGCGAGAGGAATCAGAGGCAGGAGAGTGCACTTCACGAGCGTGAGGTAAAATAGCCGGCTTTAGCAGTGAGACATGGAATTTGTCATGAATCCTAAGATGGACAGGTAACTTCAATTGATAGACTACAGGATTTACCTGTCGAAGAACCTCATAAGGACCCAGGAAGCGAGGAGCAAATTTGACAGAGCTCACTCTAAGTCTCACGTGTTTTGCAGAGAGCCACACAAAGTCTCCTGGAGAAAAGACAGGAGCCGGGCGACGAAACCGATCGGACACCGTCTTCATACGGTCCTTAGCTGCTTGGATCGACTCTTGAGTCCGATCCCAAACCTCTCTGGCATTAGTTGCCCAGTCGGCCACAAGAGGAGGAGGTGCAGCAGCGGGAAATGGTACCGGTACCCTAGGGTGTTGCCCATTATTGAGTACGAACGGTGTCTGCCCAGTGGCCTCAGCCAGCGAATTGTTAAGGGCAAATTCTGCCCAGGGTAGGAGGGAGGACCAGTTATCGTGGTTCTCAGCAACAAAGTGTCGAAGGTATATAATCATAGATTGATTGGTACGTTCAACCAAACCATTAGTCTCCGGATGGTATGCCGAAGAGAGATTCAACTCAATTTGCAGAAGGCTACAAAGATCTCGCCAGAAACGAGAAGTAAATTGCGGGCCTCTATCACAAATGATACGATCTGGCATCCCGTGAAGCCTAAAGACATGCTTGAGGAATAGTTTGGCTAGTACCCTGGAAGATGGGATTCTCGATAACGGTACGAGATGAACCATCCGGGAGAAATGGTCCGTAATGACCCACACAAATCTATGTCCCTGTGAACATGGAAGATCACCCACAAAGTCCATGCCTACCACCTCCCATGGTCTATCTGGCACTGGTAAAGGATGCAAGAGCCCAGCCGGTCTCTGCCGTAATGGACGGTTGCGAGCACACGAGTAGCAGGAACCGACATATCTCTTGACGTGGCTGGCTAAGTGTGGCCACCAATAGCACCTCTCCAGTAACTCTCGTGTCCGCCTAATACCAAAATGCCCACCCACCTTTGAGGTGTGGGCCCATGACAGTATATCATTCTGTCGATCAGGCGGAACAAAGGTCTTGCCCGGTGGGATTTGGTCTAACGTCACAGGGGAGAGCGTATGAAAAACCCTGGAGGGAAGGATAAGACGAGGTTCGTCAATCTCTTCCTGGGTAGAAAGCATAGAGCGAGACAGGGCGTCTGCTTTGTTATTCTTACTCCCAGACAGATAGTTGATGGAGAAGTGAAAGCGGGAGAAAAACAAGGACCAGCGGGCTTGGCGAGGATTCAGACGCTGAGCGGTTTGTAAGTACGTCAGATTCTTATGGTCTGTATAGACCTGGAAAAGATGTTTCGCTCCTTCCAGCAAGTGACGCCACTCCTCCAAGGCTAATCTCAAGGCGAGCAGTTCCCTATCCCCAATGGTATAGTTTCTCTCTGCCGGTGAAAAGGTTTTAGCAAAGAAGAAACACGGCCTTTTTCTACCTGCACCGTTCTTTTGATACAAGACCGCACCAGCACCCATTGAAGAGGCATCAACCTCTAAGAGGAAGGGCTTATTCTCATCGGGTCTTTGAAGAACGGGAGCAGTTGAAAAGTGTCTTTTTACTGCCTCAAAAGCCTGAGATGTCTCAGTAGACCAGGCTTTGGGATTAGCACCTTTCTTAGTCAAGGCCACCAAAGGGGCCACCAAAGTAGAAAAATGGGGTATGAACTGCCTGTAATAATTTATGAATCCTAAGAAGCGTTGCACCGCCTTCAAGGAATGAGGTTCGGACCATTGCAGAACAGCAGAGAGCTTCGCAGGATCCATAGCCAGACCCTCTTGTGAAATAATGTAACCCAAAAAAGGCAATGAGGACTGCTCGAATACACATTTCTCGAGTTTAGCAAACAATGAGTGCTCCCTTAAACGGGAAAGGACACGAACGACATCCTGACGATGAGTCTCCAGATCAGGAGAAAAAATCAGGATGTCGTCCAGATACACCACTACTGAGGATAACAGTAAATCCCTGAACACATCGTTTACGAAGTCCTGAAATACTGCGGGTGCATTACATAACCCAAAAGGCATGACGAGGTATTCATAGTGACCGTCTCGGGTGTTAAAAGCGGTCTTCCATTCGTCACCCTTTCGAATTCGTACCAAGTTATACGCACCCCGCAGATCCAACTTCGTAAAAACTTGAGCTCCTCTCAGTCTGTCAAAGAGCTCCGAAATTAAAGGTAATGGGTATTTGTTCTTTATTGTGATTGCGTTGAGACCCCTGTAATCTATGCAGGGACGCAAATCACCCTCTTTCTTCCGAACAAAGAAAAACCCAGCTCCCGCGGGAGAGACAGACTTACGAATGAACCCCTTCTCTAAACTCTCTCTTATATAGGTCGACATGGCCTCCGACTCAGGTATCGACAGGGGGTAAACCCTGCCTTTAGGTGGAACCGAACCTGGAATAAGGTCTATGGCACAGTCATACGGCCTATGGGGTGGAAGAACCTCAGCACCCTGTTTGGAGAACACGTCAGCGAAATCCAAATAGGGTGTAGGTATGGGAGAGAGATCAGTTGATGCAACCGCAACGACCTTAGGTGGTAAGGGAAGACATCGGGACTGACATTTCGAACCCCAACTAATAATGCTGTCAGACTCCCAGTCAATGTGAGGAGCATGAGTCCGAAGCCATGGAAGACCCAGAAGGACGTCGTCTATACCCTCAGGCAAAACAAGAAAAGAAATCTCCTCTATGTGACCCTGAGACAGGGAAAGGCGCAAGGGAACTGTCCTCAATGTAATGGAGTCAGACAACATAGTTCCATTAACAACACGGACAGGAATAGGCGCCTCTAACATGATAGCGGGAATATTGTGTCCCTTTACAAATCCTGAGGACACAAAAATCCCGTCAGCTCCGGAATCCACAAAAGCCATAATAGGCCATGTATTCTCAGATAACGAGAGCTGACCTGGGATACAACACTTAGAGGGTGCAGAAGACGTCTCTAGTAACCCCCCTCTAATGGTTACTAGGCCAGGGAGTTTCCCTGACGACTAGGACACTTGTTGGCATAGTGCCCAGCCTGACGACATACGTAACATATAGGAGGACCAGACTTGCGTAGTCTGGAGAACGTATGACCTAACTCCATAGGAGTGGGAGATGTTTCAGATGCTGAGGAAGATGGTAGTGGACCCTCAACAACTGGAATAGCCCGATGCTTAGGGCGTGAGGAAGAGACCTCGAGTCTACGTTCCTTATGGCGTACATCGATCCTCATTGCTACTGTGATCAAGTCCTCCAGAGAAGCAGGGACCTCACGAGTAGCAAGGGCATCCTTGACATAGCCTGCCAACCCTCTCCAGAAGATAGGAATCAACACCTTCTCTGGCCAATCTAGTTCTGCCACCAGAGTTCTAAAAGCAATGGCATAAGAACTAGTGGATAACGAACCCTGAGATAGATCTAACAGTCTCAGGGCCGCATCATGGGTAACCTGCGGACCCATGAATACCGCCTTAAGAGCATCAAGAAAGTCTTGATGTCTCAGAGTAACCACATCAGAGCGCTCCCATAGAGGAGTCGCCCATTCTAAGGCTTTGTCCTGAAGTAAGGAGATGATAAAGCCTACTCTGGACCTCTCCGTAGAGAAGCGAGAAGAGTTGACCTCTAGGTGTATCTGACACTGACTAATGAAACCACGACATGATCTGGCATCGCCAGAATATCTGTTTGACAGAGCAAGTCGAGGATCATGTGCAGATGTCACCATGGTCTGAGGTTTATCCTCTATACTCTTGAGCCGTGACTCAAGTACTTGTATGTAACGGTGTAACTGCTGATATTCTGCCATAACTGCCAGACCCTTGGCTCAGTCCTAATGTTACGGGGGGCTGTCTGATAATAACCGAAAGGAGTATCAGACAGTCAGGGTCCACCGTGCAAAGACTTTGCTGCAGACTATGGCAGAGTGCAATACCTCTGTTAACTCACAGAAGGATATAATAAGTAAGTAAAGCAATTCCTCCCTTACCTGGAGGGTGTGTGGAATGATCTCTGTTAATAATCACAGAGACAAAGGCAATGTGTGCGAAATGGCACCTACCTAGGTCCGCTCTTCTAGTGGTGCAAAAGAGACGAACAGCAGCGTAAGCCGCACAAAGCTCCTACCTGCGTTCGCTCCACTAGTGTGCGAGGACACGAACCACTAGATATGGCACCTGCCTAGGTCCGCTCTTCTAGTGGTGCAAAAGAGACGAACAGCAGCGTAAGCCGCACAAAGCTCCTACCTCTGTTCGCTCCCCTAGTGTGCAAGGATACGAACAACTGCCAGACGCAGTATAAGGAACGTTACCCTAGCGGCAACGTCCACCTACGAGTAGAATCACAAGGCCCAGCCAGACCATGTGCCTCAGGCACCTGCCTATGTCCGCTCCCCTAAGAGGTAAGGATACGGACAGCAGCCTAAGCTGTAAGGTATAAGAACGCTACCCTGCCGGTAGCGCTCACCTAGCATAGACAGAGGAATGCCTAGAGGAACGTGCACAGGGCGTCTACCCTCATGCATGAACCAAGAGGACTGAGCGCCATGCGGCGTGTGTCAGGGTCTTATATAGACTCTGTGCCTCATCCAAGATGGAGGACACCAGAGCCAATCCGCTGCCAGAACGACAGGAGTGACGTCATGCTGGCCTATCACCGAGCAAGACGTCACAAGCACATGACCAGCGACCAATCCGCATAGAAGGTGTCAGAGACATGTGACCTCGTGTCAGCGATGATGTCACCCGCACATGTGCAATGGCTCCAAGATTGGACTTAGTCTCCGGCGCTCGCACATGTGCAGTAGCAAGAAATCTGGACTTAGTCTCCAGCGCTCGCACATGTGCAGTAGCAAGAAATCTGGACTTAGTCTCCAGCGCTCGCACATGTGCAGTAGCAAGAAATCTGGACATAGTCTCCAGTGCTCGCAGCAACCGTAACAGGTTATGACAATAAAACAATAGTGCCCTTAGCTGTGCTGGAGAGCATGGCAAGCTGTATGCTGCAATACTTGTGAGGGGCAGATGTATTGTTAACATTGAGCAAAATGATGACAATAGGACAGCTACACTTGCTAAAGTCTAAAATGGCTTACTTCCACGATAAGCTCTGTTACTTGCTCTGTTCCCAAATAAATGACTTCGGATAATAATTCTTTGGATTGAATGGTGACAAGCGTGGCGATGATCCCCGATTTCCTATAGAAGTCTCCCTTGCTCTGGAAAGCTTTTGCTGATCAAACACCTGCTGCCAACACCACTGTCCAGCAGACTCTGAACTAGATCCAACGCTACCTCACCTACACTAGGTAGCCATGGCATTAGCAATATCAACACCTGCATTTCTGATAGTATTTGGACATTATTAAACGCATTTTTTTCTGCTATTGTACCATGCTGGTGCACTTCAGCCTCATATAATTATGTTGATGGAAAACTAGAAAAGGTATGGCTCTTGGAAGAAAGGGACAAAAAAATGAAAACAAAATATACCAGTCACAAAAGAGATATAAAGATTTAGGCTGCATTCCAGAGCTTAAAACACATTCAATTTATTCTAAGAAAAACCTCATGTTCTTTATATATGTTCCAGGTAACTAGAGGCTTTCTTATCTTGTATATTAGGTAAATTTATTCACCTTAAATTAAATATCTTTGGAAAATTCAGCCAAGAAAATTGCAACATGTACTATTTAATTCTGAGTATCAGAGAAGACTCACTCATTCAAGTCTAGCTTTGCGTGCACCAAAAAAAAAATCAGATCTTATATTGATCATCCATTTGCACTAGGTGGAAAGGGTTCAGATTGTGGAGACACGGGGGTCAGTGGGTGATCTTGTCCACTGACCGGCCGCCTTTAGAAATACAGCATGGCCCAGGGCTCATCCCAACTGAACGCCCAACTTCCTTAACCGTGGGCGGAACACTACTCAGACAACACAGGATGAGGGAATCACAATATTAAGACTTTATTGGATCCCCAAATAATTAACGTCATATGGCACATAACTAGCAAAATCACAGAATGTACCCGGCAATAGTTTTTCACCCTTCCGCTGGCTCACCAGGGATTAGAATGTCTGTGTCTCAGAACTTCCAGGGCTACTTACTCCAAGCCAGCAGCACCTCGCTTTCAACGGACACCCACCGAGAATGGAATAACGCCGGATTTAGGAAGCTGGCTGATGTCTGCAAAGCCTGTAGTCAGGTAACTGGATTGTCCCAAGCTGGATTCCTTTCTTAGGTAATCCTTGATATCTCAGCCGAATCCTTGTATTCAATGCTGATTGAGACGAGGGAGAAACAGCTAAGTTACATCGCATCTAGCAATACACATGGTAATACAATGGGAGGTTCGCATAATTGATGTGTCTGGGTATCTGACCTTCACTGGCCAAGGCAATTACATGAGTCAACAATAACTTTAACAATAGACTCCTAAGAGTCTTGTAGAAACAATGAGGGGCTTATCCCCCATTCATAAACAAACTATCATCATGTCTGGCTGAATTTTAAGAAACGTAACCCATGATAGGCACTGACAGAGTCCATGTAGTCACACAGATTACCTACTTTAAAGTAAAAAAAAATGAAAGAAAAATAAAATGTAAGAAACCAGGATGAAACTATGATAACACCTGAGAAAAAGAAATATAATTTTCTTTCTGTCAGATGGCAACACTTACATGGGAGATGTGTGAATGAATCCTTTTTTCTTTCTGACTACAATTTCTAAAACATACAGTATGTATTAAAACAGATATGCTTTAATAGCTCATTGGTAAAAAAAAAAAGGTAGAAAGCTATGTGAAGTTTAAGCTTGGCTTTGTATTTGAGGCAAATGACCATCAAATTGATTTCTTACAATACAGTGTATAAGGCTACATAATATTAAGTCATAGACATACTAGTACTACTTTTCTATTTTGAAAAAATGGCGCATAATTACACCAAAATCTAAATGCTGTAAAAGTAGAACTTTCAAAAAAGTACTTTACTTCAAAGTATTTTCTGGAATCTGAATTGTTGAAAAAAAAAAAAAATGACATGTCACAAATGCTACAAAACTATTTGTGGTAAAGCAGCCTTTGAAAACATATGGGGCTTGATTATTATTTTTTTTAAAATAAGAAAATTGCAACAGAGTGCAACAGTAGAGACATTATATTGTATTATATTTTGAAGTTAACTTTTTCTAAACTTAAAGGGAGTCTGTTACCCAAAATAGTGCTGTTAAACTCATATTACAGTCATATAAGGGATTGAGCTCTAATAAAACTCTTGCCTGGTATATAAGTTTAACTCTTTTTGCTGTCCATAAAAAAAAATTGAATTAATTTATAAATCAGATCTCTGAGGTGTACCCTTGGCATAGCCAAAGGGTTAATACACCATTCTGACTCTTAAATTAGCAAGGGCCCCACTGCCCATATGTTTGATTGACAATGCTCACTTGCCCAGAGTGAGCACTTCCTTGCACTGAATCGTACGTGCGCACTGACGCTCCTGGACCAAAGAAATATGGGCACAATGTTAATATGTGGGCATTCTTTTTTCTTGCTCCTCACTGTACAAACCACTCTACAAGGAGGGCCATAAGTATGGATACACCCTGGGTGGGCCATAAGTATGGATACACCCTGATAAAATGGAAGTGGTTGCTGATATCCCCTTACCGTTTATAGCATATTAGCACATGGCCGCCATGGCCAGGTGATGCCCATGGCTACCATCTGCAAAGCTGGCATTTTAAATTCAACTTTAGTTTTTTTTATTAGGGTTTATCCATTCTTATGGCCCACCCAGGGTGTATCCATACTTATGGCCCACCCTGTATACACTGACGAGTGTATTCTCAACCACTCACTAAAGTGTAGCAAATGGAGATACAGTCAGGAGCGCGGAGAGAAAAACTAATACTGCGTGTGCGCCGCTGGGCTCCAGAAGTGTCAATATGCATGCACAATCTAGTTAAGACAGTGCTCGCTCTCAACAAGCAAGCATTGTCAATAAAGTCAAAAGAAGAATGTGCCCCATGCTAATTCATGGGGTAGAAAGGGGCAGAGGGCCCTTCACCAAGCCATGGCTGCATTGAGGAGCCCTAATTTACATATTAGGTAAAATATTTTTTTCTGAATAGTCCCTGACTTCACCTTACTAGCTGTTTAATTGTAGTTTTGAGGATCCAGACTATTTTATAAAAAAAATCCATCAATCAACAGAATGCAAAAACATGTTGTGCATAAGCCCCTTCTTCAATTACTGATCTGGAAAACAATCGAAAACACAAAAGGTGGAAATTTGTTTTGCTTGCACCTTGATTGGACAAATATTTAAGTATTATAAAATGTTCTATAAACATTGTAAATTCACAAAATAATATAAGTCTAGAAGTGACTTTCCCCCTTTTTTTTCAATTTTCTCTACTACAGTGAGTTTGCCCCTATTTGTGTGATTCAACATATGCAATTTATAAATCTACTTAGGCCTTATAGCTATGCAGATTACAGTGTTTTACCTAATGTTTATTTTCTGACATTTCTTTCCGATGTCTTTTGCAATAGTTTTGCTGTCAATGTTTTTTTTTACAATCTATATATGAAGTAGTGGCAACTTTAAGCAGAATCTGCCAGAAGAATGGAAAGGTCACTTTTGTTAGCCGCTTCCCTGCTTATGAAGCCTGAAGCATTAAAAAAGTGACAAAAGAAACAACATAAGCAGTGCAATAGTTTTAACATTGCAGTATATATGTTCATTCTTCTTGACATTTTTAATGCTTTCTCAGGTGGGTTCCAGGTGGAATCTTCCGGAAAAAGACACTTTCTGAAACCTGAGCAACAATGTTGAAACTGCTTTGTTTAACAGTCATACCAAAAATTGATTGCCAACAGATTTTACAAAGTAAAAGAAATCTGAAAAAACTAGAAACTGAAACAAACAATGGCCATCTACATGTAGAAGTTTTTGTGATTAGTAATTTTAAGTATTTGTACATTAAAGCAATAAAATATTTGGGGTACAAACACATTACACCAAGGCTGCATGCTCACAATCAGTGTTTGCAGCGTTTAGAATGTAGTGTGTTTTAGCAGCGTCCAAAACACTGCATTCTACAGTGCAAGCAAAGAGGACGGGATTTCTAGAAACCCCGTGCCCACTGTGCTTGCTATTCCACAGCAAACACTGACCTATGGTGCGTCTTTCCAGACTGCAGCATGTCAATTGTTTGCTGTGGATTCGCATGCGTCCTCCGTAGGGAGAAAACAAGCGAGAGACCGCAGCGCACTGAACCCTGACCGTGGGTATAAGCAGCTGCGGTCTCCTGTGTTTTTCTGTGGAGGAAACTCTTCGCCTCGCAGGTCAGGACCCACTGCGTCCAGGACACAGTGGGTCCTGATCACATACACTAAGAGGGATTTTTTATATACATACTGCATTTGATTCTCTCTTTTGCAGCCAAATTAGCTTCCACTCTTTTGGCAAAAATGTTTAAGAATATTTTGCAGTGTATTTGTGTGAATTTTTACCCATTCATCCAGAAGGCTCACAACAAAGATACACAACAGCTAAGTACTTCCACACCAAATTCATCCTAACATGTCTTTTTGGAATTTTCTATCTACACTTGGGCTGGAATAGAAATCAGGATTCTCTAACAGAAAAGGCCTTTTTCAATTTGTTTTTAAATAGTAAAATCTACTAGAGATTAGAGATGAACGAACCTTTGAAAGTGCGGTTCACCAATCTTTGGCGAGCTTCCCAATTTTCGCCGAACAATCCATTGAACATTTTTGAACCCCATTATATTCAATGGGAGACCAAGTCAAAGGCAGAGAAAACAAATTAAAATGGGTCAGAAAGCTTCCAAACAGCAAAAATATGTTTTACAGTACAGCCCCACTGTATTGGCATAGCACATTAGCTTCATAGATTATTGACAAAACAAATATTTAGGTAGATGAGAGACAGGTGTAGGGCTGCTGTTCTCATGACCCTGCCAGTACAGGCAAAACGCAACTTGGAGACCCATCTTGGAGTCTTGATATTTAAAAACATTTCCAGCAGACAGCAGGACAGTGGCATCAATTGCCCTGCTCATTTATCCATACTGTCTTTGCACAGCAGTCAGGCATGATCTACACAACACACAGGATATGGCCTTGCATTTCCATTTTAAAAATCAAGAGGTGGATGAGTGACAGGATGAGGACTCTTGCTCCCATACAGCTGCCAGTACAGTCAAAAGACAATTCGGAGACACCACGTGGAGCTCCACATTTCCAAAAATTAAGGTCACATAACAGGAAAAGAGGCAAAAATTGTCTCGGACTACAAATAGTCAAATGCCACAACATGGATGCATTGGACTCGCCCTGTAAAAACCAGCATATCTACTTTCACCAGAGACAGCTTGATGACAGAGAAGCATGGGTTGTTGCTCCAAGACCCCTGGGACTACAGGAAAAATACATTTTAGAGACTTTACTTGGAGTCTACACATTTCCAAACACATTTCCAAAAATTAAGGTCAGAGACCAAAAATGTGGCAACAATTAGCACACTCTACAAATTGTTGAACGCCGCATTATGGATGTGTAGGACTGGCCCAGTAACAAGGACTGACAAAGCATTTCTACCTTAACCAGAGACAGCAAGATAACAGACAGGGCAGTTTCTCCGATACCCTGGCATTACAAAACCACCTCCTAGTCTGCATAGTATGGGGTGACAAAATCATTGGACATTCTTGACTTGTCCATCTTTATGAAAGTTAGGCAATTTACACTTTCAGGGGACAACCGGATACATTTGTCAGTCAGTATACCGCAAGCAGTGCTGAAGACACATTCTGAGAGAACAATGGCTGCCAGGCAGGCCAAAACTTCCAAGGTGGAACTGGCAAACTCAAGTCGCTCTTTCATTTTTGAAGACCAAAATGCAGAAGGGTCCAATTTCCTTCTTATGGCATTGATATTGAGCTCTAGATACTCCTGCACTATACTCTCCAGTCTATGTGTCAGACTTCTACTGTTGTACTGGTGCATGCAATATTCTAAAAAAGATGTGCCAAGCCTCACAGATATTGCTTCTGCCAATTGAACTGCTGCTAATGTTTCTACGATGACGTCGCGATGCTCCCATGGTTGGAATTGTAGAAATGGGATGCACACTGTGTGCCTCACTGCTGTCTTGTGGAATACTACGGATAAGATCATCTACAAGCTTGTGTCCATACTCCAGCATCCATGCGTTCCTTTCCAAGGGGGACACATCTTGCTAAATTTACTCTTGCACCGTGGATCTAACAGGGTGGCAACCCAGTGGTCAGCACTATTTCTAATCTTAACAATACTGACTTCATGTTGCAAATAGTGCAGCAAGAAGGTGCTCATGTGTCGGATGCTTCCATGAGTCCAAGTCCATGTTGCGTTGGTGGCAGAGTAGAGCTCAAGCTTGCCTCCTCCATCCCCTCCCACCAAAAAAAAGGGATCAATATCTTTTTCATCTCCTGATTTTTCTGCGCACATCACTTCTTCCGCCTCCATTTGTTCTTCGGCATAGAGCCACCATCAGGTTTGCACCATTTTCGCACACGACCTTCACTGGCAACAGGTTCAGTGGAGACAGCCATTGATCAAACTCAGCCTGGATAGCCATCCACAATACAGATGAGCAAACCTCTTTGATAAAGGTTAGCCAATTTTAAATTCGGTACGAGCCTTAGCCTGTTTAGTTCAGGTTCGGTGACCCGATCCCTTTCCCCAAAAGTCAGTAATGTTCTGTTTTGTTTGATTACTAATCACATTTTAAAAAATGCTTTTCTAATAAAGTATTAGGCTTTTGGATAGGATTGTGGTGCTGTATGATGAATGGGGATGTGTTTAATGAGTGGAAAGCGTGAGGACTCAGGAGAAGCCAGATGCGAGTGGCACAGTTATTTTTCTTAACTTTATTTGTAAGTATTTCTGCAGCCAAACACAGTGCAGAAAACATCCACAAGATTTAGACACAAGGGCTTGTGTCATTGGTTGCCTAAGTCACATGTCCGTCTGCATATAAATTTCAGATATATGGTGTCGGTGCCATTTTGTGAATGGGAAATGTTAGGGAAAGTGCTGCTGCCACCAAGGCTGCTAGACAGTTAGCTTAGCTAGAAGTTTAATAATATGTAGTTGTGATAGATAAGAAAGCAATAATGTAGAATGGAGACATGCAGTGTAGGGAAAGCTGTGTGTCACAAATTGGCATTTAATGATAGAAATAGGAATAGCTATTTGTCAGTAGCTGCTATAGAGCTGAGAGTGAAGGATGTAAATAGCTGTTGCTACTTTTTACTGCCTGCTCTCAATCAGCCAGGCAATCACATTTCTTGGTATTGTTAGTACTGGCTGCTGTATATTTGGTAGTGAACAAGGTTAAAAGGTCTTGGCAGTTTTGATTGCCTGCTCAAAATTATGCGGTCATTCACATTTGTAGGTATTGTTAGTACTGCCTGCTGTCAATTTGCTATTGAACTAGGTTAAATTATTTTGGCAGTTTTAATTGCTTGGTCAAAATTACGCAATCACATTTCTAGGTATTGTTAGTTAGTACTGCCTGTTGTAAATATGCTAGTGAGTTAGCTAAAAAGGTCTTGGCACTTTTCAGTGTCTGTTCAAAATTATGCAGTGAACCACATTTCATGTTATTGGTCCTTTTAGTGTCAGGTGTTTGACAGGTGTGGGTGTGTGGTTATGAAACATCTGTTTTGAAAGAGGAGGGGTACATCAACCATGAGTGTAAAATTACGAGGAGGTTGTGGTGGAAGAAAGAACAGGTGGGAAGTTGTAGGTGTACATGTGAGTAGTGTTAGTCAAAGCTCTAGTGAGCAAACACCATATCATCCTATCCTAAGAGAAATGCAACATCCGTTACTGGAAAGCCTACTCCACTAGATTTCTTTGGCAGCTGCACATCACTTTGACTTCCAAATGAAGCTAATAAACACCTTTGCAGTCTCAAAAAAAGCCCAGGCTAGACAACCCTTCTTGCAGACTGGAGACCTGTTACTGATGCTGACCACAACCAGAGTTTTGGCTGAGGATGCAGTGCTACTCATGGTTGCATCACTATGTGCTTGTATAGGAATTGCCAACATAACCTCCTTGGCTTCCTACTCCTGGAGATTTGTGACATGGGGGGAAATAAGTGTAATTGGGGTGGCCTCTCTGAAAAATGAACTGTGCCTGATGTTGAGGTGCAAGAAGAGGAGAAGAGGCCACTTGATGCAGAACTTGCCATCCACTCTAGCACATGCAGCTTCTTGCCTCATTTACAAGTTCAAGCAATGTGCAGATGCCAAAGAAACTGATTGGAGTAGCCCGACCAGTAACAGAATTTGTTCTTAGTTCTCTTGGGATAGGATGAGCTGGTGTTTGCTCCATAGAACATTGACTAACAATAGAACATCCCCATGTACTCCTCAAACACTCTGCCTATTGTCTCTTCTACAATAATCCTTTGATTGCCCAAATCGGTCAGACATCTCAAAGTAAAATTATGTATTTCTTAGCTGAGATTACAATATTGGGATGGCCCAGAGAAGTACCGATACCTAGTTAGATGTTTTACTGGGAAATTTTTAGCAGGCTCTAAGAAGTAGCAATACCTATTGAGATCATTCACTGACACATTTTTAGCAGACACTAAAAAGTAGCAGTACCTATTGAGATTGTTCACTGCCAAATTTTTAGCAGGCATTAAAATGTACCAACACCTATTTAGATGGTTCACTGGCAAAGTTTTGGCAGCCACTGAAAAGTAGCAATATCCATTGAGATAGTTCACATGCAGATTTTTAGCAGTCACTAAAAAATATCAATACCTATGGAGATGGTTCATTGGCAAGTATTGAGATGGTTCACTAGGCAGTACTAGTACCAAGAACTTTTAACCTATTTCACTCACAAATTTACAGCAGCCAGTACTAACTAATAATACTAAGAAATGTGAATGACCGGCTAATAAATAATAATAAATAGAAAAATATATAAAATAATAATTTAAAAAAAACGGCATTGGATCCCTCTATTTTTGATAACCAGCCAAGGTTAGACAGACCACTGAGGGCTGCAGCTCATACTTGTCTGTTTTACTTTCACTGCTTATCAAAAATAGGCTGCAATTTTTTTTAAATTAGTTCTTTAATTTTTTCTTTACACTTCAATTGAATTTTCATGCAGTTTAATGAATGTGTCAGAAAAGGGCCCAGAAAAGAGATTTACTGCTGTGTTATCTTCAGGAAAACACAGTATGTATAGCTGTCCTGCTCTTACCCCCAATTTGCTTCCTTTTGCAGCCACTAGCCCATACTAAGACCATTTTACAGCCATTTTTCTGCAAAGAAATTCAGGTCCCCATTGACTTATGTAATGTTTGTTGTCAGGGATCAAGTCCAATTTCTGAATCAATCTTTTTTTTTCTAGTTCATATGAACCAGAGGAACCCAAATATCTATGGGTCCGTTCATCTCTAATCAGAGGTAATAATGTAGAAAGTCGAGTATCTTATGTCCTAAAAGTGTTTTCATTTTAACAATATTTGTTGTATTACAGGGATTTTACCACATTAGGTACATGAAGCCTAATCATTATTTAGCAGGAAAGTGTTACAAAAGAAAAGTTTATCATTTTCAATTATTTTGTTATCAGTAAATAAAAGTACTGGAAATTACTTTCACTACAGGTCTTTACTTTTGCACCATCCTTATTGAATTACCCTTTACAATATTGTACACACATTATAAGTCAGGAATGTGATACAGTTTATTGTTTAGTCAGATCATAGGGAATTTGCATATAAATAGCAGATAAGGTTTCACGTAGATAAAAGGAAATTTTTTCTTCAGCCAAAAAAATGTGCAAACCACTTACTAAGGTAACTCAGTTTTGAAAGGGTTATTACTTATTTCTAGAGCTGATCAGATATGACAAAGTTTTAATTTGTTGAATTTAGTGGATTTTCCTGTGAAAATCAATTTGCAGCAAAGATTAATGTTATTTAAAGTATTATACTCTGGGATCTCTGGAAATCCCAGAGCATAAAACAAGTAAGAAATAAAAAAACTAAAAAAAAATCATATCCTCACAGCTCATCATTCCATCACACTGCTACTGCTTGATGGGCACTTTTCCAGCACCAGAGTTACCTCTTGCATTCATCACGAGCCTCACCTACCAATATTTTCCCTCTAGGTCAGGATTTATAACATGACCATGCCTCAGAGGTCACTGCGCATCGCACGTCAGTGATATCACAATGTGAAACATGCAATGACTTCTAAGGCCTGGCCACAGTAAAAAGTCAAGACCTAGAATTAACTGGCTGGGGGATACACTGATGAGCTAAAGGGTAACAATGCTTTGAACTTTTGAATTTCAGGCTCCAGAACTCAAAATCCATTTCAGCTTTAAGTATGAGAGTACCTTCATTTTACAGACAATTATCTTGGCTATCGTATACATAAATTTGACTTAAAATACTATCTTATACATAACTTTGACTTAAAAATACTAAATATCTTATTAATTATGTTGATTCAAGCATGCCTTGACCAAAATCTGCTCCCAGGCCTCTTCTACACTTTACCAATGTTGGTGCATACTGGTTAACTTACTTGGGTATGTATACAGCTTTTTCTTTAACACAATCCACAAGTGTTTGATTGGGTTGAGTTCTAGGTACTGTGTGGGCACCTCAACTTCATTGCAATTGCATCATTTATTCACCAGTTTTGAAGTGTCCTTCAGGTCATTGTCCTGCTGGAATACTATGTTGTCTTCTTAATACCCATGGTACTTGAGTGTAGACAGTAACTAGTGTTCTAGGATACTCACACAGAGCCCACAATTGAGACCACCAATTATCCTTGTCAAGTTTCCAACTCATTTGATTATGAAACAACTCTGTATCACCAGGCTTCTTCCACTGAACTTGACTGTTCCTTCCATTTCTCGATCAATAAACCTCATTTTCGTCTTATTTCTCCTAGAACCATTTGCACCTATTTGAGTCTAGTCTATTGATTTTTATCTCATCACCTCAAATCACCAATTTCCAATATTTACTGTCCACTCTTGGTACTTTTCTCAAACTTGAGCCAATGTTTCTTATGATAATATTGAAGTCGAGGCTTCTTCTCCTTTTTTCAGGCCACCATTCCAGAATTGTGTAACTTGCATCACACAGTGCTTGCATGGATGTCTGTGATCTCACAACTATGAAGCATATGAGCCACTTCCACTGCTGTATTTGTAGCACCAGAACTGATAGCCCTTGTGAATAGTCGACTTGTTGGTTTACATATTTTGCCTGGAGTCCATCTTTTGGCTTTTGAATGCACAGACTTCCTTTCATATTCTTTCAACTGTCATGTCCCTTACATGCAGTTTGGTAATTTTCTTGGCAGAGAGACTGCTAGCTGGATGATGCTATTTTTCTTTTCTTTTAAAATCTCCTTCATGGCTGCTTCTTGATTTGAAACTGTGATCTGATAACACACTGAGCTATCAGAGAATATGAGAACAGGTTGTAGTTTGTGGAATACAAGAAGAAAAAGATTTTTTAAATACCAAAAGCAAAACAGGCAAAATGCAGAGACATGACAAAAATCAGCGTAACTAAGCAAATGTTAAATAGTTGCAAGTCAAATATATATATGAGCTAGCCAGGATGATGTCTATAAAATTAAGGTAGTCTCAGATTCAAAGATGTAGTGAATAGTGAGATATAAAGCTTTAAAAGTTCAAAACATTGGTACCCTTTTGCTTATCATTGTATGACTTGCAAATTGAAAAGAAGCAATGGCACTGACGACACTGACATCAAGCAGCAAGCAGTGAAGGAGCTAGACAGGGAAGTGGTGAGATGAGCTTACTTTTTTTTATCCAGCCTTTTTTAAGCTGTTGCCTGCTTGTCTATGATTGAGGAAAATGGTGGTTAGTCTCTGACATTTTGCTGGATTCACACAAAAGGCAGATATTGTCCTTTTATTATAATGAATATGACAGGTATGTGTTACCTGTCACTTGAGCATGCAAGCTAGCAGTAATCTGTTATCTGTAGACATGACATCAACGGCCCCATTTATCTCTTAATGCAGAAGTAAATCAGGCTGAAAACAAAGGAGATCGCAAAATAAGGGTTTACCAGATAAATGGTGAGTTAGGTAAAATTGAAACCACTCACCTGGCAAGGTTGTGGCAGGCACAACTCCTATATAGGTATAATTTAATGGCGGTTGCTGCAGTTCCACATGAATAATGGTACTGGAGAAAGAATGGATGTATTGCCGCTCTACCACCAAAGCGAAGAAGTGTTGATTAATATTAGTAATTTATTTTACAGGTCGACGTGTTTCTGGGATCAAGTCCCCTTCCTCAGTACCATGGAAATCAACAACAGTGTCACGGAATAGAACTGAACAGACATATATACCTGCTGACAGATACAAAGCCCGTCCACTGAGGAATACAAAAAAAATCAGTGGCCAGACCTGTGATGCAGTGATGCAGCAATTTGAAATCAATTTAAATTCATTAAATACATTTTCCCACATCCAATAATATTATAAAATGCAAAGCAAGATGTTCACTCTTGAAATGATATGTTGTGCTTGTGCAGCATTAAATACAAAGCAATATATATATATATATATATATATATATATATTTTTTTTTTATATATATATATATATATATATATATATATATATATATATATATATATATATATAAAAAGCAAATTCCATTGCTTTTTATGAAAGGGGACTTGAACCCAAAAACGCGTCGACCTGAACAATAAATTGCTAATATTAATCAACACTTCTTCGCATTGGTGGTAGAGCGGCAATACATCCATTCTTTCTCTAGTACCTTTCAGATTAATGCAGAAGTAGGCAAATCATGATTTCATTTTAATTCTAGGTCATTGTGAACAAACACAGGCCAGCCCTTTAAAATAAAGATCCAACATGATGACTTAATTGAGCAAACAAACTGCATCCGTAATTTGAACATTTTGAATGTACATGTTTTAAAATATGTAAAATATTTATAGATTTTATACCCAAAAATCTAGAAATGCAGATGTATCAGCTACCAACATTACTGCTAGTATGCTACTTTGATAGTTATTTGCATAACAGGATTGTTGATTCCCTTTGAACGAGTGTTCTAGTACATTAACATCTACGTGGCAAATTCTCTTCTTGTGGAAAATCATATGTCTGAAATACCTTTTATTTAGGTCATGCAATGTTCCTCTGGGAAATGAAATATGGAAATTGCCTCATAAAAATAGATGAGCTCTACTGCCACCTATAGGAAGTAGCTACTCTAAAAGTCATGTTGCAAGGCTCGTTTATGGGTTCATATTGCTTTTTAAGATTACTGCTTCGAAAATGTAGAATTAGGGTTCAAGGCTTCTTCCTCTCTACAGAAGCAATTTGAATACACTATTACCATAACGTGTCAAAACCGTGTTGTTGATGGCTACACCTTTGAAACTGATATATATATATATATATATATATATATATATATATATATTACAGACCAAAAGTTTGGACACACCTTCTCATTCAAGAGTTTTCTTTATTTTCATGACTCTGAAAATTGTAGATTCACATTGAAGGCATTAAAACTATGAATTAACACATGTGGAATGAAATAATTAACAAAAAAGTGTGAAACAACTGAAAATATGTCTTATATTGTAGGTTCTTCAAAGTAGCCACCTTTTGCTTTGATTACTGCTTTGAACACTCTTGGCATTCTCTTGAGCTTCAAGAGGTAGTCACCGGAAATGGTTTTCACTTCACAGGTGTGCCCTGTCAGGTTTAACAAGTGGGATTTCTTGCCTTATAAATGGGGTTGGGACCATCAGTTGTGTTGTGCAGAAGTCTGGTGGATACACAGCTGACAGTCCTACTGAATAGACTGATAGAATTTGTATTATGGCCAAAAAAAAACAGCTAAGTAAAGAAAAACGAGTGGCCATCATTACTTTAAGAAATGAAGGTCAGTCAATCCGAAAACTTTGAAAGTGTCCCCAAGTGCAGTGGCAAAAATCATCAAATGCTACAAAGAAACTGGCTCAGATGAGGACCGCCCCAGGAAAGGAAAACCAAGAGTCACCTCTGCTGCGGAGGATATGTTTATCCAAGTCACCAGCTTCAGAAATCGCAGGTTAACAGCAGCTCAGATTAGAGACCAGGTCAATGCCACACAGAGTTCTAGCAGCAGACACATCTCTAGAACAACTGTTAAGAGGAGACTTTGTGCAGCAGGCCTTCATGTGAAAATAGCTGCCAGGAAACCACTGCTAAGGACAGGCAACAAGCAGAAGGAAGAGACTTGTTTGGGCTAAAGAACACAAGTAATAAACATTAGACCAGTGGAAATCTTTGCTTTGGTCTGATAAGTCCAAATTTGTGATCTTTGGATCCAACTACCATGTCTTTGTGCAACGCAGAAAATATGAATGGATGGACTTTATACGCCTGGTTCCCACCATGAAGCATGAAGGAGGAGGTGTGATGGTGTGGGGGTGCTTTGCTGGTGACACTGTTGGAGATTTATTCAAAGCAGAAGGTATACTGAACCAGCATGGCTGCCACAGCATCTTGCAGCGGCATGCTATTCCATCCGGCTTGCGTTTAGTTGGACCATCATTTCTTTTTCAACAGGACAATGACCACAATCACACCTCCAGAGTGTAAGGGCTATTTGACTAAGAAGGAGAGTGATGGGGCACTACGATAGATGACCTGGCCTTCACAGTCACCAGACCTGAACCCAATCGAGATGGTTTGGGGTGATCTGGACCGCAGAGTGAAGGCAAAAGGGCCAACAAGTGCTAAGCATCTGTGGGAATTCCTTCAAGACAGTTGGAAGACCATTTCTGGTGACTACCTCTTGAAGCTCATCAAGAGAATGCCAAGAGTGTGCAAAGCAGTAATCAAAGCAAAAGGTGGCTACTTTTAAGAACCTAGAATATAAGACATATTTTCAGTTGTTCTACACTTTTTTGTTAAGTATTTCATTCCACATGTGTTAATTCATAGTTTTGATGCCTTCAATGTGAATCTACAATTTTCAGAGTCATGAAAATAAAGAAAACTCTATAAATGAGAAGGTGCATCCTAACTTTTGGTCTCCACTGTATATATATACATTTATGTAAATGGCACATCAGCTAAGTCACATAGAGTATACACAAGGCATATACAAGAACGTCTACATTGTTCCTTAATAATAGTTGATGTTTCACTACATAGGTAAAAATATTTATTTTGATGCAGTTATGCTACTACTAAACTAATTGTGTAAACAATACTTTAAATTTTGAATACTTTATTAGAATGCACACTATATAAATTAACAAAATATTTAACCAATTTAATTTATACAAATGTCTTCTTTAACTGACTGGAGCACAAAGTGCTGCTTGAACCCACCACTGAAAGAGCCCCTTAAATGCATGCAATAGATACTTTACTTACTATAATGTTTGGAATAAATATGCAGCTTATAATTATATATTATAAATCTTCAAGAAGGCACATTAATTCTACTATCTCCAGTTATAAAATATTATTATTTGTATTTACGAGCAAAAGATTCACATTATCCTTGTACAGTGACTACATTTTTAATCAGCATCTACACTAGAGTCATGCATACTCGGTGTTTCTTCTAATGATTAAATCTGCAATACCATAACATCATTGCAAATGACACACTCATGATGTGGTAGAGATTTACTAATCAGAAGACGTGGCAGCATTGCTACAGGTAGTAGAAAATCACAGTATGATCTGATAGGTCTGATAGCCACAGACTACCAACGTGGTCTCGACACTAGGGTCCTGCAAATATTTTAGCCCAGGTGTAATAGTCAATATAATTTAAGACTTATGAAAAATATAAATATAAATTGTTTGTAATTCTCTTAGTTCTGTAAGAATAAGAGGTCATAGTCAGTCAGAGACAGAGTCTCGGAAGTCCAGATCAAACACTGCTTTGCCTGTTGTATATTTGGTTGTCCAAAAAAATAAACTCCAAAGGGTGCTTTACACGCTGCGACATCGCTACTGATATATCATCGGGATAACGTCGTTAGTGACGCACATCCGGCGCCTTTAGCGACATCGCAGCATGTGACACCAAGGACCGACGATCAACGATCACAAAATCATTCAAAAACGGTGAACATCGACACGTCGCTCCTTTCCTTAATATCGCTGCTGCCACAGGTACAATGTTGTTCGTCATTCCTGTGGCATCACACATCACTATGTGTGACACAGCAGGAATGACGAATATCTCCTTACCTGCGTCCACCGGCAATGAGGAAGGAAGGAGGAGGGCGGGATGTTACGTCCCGCTCATCTCTGCCCCTCCGCTTCTATTGGCTGGCCGCTTAGTGACGCCGCAGTGACGTCACTATGACGCCGAACGCACCTCCTCCTTGAGGGAGGGATTGTTCGGTGGTTACAGCGACGTAGCTGACAAGGTATGTGCATGTGACGCTGCCGTAGTGATAATTTTCGCTACAGCAGTGAGCACCAAATGTCGCACGAACGGCAGGGGCGGGTGCTATCGCACTCAACATTGCTAGCAATCGCTAGCGATGTCGCAGCGTGTAAAGCACCCTTAAGTGTTATGTGCCTCCATTTTCTGTACACAAATGTTACTCCAGTCAAAGTCTAGAGTAAGATTTGTGACATAATGTGTGCCGAAGCTTGTCAAGAGATAGAAGAGCAAGTCTCACAAAGTTTCATCCTGTCCCATGCCTGGTTTGGTGCAGCTGGTCAAGACATGGAAAATGTTATAACATTTTTGTACAATTCCATGTTGCACAAACATTTTGAAATGTTTTCATAACATTTTAGTTGCAATTGCATTGATGAATCGGGGCCATAGCCTTTACATTCATGCAAACAACACAAACTAATCTCTGCTTGGCTAAGCACTAGATGAACAGAAGCATTCCTAGTTACACAGAGAACATTCTACCTATCAACCCAAATAGATTCAAAATAGTGTGTGTTACTTTACACCAATATCGAATGTCCAACTGGATGCTAGCAGGCTTCAGTAGTAAACAATTCTAGATGGATGGCTCCTGACCTTTATAAAAGTTACACAAGAAAAAAATTTAGGCCAAACACCTTGTTTATCTGAAGCCTACAGAGACAGACCAGATGGGAAGAAAATAATAAGCCCTGCTTCCAACATTATTCCAGAAAAATCCTGACTGAAAAATAGATCTTACCAGTGCACTTAGCAAACCACACTTTGCTAAGAATATCCAGCTTTCCTACATTTTTTAGATCCCATACAATTTTCTTAAGGAAATTGTCACACAAAATTTTGCACATGGCGTCATTGGACTATTTTCAGATTGCAGATTCTGACATTGCACCCAATAATTTCTCTGATGTCTGGGATCAACATAGGTAGACTCGGGTGTCAACCTGCTGTGTGTTGATTCATAGGTAGGCTAGCAAGAGTTAATCTCTGCTAGTCTTCTTGCTCCATTGATCACATGTTCTGGGGAGACCTATCACATATCTTCCCCTGCTACTTATACTGTTGGAATCCTTCAACATATGACAACTATAGTTCATTCTGAGTTGGTATGTGAGGTTTGGTGCCCCAGACTCTATGGCAAAAGATGGGCTTTTTGCTTTGTGCGGTTGTGGAGTGTACCGCTGTTATTTTATACTTCCTTCCTGCTCTTAATTTCCTCCTGAATTTCTTATTGTCTTATCCTGTGTGTGTGCATGCTGTGTAATAGAATTTTATTTTTTTGTCTGTCTATCTATGGTTTAAACACACTCCTGTCCCTTGCTTCCCTGGGGGAGGGGAATGTAGAATTAAAAAAGGACTCGTCAGAAGCAGAGCCAGGAAGGAGACCCAAGCATCTCCATCATTAGAAGTATCCCTGAGGTTAGGGATTGTGTAGGGTCCCGTAGCTTGAGGGACAGCTTAGAAGCCCCGGTTACTCACTATCCCAAAGTTAGCGTGACATATATATCACGATCCCCAACCTCTTTTACTGTCACTATATCAGATTACATATAGAAATATAATCCTACGTCTTTAAATGCTATATAGATATAAGAAATTAATTGCACTTTTTATTACTTCAATTACTATTTATGGAAAAGAGCCATTTAGCTTCAAATGTTAGATTTTTAAACAATAAAACTTAGAGACAGCCCTATTTTATACACCATCTAACATGTACTATTTCCTATTATCTTTTTGCCTCGTAAATGTCAAAAAATTCAGATTGTCTGTTTTTTGTGCATGTTGCAAGGAGAATCCTTTGTTTCATTAAATCATTTGTGCCTTGAAGCTGAGCTTGCTCTTAAAGCACCAAATGACTATACTTTCAATAACAAACCATTAATCTTCTAACTTTCCCATCAAGTCTGTTCTCTCGGTGATGTAAATGGCTGTATCACATTGTCTGGAAGCACTTACTGTATTGTACATCTAGATTGGAGCTGCTTAACAAGGGCATTCAGTACAACACCATATTTTTTTTTATAGAAAAAGCTTTTATTGAAAGAAAATGTAAATGTATATAGATACTAAAAAAATATCATGAAAATTGAGCTTTGTATGGTTATATTTTTCTTTACAGAATCTAAAAAATATATACTTTTTTCCCATGGATGCTTTTATACATATTTTTTGTGTTATCAATTAATATTTTCTAGGGATTGTGAATAGAGTACCCTTTATTATTTTGTTTTACAGAATGTGAAAAGGTTTAGACATGAGTGAATCAATTGATGGGACCTTTGTGGTCACTAAACAAGAGACATTCAATCTACCCCTACTTGCTGGAAACCCTAGTGCCTCTTCTTGTTTTGTAAGTCCATTGCAACTTCATTGGTGCTGGTGATGCACCCATGACGCCACGCTGGGACTACTCAAAAGAGTCAATGGGGAATTCCGCAGGCAGAAAGGAGTCTTCAGAGTCCAATTGGCAGGTTTGGACCACTACCAGGACCACTGGTTATGCTAATTGATTCACTGATCCCTATTATCTACCTATTTATAAAAGTGAATGTAACAGTTCACGCATAATACAACAACCATTGAGGTGTCTCCAAATCTATGCATTTTCAAGTAAAATTATATATTAAAACTTGACATATACAGTATACTGTATGTAAGTGTAGGGAAAAAAATCCTGCTGCAAAGTGTGTCAAGAACAACTGGAAATACCTGACCTCTGTAATTGCAAACAAAAGTTTCTGTGCCAAATATTTAGTTATTTTTTTCTATTGTATCAAATACTTATTTTATGCAATAAAATGCACATTCATTATTTAATAATCATACAATGTGATTTTCTGTTTTAGTTTTTTGTTGTTTGTTTTAATTCTGTCTGTCACTGTTGAAGTGTACCTACGATGAAAATTACAGACCTTCTCCATTCTTTGAAGTTGGGGAAACTTGCAAATTTGGCACTGTATCAAATACTTAATTTCCTTACTGCATGTCATTTTCTGTGAATTATGAATTAAAGAGTAGACTGTACGGCCATTGTGAAATTACTTTTATCTTCTCCATCTATCTATCAAACACCATGTAACATTATTCTGGGTGCTTTAAATGAACAGTAAACATTGAAGATACTGTATAAATGTTGAATTGCATTACTTATGCAATTCTAATTACTGCAGTTATAGGCTATACTCAAAACTCATTACACTGACACTTTTATTTCTGGTCTTCATCTTACAAGATAAAAGTGAAAGTAGGATCCAGCTATACTCTGTAAAAAAAACCCTTCCTTGGACAGAGGTAAAAGAATGCAAAACAACAATATAGACAGAATCTGATAAAATTCGATTTTACCAGAAATTTGTTTGGCAGCAAAGTTATTCTCTGTAAATTGATTGGTCATTTTAATTTTAGGTCACTCCAGACCCAAGGGCATAATAAACATACAGTCATATGAAAAAGTTTGGGCACCCCTATTAATGTTAACCTTTTTTCTTTATAACAATTTGGGTTTTTGCAACAGCTATTTCAGTTTCATATATCTATTAACTGATGGACTCAGTAATATTTCTGGATTGAAATGAGGTTTATTGTACTAACAGAAAATGTGCAATCCACATTTTATCAAAATTTGACCAGTGCAAAAGTATGGGCACCCTTATCAATTTCTTGATTTGAACACTCCTAACTACTTTTTACTGACTTATTAAAGCACTAAATTGGTTTTGTAACTTCATTGAGCTTTGAACTTCATAGGCAGGTGTATCCAATCATGAGAAAAGATTTTTAAGATGGCTACTTGCACGTTGTTCTCCTATTTGAATCTCCTATGAAGAGTGGCATCATGGGCTCCTCAAAACAACTCTCAAATGATTTGAAAACAAAGATTATTCAACATAATTGTTCAGGGAAAGGATACAAAAAGTTGTCTCAGAGACTTAAACTGTCAGTTTCCACTGTGAGGAACATAGTAAGGAAATGGAAGAACACAGGTACAGTTCTTGTTAAGCCCAGAAGTGGCAGGCCAAGAAAAATATCAGAAAAGCAGAAAAGAAGAATGGTGAGAACAGTCAAGGACAATCCACAGACCACCTCCAAAGACCTGCAGCTTCATCTTGCTGCAGATGGTGTCAATGTGCATCGGTCAACAATACAGCGCACGTTGCACAAGGAGAAGCTGTATGGGAGAGTGATTCGAAAGAAGCCGTTTCTGCAAGCACGCCACAAACAGAATCGCCTGAGGTATGCAAAAGCACATTTGGACAAGCCAGTTACATTTTGGAAGAAGGTCCTGTGAACTGATGAAACAAAGATTGAGTTGTTTGGTCATACAAAAAGGCGTTATGCATGGATGCAAAAACACACGGCATTACAAGAAAAGCACTTGCTACCCACAGTAATTTGGTGGAGGTTCCATCATGTTTTGGGGCTGTGTGGCCAATGCCAGCACCGAGAATCTTGTTAAAGTTGCATGGGTTCAACTCAGTATCAGCAGATTCTTGACAATAATGTACAAGAATCAGGGACGAAGTTGAAGTTACGCAGGGGATAGATATTTCAGCAAGACAATGATCCAAAACACCGCTCCAAATCTACTCAGGCATTCATGCAGAGAAACAATTACAAAGTTCTGGAATGGCCATCCCAGTCCCCAGACCTGAATATCATTGAACATCTGTGGGATGATTTGAAGCGTGCTGTCCATGCTCGGCGACCATCAAACTTAACTGAACTGGAATTGTTTTGTAAACAGGAATGGTCAAATATACCTTCATCCAGGATCCAGGAACTCATTAAAAGCTACAGGAAGCGACTAGAGGCTGTTATTTTTGCAAAAGGAGGATCTACAAAATATTAATGTCACTTTTATGTTGAGGTGCCCATACTTTTGTACCAGTCAAATTTTGTTTAAATGCGGATTGCACATTTTCTGTTAGTACAATAAACCTCATTTCAATCCAGAAATATTACTCAGTCCATCAGTTATTAGACATATGAAACTGAAATAGCTGTTGCAAAAACCCAAATTTTTAGAAAGAAAAAAGGTTAACATTATTAGGGGTGCCCAAACTTTTTCATATGACTGTATATAAAAAAAAGCAAAAAAATACACTAACCCACCCCTTTCCCATCCTAGAGCCCCTTCTACCTTAGATGGTTGTGGTCCAGCCTGTGCCTCAAGGCCTCTACGTACTACAGTAACGAACCTATGTCTTCACTCCAGAACAGGACTTCCAGCAACAACCTTTTACCAGGCCTTGACAGTTCAGCAAAATTTCGCAAATTTTGCTTAATTCGCAATTTCTGAAAGATATTGATTTTTTTAAACTTTGAATTCTATTTCATTTCACTCCAATGAGTTCATTCCTCTCTACTAATACCATCAAAATATTTCAACACATCCTAGGAATTGATATAAATATACTTACAGTAGCTGGCCATGTAATGTTTTGAGGATATACAGTATGTGTCCCTTGAATTTTGGATGAAGAAATGCTATTTGGAAAGACTTCTGCTCTCTGCCTAATAACATACATAAATAAATATAGAAGATATTTCAGTTACAGTGCATTACAGGTGAATTGTGTGTGCAGATAGTATAATATGTCTTTGTGACTGTCATAACATGTACTATTGAATGTAAGAGAATAAATTGGCTATTTTTTGATTAGCTAAGAAGCGTAATAAATTCAAGAACCTAAATGCATGTTTCTTTGCAAAGGCATATTCATTAGTGATAATTGAATCTTTCCATTTTGATATTGTCAGCTTTAGCAAATTTTTGGAAAAAATTTGATTCCCAGCAAATTAATTTCCTGTGAATTTGCAAGTAATGCTAAGCCTATAATTGCCAAAAAAAGATGTATTATAGGACATTGTATTGTATAGTATATTGAACCCATTTTGGGTTCTTTGAACCCTTCAGCCCCAAGCCTATTTTGACCCTAAAGACGAGACCATTTTTTGCAATTTTGACCAGTGTCACTTTATGAGGTTATAACTTTGGAACGCTTCAACGGATCCTGGTGATTCTGAGACTGTTTTCTCATGACATATTGGGCTTCATGTTAGTGGTAAATTTAGGTTGTTATTTTTTGCATTTCTTTGTGAAAAAAACAGAAATTTCGCGAAAATTTGAAAATTTTGTAATTTTCAAACTTTTAATTTTTATGCTCTAAAACCAATGAGACATATAACACAAGATATTTAATAAATAACATTTACCACATGTCTACCTTACATCAGAACAATTTTGGGAAAAAAAAAATCATAAGGAAGTTATAGGGGTTCAAAGTTTATGAGCAATTTCTCATTTTTACAACAAAATTTACAAAGCCACTTTTTTAGCGACCACATCACATTTGATTTGATTTTGAGGGACCTACATGAAAGAAAACACCCAAAAGTGACACCATTCCAAAACGGCACCCCTCAGGCTACTCAAAACCACATTCAATAAGGTTACTATTACTAACCCTTCAGGTGCTTCACAGGAACTAAAGCAATGTGAAAGGAAAAAATTAACATTTTACTTTTTGCAAATATTGCATTTTCACAATGGGATCAGCATGAAATGGACCCTAACATTTGTTGTGCAATTTCTTCTGAGCACACAGATACCTTATATGTCACAGAAAATCACTGTTTGGGCGCATGGCAGGGCTCTGAAGGGAAGGTGCGTCATTTGACTGGAAAATTAGATGAAATTGTTAGACGCACCATGTTGTGTTTGAAGAGCCCCTGATGTACCGAAACAGTGGAAAATCCCCACATGTGACCCCATTTTGGAAACTAGACCCCCCGAGACATAAATATAGATGGGTAGTGAGCACTTATAACCCTTATGTGCTTCATACATTGAGCCGAAAAACCAAAAAAGTACTTTTTTTTTCCGCAAAAATGTTATTTTGGGCTCAATATTTTAATTTTTACAGGGGGAACAGGATAAAATGGACCCCAAAATTTGTTGGGAATTTTGTCCTGAGTAAGCCAATACATCATATGTGGTGAAAAACCACTGTATAGGCTCACAGCAGGGCTCCTAAGGGAATGAGCGATGTATTCTATCAGGGACATGGTATGTCAATTTTATATTTGTGTTGTGTAGGGTTTGTCAAGTCACTGGCTTTGTCGTGTAGTGTGCGTCAGGTCACCGTTTTTGTCGTATACTGTGCGTCACGTCACCCTCTTTGTCTTGTAGTGTGCGTCAGGTCATCGTTTTTGTCGTGTAGTGTGCGTCAGGTCACCGTCTTTGTCGTGTAGTGCGTCAGGTCATCGTCTTTGTCGTGTAGTGTGCGTCACGTCACAGTCTTTGTTGTGTAGTGTGTCAAGTCACCGTCTTTGTCGTGTAGTCTGCGTCATGTCACAGTCTTTGTTGTGTAGTGTGTCAGGTCACCGTTTTTGTCGTGTAGTGTGCGTCACATCACCGTCTTTGTCGTGTAGTGCGTCAAGTCACCGTCTTTTTCGTGTAGTGTGCGTCACGTCACAGTCTTTGTTGTGTAGTGCGTCAGGTTACCGTCTATGTCGTGTAATGTGCGTCACATCACAGTCTTTGTTGTGTAGTGCGTCAGGTCACCGTTTTTGTCGTGTAGTGTGCGTCACGTCACCGTCTTTGTTGTGTAGTGCGTCAGGTCACCGTTTTTGTCGTGTAGTGTGCGTCAGGTCACCGTCTTTGTCGTGTAGTGCATCAGGTCACCGTCTTCGTCGTGTAGTGTGCATCACGTCACAGTCTTTGTTGTGTAGTGTGTCAGGTCACCGTCTTTGTCGTGTAGTCTGCGTCATGTCACAGTCTTTGTTGTGTAGTGTGTCAGGTCACCGTTTTTGTCGTGTAGTGTGCGTCACGTCACCATCTTTGTCGTGTAGTGCGTCAAGTCACCGTCTTTGTCGTGTAGTGTGCGTCACATCACAGTCTTTGTTGTGCAGTGTGTCAGGTCACCGTCTATGTCGTGTAATGTGCGTCACATCACAGTCTTTGTTGTGTAGTGCGTCAGGTCACCGTTTTTGTCGTGTAGTGTGCATCACGTAACCGTCTTTGTCGTGTAGTGCGTCAAGTCACCGTCTTTGTCGTGTAGTGTGCGTCACGTCACAGTCTTTGTTGTGCAGTGCGTCAGGTCACCGTCTATGTCGTGTAATGTGCGTCACATCACAGTCTTTGTTGTGTAGTGCGCCAGGTCACCGTCTTTGTCGTGTAGTGTGCGTCACGTCAGTCTTTGTCGTGTAGTGCGTCAAGTTACCGTCCTTGTCGTGTAGTGGGCGTCAAGTCACCGTCTTTGTCATGTAGTGTGCGTCACGTCACCCTCTTTGATGTGTAGTCTGCATCAGGTCACCAGTTTTGTCGTGTAGTGTGCGTCAGGTCACCCTCTTTGTCGTGTCGTGCGTCAGGAATTTTAGGTGGGCTATATCAATTTAGTACGTGGACGAATGATAGACTTTGAAGCAGTCACTCATACAAAGTCCGGGTTTGTCGGGACAAGTATCGCATTGATACTTGCTTTCCCGCCTCAGCCCTTTTTTATAGCACACCCGGCACCTTTTCTGTGCTCTTCCTCGTGCGGTGGTTTGTGGTACCTCACCAGGAAAATGTTGCCCTGATACCACACAGGAACCTTCAGTTCTAGAGGTAGTAGGAACTGCTGCTTCTTCTTCTTCTCCTCTTCCAAAGATCATGGTCTTGATTACTACCTCCTGGAACTGAAGGAAGGTGTTGGTCTGGCCTGCACATCGTGAGAGCATGAAAGCATTGTATAGTGCCATCTGCACGATGTGCATGGCCATTTTTTTATACCACACCATAAACTTCCGCATGGCATTATAGGGTTGGAGGACTTGATCAGAAAGATCAACTCCTCCCATATGTTTGTTGTATGCCAAGCCACAGTCCGGTTTGCAAACCTGTGCTGAGGTACCTCGAACATTGGTGGCTGAGGTGCCGGGACCATGTATTGTGGTCAAGAAAAGGACATCCCTTTTGTCCTTGAACTTAACTACAACCATGTTGTCGCTACATTGGGCTCTGCTCTCACCTTTTTGGAGCAGCTGCCCAATTAGCGTCACAGGGAGACCCTTTTGGTTTTTCCGGATCGTACCGTAAGCTGCGGTACCGTTGGGAGAGAGGGATTGGAGGCTTGAATAGAAGTTATCAACATACAGATGATAACCTTTATCAAACAGTGGGTGGATCAAACTCCCCACAATTTTCCCACTCACCCCCAGAGTAGGTGGGCATTCTGGGGGTTGGATCTGCCTGTCCTTCCCTTCATAAACACTAAAGCTGTGAGTGTACCCTGAGGTACTCTCACACAGCTTGTAGAGTTTAATGCCATACCTTGCCCTTTTACTGGGCAAGTACTGGCGGAACTTCAATCTCCCCTTGAAGTGGATGAGGGACTCATCCACACAAATTTCCCTCTGAGGAACGTACACTTCAGCAAGCTTTTGGCTAAAGTGTTCGATGACCGGACGAATTTTGAACAGTCTGTCAAAATTCGGGTCATCTTGGGAAGGACACTCCAAATTGTCCCTAAAATGCAAAAATCTGTGGATAGCCTCAAACCGTCTGCGGGGCATAATCATACCAAATACTGGAGTGTTGTATAAAACATCAACACTCCAATATTGGTGAAGTTCTGGCTTCTTCACTAACCCCATGTGAAGAGTCAGACTCCAGTACTTCATCATTTCTTCTGAATCCGTTGGGGTCCAGCTAGAATATGATGAGCGAGGTTATTCGTCCAAAAATTGTTGGGCGTAAAAATTTGTTTGCACCACCATGAGATTAACGAACTCTTCAGAGAAATAGACTTTGAAAAATTCTATTTCTCTAAGGCTGTTAGCATCAAACTGGATTCCTGATTGGGGAGTAAAATCAGGAATCCGTGGTGCAAAATTTTCAGGGGCTGGGGTCCATGCTCGGTCACTAGTGCTAGGTTGGGGGTCACTAGCACTAGTGCTGGGCTGGGCGTCACTCACGCTCTGCGCCGAGTCTTCTCCACTGGGCGCCGGGTCTTCTCCACTGAGCGCCGGGTCTTCTCCACTGGGCGCCGGGTCTTCTCCACTGGGCGCCGGGTCTTCTCCACTGGGTGCCGGGTCTTCTCCACTGGGCACCGGACCTTCTCCACTGGGCGCCGGACCTTCTCCACTGGGCGCCGGACGATTCAGTCTACGACGTCTTCTGGGTGGTTCCTCGGTACTGGAGGAGGAAGAGGACTGGGAGGAGCAAAGGAATGTGGGGTCATCTCCTTCGCTATCAGTCTCGGAGGCAACAATGGCATATGCCTCCTCGGCTTAATACATCCTCCAAGACCGGGACATCGTATGTGTGGTGTGTGTGTGTAGGTGTGCAATAAAAGCTTTATTCAAATGTTTGTGCGTTTGAACAGGAAAAAACTAAAAAATAAAGAAAAAAAATAGAGAATATTAGAATTTTGCAAAAATAAAAATAAAATATACACAAGCACCTGCAACTGACACTAAGCCCAGAGTCACACGTGTGAGAGTTTCACATCGCATCACCTTGCAAAGCCGCCCGCTCCTTGGGAAGAAGCGCACAGCAGCATGTATTTGTACACGGTTGCACGCTCCTGCCCGGGAAGTGGGCGGCCGTGCCGAGTTATGCGATGCGAGACTCTGCCATCGCTTTTACATGTTGGCACTGGGCTGACCTTGACAAAAAAAAAAAAAGCATTTATGTATGTCACATTCGATGGGGGTGAAGGAGGAAAGGGAGGTGAAGGAGGAAGCTAGAAAGAGCTAGGATCAATACTCACTCAGCAGCAGGAGAGATTGGAGCAGATTGTCCAAGCAGCTAATGGTGAGCCAGGACATGGGGGCAGCAGTGGATTGGGAAGGGGGGGTGGAGGGAGCAAGGAAATCGGCGGTGGATCGGCAGCAGAGATAGATGGGGGAGGGGAAGCAGGCACTGGCCTGCGATTACAGGCAGCGATGGGGCATGCGGAGCAGTGGCGGTGCAGTGCGGGGCAGCGATGGGGCATGTGGGGAAGCGATGGGGCGTGCGGGGCGGTGCGGGATGGAGGCAGCGGTGGGGAATGCGGGGAAGCGATGGGGCATGCGGGGCAGCGGCAGTGTGGGGCAGCGATGGTACGGTGCGGTGGCAGCGGTGGGGCGGTGGCGGGGCGGAGCAGTGCGGGGAAGCGATGGGGCAGCGATGGGGCAGCGGCGGAGCAGCGATGGTGCGGAGGCAGCGACGGGGCGGTGATTGGGCGGTGGCGGGGCGGTGCAGGGGCAGCGGTGGGGCGGTGCGGGGGCAGCGGTGCGGGGGCAGTGGTGCGGTGCAGCGGCGGAGCTGCAGTGGAGCAGCGATGGTGCAGAGGCAGCGGCGGGACGGCGATGGGGCAGTGCGAGGCGGCGATGGGGTGGGGCGGGGGGCAGCGGTGGGGCAGTGCGGGGGCAGCGGTGGGGCAATGCGGGGGCAGTGGAGGAGCAGCGATGGTGTGGAGGAGGCAGCGGTGGGGCGGTGCGGGGGCAGCGGAGGAGCAGCGATGATGCGGAGGGGGCGGCGATGGGGCGGTGCGGGGGCAGCGGTGGGGCAATGTGGGGGCAGTGGAGGAGCAGCGATGGTGTGGAGGAGGCAGCGGTGGGGCGGTGCGGGGGCAGCGGTGGGGCAATGCGGGGGCAGTGGAGGAGCAGCGATGGTGTGGAGGAGGCAGCGGTGGGGCGGTGCGGGGGCAGCGGAGGAGCAGCGATGATGCGGAGGGGGCGGCGATGGGGCGGTGCGGGGGCAGCTATGGTGCGGGAGTGGGGGTGCGGGGGTGGGGAACAGCAGTGGATGGGTTGGGGGCAGCAATACTCACCGAGGATCACGGCAGCATCCACGGATAAAGTGAACCCGAGGTGAGCGGTCACGGGCAGTTCACCGGCAGCCCGATTCACAGTGATTGGAGGGTTCGATCACGAGGACGATCCCTCCAATCAGAGCTGGTGGGGTTGAACTAAAGGTCAGCCAATGATCGGTGTTATAGAAACACCGATCAGGGCTGGATTGCAATGTTTCAGCTATTTTTATTAGCTGAGACATTACAATGCCTGTGATTGGCTCATTGTCACAAATCAGCCAATCACAGGCACCGTAGGTCTGGGGTGGAGAAACCACGCCTCGGGAGGTCAAGCAGAGGTCCCCTCCTTCTAGAAAACAGTGGAAAATTCCACCGATTGCTATTACCGGAACCACAGTGCCCGCGATTGCGCCATGACGGAAAGATCCGTCCTTGGTCTTTAAGGCCCAGGGCACCATGATGGATCTTTCCGTCCATGGTCGGGAAGGGGTTAATGCAAACATGCAGCCTCTGAAATGTCAAGGGGACCTCAACAAATTTGGCTAGGGGAAAACGGATGGTATCCAGCAGTTGCCACCTTTTTATTTAATAAAACACATTGCACTATACAACATTAAAGGCTGCTTTACACGCTGCGACATCACTAGCGAAGTCGCTAGTGATCGTACCCGCCCCCATCGTTTGTGCATAACGGGCAAATCGCTGCCTGTGGCGGACAAAATCGGTAGTGCGTGTCACACGTACTTACCTGCCTAACGATGTAACTGCGGCCGGTGAACAACCTCTTTTCTAAGGGGCCGGTTCGTGCAGCGTTACAGCAATGTCACACAGCAGGCAACCAATAGGAGTGAAGGGACAGAGAGCAGCCGCATGAAGGTCACTCCCACCTCGTTGCCGGAGGACGCAGGTACACTGTCGTTCGTCGTTCCCAGGGTGTCACACATAGCGATGTGTGCTGCCTCAGGAACGACAAACAACCTGCGTCCCAGAATATCAACGACATTTTGAAAATGAACGACGTGTCAACGATCAACGATGTGGTGAGTATTTTGGATCGTTAGCGGTTGCTCCTACGTGTCACACGCAACGACATCGCTAACGAGGCCGGATGTGCGTCACTAATTCCATGACCCCAGCGACATCTCGTTAGCTATGTCGTTGCATGCAAAGTGGCCTTTAGACTTCTTAAATTGTAAAAATAGTGAAAAAAATCATGCCTTTTTAGAAGCAAATGTCAGAGTTGCTGTTGTTAAATTTGAAGAGGTGCATGTAAAAAAGGATGATGCAAAAATTATCCCTGATTGGGGAGAAACAAGAGCTGTACTGTTTGATAAATTAGGAATTTAGGAATTTAGGGAGAAAAATCATGTGCTTTTTTTCAAAGTGAAAAAGCAATGGCTTGTTAACAAACAGTAAAAAAAAATCATTATTTTGGGAGCAGTTCTATGTTTATTCACTCTTAAACATGTATGCTTCCCATTAGTGATACATTATAGCAAAATACTGAATAAGCAAAGAAGATATGATCATTTAGCTAAAGTGGCAGCCATAGCAACAACGCAGTGTAGAAGAGAAAAAGGCAGACTAGAAGTTCTGTGTAGAATCAGCTATGACAGTCCCAGAAACAAGAGTACAGCATTGCAATTGGTGATGAAAAACTGCTTAGTACTCGTTTGAGCACTAGGGAGCTTAAGGCACTCGATTCTCTATCGAATACTGAAGGTGCTTGAGCTACATGCTCGATCCAGTTCTTATACCTGCCCTGGACACAGCCCCTGGCCACCACAGTCCCATCTTTTGAACCTCCTTCCAAACATGTCTAAGTTTCTGTATGGTGACTTCTGCTTCAGAATACCCTGAACTCATCTTGGAAAATTCATCAAAATGAGGTTGATGACAGTTCAGCATGCCCAAGCTACAGGTTGGACAACTAAGCTGTCACTCACCCAACTAACAGCTCATCATACTCTGATTATTGAGCAGAGGAATCATAAAAGTAAATTTGATGCTAGTCCCTACATGGAACTGTTAAGTGGCAGGATAGTCGAAAGTTTCGGAGCAAAGTACCAGGAGACTCAGTGTTGTGTCCCATGAATGGGAACAACCTGTTGTATATAATTCTTGCATTGCATATTTTTCCTCCTATCAGGAAATTCCTTATTGTTACTAGGTAGATTAGACTGTATGAAGTTTGTACCTATGTACCTCCCTTAGTTGGCTTCTGTATAGAAAGCTCCTCCCTTCTCCTTCAGTTTAGTCTAGAGGAATCATTACTGAAGAGACATGTCTGCAAAACTGTACAGATTATTCCTTTTCACCTGCCTTTACTTTGTACTTAATACAAGATTCTAGAAGAAAACTACAGCGTTTCTCCTTGTCTTCCTACAAGTCATCGTTCGGGCTGAGTTAACACTATCTGTGGAAGCCGGTAGAGTGAGTAAAATCATACAGTTATCTAAGGGACTGATAATTTGAGCGGTTGGATTCATTGCTACCAGGAAGAGACAGAATAGTGAAAAGGACTAGCTGTGACCAGGATTAGTATACATATATCAGGAAATAACCTGTTTCCAGGAGTGCTATACTGCATACAATCCAGAGAAAGGATTGGCCCAAGGGGCTGATAACAAGCCACAGCATAAAACTTTATAGCAGCTTCAGACAAAGTGCCCTGTAAAGTATTAACCTGTTATCAGAACTGTGTGCAGCTATAAACCAAGAATCCCCCATAAGCTAATTGTAAATTGCAGCCAGAGACTCTGCAAATACATCCTGCAAACACAGACTGCTGGCTGCAGAGATTGCAACATTGTATTGTTTCCCTGACAACCAGTGCAGAGCAGCATTCACCCTTCCTGATGGAGTCAAAGAGAGCTCTCTCACTACCTGCTTTAAAGCAACAAGAGGAAGACATGGACTCACACTCAAATTACAGTGAAAGATCTAAGCGGTTGACAAAACCAACATGGAAGGTTAAAGAGAACCTAGAAACAGCCAGAAGTGAACTGCACACCCAGACAGCATTATTGTGGCAAAGAGTGCAAAAACAAGTGACTGTTTTATCTGCGCCCGGTGCTCATGAGCTACCACCAGAGGGAGCCCTGGAACAACTGTACTCAGCATACCAGTCCTACAAAGAGATTTGTAAAAAATATTCCTCTACCCTGCTGAGATCAAATACGTCTGAGTCTCAAAAAGAACTACAGGACTTTCAACAGCTTAATGCTGAACGAGACCGCACCGTGCGCGACATTGTGAGCGAGACTGAAGCAAAAATGGCGCAAATGTCAGGAGCGGCATCTTACAAATCCAGGTCCATTAAGAGCTCAAGGCACTCACTCAAATCAGGCTCATCAAGGTACTCAACCCTCAGCGAGCAGCTCATAAAGGCGCGCGCTGAAGCAGAAACAACAAAAGTACACGCCATCTTCACCCAGAGAGAAGCAGAGATGAAAGCAGAATCTGCACGCAAGGAAGCAGAGATGAAAGCAGAATCTGCACGCAAGGAAGCAGAAATTGAAGCCCTACAGAAGGAATGTGAACATTTGGCGGCCATGGCAAGGCTAAAAGTCTTTGAGCAAGCTCTGGGTGGGAGCCAAGAAGGCAGCGCCAGTTTGTGTGATCTCGACACAGAAGACTCACTTAAGCGTACAAGAGATTACGTGCTGAGCCAAGCCGACGAACTGCCAATTACCATCAACATTCCCGTCAGTGCTAACACTTCTCCAGAGCCTCAAGACACTGATCCACCTACAGCTTCCAGCCTTCCAGGTCAGTCCAATGCACCTCAGACTTTCAAGCCTGAACCAGCTTCATATTCCAATGCACAGCTACACCCTGCGCATCAGCAACCTCCGTAAGCCCATGTCTACATGCAACCTAACATGCCGGCAAGGCGCTACACTCCCAACAACTATGTAGTTCCAGCCCCGTATACAACAGAGATTGTACACACCAAACCGATCACTGGTCTAAACGCCTACGCCACTCCATACTTTCCCATGTTCCCGAACCAAGAAGCTACGAATCACGCAACCAGCACCACGCAGTCAGCAAATGTGCCCCAAACGTCGGAAAAATCAGACATGTCCGACTTTGCGAGGTACATGATCCGCCGAGAACTCACCAACACCGGTCTCACAAAGTTTGACGACCAGCCCGAAAACTACAGAGGGTGGAAGTGGGCCTTCAAAACCGCAACGCGTGACCTCGGCATTACAGCTGCTGAAGAGCTGGACTTGCTAATTAGGTGGCTAGGGCCACGGTCTACTGAGAGAATCAAGAGACTCAGATCCGTCTACATCAGCGACCCAACAACTGGTCTCGCAACCACATGGAACAGACTAGAGAAAGGCTTCGGCAGTCCTGAAGCAATTGAAGATGCATTACTGAAACAACTATACGACCTTCCCAAAATATCTGTCAAGGATGCTTCAAAGTACCAGGAACTCAGCAACCTGCTGTCCGAGCTCCAGCTGGCCAAAACAGACACACACCTACCTGGCCTCAGCTACCTGGACACCGCTCCTGGGGTGAAACCCATAGTCGCCAAGTTACCTTACAACGTGCAGGAAAGGTGGACCATGGTAGGAACAAACTATAAAAAAAGAGCACCAAGTGTCTTTCCCTGCATTCTCTTCCTTCTGCGAGTTCATCAACGGCATCGCGGAACGTAAGGCAGACCCCAGCTTCACCTGTGGAGAACCCACTGGCTCCACTTCACCGGCTTCTAGGTATCAGAGCCCTCATCAAAATGACAGAAAACGTAGGGGCCCAGTATGAGTCAAGAAGACCGACGTTCTAACACCTATACCGTCAGCACCAGACAATGGCACTGAAGGCGGGAAGGCGGAAAATCGGAACCGCCAATGTCATATTCACAAACTGCCACACCCCCTGAAGAAGTGCATTGGCTTCAGGAAGAAACCCCTTCAAGAACGAAAGGAACTCTTGAAAAGGTTTGGGGTATGTTTCAGGTGTTCTGCCTCTACAGAACACCTTGCCAAGGACTGTAAGATTACAATTAAGTGCATGGAGTGTGACAGCACAGATCACGTACAAACGCTGCACCCATCTCAGCCTGATCCTGCACCTACACCTTCTCCTACCACAAGTCATGGCGGGGAGAGTACAGGCCAAGCTGCAAACCACCTCACAGTATCCTCCTCGTGCACCGCAGTCTGCGGAGAAGATCTCTGGGACAAGTCTGGTGCAAAAATATGCCTAGTAAGGGTATATCCCAAAGGTCACCCAGAACGAGCCGTGAAGGTGTACAGCATCCTGGACGACCAGAGTAACAGGTCACTTGCCAGGTCTGAACTCTTCGATTTGTTCGGCTTAAAAGGAAATGCCTACCCTTACACACTAGGTACTTGCAGCGGCATCTCAGAAGCTTGCGGAAGAAGAGCCAGTGGTCTCGTGGTAACATCTCTTGAAAATACCATAGAGATACCTCTACTGACACTCGTCGAGTGCAACCAGATACCGGCTAACCGGGAAGAGATTCCAACACCAGATGCAGCTCTTCACCACCCTCACCTGAGAAGTATCGCCAGCAAGATCCCACCTCTTGATCATAGTGCAAAAATCCTGATTCTGATTGGAAGGGAAATTCTCTGGCTACACAAAGTACGCCAACACATCAACGGGCCACATGATGCGCCATTCGCTCAGCGCTACAACTTAGGCTGGGTGATCATAGGAAACGTCTGCGTAGGCAAAATGAAGAGTCCCGACGCGATCTCCTCCTACAAGACGCACATCCTCCCAAACGGTAGCGGCACTCACTTTCAACCATGTCCGCATCACTACGGGGTGAAAGAGAGGCTGAGCAACACCAGGTGGCGACAGTAGCCACCCGACTGCGCGGACGCATACCACCTCTGGGATGACGACTTCGGGTCAACAGCGTTCGAGTCTACAAACGAAGACAACAAATTGGCTCCGATGAGAGAAGACAAAGAATTCATAAAGATTATGGATAAAGGGTTCTCTCAAAATGACTCTAACAGTTGGGTAGCCCCATTACCCTTTTGGTCTCCAAGGCCAAGGTTGCCAAACAACTCCCAGCAAGCAACCACAAGGTCCTCCTCTCTAAAACGCACTTTGGAAAGACAACCAGAGATGGAGAAATACTTTGTCGAGATTACGCAAAATATCCTCAACAGAGATCATGCTGAACAGTAGCACCACATTCCCACCGAACGAAACCCAGCCGACCGAGGAACGAGACTCACTGCTACATCCAAACTCGGCAACAACATGTGGCTGACCCCTCCAAGTATCTTATATGAGGAGACCTGCGATAACTACGCCGGCAACATGTACGAGCTGGTGGAACCAGAATCCGACAAGGAAATTAGACCGGTCGTCTCCGCTCGCTACACTTCAGTGACATCAGAACAGAAGTTGAGACCTCATCGCTTCAAGCGCTTCTCAAGTTGGTCATCTGAGGTACGAATCGTAGCTTGTCTTATTCACATTGCTCACTGTTTCACCGACTACAAGTCTTCAACGTGCCACGGCTGGCACATGTGTGTGATTCGTCCAGTCACCGAACTCGTGCTACTTTTACCAAAGGAGGACGTTACATGAACTAAGTTTGTCGTTGGACACTGCCACGGCGGGGAGCGTACCTTTCCTTTCCCCTGCTGTATGGAGACACAACTGTCCGTGTCCAATTGAACCTTCAACTTTTCCTTTGGATTAAAACCTTACCGTTGGATTATTGGTTTGGAGGAAGAGTTGGCATGTTTGCGGCTTCCCCAGTCTGAAGATGGGTTTGTTGAACTTGGATTCATTTTTTACATTTTTCTACTTTTACATTTTTACGCAAGGACAATGCGTCATCAACCAAGCATGGACTTGAATTCAGTGCATTACTGTTGGATTTTTTGTGTTTGTCTCTTTTCTCATTACAGGTTTCGTGACATCGAGAGACAGGATCACTCCTTACGTCATACAAGGACTTGTGAAATCATATGATTTCAGACTGGGAGTGTTGTGTCCCATGAATGGGAACAACCTGTTGTATATAATTCTTGCATTGCATATTTTTCCTCCTATCAGGAAATTCCTTATTGTTACTAGGTAGATTAGACTGTATGAAGTTTGTACCTATGTACCTCCCTTAGCTGGCTTCTGTATAGAAAGCTCCTCCCTTCTCCTTCAGTTTAGTCTAGAGGAATCATTACTGAAGAGACATGTCTGCAACCCTGTACAGATTATTCCTTTTCACCTGCCTTTACTTTGTACTTAATACAAGATTCTAGAAGAAAACTACAGCGTTTCTCCTTGTCTTCCTACAAGTCCTCGTTCGGGCTGAGTTAACACTATCTGTGAAAGCCGGTAGAGTGAGTAAAATCATACAGTTATCTAAGGGACTGATAATTAGAGCGGTTGGATTCATTGCTACCAGGAAGAGACTGAATACTCAGAATACCTGAAAGTGGGGGACCACAACAAAGGGACAAGGCAAAAGAGCAGTCGAGCAAAGTTAGAAGTCTGGCATCAAATGTTCAGTCCATAGAGGAAAGATAACGGAAACCAACAAGCACCACTAAAGAGAAGTTTAAGACAGGCAGTGATCTGGTATAAACTGCTCAGCTACTATATATATAGCTAAGCAATTACAGGGAACACCTGCAAAAAAACAACACAATCCAGTATGAGAATGCATGATTAAGCTGTCATTCAAAATGTTGACAGCTGAACACTCCCCAGCTCCAGGATGGACAACTGAGTTGTCACTTACACACATGACAGGTAAGCATGCTTTGATCACTGAGTGGAGAAATCGTGACAATTCACATATAGCTCAATATTGAGACCATGATCAATCTTGGTCAAGTATCCAATACCTTTGTCAGTGAAACAAACCCATATCATTAGGCTTCCTACACCAAACTTTCACAGTAGTCTCTCTTCTTCATGTGACTAGTGACAGGTTCTGTGCTAAAGTCTTGCATTTGCCATGTAAGACTCTTTCTTATCCCTTCACCCCCAAACCTGAAAACACCCTTCTCACCAGGCCATTTTTTTCAATTCTGACCAGTGTCACTTTATGAGGTTATAACTCTGGAACACTTTAATAGATCCTTGTGATTCTGAGACTTTTTTCATGACATATTGTACTTCATCATATATAAATTAAGGCCAACATTTTTTCCGTTTATTTGTGAAAATAGAAATTTGGAGAAAATTTAGAAAATTTTGCAATTCTCAAATTTTGAAATGTTATTACCTTAAATCCGAGAATTATGTCACAAAAAATATTTACTAAATAACATTTCCAAATGCCTACTTTACATGCCTACTTTATATCAGCACAATTTTTGATACATAATTTATTTTTGTTAGGAAGTTAGAAAGGTTCAAAGTTCATCAGCAATTTCACATTTTTCCAAATAAATTTACCAAACCATTATATTAGGGACCACATCACATTTGAAGTGACTTTGAGAGGCCTAGGTGACACAAAATACTTAAAAGGAAACCATTCTATAAACTGCACATGTCAAACTGCTCAAAACTCCATCCAAGAAGTTTATTAACCCTTTAGGTGCTTCCCAGGGACCAATGCAATGTGGAAGGAAAAATGAAAATTTTACGTTTATACACAAAAATATTAATTTACCAGAACATTTTGCATTTTCATAAGAGTATCAAGAAAAAATACACCATAAAAGGTATTGTGCAATTTCTCCTGAGTACGTCGATACTTGATTTGTGGTGAAAATCAATTGTTTGGGAGCACAGCAGGGCTCAGAAGGGAAGGAGCGACATTTACATTTTTGAAAGCAAAATTAGCTGGAATCATTAGTGGATGCTATGTCACATTTGGAGACCCCCTGAGGTGCCTAAACAGAGACCACAAGTGACCCCATTTTGGAAACTAGATCCCTTAAAAAATGTATCTAGATTTTGGTGAGTCCCTTTGTTACTGTTCGGGGTTTCCCGAGCCTTGAACCACCCCTGCCCCATCCTCATCCCCTACACTCTTGTCGGATGACTCCGCAGTGCCACCTGTCCGCCGCTCCAGGCACCTGGCTGATAGGCGTCAGGTGATAAGGGTTCTTGGGTCATCCTGAGCCTAAATCCCCATTTTGCCCTACCGCGCATGTGTGTGACATCACCAATGACGCAGTAGCTTCTGATTGGCCATCGCAGACGTCACCGGTGATGCGGCGGCTGCTGATTGGTCGTCGATGATCTCAGCTGTAAAGCGGCGCTGCTGATTGGCTGTTGATGACTTCAACAGTGACGTGGCAGCCGCTGATTGGCCACAGCTGGCGCCATTGCCATCTGGCGTCTGGCTTGGGACAGAGCTTAGGTTATAAAGGACCCTGGATGATGCCAATGGGCATGCGAGCATCTCTCCAGCTCTGTGAGAGCATTGTGCAGAGCAGTCAGTAGCGGCCACAAGCGCCATTAGCCCTGTAATGGTTGTGACAGGGCTGCAAGAGCCATTAGGTGTGATAGGCAGGGTTGGTGTCCAGTGCCCGTTGCACCAAGATTTGCAGTGAGGCACACCCAGGGTCAGCTAACCTGCTCCTGTCCTACCGATCCATCCCTAGCCAAGCAATCCAGTGACATTAACTGGGCTGTGTCCTTGGTACGGCTGTGCTCCCTACGCACATGGCTGATCCTCTCAGGTCTCCCTATGCTATTAACAGCGGAGGTCCTATACTCCTATACCTGGTGGTGTGCTCTGAGCACCACCGATTGTGTTTGTTGTTTTTGTGTCTCTCTGATATTGTGTCGTTCGTCTGCCTGTCTCTCTGTCGCTTCATCATCTGCCCGGAGGACCTCAGGAGATGATTGACCTATTATTAGTTTTGCTCCAATCATCCCCCCACGTAACAGTATGCTCGCGCAAAGGTCTTCTGGACATGGCGGACATACAGCAACTTCAGAGATACATCCAACAACTGAAGGCTCGTCTTTCTGCCATCAAGCAGTCCACTTCAGTTGTGGATGTGGCTTCCCTGGTGAAGTAGGCTGCACTTCAGGCAGTTGGCCACACAGTGTTGCAGCCTACACCATGACTTTCTCTCCCCAATAAGTTAAATGGGGACAGTAAGTCATGTCGAGGATTTATTAACAAGTGCTTCATACACATGGAGCTCTTGGCACCTCAGTACCCCACTGAGAGACCAAAGGTAGGATTCATCATATCGCTCTTTGTTCATCGAGCACTGGCAGGGGCTATGCCACTTTTGAAACGAGGAGATCCAGTGACAAGTCAAAAAACAGACTTCCTGAAGGCGGTTTGTTTTTGGGCCCTCAAATAGTTCATGACACCACCTTGTGCCTTCTAGACTTGATTCATGGTTCCGCATTGGTCAGCACCTATGCCATTGAGTTCCGGACACTCGCTGCAGAGCTCGAGTGGCCGGACAAGGTATTGTTACCGGTATTCTCAAGAGGGCTTTCGGGGCATGTTAAGGATGCTTTGGCCACCAGGGAGATACCACCTACCCTGAAGGTCTTGATTTTGATTGCCACAAGGATTGACACGTGCCACTATGAGCACAAGTTAGAGTTTGCACAGAGTCATACTCGTGTGCATCTGACCCCTGAACCTTAAACCCCGTCCTGTGCCCATGGAGATCAGGCAGACAGGAGCCAGGTCCCGGTCATCCATAGGTGGCCTGGCAGTCTCTAGTTTCCATCAGGGGGGACACTGGACCTGACTGCTTCTCCCTCTAGGTTATCCTACATCAGCACTTTGGCGTTCCCGTTAAGTCATGTGTGGACTCCGGTGCAGATGGGAACATCATCTCCTCCATCTTTACCCATCTGCAGGCGGTGCCCCTTGTAATGCTGCCAAAGTCAATCCCCATATGTGTAGTCAACGGTTCCATCCTTCCCCAGGTGATCTCTCACCGAACTGTCCCAGTGACCTGTACCATGCTGTCTGGTCATTGGGAGACCATCTTTTTTCTGGTAAAGATGGATGGACTGGATGAGGTCCTGTTGGGACTTCCTTGGCTAAGGCACCATTCCTCACATTTTGATTGGGGTACAGGGAAGATCCTAAGTTGGAGTGCCACCTGCCTGGAACTCTGCCTGCACAAGACTGTAAGGGGGTGTCTTCTGCTGAACCCTTGGACTTGTCTAAGCTTCCGCGACATTACAACCCATTTGCAGACGTTTTTTCCAATAGGTCAGCAGAAATGTTACCCCCACATCGCCCCTATGACTGCCCGATAGACCTTATACCGGGGTCCGAGCCTCCACGGAGTAGGGTCTATCCCCTGTCGCTACCCGAGACAAAGGCCATGTCCGAGTACATCAGTGACAATCTGCAGCAGGGGTTCATACGAAAGTACACATACCCGGCCAGAGCGGGATTCTTTTTCGTCCAGACAAAGGAAGGCGATCTCTGGCCATGTATAGATTATAAGGGATTGAATGCGATTACCATTAAGAACAAGTATCCTCTCCCCTTAATCTCGGAGCTGTTCGACCGATTGTGGGGGCTAAGATCTTCATGGGGTTGGAATTACGGGGGGCTTACAACCTCATCCACATCCGAAGGGGTGAAGAGTGGAAAACCGCCTTTAACACCAGGGACGGTCATTATGAGTACCTCGTCATGCCCTTCGGATTGTGTAACGCCCCTGCGGTATTCAAAGATTTTGTGAATGATGTCTTCCATGATCTGCTCCAGTCCTCAGTAGTTGTTTATCTGGATGATATCCTCATCTTTTCTTCAGATAAAGTTACTCACCAAGAGGATGTGGCATGGGTACTAGGTAGGCTGCATGAAAATGCACTCTATGCTAAGTTGCAGAAATGCATTTTTGAGCAGGAGTCCATACCTTTCTTAGGTTACACCATCCCCAGCTCAGGATTGGCTATTGATCCTGCGAAGGTGGAGGCTGTCATGAACTGGCCCAAACCCCGGTCACTGAAGGTGGTACAACGTTTCCTGGTGTTAGTGAATTACTATTACCAGTTCATACCTCATTTCTCCACCTTAGTCACACCCCTAGTAGCCCTGACCAAGAAGGGTGCTAACCCCAAGGCCTGGTCAAAGGAGACCTCTCACTCCTGCACCTCTCTCAAAGCCCACTTCTCAAGGGCTCCCATCCTCCACCATCTGGATGTGGATAAGCCCTTCATGTTAGAAGTGGATGCTTCAAAAATAGGTGTGAGGTGGTCCTTTTTCAAAAGGACCCCCAGGGGAAAAAACATCCCTGTTTTTTCTTCTCGAAGATGTTTTCCCCCACAGAGAAGAACTACTCAGGAGCTGCTAGCCGTGAAGCTGGCATTCTCTGAGTGGAGGCATCTACTTGATGGAGCGAAGCACCCTTTCTTGGTGTACAATGACCACAAGAACCTGTTGTATCTGCAGTCCACATTTGAGCCCCAGACAAGCTAGGTGGTCCCTCTTCTTCTCTTAGTTTGACTTTGCCCTCTATTTCTTATCGGGAGAGAAAACCACTCAGGTGGATGTGCTTTCTAGGTCCATGTACACAGTCCTCATTGTCCCCCCTGACAGTGTGAGGATGGTCTCTTCTGGGTCTCTTGACCAGACTTTCCCCAGAAAGAGTTATGTACCTGCTGAGCAGCAAGTGGAGGTGCTGGCCTGGGCCCACACTTCCAAGCTAGGAGGTCACTTTGGGGCCAAGGCAACACAGGGGCAACTAGAGAGATCCTTTTGGTGGTCATGACTCACACAGGATGTGGGAGAATATGTCAAGGCATGTCTGTCATGTGCCACCAACCGTCACTCAAGGCATAGACCCACAGGCCTATTGTATCCACACCCTCTGCCTTATCGCCCTTGGGAGATGGTGGGGATGGACTTCATTGGGGACTAACCCCAGTCCAAGTGCAAAAGGATCATCAGGGTTGTGACTCACCATTTTTCCAAGATGGTCCATTTTATCCCTGTTCCATGTATACTATCATCCAGGGCACTGGCATTCTTCTTCATCAAGCATGTCTTCTACTTGCATGGGATGTCAGACAAGATCGTTAGTGACCGGAGACCTCAATTTGCCTCCAGGTTCTGGAGAGATCTCTGCTCCTTGCTCAAGATAGAGCTGAATCTCTCCACCTTCTACCATCCGGAGACTAATGGTCATGTCGAAAGGATGAACCAGTCACTGCTGACATATTTGTGACATTTTGTCTCTGCGTATCATGACGACTGGTCATCCTTGTTGCCCTGGGCGGAGTTTGCCATCAATAACTCCGTGGCAGAGGCGACAGGACAAACACCTTTGCTCCCAGGGAGTGAGTTTGGTTGTCGGCAAAGAACATCAAACTCCGGGTTGAGTCTGTCAAGTTTGCGCCACGTTACCTGGGCCTCTATCAGGTCCTGGCACAACTCAACCCGGTGATCTATCAGCTCGCCCTGCTCATCTCCACATTGCCAATACATTTCACGTGTCTCTCCTGAAGCCAGTCCAGCTCACTAAGTTTTCCGGGGACATTACGATCAGCCCCAACTCCCCTGATGAGGATCGGTCTATTTGCATGGTGGTCGGATCCAAAAAGATCCGGAGGAGAATGTAGTATTTAGTGGACTGGGCTGGCTTAGGTCTGGAGTACCAGACCTGGGTGTCGGCTGCGGAGAATGCTCCCGACTTAGTGGCGGCATTCGAGCACCGAAGTGGTGGGCCCTAGACGGAGGGTACTGTTATGGTTCGGGGTTCCCTCGAGCCTCGAACCGCCCCTGCCCTCTCCACATCCCCTACACTGGGGTCGGCTGACTCCCCAGCACCACCTGTCCGCCGCTCCAGGCCTGTCATCTGCCCAGAGGACTTCGGGAGACAATTGAGCTATTATTAGTTTTGCTTCAATGTTCCCCCCGCGTAACACCCTTGACCCCCACGGGCTTTACAGAAGTTTATTACGTTGAGCTTTAAAAATATAAAAATTACCACAAAATTGTTTTTTACAAGGGTATCAGGATAAAATGGGCTATAAAATGTATTGTGCAATTTCTCCAGAGCACACAGATATCTCATATTTGGTAGAAATCAATTGTTTGGGCACACAGCAGGGCTTGCGAAGGAAGGAGCGTTATTTGAATTTTTGAAAGCATAGTTAGCTGGAATCATTAACGGACTCCATGTTGCGTTGGGAGACCCCTGAGTTTCCTAAACAATTGAGCTCCCCCAGAAGTGACACAATTTTGGAAACTACAGTAAAAACCTCAAGGAATTTATTTATATTTTTCTTGAACACCTTGAAACCCCGGGGGCTTCAGAAAAGTTTATAATGTTGAGCCATGAAAATAAAACTTTTTTTACCACAAAATTATTACTTCAACCAGATAACTTTTTTCTTTTATTGTGTAATTTATTGTGTAATTTCTCCTGAGTACGCCAATACCTCACACAGTATGTCGGGGAAATCAATTGTTTGGCGCATGTTACAGCTCAGAAGAGAGGGAGGCCATTTGAATTTTTGAAACCAAAAGTAGCTGGAATCCTTAGCAGACACCATGTCGTGATTGGAGACTGTTGAGGTGCCTAAACAATGGAGCTCCCCCCAAGTGAACCCATTTTGGAAACTAGATTCCTCAAGGAATTTATCTAAGTGGTTGGATGGTTAGTGAGCACCAGAAAGTCCTGGGAGCTATACATCATTTTAGAACGTTGAGCTGTGAAAATGAAAAAATACATTTTTAATCTAAAAAATGTTGCATTAATGCCAAATTTTTCAAATTCACTAGGGTAACGGGAGATAATGAACCATGCAATTCGTGGAGCAATTTCTCATGAGTATGACAGTATTCCATATCCATGACCCATATGTGGTAAAAAATTACTTTTAAGGTGCAGTACAAAGTGAAGAAGGGAAGGAACGCCATATTGGAGTGCAGATTTAGCTGGAATGGTGGGGTTGCCATGTCCCAATGGCAGAGCCCCTGAGGTGCCAGAACAGCAGAACCCCCCCAAAAGTGACCCCATTTTACAAACTGCACTCCTCAATGAATTAATTCAGGGGTGCAGTGAGTATATTTACTCTACAGGTGTGTCACCAAGTTTTATACTATTGGATGGTGAACAAAAATAATTACAGTTTTACCTCTAAAATTTTGTCTTAACCACAGATTTACAATTTTCACAAGGGGAATAGGTAAAAACTGCCCCAAAATGTGTTTCAAAATTTCTCCTTAATGTGGCAATAACCCACATGTGACTGTACAGTATTGTTTGGCTGCACCACAGGGCTCAAGAGGGAAGGAGTGCCATTTGATATTTGGAGCACAGATTTTCCTAGAATAGTTTGAAGAATCCATTTTCAGAGCCCCTAAGTGCCAGAACAGAATAAATCCCCCTCAAATGACCACATTTTGGAAATTACACCCCTCTGGGAATTCATCCATGGGTTTCGTGACAATTTAGTCTCTGGAAAAATCCATGGTGTCAAACACAGTGAATGTTGCAGAATTAAAAGTTGCAAATAAGCACTTATTGTGCCCTGTGCATGTTAGTGCCCATACATTGTGCCCAGCTCATGCTTCTGTAAACCTACACCACATTTAAGAGAGCTCTTTTCACTACAACAATGCCAGACATGTGGACGCTAATTGTGCTTTAGTCACATTGTGGGGCTCAGACGAGATCATTTGGATTTGGGAGATCAGATTTTGCTGGGTTTCTTTTTTTTGAAGGAGGAAGCCATAGCGTTTTTTCAAAAGCATTTGTGCTGTAATGTAATGCCAGTAATGTAGTAATGTAGAAGCCCCCTATAGTTTGATTAATCGATGATGGACCTGAGTGGGGATTAGTGTTTTTGTGGGTTGAGTTGAATGCTATTTGTTGACGATTTTAGTACAGAAAATTGTGGATCAGTTCACATTTATCTTGTGCTCCATGTTGATCACTTACATTGGAGTTTCCATCTAAATCTCCGAAATACGTGATTCAGGTGAAACCCGTGATGGATCCATTTATTAATGAGACAGCAGATTTACTCCAAACTCCATTTGGCCTCTGTTCAGCGGTGTCCACCTTTACAAAGATGAACAAAACTGTTCATGACCACACCTTTGTGCATGCCTAAAAAGAGGCATAAAAACATGGACACCGCCAGACTGTAGACCAGACATGAGGTCAAAGTGACTCCCTCACTACAGTGAATTTTCGATTAAGAAATTTTCAGAGATTTAGGCTAGGTGCCATGATTTGCACGTGCAGATCAGGCAGTGTGTCTTCCCTGCAGGGACATAAGTGTTCTCCACAGAATACCACAGCTGCCTGTACCTACTATTACAGTTTGGGGTGCTGTGGATTTTTGCTCTGTTTTCCCAGCTGAGGGCACTTGCATCTCTGCAACATAAATTGACATGCTGCATCTAGGAAGCCGCATTGCATGTCAGTTTACACTGAGGAGAAAGGAAGCACAGGGGCATGGGATTTCTATAAATCCATCCACTGTGCTTGTACTGCACAATGCAGCAGTTTAGACTCAGCAAAAAATGCTGTGTCCAAAACACTGCTATTCCTGATTGTTGGCACACACATTCACCAATGTTTTTTTGTTTATTTATTTTCTCCATTTTTTAATACTTCTACATTTTTTTAAACTTTATTTTTACTTTTTTACTTAGCTCCTTTTCGGGAAACTAAGTTTCAGGGATCTGATCACTGATCTATTCCACTGCATCACATATATGGTATCCGCATAGTGAAAAGTAACAAAATAAGTTGTATGGTCAATTTTCCCCTGTTATTCTTGTGAAAATGAATAATTTGAGGCTTAAGCAATATTTTTGTTGGCAAAAGTACATTTTTTATCTTTTCCCTTTCACATTGCTTTAGTTCCAGTGAAGCATGTAATAGGTTAATAAACATCTTTGATGTTGCTTTTAGAGGAGTAGTTTTTGCAATGGTGTCACTTTGTTTTTTTTCTGTCATATAAGCTGCTCAAGTCGTTTCAAAAGGATGTGGTCCCTAAAAAAATTAGTTGCTTAGAAACTTTTAATTCTTCTAACTTCATAATAAATAAAGATATTTCAGTTGTACTAATGTAAGGTATACATGTGACAAACGTTATTTATTAATGATTTTCTGTTATATAACTATCTCCTTAAACATTCAAAGTTTTAAAATGGCTAAATTTGGAAATAGTTTGTAAAATTTTTATTTTTTTTCATAAAAAACAAATATAGACCAAAATTTACCACTACCATAAAGAATAATATGTCACAAACGATCATTTTCAGAAACACTGGGATCTGTTGATGCGTTCCAGAGTTTTTACATCATAAAATTACATGGGCCAGAATTGAAAAGAATGGCTCCATAATGAAAGAAAAAACAGGTTCTGGCATGAAAGGGTAAAACTCCAAACCTAGCACCTTAATTGGGTTGAGGTTGTGACTGTCTGCAAAACCTTGATCAAAATAAGAAGAGAAAGCTGCATAATATAAAAAAGTACACTCCCCATTATGAGAGTGTATATGAGATATTCATTGAGTGACATAAATCAATAGGTTTAAAAACTTAAAAGCACATCATGCAGATGAAGAAAAGCATGATTAACTGACAATTAATATGTTTTATGTAAATAATGGCAGATAGGGATAACAGTACAGCTATATGATATTTTACATAATATATATATATATGTATATATATATATATATATATATATATATATAATTATATTATGAATAAATCCCCAATTACAGGCGTAAGCCAAATACAATAATGCTTACGTGGATGGCTGGGACAATATATAAAATAAATAAACATAGTTGAAATACAAGAAGACTGTTACTGCTACAAGTTTCTACCTACTTAGGCCATGTGCGCACGTTGCGTTTTTTTCTGCATTTTGGCTGCGTTTACAACTGCATTGTGTCATTGACAAAATGCATGCGTTCTGATTCCCCAGCAAAGTCTATGAGAATCATGCAAAATTTGTACGCACAATGCTTTTTGAAAATAGAAGGAAAAACCTCTGAGCACTGCTTACCGTATAATGGTGTTTGCTGGCGGTGTTTTCTTAATCCAAAGTATTAGAATATTGGTGTGCACACAGCCGTTTGCATTGAGAGGTGCTGGTAGATGGGATATGAATTCCCAGGTAATGTATAATAAAGTTCACCGCACTCTCCAATAATTTTTGATGCAGTAAGTGTCTCAAAGAATGTTTCACTTCAATATTGATCTATACAGCATATATGTATATATGTATAATTTGTATATAGTGCCTACAAGTAGTATTCAACCCCCTGCAGATTTAGCAGGTTTGATAAGTTGCAAATAAGTTAGAGCCTGCAAACTTCAAACAAAAGCAGGATTTATTAACAGATGCATAAATCTTACAAACCAACAAGTTATGTCGCTCAGTTAAATTTTAATACATTTTCAACATAAAAGTGTGGGTCAATTATTATTCAACCCCTAGGTTTAATATTTTGTGGAATAACCCTTGTTTGCAATGACAGCTAATAATCGTCTTTTATAAGACCTGATCAGGCCGGCACAGGTCTCTGGAGTTATCTTGGTCCACTCCTCCATGCAGATCTTCTCCAAGTTATCTAGGTTCTTTGGTAGTGATGAGCGAGTACTAAAAAGCTCGGGTGCTCGAAGCTCGGGCCGAGCCTCCCAAGATACTCGTGTACTCGGCCCGAGCAACGAGCCCAATGTTATCCTATGGGAGACCCGAGTATTTTTGTGAAATGACCCCCCGGCAGCATGTAGAAACCCTAAAAATGTCACAAAAGTCTCAGAAGAGTGCTCAAATGACATGGCAACAGAATGGGGAAGACCCCTTGAAGCATTTATCACTCAAAAGTCACAGCTGTGAACAATTTTGTCCGCGTTTCACGCCATTTTTACGGACTCACCAGAAAACCTTCCAAAATGACCCCAAAATGATTTTTCATGGCAGAAATGTTAAGGGCACATACCCAATAGTGAGATAGAGCTGGTGTATGTTACTTTTTGAGATTAATACATGAAAGATTTTACGTGAAAACATTGTGTGGCACTCCGATGTCCCTGAGAAGAGACGTACATGAAGGCCTCTTGAGTCTAATGTGCCCATTTTGAGGAAGTGAGTCTTTGTAGTATTTTCCTTTGCCAGGGCAGTCCAAAATTGTGAGGTTCACTAATGCCCCTGCATACAGACGTGCATGAGGGCCTGTAAACCTGAAGTGCCCATTGTAAGGAAGTGGGTCTATTGTAGTATAGCCCTTAGGCAGGGCAGCCAAAAATTGGGAGGCTCCACATTGTCCCTGGATAGAGACGTAAATGATGGCCTGTAAACCTGAAGTGCCCATTGTCAGGAAGTGGGTGTATTATAGTATAGCCCTTAGGCAGGGCAGCCAAAAATTGGGAGGCTCCACATTGTCCCTGGATAGAGACGTGCATGATGGCCTGTAAACCTGAAGTGCCCATTGTAAGGAAGTGGGTCTATTGTAGTATAGCCCTTAGGCAGGGCAGCCAAAAATTGGGAGGCTCCACGTTGTCCCTGGATAGAGACGTGCATGAGGGCCTGTAAACCTGAAGTGCCCATTGGAAGGAAGTGGGTCTATTGTAGTATAGCCCTTAGGCAGGGCAGCCAAAAATTGGGAGGCTCCACGTTGTCCTTGGATAGAGACGTGCATGAGGGCCTGTAAACCTGAAGTGCCCATTGTCAGGAAGTGGGTGTATTATAGTATAGCCCTTAGGCAGGGCAGCCAAAAATTGGGAGGCTCCACATTGTCCCTGGATAGAGACGTGCATGATGGCCTGTAAACCTGAAGTGCCCATTGTAAGGAAGTGGGTCTATTGTAGTATAGCCCTTAGGCAGGGCAGCCAAAAATTGGGAGGCTCCACGTTGTCCCTGGATAGAGACGTGCATGAGGGCCTGTAAACCTGAAGTGCCCATTGGAAGGAAGTGGGTCTATTGTAGTATAGCCCTTAGGCAGGGCAGCCAAAAATTGGGAGGCTCCACGTTGTCCCTGGATAGAGACCTGTTAGGTTCTTAGTGCCTCCGTGCTTGCATTTAAAAACCGCACGTGTGTGCCTGTTGGTGGCAGCTTTCCGCTGCATTTGTGTGAGTTTTGCAAAAACTTGGATATAACGCACAAGTCTAGTGAATACACATCAGCACAGCATTGCAAAATGCGCAAGGGCGTTGTCAACGAACAAGGAAGTGGACGTGATGGTGGTGCAGGCAGAGACCGAGGTTGTGTGCAAGCTCTAATTTCGCCACAACAAAGGGCCACATCTAGTCGCTCGCACGTCCTGTCCCAAATTCTTGGGGACCGCAGCAGTACACCGCTCTTGAACCAAGACCAGTGTCAACAGGTTGTTAGTTGGATAGCGGATAATGCTTCCAGTCAGATTGGCACCACCACAAACACTCTGTCTTCCACACGGTCAAGTGTCAGTAGCCGTGATACTGCACCGCACATTTCAGAACCTGATCCTCCTTCCTACCACCAGGCCGAGTACACGTCCACGGACATTACTGATCCCACACTTGGACACTCGGAAGAGCTGTTCGTTCACGTTTCCATTCACAAATTCTGGCCTCTCGCCAGCTCCTGTTGAAGTGGGCCATGACGAGATTGTATGTACAGATGCCCAAATATTTGAGCAGCCACGTTCTCACGAAGTTGGCAACGTGTCTCAACAAGGGGTGGACGATGATGAGACACAATTGTCAGGAAGTCAGGAGGAGGAGCAGGGTGCGGAAGAGGAAGACGACGTGGTGGATGATCCAGTAACTGACCCAACCTGGCAGGAGGATATGCAGAGCGAGGACAGCAGTGCACAGGGGGAGGGAGGCGTAGCATCCCAACAGGCAGTAAGAAGCAGAGTGGTGGCCCCAGGCAGACGTCAGGCAACTGTTCCCCGGAACAACACGACACAAGGTGCCTGTACAAATGTTAGGTCTTCCCGAGTCTGGCTGTAATACTATTGTATGTATTGAGGATTTCGATTGCGTTAGGGCAATGACAACCAGAGACGAGTTCTTGGTGCAAGACGTTTATAATATGCAACCAGCATATATGTACATAAACGGAACAAAAACACAGTAGAACATAAATACAGGAAATACCTTCCAGGGACGGAGCGAAAGGGAATTCCCGGGACCGCGCACCGGACTCCCCCAGGGAGACCACCAAGAGCGAACCCCTATACAGGGACTGTCTGTCAATCACCCCAGAAGCCCTAAATGCGCAGCAGCCGGGACACAAAAGGGCAATAGGTAAGTCCAAAAATGTCCGTACGTGATGTGAGTCCAGAGTGGTATTAAACGGAAGGAACCGGGCAGAAGTGCCGACCAAAGACGGCAAACGGAGTCCGGGCACAGCTAGATGATACCAGATGAAGTCCAGAGTCGGTGTCGGTTGTTTTCCAAGAGGATCCGAATAACAATCAGGAACCAAAAGCAGCAGGGCAGGAGCACACAGGAAGCAGTATACTCAGGCACTGGACTAAGCTTTAGGGGCGGCTTTTAAACAGATGGACAGGAAGTAGGGCAACAGAACAGAAAACTCCATGTTAACAAAGGGCAAGCTCTTTCAAAAGAAAACTGGAAAACCCGGAACTCTGACACTGGCAGTTTTTTAAGTTGGCTCCAGATGATTCTAAAAAGGCCATTTTCAACACCTGCCATGCCAGCATCAGCAGGGGTACCAAAACTAGCAGCCTGACCACCACCAGCATGATCAGGCACATGTCAGCCAAGCACCCGACTTTGTGGGAAGTACAACAGAGTCGAGGAGCAGTGCTTGCTAATGTCACTGCTACGTCTTCGCTGGTTGTGCATGCGAGCCAATCCCCTGTCCATGCTGCCTGCGAACAAGCCTCCTCCACTCCTGCACCTGCAGTTGCCTACGCATAAAGAACACCATCATCAAGCACGTCCTTGTCCCAGCGCAGCGTTCAGTTATCCATTCAGCAAACCTTTGAACGCAGGCGCAAATACACTGCCAACACCCCACATGCCACAGTTCTAAATGCTAACATTTCGCGACTGGTTGCGCTGGAAATGTTGCCTTTTAGGCTGGTTGAGACAGAAGCATTCCGCGACCTGATGGTGGCAGCTGTCCCACGTTACTCGGTCCACAGCCGCCACTATTTCTCCCGGTGTGCCGTCCCCGCATTGCATAACCACGTGTCACAAAACATCACACGTGCCCTGAACAACGCTGTTTCAGCCAAAGTCCACCTAACCACAGACACGTGGACAAGTGCATGTGGGCAAGGCCGCTACATCTCGTTGACGTCACACTGGGTTAATATTGTGCAAGCTGGGACCCAGTCTGAGCGAGGGACGGAACACGTCCTTCACACACCAAGTTTTGCAGGCCCTACCTCAGTCAGGGTTTCACACACACTCTACAGCTCCGGAATGTCATGCTCCTCAGCCTCCTCCTCCTCCTGCGCATCCTGATCCACTTTACCCTCCACACCAGTCCCAAGCTGGAAGTGTCGCGGGTGGAGGAGGGGACGGTGCGCTCTCCCACTGCTCGGGTCAGGCTGACGCTGCTCTACGGCTGCTGCTGCTCGTTGGCTCGAGCGATGGCCGGATCCCGGGGACTCGAGCGGCGCTACTCGCCCGTGAGTGAATAGGGGTGGTTTGGGTTTTGGGGATATTGTCCGTGACGCCACCCATGGTTGTGGTGATTGTGTGGACACCACCGCTGCTCTGGACGGGGATCCCGGGAGCCTGTGACAGGGAGCAGCTTTGTTGTTATTTCTCCCCTCCGTGGGTAGGGGGGTTGGTTGTCCCGGGGCCTGGTGATGGGGTAGAGATGGATGACAGGCTGGTTGCGGGGCCTGATGAGGTGCAGGGTCGCAGGGGCAGCGCTGTGCCGCACGGCACGGAGGTACTCACTCAGCCCAATGATGATGACACAGTTCACGGTAAAACAAGTGGCTGGATGGACGGGTCACTCGGACGGCTGCGGTTGTTCCTCCCTGCAGGTTAGTGATGACTGTCTCTCCCTGCACCTAAGTTAAGTGTTGGTAGTGATGGTTTCCCAACGGTAACCCGCTCCCTGACCTGGATATGGGCCGGAGGAGCCCCTTTTGCCCACAGGCGCTGGCCCTGGGAGACAGTTGCCCTTGGCGGTGGCGATGTCTCCCCTTCACGGTTGTACGGTTGCCTTCTATCTGGACTTGGCTGTTTGGAAACCCTGAGGTTCCCTTCACTAACGGATTTGGCAAATTCACGGCGACACCAAGCCTTGCCGGGATCCGAAAGTCCTCTGCCAATGGTGCTGGCTTCTCTTTGTATACCGGTCCGGTACGGCAGGGTCACCACCCGTCCACGGTCCTTACGGCAGACTCCAATCGGCCTCCACTGCAGACGGTCACCACATCCTGCCAACCTTGCTGTCCTGTCCGGGCCACACACCCGGACCAACTTCAGGCTCTTTGCTGTCACTTTTCTCCTCTCTACTACTTTCCTCCTTCCACTTCCTTAGCTTAACTCTCACTGCCTGTGTTTTCCCTCCTCCTCGGTGGGTGGAGACCAACCGCCTGGCTCCACACCCTGGTGTGGACAACAGCCCCTGGGGAAGGCAACAAGGATTTTGTGTTTTGACTATGATATGCCTGCAGGGAGTGTGGGGTGTTTAAGTGTTGTGCTCTGTGGCCCCTGGCTTGTCCAGGGCGACACAGAAGCACTGCAGCACTGCCTCGGCGAAGCGGCAACAGGCAGTGCTGAAGCTAATCTGCATAGGTGACAACAAACCCCACAATGCAGAAGAGGTGTGGACAGCTCTGAAACAGAAGGCAGATCACTGGCTCACAACTCTGAACCTAAAGCCAGGAAAGGTCGTGTGTGACAATGGCCGGAACCTGGTGGCGGCTTTGAGGCGAGGCCAGCTGACACATGTTCCATGCGTGGCCCATGTGCTCAACCTCGTGGTTCAGCGGTTTCTAAAGTCATACTCAGAGCTGTCTGATCTGCTGGTAAAAGTTCGCCGCCTGTCTGCACATTTTCGAAAGTCACCTACTGCTTCAGCCGGCCTTGCCGGCTTAAGACGCCGTTTGCATCTTCCGGCACACAGACTGGTGTGTGATGTCCCCACGCGTTGGAATTCAACTCTGCACAAGTTGGTCAGGATATGTGAGCAGAAGAGGGCAGTTGTTGAGTGCCTGCATCACCTAAGCCGTCGGGAAATGGGTCAAACTCCACACATAACACCTGAGGAGTGGAGATGGATGTCCGACCTATGCACCATCCGCCAAAACTTTGAGGACTCCACCAAGATGGTGAGCGGCGATGACGACATTATTAGCGTCACCATACCGCTTCTCTGCCTTCTAAAATGGTCTCTGCTCAAAAAAAAACCATGATGCATTGCAGGGGGAGCGCGATGAGTTTGAGCAAGAAACAGTAGTGGGTGTGGGTGATGATAACACACAGCCCAGCCTCGTCTCATCACAACGTGCAGTGGAGGACTATGACGAGGAGGAGGATGAAGACATGGAGCAACTCTCTGGCCAAATTGAGGATATGACATGCAGTCATATCCTCGGTTCAGCGTGGCTGGCCAGAGGACAGGGTAGATGATGAGGAGGAGGAGGAGGAGGACAGCATGTTCAGTCATCGTGTTGGTCAGGATACTGAAGTGATGGCTGTTAAGAGTCTGGCACACATGGCTGACTTTATGGTAAGCTGCCTGTCTCGTGACCCTCGCGTTAAGAACATCTTGGCCGACAATCATTACTGGTTGGTAACACTGTTAGACCCACGCTAAAAGGAGAACTTTATGTCTCTTATTCCCGAGGCGGAGAGGTCAGGCAAAATGCAGCAGTTCCAGAAGGCCATAGTCACGGAAGTAGGCAAAGCATTCCCCTCACAAAACGCTAGCGGCATAGGTCAGGAATCAGTGGACAACCAAGGCGTACAGCCGAGAGGGGCACAAGTCCAATCCGCCAGAGGTAGGGGAACAGTCTTTAAGATGTGGGACAGTTTTCTCAGCCCCTCACATACCACAGTTCCTGAGGTGAGGGGTAGTGCCACAAGAAATCCTAAGTTTGGCCAGATGCTCAAGGAGTACCTTGCAGATCAAACAACTGTACTCCGACATTCCTCTGTGCCTTACAATTAATGTGTATCCAAGCTGGACACGTGGCATGAATTGGCTCTCTACGCCTTGGAAGTCCTGGCCTGCCCTGCCGCTAGCGTTTTGTCAGAGCGTGTTTTTAGTGCCGCAGGTGGAATCATTACAGATAAACGCACCCGCCTGTCAACTGTAAATGCTGACAGGCTGACTCTGATCAAGATGAACAAGGGTTGGATTTGGCCAGACTTCACCACACACACCAACAGCAAATTACAGCGGAATTTAAAGTTTGTAACGGGAATTTGCCATGTACCTCCACTCACCCATGGTAACACACTTCTGACTTTGGCTAATCGCTACTCCTTCTCCTCATGCGCCATCATGGTGACCGTTACAATAGTTAAGCCGTTGTTTCAGGTATACCCCCAGTGGTAAATTTTTTCGCCCATTCTTTCTGAATGGGCATTACAACGACAGGAGACCCGCTCCTTTGCAATGGGAACAATGTTTTGAGGCCCTCATGCACATCTCTATCCAGGGACAATGTGGAGCCTGCAAATTTTTGGCTGCCCTGCCTAAGGGCTATACTACAATAGACCCACTTCCTTACAATGGGCACTTCATGTTTACAGGCCATCATGCACGTCTCTATCCAGGGACAATATGGAGCCTGACGCTGCCACCGACTGCCACACACATGCTGTTTTTAAATGCAAGCACGGACGCAATAAGAACCTAACTGGTTTTTAGGAGCGACAATTACTGAGAAGTCTGACACTATCAGACACTGCTGACTGACGTGTATTATACACTAGACTTGTGCGTTATATAATAGTTTGTGCAAAACGCGCACCTGTACGCTGCCACCGACAGACACACACGTGCTGTTTTTAAATGCAAGCACGGACGCAATAAGAACCTAACTGGTTTTTAGGAGCGACAATTACTGAGAAGTCTGACACTATCAGACACTGCTGACTGACGTGTATTATACACTAGACTTGTGCGTTATATAATAGTTTGTGCAAAACGCGCACCTGTACGCTGCCACCGACTGCCACACACGTGCTGTTTTTAAATGCAAGCACGGACGCAATAAGAACCTAACTGGTTTTTAGGAGCGACAATTACTGAGAAGTCTGACACTATCAGACACTGCTGACTGACGTGTATTATACACTAGACTTGTGCGTTATATAATAGTTTGTGCAAAACGCGCACCTGTACGCTGCCACCGACAGACACACACGTGCTGTTTTTAAATGCAAGCACGGACGCAATAAGAACCTAACTGGTTTTTAGGAGCGACAATTACTGAGAAGTCTGACACTATCAGACACTGCTGACTGACGTGTATTATACACTAGACTTGTGCGTTATATAATAGTTTGTGCAAAACGCGCACCTGTACGCTGCCACCGACAGACACACACGTGCTGTTTTTAAATGCAAGCACGGACGCAATAAGAACCTAACTGGTTTTTAGGAGCGACAATTACTGAGAAGTCGGACACTATCAGACACTGCTGACTGACGTGTATTATACACTAGACTTGTGCGTTATATAATAGTTTGTGCAAAACGCGCACCTGTACGCTGCCACCGACAGACACACACGTGCTGTTTTTAAATGCAAGCACGGACGCAATAAGAACCTAACTGGTTTTTAGGAGCGACAATTACTGAGAAGTCTGACACTATCAGACACTGCTGACTGACGTGTATTATACACTAGACTTGTGCGTTATATAATAGTTTGTGCAATACGCGCACCTGTATGCTGCCACCGACAGACACACACGTGCTGTTTTTAAATGCAAGCACGGAAGCAATAAGAACCTAACTGGTTTTTAGGAGCGACAATTACTGAGAAGTCTGACACTATCAGACACTGCTGACTGACGTGTATTATACACTAGACTTGTGCGTTATATAATAGTTTGTGCAAAACGCGCACCTGTACGCTGCCACCGACTGCCACACACGTGCTGTTTTTAAATGCAAGCACGGACGCAATAAGAACCTAACTGGTTTTTAGGAGCGACAATTACTGAGAAGTCTGACACTATCAGACACTGCTGACTGACGTGTATTATACACTAGACTTGTGCGTTATATAATAGTTTGTGCAAAACGCGCACCTGTACGCTGCCACCGACAGACACACACGTGCTGTTTTTAAATGCAAGCACGGACGCAATAAGAACCTAACTGGTTTTTAGGAGCGACAATTACTGAGAAGTCTGACACTATCAGACACTGCTGACTGACGTGTATTATACACTAGACTTGTGCGTTATATAATAGTTTGTGCAAAACGCGCACCTGTACGCTGCCACCGACAGACACACACGTGCTGTTTTTAAATGCAAGCACGGACGCAATAAGAACCTAACTGGTTTTTAGGAGCGACAATTACTGAGAAGTCTGACACTATCAGACACTGCTGACTGACGTGTATTATACACTAGACTTGTGCGTTATATAATAGTTTGTGCAAAACGCGCACCTGTACGCTGCCACCGACTGCCACACACGTGCTGTTTTTAAATGCAAGCACGGACGCAATAAGAACCTAACTGGTTTTTAGGAGCGACAATTACTGAGAAGTCTGACACTATCTGGACTGTTTTAGACTGTGTACACCAGCCCCAGATATGATGAAGGCTGGTATACGGTCACCACTAGGAATGGCTATATACCCTGCCTGCCTGCCTGCCTGTATACTGCTACAATAGTCCTGACAAGGACTCTTCTGGTCACTAGCCTGTATTCCGACCTGGCTATACCCTGCCTGTATATAGCAACAATAGTCCTGAGAAGGACTCTGCTACTGTACTCCGACCTGGCTATACCCTGCCTGCCTGTATACAACTAGAATAGTCCTGAGAAGGACTTTTGGTCACACTGTTTGCAGCCCTGCAACTGAAAAAGCTATAAAGGGCCGCAAAGCTTTCCCTGAATCAGCGACACTCTCCCTGCACTGACTGTCTGGATAGCTGTGAGCAGAGCACAGCGCGCCGGCCGGTATAAAGGCTCGGTCACGCTGTGCAGGCCGGCCAATCACTGCAATTCCACAACTAACAGGGCTGTGGCATTGCAGTGGTCTGCCAGCCAATCCCTGCATGAGGGCTGGCTCTCAAAAGAGCGCCAACATGCAGAAATGAAGACCACGAGTACAGCACGAGTATCGCGAGATTACTCGGTCCCCGCCGAGCAGCCCGAGTACAGCGATACTCGTGCGAGTACCGAGTAGTTACAAGCATGCTCGCTCATCACTATTCTTTGGGTGTCTCATGTGGACTTTAATCTTGAGCTCCTTCCACAAGTTTTTAATTGGCTTAAGGTTAGGAGACTGACTAGGCCACTGCAACACCTTGATTTTTTCCCTCTTGAACCAGGCCTTGGTTTTCTTGGCTGTGTGCTTTGGGTCGTTGTCCTGTTGGAAGATGAAATGACGACCCATCTTAAGATCCTTGATGGAGGAGTGGAGGTTCTTGGCCAAAATCTCCAGGTAGGCCGTGCTATCCATCTTCCCATGGATGCGGACCAGATGGCCAGGCCCCTTGGCTGAGAAACAGCCCTACAGCATGATGCTGCCACCACCATGCTTGACTGTAGGGATGGTATTCTTGGGGTCAGTTGCAGTGCCATCCAGTCTCCAAATGTCACGTGTGTGGTTGGCACCAAAGATCTCGATCTTGGTCTCATCTGACCACAGAACCTTGAACCAGTCTGTCTCAGAGTCTTCGAAGTGATCATGAGCAAACTGTAGACGAGACTTGACATGATGCTTTGAAAGTAAAGGTACCTTACGGGCTCGTCTGGAATGGAGACCATTGCGGTGGAGTACGTTACTTATGGTATTGACTGAAACCAATGTCCCCACTGCCATGAGATTTTCCCGGAGCTCCTTCCTTGTTATTGGGTTATCCTTGACTCTTTGGACAAGCCTGGCCTCGGCACGGGTGGAAACTTTCAAAGGCTGTCCAGGCCGTGGAAGGCTAACAGTAGTTCCATAAGCCTTCCACTTCCGGATGATGCTCCCAACAGTGGAGACAGGTAGGCCCAACTCCTTGGAAAGGGTTTTGTACCCTTTGCCAGCCTTGTGACCCTCCACGATCTTGTCTCTGATGGCCTTGGAATGCACCTTTGTCTTTCCTATGTTGACCAAGTGTGAGTGCTGTTCACAAGTTTGGGGAGGGTCTTAATTAGTCAGAAAAGGCTGGAAAAAGAGATAATTAATCCAAACATGTGAAGCTCATTGTTCTTTGTGCCTGAAATGCTTCTTAATACTTTAGGGGAACCAAACAGAATTCTTGTGCTTTGAGGGGTTGAATAATAAATGACCCTCTGAATAAACTTTTCACAATTTAAAAAAAAAATAAAAAAAGAAATAACATTCTTTTTTGCTGCAGTGCATTTCACACTTCCAGGCTGATCTACAGTCCAAATGTCACAATGCCAAGTTAATTCCGAATGTGTAAACCTGCTAAATCTGCAGGGGGTTGAATACTACTTGTAGGCACTGAATATTTCTATGTATGTTTTTTTATGTATGCTTATTATAATATATGGTTTACAGGGTACACACTGATATTTGTTTTTAATTTATTTTCAGTGATTTTCTGATAAAGACCCCACAGGTCGAAACGTTATTGTCGCTTATCCTCTTGCCTTCTACTGTCCACCGTCGGTATTTCTTGAATAAATCTCACTTACTGCATGAAAAATTATTGGAGAGTGCGGTGAACTTTATTATACATTTTCTTATTGCAAGACGTCCTTGGTGAGGAGCCGCTTGCACTATTGTTATCCTGTAACAGAATTCTTCTGAGCTTACAACTGTAGAGTCATGGCTGAGGATTAACTAACAGCCACCGTGGTGCTTATGCCAAGCAAAAGAAGTGTCCATCCAAAAACAAGATCGGCAGCACTCTGCGGTGTGAGAAGTTTTAATTTTGCTTCATACAAACAGGTGAGAAAGCATAGGGGAGGTGAGGGGAGGGAGCACAGAGAACGACGGTTCCGTTTCACACCTCTAAGGGTGCTTTCACGGGCCTATGGACAAAATAATAAGATCAGTTATTAATAAACACTGGCATGTCATAGAATGTGATAAAGATTTACAAGCAATTGCAGTAAACAAACCCCATATCACATATAGGAGGTCAAAGCACCCCTAGAGGTGTGAAACGGTACCGTCGTCCTCTGTGCTCTTGTTTTTCAATGCATTTTGAAACGCAGCGTTTTGATCATAAAAAAATTGTCAAAATCTCTGCGTTTGAAGAAGCAACATGTCAATTGCTTTTGCCATTTTGGCAGTGTTCTACACCCATTGAAATCAATGAGTTGTAGAAAAACACTGCCAAAATGTTAAGCAGTGTGTTTGCATTGCCTTATTGTTGCGATCCGCATGTTTTTTTAACATAACAAGTCAGGTCTTTCGTCTTTCTATCTCTGTCGGTCTGTCGGTCGGTCTCTTTCTCTCTTTCTAAGTCTCTATCTCTCTGTCCATGTCGGTCTTTCCCTCCCACCCCCTCTCTCATACTCACCGATCCACGATCACAGGCGCGGCGCTGCATGGCGTTCACACTGTGGCGGCTTCTCCTCTTTTGAAAATGCCAGACGCTCATTAATCCATCACGTATTCCCTACTTTGCCAGCCCACTGGCACCTATAATTGGTTGCATTCAGACACGCCCACACGCTGAGTGACAGCTGTCTCACTGCAACCAATCACAGCCGCCAGTGGGCATGTCTATATCTAGCAGTAAAAAAAAAACAATAAATAATTGAAAAAAAAATGACATGCGGTCCCCCCAATTTGGATACCAGCCAGGGTAAAGCCACACAGCTGAAGGCTGGTATTCTCAGGATGGGGAGCTCCACGTTATGGGGAGCCCCGCAGCCTAACAGTATCAGCCAGCAGCCGCCCGGAATTGACACATCCATTAGATGCAACAGTCCCGGGACTTTACGCGGCTCATCCCGAATTGCCCTGGTGTGGTGGCAAATGAGGTAATAAGGAGTTAATGGCAGTAGCCCATAGCTGCCACTAAGTCCTAGGTTAATCATTGCAGTCGTCTCCCCAAGATACCTTCCATGATTAACCTGTAACTTAAAGAAAATAAACACACACATCCAAAAAATCCTTTATTTGGAATGAAAGACAAAAAAACACCCTTTTTCACCACTTTATTAACCCTTCAAAAACCACTCCAGGTCTGACATAATCCACGCAAGGTCCCACAATGCTTTCAGCTGTTCTACATCGGAAGCTAACAGGAGTTCCATGCAGCAACTGAAGTGAGTCGTGCGATCAGCTGTGCTGTCACTGAGGTTACTCGCGGCCACCGCTCTCAGGTGGAGGACTGTATCTGTGGCCGCGAATAACCTGAATGAAAGCACAGCCAATTGCGTGGCTCACTGCAGTCACTCAGGGGATTTGCGATCACCGGTGAGTCCTTCACGTGTGACCGCAAATCAAGCCGCGGCACACGCACAGAGCCATGCGATCACAATGAAGTCGGATGAAGTTTATCCCAGGTCATTCTGATCGCGTGGCACTGTCTCGCAGCAATGCTCTTTTTTGACAGTGCAGTCCCACTCGGCTCTGCTGCAAGTCTATGGGGATGCTGCAGAGCCGAGTGGGACCCCACTGTGAAAAATGTGCGTTCTGGATGCTTTTCCCACTCTGTCTATGGCAGAGCAAGCATTCAAAACACATGAATTCTACAGGAATGTGCGCACATTGTGTTCTGCCGAATGCATCTCAGAACGCAGCTTTTTTGGCTGTGTTCTGAGATGCACAGGCAGTGACTTACACGCTGCGGAATAGAATGCAACGTGCGCACATGGCCTTAATTCCTTTGAAAGAAATAAGGGTGTACTTCATTTTTCACAAATTGCTTTTGCACTGTGGCTAAGTTTTTGTAAAATAAATAAATAACAGTGTACTTTGTCATGGGCTCTTGTTTATTTGAGGATGTATTTATCAAAGGTTAAGACATTTAAACTGCCATATGTATTTTATTATGTGCTCATAAGTAGTGATGGGCAGATTCGGACTGTAAAAGTCATTTAAAAAGTATCCGGGTGCCGAACCTGGACCTGGAGTTTTCAGGGAACTCCGGCTGATGATCCGCCATACTTGCAGAGTCTCTTGCACAACTGTACAGGTTTCCGTTTCACTTACTCTTCTTCCAGGTCTGCTTATTACGCTCATGCATATTCAGAACTTCCCCTGCCCACTGGCAGTCCTGGTGTCTGCAATTGGTTGCAGTCAGATGCTCCCCCAGCCTGTGTGACAGCATCTGACTGCTTCTGACTGCTTACAGTAAATAGACCATGTCTGCATTTCACTATTGTGATATAAAAATAAATTAATTAATAACTTGGTGTAGGGTCCCCTCATATTATGACACCTAGCACATATAAAGCATATGGCTACAACTTGCAGCCACCAGCCATGCGCTTATCTTGGCTCTGTATCAAAATAAGACGACCCGCAAGCGGGTTTTTTTGTTTTTTTTTAAATACTTAAATAATTTAAAAAACAGTGTGCATTCTCCCCCCCCCAATTTTGATACCCACCCATGATAAAGCCCAACAGTTGGGGGCTAGTATTCTCAGGCTTGGCAGACCCATGCTTTTTGGGCCCCCCAGCCTAAAAATAGCAGCCTGCAGCCTCCCAGTATTGTTGCATTAGATGTGAGAATCCTGGAACTTTACCTGGCTTTTTCTGATTGCCCTGCTGCAACGAAGCCCTAGATTAATAATGGGAAGTATTACTAGTAATTGGATTGCAACCAACCACAGATGCACTGTCAGTGGACGGGGAAAGCAGTGAATATGCATGAAGTATAAAAAGCAACAAAAAGAGGAATATAATTTCCCATTGAAAATCAACAATGTCCTACAGCAACAAGAAGGCAACAGTTTTAACCTGCCAAGGCCAATGAATCTAATGCACTGACAGGATACAGCAAAACCCGTTACTAAAGATGGAGGCAAGACAGGTGAAAAACACTAATGGAGCAGCCACCCACAAACTATCAATCCATGGAGGTGGTGATCGCTTGGTGATAAAATGGCACACAAGAAGGCTTGTATGGAAGGCTGTTTACATATGTAGGTGCACAGTGTCTGACATTAAATGACATTAAAATAAATCCCAAAATCTTTTATAAATACATTAATGCCAAAAGGAAAACAAAGGATAGTATTGGCCCCTTAAAATATAATAACAAGTTAGTTATATAGGACAAACAAAAGACTGAGATATAAAATAGGCATTTCTCATCTGTGTTCACCAAGGAACTGACTGTACCATGGATCATTCAACAAGTGAAAAATCAAAGTTCCCCACCAGATATAATTAATTTAACACAAGAAGAAGTACGCCTACGTCTGAGTAAGTTAAATATTGACAAATCCCCAGGGCCAGATGCCATTCATCCACGAATATTGAGGGAATTGAGCTCCGTAATTGACAGACCGCTGTATCTCATCTTTTTAAACTCTCTTGTAACAGGGTTGGTGCCTCAGGATTGGAGGATTGCTGATGTGGTAGCGATATTTAAGAAAGGTAAGAGGGTAGATCCAGGCAACTACCGTCCAGTAAGCCTGACATTAGTAGTATGCAAAGTTTTTGAGGGCATTTTAAGGGATGACATGCAAAAATATGTTGCAGAAAATAATATAACTGACAGACAGCATGGATTCATGAAAGATAAGTCGTGTCTAACCAACCTGTTGGGGTTCTATGAGGGGGTAAGTGCAAACCTGGATATTGGTAATGCAGCTGATGTGATTTATTTGGACTTTGCAAAGGCATTTCATACTGTACCACATAATAGCCTTATACTAAAGCTCCAGAAGCAAGGACTAGGGGAAACTATATGCAACTGGGTAAGGAATTGGCTAAAAGATAGGAAACAAAGAGTAGTCATAAATGGTATATTCTCTAAATGGGCTATAGTCAGCAGTGGGGTGCCACAGGGATCTGTGCTAGGACCAATTTTTTTTAATCTCTTTTTTAATGACCTTGTGGATGGGATTGATAGTAAAGTGTCAGTCTTTGCTGATGACACCAAACTATGTAGGATATTAAAAACTGACCTTGATAGTACAATATTACAAAAAGATCTGGATAAGATGTCAGAATGGGCAGATACTTGGCAAATGAGATTTAATGTTGATAAATGTAAAGTAATGCACCTAGGACGTAGTAATCCTATAACTGCGTATACATTAAATGGAAGTAAACTTGGGACTACAGATCAGGAGAAGGACTTAAGTATTCTCAGTCATTACAAATAAGCTGAGCAGCAGCACTCAATGTCAAGCAGCAGCTGCAAAAGCAAACAAGATTCTAGGGTGTATAAAAAGAGAGATTAGATCCCGTGATCCCAACGTATTGTTACCCCTCTATAAATCACTTGTAAGGTCACATCTGGAATATGGGATCCAGTTTTGGACTCCACATTTTAAAAAGGACATTCAGAAGTTAGAGTCAGTTCAAAGGCAGGCAACTAGACTACTACAAGGGATGGAAGGCCTCCCAAATGAGGAGAGGTTGAAAAAGTTAGATATGTTTAGCTTAGAAAAAAGACGTCTCAGAGGAAATCTCATTTATATGTATAAATTCATGTGTGGTCAATATAAAGAACTGGCACATGACTTATTTCTTCCAAAGACAATACTAAGGACCAGGGGACACTCACTGTGAGTGGAAGAAAAGCGATTCCGACAGCTAAATAGGAAAGGGTTCTTTACAGTTAGAGCAGTTAGACTGTGGAATGCCCTACCACAAGAGGTAGTAATGGCAGATACTATAACAGCTTTTAAAAAAGGGATGGATGATTTCCTCAGTTCACACAACATTGTTGGTTATAAATGACTTGGTGACCAGGTGTAGAACTGGTGGAGGAAGGTTGAACTAGATGGACCTAGGTCTTTTTTCAACCTTAGTAACTATGTAAAAAAAAATTCTCACAGAAAATTATTGCAATTACACTTGTTTTATTAAACACATTTTTTTCCTTTGCGTGTAGTGAAAGAAAATAAAATAATAAAAAAAGGCAAATTGGACATAATTTCACACAAATCTCCAAATATCGGTTTGACAAAATTGTTGTCACCTTTTCAAAATTGGGGGTAAACAATTTTGTTTTTAGCATGTGATGGTTGTTTGAATTCACATGTGCGAAGTAGTAGGTGGGGCCAATATAAAAAAATCACACCTGAAACCACAAAAAAAAGGAGAGACGTTGACTGAATCTTTGCATTGTGTGGAGCATGGAGAACAGAAAAAAGGGGAAGATAACTTTCTGAGTACTTGAGAACCAAAATTGTTGAAAAATATTAACAATCTCAAAGTTACAAGTTCATCTCCAGAGATTTTGATGTTCCTTTGTCAACCAACCAAGAAATGTACAACCCATTGCAGTACAGCTAATCTCCCTGGACATGGAAGGCAGTGAAAAAATGAGGAAAGGATACAACAAAGGATAGTCAGTTTGGTGGGTAAGCAGCCACAATCAAGTTTCAAGTCTAAAAAAAAAATCAAGCTGTACTGCATGGTGCATCTGTGTCAGCATCAACATTTGAATGAAATAAAATGCCATGGCAGTAGCTCCATGAGGACCCCACTGCTGAACAGAGACATATAAAAGTTGGACTGCAGTTTGTCAAAAATGTATTTGACTAAGCCCAAATGCTTATGTGATAGCATCTTATGGACAGATAAGACCAAGATAGATGTTTTTGATAAAGCACATCATTCCACTGTTTACCAAAAGCAGAATGAGGCCTACCAAACAAAGAGTGCTTACAGTTGTTTTGCTGCCTCTGGTATTGGGTGCCTTGACTGTACGCAAGGCATCATAAAATCTGAAGACTGCCAAAGGATTTGGGGTTGTAATGTAGTGTGAGTACTGGAACTAAATCTAAATGAACACCTGTACATAAGTCTTAATGGAAGCTTTTGGAAAACGGTACCTTTCAAGAGAGAGACCTAGAGCAGTTTGAAGAAGAAGAGTGGTCCAAAATTCCATTTGAGAGGTGTTAGAAGTTTGCTTATTGTTAAAAGAAGCAGTTGCAGTTATTTATTTCACATGGTGTTCAAACAAATATTAAGTTGAGGGTGCCACTGCCAACAATTCTGTCCAGCCCATTTTGTTTTTTTTTGTGTGACATTATGTCCCATTTGCTTTATTTCTTTATTTTTTTTCTCTCTGTTGTTCTACTACACCAAAAAGAATGAAACATGTGCATGACAAAACATGTGTAATTGTAATAATGTTGTTAGAGAAATAGTTCATTTTCGGGAACATTTTCAAGGGTGCCAACACTTTTGGCCATGACTGTAGCATGGAAATTTTGATAATGAAAATATTTTTTTTGAACATTAAAAACATTAAAATGTATTATGACTTTAATGATTTTTAAATTTATGTATAAAAAGTGATAACTTCTTGTGTTAGCATATTTTTTAATATCTCATTAAATAATATTGTGTGCAAGAGATAATAGCCAATACTTCCCAAGGGTTTCTCTGAATAAGTCATCTGCTGCGTAGAGTTATTTCTTCATTTATTCTAAATGTAATATTAGGCAATAACAGTGTTTTGTAGCATCTAGATAGTGAGGTTTGTATTGATGGCACTGTCTCAGAATTAAAATGCCATGGTTTAATTAACATTCTATTAGTGTTAATATTGCATTTGCATAAACTATATACATTGATATATTCTGATTTTGGTAATTAATTTTATGTAAAACACATTTTATTCTTCATTAGATGGCATTTGTATATTTTCATTTTAATTTTTGTGGAATAAGACAAAAGATCTTGGCCTACATGTGTAAAATAAAATAATCTAATTGAGTAATCAGATGCAACTTAAAGTCAACAAAGGAAAATGGTAAACAATATTAAACAAATTTGTCAGTTCTTCACCTTCTTTTACTCTATTAATTATTGTTATAATTATTTTCTTTAAATACATCTTTTTTTAATATTGAGACTTATTTTGAAGGTTTCTAATAAGTAGATACACTTAAAGTCATAAATTTACAAGCACCATTGTCACATTTGTTAAAACTCCGTTTTGCACAATTGCTAACATTTATTCTTGTTAACATACTATTTCTACTCTGTTTCAAGAAAGTTAAATGTCCAAGCAATAATAAAGATAATAATTTATTTAAAGTTGTATTTCTTTCATAAAATTCCCAATTGCTCATACATGTAATGCTAAATAGTTACTGTGTGCTACTTGATGTAAATGTTTTTCTTTTTCAGTTTTTTCACAATTATATATGTTATTTATTATTTGCAATATATTAATCTTTTTCACCTTTATTTTTATTCATGTTTTTATTATTGTCAGTCAACAATTATTGTTCACTGTTTAATTGTTTAATATTTATTATTCATATTTTTATCATAAATTTTCATGTATTTTTTATGTATTTTTGTATACTATTGTAAATCACATACTCGTGCACTTGTGTATATGAATAGTTTGCAACTTATATATATATCATGTTATTATAATAATAGCAATGAATCCACCTCACCATTTCTTTATCTACTCTATTCAGAGCCTGGAAAAAGGCCCTGCTATGATCTCTGGACAAACCTGCAGCTCAGCAATTAAATGCACATCAAGGTTGTGCTTACTCCACATATGGAGAAGGATGTTTTAAGTTATATCTTTAGTTAGCTATATTTTGTATGCTGCTATTTTATTGTTGCATGATATATCAAATTTAATGATGCATGGAAATCCCTTTTTATTTTTTATATACATATTTATAGTTTAACACTATAATATAGACAGATGAGCAAAAGGGTAACAATGTTTTCAACTTTTGACTTTCGGGCTTTATATATCACAATCCACTACATCCTTGAGCATGAGACTACCTTCATTTAATAAACAATTACCTTTGCTATCTCATATATAAATTTTAATTGCAACTATCTAGTATATGAATAGTTATGCAGATTCCTGTCATGTTTCTGCAATGTTACTGTTTTGCTCCTGATGTTTGAATTTTCTTTTCTTCTAATTACAACCTGTCCTCACATTATCTAAAATCTTAGTCTTTTATTAGGTTGATTCCCAAGTGAAAAGTCTCTGGTTTGAATCGAGGAACAGCCAAGAAGAAAGTTTCCAATAAAAAAAATAGAAACAGCATATCCAGTGCATCATGTGAATGCCATGACAGTTAGAAGAATATAAAATGTAGTATCTCCTTCCATTCAAAAGCCAAGAGGTGGAAATCTACGCAAAAACAAGGAGTAAACAAGTCAGCTCATCACAAGGTCTATCAGTTCCGGTATTGCAAACTTGGCAGTGGAGGATACTCATATGCTTCATTATAGTGAGATCACAGAAGTCCATGCAAGTACCGTGTGATGCACATTACAAAGGTCTGGAATAGTAGCCCGAAAAAAGATGAAGACACTTGAACTTCAAAATCGCCAAAAGAAGCTTTGGCTCCAGTTTGTAAGGGAGTATGAAAAGTGGACAATTGAAAATTGGAAACTGGTAACTTGGAGTAATAAGGAAAAAGTCAATAGACTAAACTCTTATGGGTGCAAATGGGTCTAAAAGAAACAAGGGAAAAAAGGGCTAGCAGATCAAAAAAATGAAGATCTGTCAAATTACATGGAGAAAGCCTGATGAAACAGGGTTGTTTTACAGCCAATGGCATTGGATAAGTGACAAGGATTCATGGTGGTCTTAATGCTGAGCTATATGCGTGTATCTTATTAAATGAGTTAATTCATGCACTCGAATACTACACAAAGTGCACATCCTTGACCCAAATCATATGTCAAAATTGGTGAAAGAATAGTACAATGATAATGAAGTGCTGGATTGACTCGCACAGTCCCTATATCTCAAGTTAATAAAACACTTAAGGGGAGAGTTTAAGAAAAAGCTTTATACATACCCAAGGGAGTCGACCAGTATGCATCAACATTGGGAATATGTAGAAGAGAGTTTGGATGAGATTTCAGTTTAGCCATGCTTGCATGTGATCAACAGCACACCCAGAAGGATTTAGGCAGTGTTAAAAGTCAAAGGTAGATTTACAAAATATTAACAAAATATTAAAAATGTAAATTTACTTTTTTAGGAGAAAAACAGTAACAATGCAGTGATATGACAAGTAGCTGCATAACTAATCATATGCTAAATAGTTGCAAGTCAAATATATGTATGAGATAGTGTCCTTCTGGGTGTGAGAGGGCTCCTGGCAATCAGCACAACACAAAGGCCCTGGAGCTAGAGAGATAATAGAGCTGCTTGACAAGGTTGCGTTCAATCTCATACTGATGTAGCTGTACCATGTGACATAATTTTGATGGATGTGTGATAACTCAAAAGGCGATTAGAAGTCAAAAGATGACAGAGATTGTCAGGTGGATGGCACAGGGCAAGAACACCCGGTAGCATATATTTCAAGGAAACTGGTAGGCCAAGAGAAAGCATGCACCACCATAATGAATTCCTGGCCATTGTCTGAAGGCTGAAGAAACTGTTACCTTATGTGTTTGGGAGGAAATTCACCATAATAACAGACCATAATGCAGTCACTTGGCTAAACCGGGCGGCAGGGGAGAATTGGCATATGTTTTGATGGAGCCTGGCATTGAAACTGTTCAACTTTATCATTTTTCACAAAAAGTGGAGAGACCAAGGCAACATTGATCATCTATCAAAAATAACTGAGGAAACCCCTACCCTGGTAAATGCCGCCAGAAGGGGGATAATCAACTTCATGAACTGGAGCCCAGCGCTTGCTGTGCTGTAAATAGTGGGAAAGGAGTAGGAGAAGCTGGCTGAAGACTAAAGACTATTGGACCAATGGACATAGAGTGTATTCCATCTAAGTGATTTGAGCTTTATCCAACATGGAGCACTGGTTGCATCAATATTATTGTTATATTTTATTAGATATTGCTTGCTGTTAGTTTAATATGCTCTGACTGAGTGCCTCAGGGACCCCCTTGAGTAATTGATCTCCCTCTAACAGAGTGTCAATTCCAGCCTGTCTCCATGGACGCTAATCTTATTAGGCCTACAGTAAGATTCATTATCCTGCATTTGTTGGGGGGTTGTGCATTTTTGTTAGTGTCTGCAGGAGGCTTCCCAAATACACATTTTTTTCAGACAGGACTTCCAGAACCTTCTGCATACTTTGATTTCCTGTTACAAATGTTTAAGGGGTGGGATGTGATTTCCTCTCCAAAACCAGGAGGCTGATCCCAGGAGAGGTGGAAGAGTGAGCCACATGATTAATTAGTCAGTTGTTTTTGTGACATGGAGAGGGAAGATCTATTGCTGTGGCTAGGTCCTGTGGCCCATGAATGGACTATAGCTATTGGAGGTGAATACAAATGTTACTGTGGTGATATCAGTTGTCTGGATTTTAAGAACTATCCCAAGTACTGTTGTTGATATCTATCATCTGGAGGAGCCTAAGAACTATTTCATATAAAACTTGTTGCACTGTTAACCTGCCTAGGTGATTAATACAACTCCTGACCTCAGATCTTCACACCCCCTATTTAAAAGAAATAGCAAAATGTAACTAAGATATATTTTTTGCCCCATAACAGTGCTAATAAGCAAAAACTTAAACCAGGCCATCCAAGAATAAGCCCTTATATAGCTACAATGCCATAAAAAAAGCAAAAGTTCTACTAAAAATAAAAAGGTGGATATGCGGTATAAAGAATAAATGTTAAAGAAATATACATTAATGTTTGTGTCATGTATAAAATCACTTTATCAATGTTCATTTAAGTTACCAAAAAAGTATACACAATTGCAAAAACCAAAAACACAAAATATAAAAAATCAGCATATATTTAGTACAAAAAATAAATCCAGGGTAGATGAGACTGGGCTAAGGGGTACTCTAGAGAGGCCCTAGGGAACTCCTACTTGACTATGGAGAGTGTGACACTGTACGTTTTTGGGCACCCCTGTTTAATGTCGGCTCGCCCTTTTCCTGTCACTTCTGAATAATGGATCAACTCAACCACTGTGCATGGATCAATTATATTAGAACAAACTAGGAATGCTGTCTAATGACAAAAATAGTATATATTTTTTAAATGAGGGTGTATATATGATGAAAAAATCAACCCTCCAAAAAAGTAAAGAAATAGATATATACTAGTTCATAAAAAATGCATATACCCTATCAAAAAATCGCAGAAAGATAATAGGCTATGGAACACTATTGTACTGTGGGGCCATAAACATTGCAGCTTACTAAGAAAAATACAAAAAAGTATAGTGAATAACTTGTGTCTATAAACACTGAAGGCAGCTATGGCCTGTGCAACACAAAAAATACCATGACTCACCAACAATGTGTTTAACCACAGTAAAAACAAAATGAGCACAATGGCTCACCAACAGAACACCATTAGTTTATAGAAATTACCACAATGGCTCACCAACAGAACACCATTAGTATAAATAATTGAATACAGGGATGGTATGTAAGCAAAACATGCTGATAGCACACCCTTAACTTTCAGAGATAATATGTGAAACACAAAACAATAGGCAGTGAGGCACAAAAATTGTGGCTCACAATCAAGTAATGTGTTGAACCAAAACACAAGCAGTTAAACATGAAACATTCAAAAAAGGAAGGGTATTGACAAACCCATGTCCCAAAACACAACAAATCACACAAAGATCAAAAAAGAGAATAAAACACTTCCATGTGTAGATGCAGGTCTATCAACCTTGGCTCGCCTCAATGCATTTCACCTTCCCGTTTAGTGGTTCAACAGGAGGCTGAGGAGGTATAAAGTGTGGAGGATGAAAGATCCATGGATGAGCCATCGGAAGGTCAGTATCAAGCAGTAGGTAAGGAACTTGAATTTAAAGTACCACTCCAGGAATGCAATAAAAAATACTGGAGTGGTGCTTTAAAATTTGTAATTTCCCATAAATCCCAGCAAACTGTGTTTCGATTCAGGAAGAGGAGTATAAAAAAGAAAAATGGTTTCACCATTTCTCACACTGCTTAAAACTCAAAGAGAAGACTAATGATGTCAGGCGAATCCAGGCAGCTTCTCTTTAATGACCTGCTATTATTATGGTCTAGTGCAGGCAATCAGGCAAACTATCTCAGGGATTATAAAAGATGAGAGCCAGTCAAACAGTTCATGTTAGGCTTTTCCAATGTGGGCATGTAAGTCAGCGAGCACAGCTCATTTTATAAGGATAAAAAAGATTTGATTGTGGTGTACCACTGCAGTGCTTTAACACACATTAAAAATAAGAGTAGTAGTTTCTGTCTGTGAATAATAACACTGGGGAACAAGAAAATTGGTGACTGAGCTATTAAACATGATTTTAGGTCAGTTTTTGTAGCAGATTCCAAATCTACTGTATTTTTCTTCCATCAGCTCTAGTTAATGAGATGTAATATATTCTATCTATATGTATCAGGACACAAGGACTGTCTACTAAATATTATTATTTTTGCCTTCTTTGTTATTAAAACAAATTAACAGGTGTAGAATTATATTATTTATGAAGAAAATAAAAAAAATAAACATGCATAAAAAGTTGTCATTGATATACTGTTCATTTTCTTAACTACCTCGCAAAACAGCTTTCTAAAGATTTTTTATTTGATTTGCACCAGGCCAATCACTTTGAATAGACCAGCATTAATCCACCATCATGAGGGTATCCCAGTCTACCTGGTATATTTTTATAGTTGTTAAATCTTGGTGGAGTCATACACCCGGCTCTTCACTTATGTCAGCAAGGTTTTCTGAGAAACTGTCATGGCTCTACTCTGGGTCTTTTACAGTCAAGCGGAGCTTTTTATGTGCCTTTCGCATTCCTATGAACACCTTTTACAGAAATGTTGCTGTAAAAAAGCTGAAGTTGAAAGGATGATGGCTTCAACAAATGGATCTTAAACACAAGTCAAAATCCACAATACACTACCCCGAAAATACGCAAGATGAAGGTTTTGCAATGCCCCTCACAGTCCCTTGATCTAAACATCTTTGAAAATCTGTGGTTAGACCTCAAAAGAGCAGTTCATGAAAGATGAGCAAGGAATATTACTGGAAGACTTCACCAAGGAAGAATGGATGAAAATCTTTCAAATATTAATTGAAGGACTTGGCTGGCTGCAAACAGCATTTGCATGCTGTGATATTTGCCAAAGAGGGTGCTACCTTGTGCTAACCATTAATGAATGCCAACTGGCAGTATGACCTAGAACAGTGGTGTCACGTGTATAAATATATAAAAGTCAAGTACAGGTATCTCTGCAGAGGTATAAGGTTAGATACAAAAATTCCAATATATAGGAGAAAAAAAACAATTTACTGTAAAATGTGGTATGTATAGCAATCATGCAATAGCCATAGTACATATCATTATTGTAGTGATATAAAACTGGCTATTAATGTTATTGGGGGCCGGAACTACGTATGTTGCCAATAATACTTGTGTCACCCTGACGAAGGTCGTGCCGAAACGTGCACGTCGGGGCTGGCATCATAAGTGCATACATGTCCTTTTTTGCACAGGTAAATATCCCTTATTTATCATGTTTATACTTGTGAGGCTCCCCCATATACTTGCTCTTAACATTAGTGAATAACACGTTGTATTTGAGATACCTTGTGCTGTAATTATACCGTATCTTTTCTTCACAGTTACATTCATTAGCATATTAATACCATGTACTACAGCTATGGCTGTTATGTATACTAACACAAGTAATATTGGCAACATACGTAGTTCCGGCCCCCAACAACATTAATAGCCAGCTTTATATTACTACAATAATGATATGTACTATGGCTATAGCTATTGCATGATTGCTATACATACCACATTTGTGAACTCTGTGTGTTCCAATTCTAATTCCTTTTTCTGTGTTATACTTTTACTGACCCTGATTTTTACAGCCAATTGTTTTTTTCTCCTATATATTGCAATTTGTATATCTAACATTATACCTATGCAGAGATACCTGTAATTAACTTTTATATATTTATAATTGTGATGCCCCTGTTCCAGTCATACTGCCAGTTGGAAATCATTAGTTTTTAACCACTAATAAAATTTATTATCTTTGACCCAATAGGTTTTTCTTAGATTTTTTTGTGCTAAAAAATCGGTGCCTTCTATCATTCCCATAGGTCTATTACATCCATATGACCCACACACTGCTTTGATATATGCACTTGTCATTTAACGTTGTAATTTCTATCATGTTGTGTACGGTCGGTTTTTTTTTATCAATTTCTGTATGTAGGTACTAAACATGCAGGGTGCAAAAGTTTTGCATCAGCCCATTTTCCTTTTTTGTTAATTTAAAAGTGTAAAAGATTCTTCTTCTTCTTCTTCTTCTTCTTCTTCTTCTTCTTATTATTATTATTATTATTATTATTATTATTATTTTTTTTTTTTCTAATATACAAAAGGAAATGTATCATCTTTAAATTTATGCCTTTTAGAGATCATTTCATTAACAACTTGTCTGTTTACAATGACAGTAATTTTTACCAGGGGTGCCCAAACGTTTGCAAGCTACTTTATTTAAGTATTTGTCACATACCTTACAGACAATCTTTGATTTTATAAGTAATAGTCCTGTCGAGAAGAAAATTTTCAAATTCATATATGGACAACTAACTAGAGTTGAGCGCGGTTCGTGGTTCGTGGTTCTCCAGTTCTAGGCTCGAGTGATTTTTGGGCTGTTCGAGATCGAACTAGAACTCGAGCTTTTTGCTAAAAGCTCGATAGTTCTAGATACGTTCGAGAACGGTTCTAGCAGCAAAAAGCAGGGCTTTTTACAGCTACAGTGAGCAGGAGCCATCGCTGGCAGCCTGCCACAAGCTGGTAACCAAGATAAACATCGGGTATCCAAGCAAAGCGCTTTGGTTAGTAACCCGATGTTTATCTTAGTTACGTGCAGGAAGCCCACACTTTCCCGCTCAGCTCGCTCCACCCCCTCCTGCCCGCGGCATGTACACATACATACACATACACAAACACACACACACACATCCACTCCCCCCCCCCCCCCGCCCGCCCGCCCGCTCGCTCGCTCGCTCGCTCGGCTTACCTGCGGTGATGAAGTCCCGCCATCCCGACCTCAGCGCTGTCACTGTCCTCCATGGCCGCCGCTTGTCACATCACCTATCGCTTCCGACCCGAGACTGACACTGGCGGTGACGTCACGGACCTCTCGCGATACTTGATGTGAAGGCGCCGGTCATTGACCTCAGTGACAGGGGCTGTCAGTGTGCTGGAGATCAGCGCAGGTAATGTACCTCACTGACAGCAGCACTTGTCACCCCCCTGCAGTGACCTGGGCTGACCCATTGATGTTAGCTCAGGTCACTGCACTGCTCTCCCAGCCAATGGGGAACATCCTGCTCTTCATTGACTGGGACAGTGTGCATCGTCATGGCAACCCCTTGGATTACACCAGACCTGGATTTGTTTTTCAATCTAATAAATTGGTTAAAGAGGGAATGTTTTGGGGAGTGTTTTTTCAAATAAAAATGTGTTTGTCGTGTATTTTTTTTTTATTACTGACTGGGTTGGTGATGTCGGGTATCTGATAGACGCCTGACCTCACCAACCCCAGGGCTTGATGCCAGGTGACATTACACATCTGGTATTAACCCCAAATATTACCCCGTTTGCCACCGCACCAGGGCGCGGGATGAGCTGGGGCGAAGCACCAGGATTGGCGCATCTAATGGATGCGCCACTTCTGGGGCGGCTGCGGCCTGCTATTTTTAGGCTGGGGAGATTCCAATAACCATGGACCTCCCTAGTCTGAGAATATCAGGCCCCAGCTGTCTGCTTTACCTTGGCTGGTGATCCAATTTTGGGGGACCCCTACGTGTTTTTTTTTTTAATTATTTATTTAATTTAAAATAACAGCGTGGGGTGCCCTCAGTTTTGGATTACCAGCCAAGGTGAGGTTGCCAGCTGTGGTCTGCAGGCTGCAGCCGTCTGCTTTACCCTAGCTGGCTACAAAACTAGGGGGAACCCTATGTCATTTTTGTTTCATTTTTTTGGCTAAATACAAAGCTAAGCACCCCTTAGTGCCACATGAAAGGTACCAAAGGGTGTTCCACTTTTTCTCCATTTTTTTCTCCACTTTCTCTCCACTTTTTCTCCACTTTTTCTCCATTTTTTTCTCCACTTATTCTCCACTTTTTCTCCTCTTATTCTCCACTTTTTCTCCACTTTTTCTCCACTTTTTCTCCTCTTATTCTCCACTTTTTCTCCACTTTTTCTCCACTTTTTCTCCATTTTTTTCTCCACTTTCTCCACTTTTTCTCCACTTTTTTCTCCACTTTTTCTCCTCTTATGCTCCACTTTTTCTCCTCTTAATCTCCACTTTTTCTCCACTTTTTCTCCACTTTTTCTCCACTTTTTTCTCCACTTTTTCTCCTCTTATGCTCCACTTTTTCTCCACTTTTTCTCCACTTTTTCTCCACTTTTTCTCCTCTTAATCTCCACTTTTTCTCCTCTTATGCTCCACTTTTTCTCCACTTTTTCTCCACGTTTTCTCCACTTTTTTCTCCACTTTTTCTCCTCTTATGCTCCACTTTTTCTCCACTTTTTCTCCACTTTTTCTCCTCTTAATCTCCACTTTTTCTCCACTTTTTCTCCACTTTTTCTCCACTTTTTCTCCACTTTTTCTCCACTTTTTTCTCCACTTTTTCTCCACTTTTTCTCCTCTTATGCTCCACTTTTTCTCCACTTTTTCTCCACTTTTTCTCCACTTTTTCTCCTCTTATGCTCCACTTTTTCTCCACTTTTTCTCCACTTTTTCTCCATTTTTTTCTCCACTTATTCTCCACTTTTTCTCCTCTTATTCTACACTTTTTCTCCACTTTTTCTCCACTTTTTCTCCATTTTTTTCTCCTTTTTCTCCACTTTTTTCTCCACTTTTTCTCCTCTTATGCTCCACTTTTTCTCCTCTTAATCTCCACTTTTTCTCCACTTTTTCTCCACTTTTTCTCCACTTTTTTCTCCACTTTTTCTCCTCTTATGCTCCACTTTTTCTCCACTTTTTCTCCACTTTTTCTCCACTTTTTCTCCACTTTTTCTCCTCTTAATCTCCACTTTTTCTCCTCTTATGCTCCACTTTTTCTCCACTTTTTCTCCACTTTTTCTCCACGTTTTCTCCACTTTTTTCTCCACTTTTTCTCCTCTTATGCTCCACTTTTTCTCCACTTTTTCTCCACGTTTTCTCCACGTTTTCTCCACTTTTTTCTCCACTTTTTCTCCTCTTATGCTCCACTTTTTCTCCACTTTTTCTCCACTTTTTCTCCACTTTTTCTCCACGTTTTCTCCACGTTTTCTCCACTTTTTTCTCCACTTTTTCTCCTCTTATGCTCCACTTTTTCTCCACTTTTTCTCCACTTTTTCTCCTCTTAATCTCCACTTTTTCTCCACTTTTTCTCCACTTTTTCTCCACTTTTTCTCCACTTTTTTCTCCACTTTTTCTCCACTTTTTCTCCTCTTATGCTCCACTTTTTCTCCACTTTTTCTCCACTTTTTTCTCCACTTTTTCTCCTCTTATGCTCCACTTTTTCTCCACTTTTTCTCCACTTTTTCTCCTCTTAATCTCCACTTTTTCTCCACTTTTTCTCCACTTTTTCTCCACTTTTTCTCCACTTTTTCTCCACTTTTTTCTCCACTTTTTCTCCACTTTTTCTCCTCTTATGCTCCACTTTTTCTCCACTTTTTCTCCACTTTTTCTCCACTTTTTCTCCTCTTATGCTCCACTTTTTCTCCACTTTTTCTCCACTTTTTCTCCTCTTATGCTCCACTTTTTCTCCACTTTTTCTCCACTTTTTTCTCCACTTTTTCTCCTCTTATGCTCCACTTTTTCTCCACTTTTTCTCCTCTTATGCTCCACTTTTTCTCCACTTTTTCTCCACTTTTTCTCCATTTTTTTCTCCACTTATTCTCCACTTTTTCTCCTCTTATTCTCCACTTTTTCTCCACTTTTTCTCCACTTTTTCTCCTCTTATTCTCCACTTTTTCTCCACTTTTTCTCCACTTTTTCTCCATTTTTTTCTCCACTTTCTCCACTTTTTCTCCACTTTTTTCTCCACTTTTTCTCCTCTTATGCTCCACTTTTTCTCCTCTTAATCTCCACTTTTTCTCCACTTTTTCTCCACTTTTTCTCCACTTTTTTCTCCACTTTTTCTCCTCTTATGCTCCACTTTTTCTCCACTTTTTCTCCACTTTTTCTCCACTTTTTCTCCACTTTTTCTCCACTTTTTCTCCTCTTAATCTCCACTTTTTCTCCTCTTATGCTCCACTTTTTCTCCACTTTTTCTCCACTTTTTCTCCACTTTTTCTCCACTTTTTCTCCTCTTATGCTCCACTTTTTCTCCTCTTATGCTCCACTTTTTCTCCACTTTTTCTCCACTTTTTCTCCACTTTTTCTCCACTTTTTCTCCTCTTAATCTCCACTTTTTCTCCTCTTATGCTCCACTTTTTCTCCACTTTTTCTCCACTTTTTCTCCACTTTTTCTCCACTTTTTCTCCTCTTATGCTCCACTTTTTCTCCACTTTTTCTCCTCTTAATCTCCACTTTTTCTCCTCTTATGCTCCACTTTTTCTCCACTTTTTCTCCACTTTTTCTCCTCTTATGCTCCACTTTTTCTCCACTTTTTCTCCACTTTTTCTCCTCTTATGCTCCACTTTTTCTCCACTTTTTCTCCACTTTTTTCTCCACTTTTTCTCCTCTTATGCTCCACTTTTTCTCCACTTTTTCTCCACTTTTTCTCCACTTATGCTCCACTTTTTCTCCACTTTTTTCTCCACTTTTTCTCCTCTTAATCTCCACTTTTTCTCCACTTTTTCTCCACTTTTTCTCCACTTTTTCTCCACTTTTTCTCCACTTTTTTCTCCACTTTTTCTCCACTTTTTCTCCTCTTATGTTCCACTTATTCTCCACTTTTTCTCCACTTATGCTCCACTTTTTCTCCACTTTTTTCTCCACTTTTTCTCCTCTTAATCTCCACTTTTTCTCCACTTTTTCTCCACTTTTTCTCCACTTTTTCTCCACTTTTTCTCCACTTTTTTCTCCACTTTTTCTCCACTTTTTCTCCTCTTATGTTCCACTTATTCTCCACTTTTTCTCCACTTTTTCTCTACTTTTTCTATGGTCGGTCTACCCATTAGCTCTGCCATGCATAGTGTAGCTCTACACCTACTGCACATGTTACTTTATGATTGACATCTCTTTCGTACCGGAGCTGTCTAAGTCTACTCTGACCCCATATTTGTCATTACTATATTGTCCTTGTACTGTATTATGACATTTGTATCATGTGTTTCATTTCTTGCTGTGTTGCAATTTTTTTGCTGCATCCCAATTGTACCTCTACATTGTTCGAGTTTATGTTATTGTTCTCTCACTCTTATGTGATACTGATTATTGTCATTTTTCATGATTACATGCAGATAAGTCCAATCTGACGAAGGCTCAGGCCGAAACGTCATTTGTAACTTGTTTTGGACAAAAACATATATGCTTATGAAAAAAAAATTTTCTTAATACGGACCAATAAAGAGTGATTTTGCATTACTATCCGTTGTGACTTACTGACTTAGTCTGGGAGATATAGAGTGCCGAGGTTACTCACTAATTTTATCTATTATTACCTCTGAGCACCTATATATCAGTGAGCAGAGCTTCCTCTACAGTAGTTCTCCTGATTAGGCATGCCCTTAACTCATGAGCAGGGCATTGCAGCTTTGGTAGCAACCATTACGACATGGACTCTGCTGCTGTGGACCCGGGGAGAGTGAGTGCAGATTCATTGCACCCACACTCCTCACATGAAGGGTCCGCACTCCTAGAAAATGGGGGATACGTTCCCTGAGTGTCTCCCCCCCATATTCTAGATGGTCCAGAGTCGTCGTGGGACCCCTTTATTTTTTTTCTTACAATAAATTGGTGAAAGAGGAAATGTTTTGGGGACTGTTTTTTCAAATAAATTTCTTTTGTCGATTTTTTGTTTTTGTTAGTACTGACAGTTTATGATGTTGGGTATCTAATAGACGCCATGACATCACAAACTGCTGGGCTTGATCTCAGGTGACTTTACAGCTAGTATCAACCCGATTTATTACCCCGTTTGCCACTGCACCAGGGCACGGGATGAGCTGGGGTGAAGCGCCAGGATTGGCGCATCTAGTGGATGCGCCACGTCTGGGGTGCCTGCGGCCTGCTATTTTTAGGCTGTGAAGGCCCAATAACTATGGACCCTCCCACCCTGAGAATACCAGACCACAGCTGTCCGCTTTACCTTGGCTGGTGATCCAATTTGGGGGGTCCCCTACTTTTATTGTGTAATTATTAATATTTATAAAATAATTATAAAAAAGAGCCTGAGGGGACCTCCACATTGGATCCCCAACCACGGTAAAGCTGCCAGCTGTGGTTTTCAGGCTACAGCCGTCTGCTTTACCCTAGCTGGCTATCAAAAATGGGGGGACCCAACGTAATTTTTTTTTTTTAACTATTTTTTAAATAGAAAAAATTAATGGGCTTCCCTGTATTTTGATTGCCAACCAAGGTAACGGCAGGCAGATGGGGGTGGCAACCCATAGCTGTCTGCTTTATCTGCGCTGAGAATCAAAAATACCGCGGAGCGCTACGTCATTTTTTTAAAGATTTATTTTTACAGCACTGTGATGTCCAGCAATCAAAATACAGGGAAGCCCATTTTATTTTTAGTTATTTAAATAAATAATTAAAAAAAATATATGTTAGCTCCCACTGCATTTTTTGTATTGCTAGCTAAGGGTAATCCAAGCAGCTACTGGCTGCTAACCCCCACTGCTTGGTGTTACCTTCACTGGCAATGGAAAATCCAGGGAAGCATTTTTTTTTTTTTTTGCCAAAAAGCTACAAAAAAAGGACGTGAGCTTCGCCATATTTTTGTATGCTAGCCAGGTATAGCAGGCAGGTGCTGGAAGAGTTGGATACAGCGCCAGAAGATGGTGCTTCTATGAAAATGCCATTTTCTGAGGTGGCTGCAGACTGCAATTCGCAGCAGTGGGGCCCAGAAAGCTCAGGCCAACCGGTGGTGCGGATTCCAATCCCAGCTGCCTAGTTGTACCTGGCTGGACACAAAAATGGGGCAAAGCCTACGTCATTTGTTTTCTAATTATTTCATGAAATTCATGAAATAATAAAAAAAGGGCTTCCCTTTATTTTTGGTTCCCAGCCGGGTACAAATAGGCAACTGGGGGTTGGGGGCAGCCGTACCTGCCTGCTGTACCTGGCTAGCATACAAAAATATGGCGAAGCCACATAATTTTTTCAGGGGGCAAAAAACTTCTGCATACAGTCCTGGATGGAGTATGCTGAGCCTTGTAGTTCTGCAGCTGCTGTCTGTCTGTATGGAGAAGAGCAGACAGCAGCTGCAGAACTACAAGGCTCAGCATACTCCATCCAGGACTGTATGCAGAAGTTTTTTGCCCACCAAAAAAATGACGTGGGCTTTGCCATATTTTTGTATGCTAGCCAGGTACAGCTGGCAGCCACGGGCTGCCTCCAACCCCCAGTTGCCTATTTGTACCCGGCTGGGAACCAAAAATATAGGGAAGCCCGTTTTTTTTAATTATTTCACTTATTTCATGAAATAATTAAAAAACAAATGACGTGGGCTTCGCCCTATTTTTGTGTCCAGCCGGGTACAACTAGGCAGCTGGGGATTGGAATCCGCAGCACAGGTTAGCCCGAGGTTTGTGGGCGCCTCTGCTGCGGATTTCAGTCCGCAGCCGTCCCAGAAAATAGCGCTCTCATAGAAGCGCCATCATCTGGCGCTGTATCCAACTCTTCCAACAGCCCTGGAGCCGGGTGGCTTGTTGGGTAATCATGAGTTAATACTGGCTTTGTTTTACCAGCCAGTATTAAGCCAGAGATTCTTAATGTCAGGCACGTTTGACCCGGCCATTAAGAATCTCCAATAAAGGGTTAAAAAAAGACACCACACAGAGAAAAAATACTTTAATAGAAATAAATACACAGACACATTAGAGACTCCATCTTTATTACCCCTGTCAGCCCTCCACGATCCTGCTCTTCTGTCTTCTTTCTTTCTAGTGTAGTAGTAGTGACGATTGTAGTGAGGGGCATCACTTGGGGCTGGGGAACCTCCATCCTAACTACAATGCTCACTACAATCGGGAAGCAGCGTGCAGCCTTCACTCCGTGAGTGATCACTGCTGGCTGCTAGCGGTAACGCTGACAGACGCGTTACCATAGCAACGGTGCGCCCGGAGCCGCGGTTAGCGGTGACGTCACCGCTAACTGCGTTGCTATGGCAACGGTGATCTCCGTTAATGACCGGCTGTGTCAGCCGGTCCCTAACGGAACGGGGAGTCGACCGTGTGCTAGAGCATGTCGCCGGTACACGGCGATACACATATGTGCACCGTGTACCGGAGAGATGCACTCGCAGGTCCTACATGACGTGTTATAGTCATGTGACCAGTCTGTAGCCAATGAGATAATAGCCACGTGACTGGTCACATGGCTATTTTGACGTCACGATAGGTCCTGCTTCTCTGCTGGCAGTGCAGGTCACCGGGAGGATTCAGCGATCATCGGATGGAATAGCGGCAGGAGACAGAGTGCAGAAGGGATCGCGAGGACCGGTAAGTGTTATGGCAATGTTTATTAACTGTTTGTGTACATTTATAATGCATTTTTATGTGTTTGTGATTGCCTCCCATTATAGCCTATACGTTCGAGTTCGGTTCGTCGAACGTTCGACGAACCGAACTCGAACGGGACCCCCGTTCGGCGAACCGGCCTCGAGCCGAACCGGGACCGGTTCGCTCATCTCTACAACTAACTGTACATAATCTCAAAAAGTAGAATTGCTAAAAAAAAATTACTCAGATTCTTAGGATTTAATGTATCTAAAATCCTGCCTAATACCTGGGGCACCATTTTTTTTTTCATTTGTTCCACAGAGTAAGCCAAAGATTTGTGATCTAAAAGGGTCCTGTAAGAGCATAGATACTCAGTGTGTCTGTGAATTGACTGATTTGTAATATACACTATAATAAAAGCTTCTTAATAACAGCATTTTTACTTTTGCAAACAAGGAGGGTTTTTTTTACCACCCCATCTTACTATTGCTATTAACAAACCAGAAATTTAAACACAGATGTCTATCTCACAAATTGTGTGTGATGGTAAAAATATAAATATTTTATTGATCAATTCACTGATAAAAAATTAGAGCCATACATGCCGCTTGGACTGCAGAAAACTGCAGGTAATTTCTTTGAAGATATTAAGCTCTTTAGCTGTTCTTGTTTCTTCCTTTTTGTTTAAAGCCAAAGGTTAGGGATGAGCAAACCTAATTAGAGATGAGCGGACCTATGGAAGTTTGGGTTTGGGTTCTCTGGATTCAGTGGAACTTTAGCTAAAGTTCGATTTGCGACACTTACTTGACCTGAACTGGATCCCAAAGCCCATTAGAAGTCAACAATTGGGTAGTTTGGCTCTCCACCTTCACTCAACCAGCAAAAACAAAGCATTTTTAAAGAAGGCACGTTTTTTTTTGCACATTACATTCAGTTGTTTTTACCTACAGTCAGAGCCATTCAGAGGCTGCAAGCAGATTACACTTGGCCGAGGACTGATCATACCTGAGCATCCTGATGCTCGATTGAGAGGTTAGCATACGTACAGCACCAGCACTCAAAACTTGGACGCTGATTTTTCCTAAAAGTCCCTTTTTGGTAATACCAAACTTTACAGTTTGAGTTGGCTTATCTCTAAACCTGAATTGTAAAATTCAGGATTCGTACCGGACACCATCTGTCTGGTGCTCGAACTTGAACACATACTTTATCAAAAATTTGTGTCTAAGTTAGGCGTTTGGGTGCTGTTTGTATGCTAACAAAGACTGTTGAAAGGCTGCAGTGCAGCCAATCAACAATCTTTATTGCATGGGGTTGCATGGTTGTATATTCCTGTGTACAAAATCAATAAATAAAAAAATAAAAAAAAATGACTTGGGGTCCCACCTTTTTTTGGTAAACAGTGAAGTGTAAGGCAGACAACTGTGGTCAGCAGCCCTCAGCAGTCTGCTTGACTTCAGTTGGTTATCAATAATAGAGAGTATACCACAGAGTATTTTTAATTATTTAAATAATTAAAAAAAAAACACACAGAGTCCCCCCCTATTATTATCAGGCCTATGGTTATTTGGACCTTCCCAGCCTAAAAATAGCAGGCTGCAGCATCTCCAGAATAAGCACATCTATTAAATGTGCCAATTCTAGTGCTTTGCCTGGCTCTTCCAGATTACCCAGGTTAGGGTTAATACTTTTGGAGAGGATATCAGCTGTGCCTTGAACATTGCCATTATGCTCAGGGGATACTGATGGATAGACATCTATCAGACAACCCCATTACTAATCCAGTTAGTGTATAGTTAAAAAAACTTGCACAGGAAAAAAGATATTTTATTTTAATAAACACTTCCCCACACATCCTCTTTCACCATTTTTTTTAACTAAAAATAAATCCTCCAGTTTCTATTAAAGTAAACTGTTTTTTTTTTTCAAAGTGTGAGTTTTTTAGTTATATATTATAATATTACCCGTATTGCCACTGCACCAGGACAATCAAAAAGATCCAAGCAAAGCTTCATAATTGTCTCATCTATTGGATGTGCCAATTCTGGTGTGGCTGTGGGCTGCTATTTTTAGGTTGGAAAGGGCCAAATACCGTGTGCCTTCCCAATCTGCTTAGACCAGCCCTAGCAGTCTTTTTTTTTCCTTTGCTGGTTATCAAACAAGGGGGACTCCATGCCTTTTTTGATTTAAATAAACAATTTAAAGACAGCATGACAGCTGCAGAATACTTCACCTGTGTGAGTTATCAAAAAAAGAGGGACCCACAAATCATTTTTTTTTACATTTTTCCAATTTTAATTGCAGGGCAATTTTTCTGCTCTTTCCCCATTTTGCTTCCTTTTACAGCCCTTTAGTCCTTACTATAGCTACTTTACAGTCATTTTACAGCACCAAAGTTCATGACTCCATTGAATTGTGTGAGGCATGGGGTCAAGTTCGCATCAAGTCTTGGTCCCAAATCATACTTTTAAAAAAAGTCTGGCTGATCCTGCAGAACCCAATCTTCAATGGGTCTTCTCTTCCCTACCCAAGGTGTATTTTTTTATTTGTAAAGACAGGTTTCATTTTAGATTCCAAATATCTGTTTTAATTGTCCAAGTTAGCAAATGTACAACCCATGACAATACTAAGTGCTTTTTCTTATTATAAGCAAGAGAAAAGAGAGTTGTTATAGTGCAAAAATGTACAAAATTTATTTAGAAACAGCAGGTTTCCATTAAAAGCAAGTAAAAACACAAAACCAAGCTCCAATGTATGCATCACTTTCAGGGTTAACAACACATATCCATAACCTTTTACATCAGTACAAAGAGAGGGGTATAAATATTACATGTATCCCCTCTGGGAATATGCCCATAGAAAGTGTGACCCATCTAGATCCTATTCACACCACAGTTGGTGTGAGTAGTGATGAAACCATATCTACCATTGGTAGCAGCATAGTGAAGGCAGTTTGGTAGCAGGAACCTCAAGATGCGTCCCTGCTCCCACGCATGTGCGAGTATGACGTGACGGCCAAAGTCTCGCGGGACTTGTGTGGACGGTCAGCGCACACGCCATATTGGAACTTCCGGACGAATCGGAGATCTGGCGCCACTGTTTAAAACCCAGTGATCAGGGGGAGAGTGTTAGAACACCTCTGCCCTGATGAAGAAAGCAATATAATCGAAAAGTACGTTGCTTCTTGAGGTTCTGCTACCAAGCTGCCTTCACTATGCTGCCACCAATGGTAGATATGGTTTCATCACTACTCACACCAATTGTGGTGTGAATAGGATCTGGATGGGTCACACTTTGTATGGGCATATTCCCAGAGGGGATACATGTAAAATATACAGTACAGACCAAAAGTTTGGACACACCTTCTCATCTCTAGAACAACTGTTAAGAGGAGACTTTGTGCAGCAGGCCTTCATGGTAAAATAGCTGCTAGGAAACCACTGCTAAGGACAGGCAACAAGCAGAAGAGACTTGTTTGGGCTAAAGAACACAAGGAATGGACATTAGACCAGTGGAAATCTTTGCTTTGGTCGGATAAGTCCAAATTTGAGATCTCTGGATCCAACTACAGTGTCTTTGTAGAAAAGGTGAACAGATGGACTCTACATGGCTGGTTCCCACTGTGAAGCATGGTGTAGGAGGTGTGATGGTATGGGGGTGCTTTGCTGGTGACACTGTCGGGGATTTATTCAAAATTGAAGGCATACTGAACCAGCATGCCTACCACAGCATCTTGCAGCGGCGTGCTATTCCATCCGGTTTGCGTTTAGTTGGACCATCATTTATTTTTCAACAGGACAATGACCTCAAATACACCTCCAAGCTGTGTAAGGGCTATTTGACTAAGAAGGAGAGTGATGGGGTGCTACGCCAGATGACCTGGCTTCCACAGTCACCAGACCTGAACCCAATCGAGATAGTTTGGGGTGATCTGGACTGCAGAGTGAAGGCAAAAGGGCCAACAAGTGCTAAGCATCTCTGGGAACTCCTTCAAGACTGTTGGAAAACCATTTCCGGTGACTACCTCTTGAAGCTCATCAAGAGAATGCGAAGAGTGTGCAAAGTAGTATTGAAAGCAAAAGGTGGCTACTTTGAAGAACCTAGAATAGAAGACATATTTTCAGTTGTTTCACATTTTTTTAAGTATTTCATTCCACATGTTATAATTCATAGTTTTGATGCCTTCAACGTGAATCTACAATTTTCAGAGTCCTGAAAATAAAGAAAACTCTTTGAATGAGAAGGTGTGTCCAAACCTTTGATCTGTACTGTATACCCCCCTCTTTATACTGATATAAAAGGTTATGGATATGTGTTAATAACCCTGAAAGTGATGCATACATTGGAGCTTGGTTTTGTGTTTTTACTTGCTTTTAATGGATGATCATCTGCTGTTTCTAAATAAATTTTGTACATTTTTGCACTATAAAAACTCTCTTTTCTCTTGCTTATAATATAATGTGGAGTTTGTGCCTATTGTGGGGATCCATAAGATTCATTAACCATAATAAATATTGTCTAGGGGTGCGGAGCTTTATGCTAATCTAAGGGGCACTTCGCACACTGCGACATCGCAGGTGCGATGTCGGTGGGGTCAAATTGAAAATGACGCACTTCCGGCATCGCATGCGACATCGCAGTGTGTAAAGGCTGGATGATACGATTAACGAGCGCAAAAGCGTCGTAATCGTATCATCGGTGCAGCGTCGGCGTAATCCATGATTACGCTGACGCGACGGTCCGATGTTGTTCCTCGCTCCTGCGGCTGCACACATCGCTGTGTGTGAAGTCGCAGGAGCGAGGAACGTCTCCTACCGGCCTCACTGCGGCTTCCGTAGGATATGCGGAAGGAAGGAGGTGGGCAGGATGTTGACATCCTGCTCATCTCCGCCCCTCCGCTCTGATTGGCCGCCTGCCGTGTGACGTCGCAGTGACGCCGCACGACCCGCCCCCTTAACAAGGAGGCGGGTCGCCGGCCACAGGGACGTCGCACGGCAGGTGAGTGTGTGTGTGAAGCTGGCGTAGCGTTAACTTTCGCTACGCCAGCTATCACCACATATCGCTGCTGCGACGGGGGCGGGCACTATCGCACTCGGCATCGCAGCATCGGGCTGCGATGTCATAGTGTGCAAAGCCCGCCTAAGTGTTGTTTCTGCATGCTTGTTTTTAGTTTGGAATGTTTGTGGAGCTGCTTTGCAAGGCATCACTTTAGAATTCAATCACCTAGGGTGTGTGTACATGGTGTGCTGTGTGCACTCGCCAAGTTTTGACAGGAGATGCCGTATGAGGAAAATGCTGGCAATCATTTTCTTGAACCAGCTTTGTTTGGTATTTTAACATTGTTTTAGCAATGTCTCAGCTGCTGGTATCTTTTATAGGGATGGGTGAACCCTAACTGTAAAGTTCAGGGTCCATACCAAACACATGGTGTTCGTGCACATGACCCCGAACACGAGCTTTCTGGGACGTTCGTTTTACAGTTCGTGTTACAGTTTGGATTCTGGGGCTGTTAAAAAAAAAAGCACGTTATTAAAAAAACAATGTGATCATACTTACAGGTCCCGCGATGTCCTGGTGACTCTGTCTCCCAGCGCTTTTGCTTCCACGTCCGTCCGATCATTGCTGTTCCCCCCAGTAAGCACCTCTGGCTAAAAGGACCTGCCATGACCGTGACGTCATAACCATGTGACAAGTCACGTGTGAATGTTGTATTACCTCATTTGCAACAGACTGATCACGTGAGTATGACGTTATCAAAGGTCCTGGTGTGCCCTGATGCGTGTGTCGTCGCATCACGGCGCACAATCTCCCGACGGCACTGGCTCAGCTGCGTTTATTTCCACAGCTGAGGCGCTCCTGTCAGGAGAGTGGGGTGATGCAATGTGAGACACAAGTGCAATCATTCCCTCACTGTCAGCCTCTGCTTCATCGCTCTTTCCCGAGCAATGTAGCAGACCTGACATGGCTCTCTGTGCTTCTCACTGTGTATAGACACTGTTTGTTCACAGTGATGAAGCAGAGTTGACTGTACTCTTTGCTTCTCACTGAGTATAGAGTGTGTCTGTGCAAATTGATGAAGCTGACATTGCTGTCCCTGTGGATTACGTCGGACTAAGGATTTTTTTTATAATAAAGATGGAGTCTCTAAATGTTTTTTTGTTTTATTTCTAATAAGTTTTTCTCTGTGTTGTGTTTTTTTTACTGTTTCCTAGAAATTCAGGGTGGCCATATCTAATTTGGCGTGAAACCATGAATTTTGGGCTTAGTACCATCTGAGAATACAAAGCTGGTATTAACCCTTTTATTACCAGCAAGCCACCGCCATCACGGCCGCTGGACGAGCCGGGTAAAGCACCTGGAAATGGTGCTAAGAAACAATGCACCATTTCCAGGGGCGCCTGCGGGCTGCTGAGTATCCCAGCCCCCAGCTGCCTGGCTTTACCTGACTGGTGATCAAAATACGACGGGAGCTCAAACATTTTTTTTTATTATTTTTTTAAATAAAAAAAATTAATTGGCTTCACTGTATTTTGATTGCCAGCAAAGGTAAATAAGGCAGATCAGGGTGGCCGCCCATAGCCGTCTGCTTTATCTGCGCTGAGATTTAAAAATACCGCATTTTTTTATTGATTTATTTATTTTTACAGAACTGTGATGTCAGGCAATCAAAGTAAAGGGAAGCTCAGTTTTTTTTAGTTATTTAAATAAATAATTAAAAAAAAATGTGTGGGCTCTCGCTGAATTTTCTATTGGTAGCTAAGGGTAATCCAATCAGCTACTGGCTGCTAACCCCCACTGCTTGGTGTTACCTTCACTGGCAATGGAAAATCAAGGGAAGCATTTTTTTTGCCAAGAAGCTAAAAAAAATTACATGGGCTTTGCCATATTTTTGTATGCTAGCAGGTACAGCAGGCAGGTACAGGCTGCCACCAACCCCCAGCTGCCTATTTGTACCCAGCTGGGAACCAAAAATATAGGGAAGCCCTTTTTTTAATTATTTCATGAATTTCATGAAATAATTAAAAAAACAATATGGGCTTAGCCCCATTTTTGTGTCCAGCCAGGTACAACTAGGCAGCTGAGGATTGGAATCCGCAGCGCAGGTTGGTCCAAGCTTTCTGGGCCCTCCCCACTGTGAATTGCAGTCCGCAGCTGCCCCAGGAAATGGCGCGTTAATAGAAGCGCCATCTTTTGGCCCTGTATCAACTCTTGCAGTGACCCTGGTGCCGGGTGGCATGCTGGGTAATAAGGGGTTAATACCAGCTTTGTTTTACCAGCTAGTATTAAGCCACAGATTCTTAATGTCAGGCAAGTTTGACCCAGCCATTAAGAATCTCCAATATAGGGTTAAAGAAAAAGATACCACACAGAGAAAAAATTCTTTATTAGAAATGAATACACACAGCACTTTATTAGAAATAAATACACAGACACACTCAGGGACTCCATGTTTATTACTCCCCCTCACCCCTCCACAATCTTGGTCTTCTGTCTTCTTTCTTCTTCAACCCATTCAGCTATGCTATATCAGACAGCACAGTGGAGGAACACGCTTCTGATCCCCTGTGCTGTGTAATCACTCAATTAGTTAGCAGAAGCTGCGCGTTGGTAAGCAGTGACGTCACCGCTGCCACCATTGCAATAGTAACCTGACGGGCGGGTTACTATAGTAACGGTGATCTCCGATAACCTGACTCCCGTCGTCGTGATTCCCCGGCTGTGGCAACCAATCCCTGCATGTGGGCTGACTCTTTAAAGAGCGCCAACATGCAGGGACAAAGAGCTGAGCATGTGCCCTGCGCATCTCGCTGGTACACGGCACTCGCCGAGTATATCGAGTACTAAGATGCTTAGTCGAGCCTCGTGTACCGGCGAGATGCACTGACAGGGCCTAGCATGACATCATAGCCATGTGACCTATAGCCAATGAGATAATACAAAATTCACATGTAACTGGTCACATGCTATGACGTCACGGAAGGTCTTTTGGTTACCGGCTGGTACAGCGATGAACAGACTCGCAAGGTGATGCGGCGGGAGACAGAGTGCAGGACGCATTGTGGGACCTGTAAGTATAATGACATTGTTTACTATTAACTATATTCTTTATTTTACAGCCCCCTCACCCCATCACATATCTGTAAAGTCCAAGTTTGGGGTTCGGACGCAAGTTTGCGTTATTTCAGAATCCGAACGGGAACTTTACAAAACGTTTAGGCGAGTCTCCCGAATACCGAACATCGGGGGGTTTTCCCACCCCTAGTCTTTTACTCTATATTTTTAAGATAAATTAAAGACCAAGAGCCAGCATACCTGTTAATATATGTGAATTATGTAGGTGAAAATTGTAACTATGGCCATTAAGAAAAAAACAAGAACTAAAACAAAGTGAATTTACCCTGTAATAAGTAAATAGATAGTAATAAGACATGCAATAATAGGATACTTAATTGACAATTGATTAATCGCTGATGAAAAGAGCATAAAAGCAATCCCACTGTGACATAATAGACTTTACAAAAATGGTTGATTTTGTATGTCTTTTAGAAGTCTAAATTAACAAGTATACACATCACTAAAATACTGTTCTCATTGCCACAATTTTCTCAAAGTGAGTACCTACCAACAAATGGAAAATTTGGGGATACTTTTTTCTTTTTTTTTTAAATCAGATACATTTTTAATGCATTTTAAAACTTTCATAAACATAACAAATTGTGAGGGTAGTCCTCACACATACTCCCTCCCCTTCCCCTCCCCCCACCCTCTTCCGGTCGACAGTCTCACCCCCTCCACTCTCTACATCCCTCTTTATTCACCTAATGACCTGCCCTCCTTATTTCTTAGCCACTGTGATCTTTCCTTTCCTACCTATAGTCTAAATATCCTATCTTTCAGTAGATCAAATGACACTGATCCTGCAAAGTCCAGTTACTTGCTCCAGATCTTCTCATATTGAGTTCTCCTTCCCCTTTTAATATAAACATTTTTCTCCATATAAATAATATAATTCACTTTTTCAACAAATTCCTTACGTATTGGTGCTTTTTCAGATAGCCAATACAAGGCAATTAGTTTCCTTGCTGCATACAACAATCGCGCCACTGCCAGTTTCTCTTGCTCATCCACCCCCAGTTCATCCACATAGCCCAGCACACACACCAACGGGTTTTTGGGTAGGTCCACTTGCATCACTGATTGAATTAAATTTAACACTGTGATCCAAAACCCTTGTAAACACGGGCACTCCCACAACATGTGCATGATCCCTGCTTCCTCCACAGTAAATTTTGGACATTTGGAATCCGTTATCACTCCCACTTTCTTTATCCACACAGGGGTTCTATATACTCTGTATATAACATATATTTGCGATAGCCGTTTCTCCTCGCTCAGAGATATTATGATGACATATTGCAAAATAGACTCCCATGTCTCCTCCCCAATTTCTCCCAAATCTTCCACCCACCTTGCATATGCCCCAATCTGTTGCCTCCCAACAGACATGGAAAGAAGTCCCCCGTAGACCATCGATATACATCCTGCTCTCTCTCTCTGCATCCCTAATATATTAATTACACTATCTGATTGTATAACAATTGGTGTTATTCTGTTCTGCGATTCAAATGCATGATGTAGCTGCAGGTATTTAAAAAAACATACTATGTCCCACTGGGAAATCTTTTAGCAGTACTTCAAAAGTCTTAAATATGTTTCCATCCATCACTTGGGAGAGGTACCAGATACCAATTCTCCTCCATTCCCCAAATTCATTAAAGGATACAAATTCCAGAATGTTGGGGTTGTCCCACATGGGGGTATATCTAGTGAACGCTGTAACCTGTCTCACCTGTTTAATCTTACCCCATACTTTATCTATCAACTGTATAGTAGGGTATGATGCAGAGTGTGGACGAAAATTTCCCGCCTCCAGACTTGCCAGCAGAGGACCTTTTCCGATCACATACTGTAATATTTTCCCCGCTGAGGTCTCCAAACCTGTCACATCCCACCCCACCATGTGTTGACTCTGGGCAGCTAAGTAATAGCACCAAGGGTTAGGTAGAGCTAGTCCCTCTTCGTCTTTCAGTCTCTGTCAATATTCTAACCTTATCCGTGGGCGCTTCCTTCTCCAGATTAAGGCTCGGTAAATAGAATTTATTTTATAAAACCTATTTTGTGGTAGCCACACTGGAGCGTTATGGAGCACATAGAACATTTGGGGCATTAGTATCATTTTAACTAAGTTGACTCTCCCCACCACTGTAAGGTACAGTTTGGAACAGGCCAGAATCTTTTGTTTGAACTTAAGTAAAAGGGGGGCAACATTAAGGCACTCATATTCAGTCAGTTTATTGGCTATCATAATTCACAGATATTTAAACTCTGACACCACCTGAACCTGAGCACAAGTCACCACCACATTGGAGGGTGTTTCATCTAGTGGCATAAAAAACGAGTTTGGCCCAATTTATCATGAGCCCTGATATCCTTCCAAAGTTAGATATGACCCTCATTACCGCCTCCAAGGAACTCCCTGCATCTCCCAGAAACAATAATAAATCGTCCAGTCCACATATAAGGTCACTTTCTCCTCCACACTCCCATATCGGTATCCCTGAAACAACCTAAGAAAGGAAGGGCACCACCCTATGGGATCTCCCGGTATACCAAAACGTACTATGTAAACAAGAAAAGAAAGTATACCCAAACAGGGATCACCAAACACATGTATTAAATTGATACAAAATCTTTATTAGAGAGTACAGAAAACACACTACCAAACACACTGGTAATGTGGGACACACAAAATAGTACATTAAAATCAATTAAAAAGCCAATCAGGCATATAGTTCAAAGTCAGAACCCTTAATAAGAAGATAATAGTGTGTAATACGCTCAAATGAACCTCTCAATATTGAAACCGGTAGGTAGACAAAGTTGTTAATATAGCCTGTAATTAGACAAAATATCTGAAATAACGATGCCTCAAATGAGCAGCCACATTCACAAAGATCACCGCAAGTGGACGGGGATAAGTCAGTGACCAGAGGTCTGGCAAGTACATATATAAAGACAATAGAAGCTTATAACAAGGTTATCATACCATTGGTTGAGCAAGTTAGTATTGGCCCATTATAATATAATACAATGTACGTATACAGATTCTATCCTATGCACACCATATATAGGATGAATATATGCAAAATCAGATATCAGATGCTCAAACAGGATATAGCATAATAGAAATAGATGATAAGCAGACTATTGATAGCAAATGTATTATCTAGAGGTTTGGTGTATATGAACCATGTATAAAAAGCAGTATTAGATAAACCCACAGTGGCACTGTTCAAAAGTAGTTCCCAAAAAACACAGGTGCACCTGTGCTCAGGGGACTTGTATAGCAGTTAGAATATGATAACCATCTAGGATTTAACTGAGCCAGGTGCTGAGGTTACCTGCTGCAGGGCAGGATACACAGACTCGCAATAGCATGTGTTATGTGTCAAAATGCAAACGGAATATAAGGTCCCATAAAAGGCTACTGTCACACACCAAGCCTCCCACAAACTGCACACTGGTAAGCGCTTATCAAATTTACTATGGTGGTTAAATAGGGCACACAGTGGTTTGTGCTTTGCCCCTTTCTTTCCCCTGAAGAAGCCACTTCCCTAAGTGGGGATAAGCGTGGGGTAGGGTATTCATGCCAGAACCCACCCTCTCTTCACTTTGCCCGGTTAGGTAATATGTCTGGGACCTGTTTGCGGATTTCCATTATGGCCCTTCACAGGTTGCTTACATACCCCTGTTAGAGCAGTAGCCTTTTATGGGACCTTATATTCCATTTGCATTTTGACATATCACGCATGATATTGCGAGTCTGTGTATCCTGCCCTGCAGCAGGTAACCTGAGCACCTGGCTCAGTTAAATCCTAGATGATTATCATATTCTAACTGCTATACAAGTCCCCTGAACACAGGTGCACCTGTGTTTTTTGGGAACTACTTTTGAACAGTGCCACTGTGCGTTTAACTAATACTGCTTTTTATACATTGTTCATATACACCAAACCTCTAGATAATACATTTGCTATTAATAGTCTGCTTATCATCTATTTCTATTATGCTATTTCCTGTTTGAGCATCTGATATCTGATTTTGCATATATTCATCCTATATATGGTGTGCATAGGATAAAATCTGTATACTTACATTGTATTATATTATAATGGGCCAATACTAACTTGGTCAACCAATGGTATGATAACCTTGTTATAAGCTTCTATTGTCTTTATATATGTACTTGCCAGACCTCTGGTCACTGACTTATCCCCATCCACTTGCGGTGATCTTTGTGAATGTGGCTGCTCATTTGAAGCATCGTTATTTCAGATATATTGTCTAATTACAGGCTATATTAACAACTTTGTCTACCAACTGGTTTCAATATTGAGAGGTTCATTTGAGCGTATTACACGCTATTATCTTCTTATTAAGGGTTCTGACTTTGAACTATATGCCTGATTGGCTTTTTAATTGATTTTAATGTACTATTCTGTGTGTCCCACATTACCAGTGTGTTTGGTAGTGCGCTTTCTGTACTCTCTAATAAAGATTTTGTATCAATTTAATACATGTGTTTGGTGATTCCTGTTTGGTTACACTTTCTTTTCTTGTTTACCCATATCGGTAACTCCCTACACCAGGATCCCGCCGCATCACCGACGCCAGTGGTTCGATAGTGATAGCAAACAACAGGGGGAATAGTGGGCACCCCTGCCTTGTGCCCCTATAGGGAGAAAATCTTTCTGACATGCTGCCATTCACCCTAATTCTTGCCGTAGGAGCAGAGTACAACAGCTGCACCCACCTAATATATACTTCCCCAAACCCAATTGATCGCATCGTATCCCATGGGTACCCCCACTCTATGCTGTCAAAAGCTTTGGCCGCGTCTAAGGAAAGAATAACCCACCGCCCCTTATTTTCCGCCGGTATCTGCATATTTAGGTACAGTCTCCTAAGGTTAGTTGCCGTGGATTTGTTGGGCATAAACCCTGCTTGATCTGGGTGTATTAGGGATGTAATGACTTTGGTGAGCCTATTTGCAAGCATCTTAGCCAGGAGCTTTACCATCTACCTTCAATAGTGAAATCGGTCTGTAAGAGGCTGGCAAACCCGGGTCTTTGACTTCTTTAGGGAGTACCACAATTATTGCCTCATGCATAGACGGCATCAGCTCTCCTCTCTCCAGACATGAATTATATACCTTAAGCAGCACCGGCAGTAAAACCTCCCTATGTTGCTTATATACTTCAGCCAGAAACTCATCTACCTGCGGCGCCTTATCGTTCGCCATATCACTCAGAGCTAGCTCCAACTCCTCTAAGTCAAATGGCTCGTCTAGTAACTCTCTAGATTCACTTGAGAGGACTGTCACCTGAGCTCTGCCTAGAAATTCATCCAGCTCCCCCACATCCGGGTGCACCTTGACTTAGTATAGATCAGAGTAGAATGTTTCTCGTACTTTTACGATCCCTGATATGTCCGTGACAACTGCCCCATCTACTAACTGTAACCGTGCAATATATATTGATTCCCTCTGTGCCGCAGCTATCACTGATAATAAGTGACCCGCCCGTTCTCCATTCTCAAAGACTGCATGGTCTGGAACATTTTCTTTCTCTCCGCCGCATGTATGGTCAATCTATTAACCATCTTTTGAGCTGCCTTCATCCTAGCTTTTGCCGCCGGCGTGGGGTTTGATATTAAAGCATCTTCCACATCCCCCAATTCCTGAAACGCAAGCTGATTCTGCCTTCTTGCCTCCGACTTTACCTTACATCTTATAAACAATCCCCTCAAGTACACCTTCATTGCCTCCCAAACCATTCCAATAGATGTCGATCCTTCATTGAACCTAAGGTATTCCCTTAAACTATCACTAATACTCCCCCCCTTCTTCTACTAATTGTAACCAAAAGGGATTTAATTTCCATAAGGGTCTATTTTGGTTTTGTTGTTCCCCCAGGTCTATTTCTATACACAGGGGCGAATGATGTGATACCATCCTGGAGAAGTATTTAGTACCCACTACCAAACTTTGCATTGCTTCATTGCCCAAGGCCAGATCAATGCGTGAAAGGGATGAGAACATAGCCGAATAACAGGAGTATTGATACACACTTCTGGATGCCGAGTCCTCCACAGGTCAATCAGCGCAGTTTCTTTAAGTAAATTACCGAATGGTGTATAGTTACCCCCCATTTTTCGTACCTCATTTCTCCCTTTGTCACAATTTGGATTCGGAATATTATTAAAATCTCCCATTATCATAAAGGGAACTTCCGGAAAGTCAGCCAATAAATTTATCAGACTGTGAAGTAGTTTGCTGCAATATGGCGGCGGTATGTATAGGGATATAATTACTATGGCTCTTGTCCCCAGCCTACAGGAACGACATACATACCGCCTATCTTTATCCAGAATGACCTTTAGAAATTCAAACCGTGCGCCTGAGCGGACTAGTATACTGGCCCCTCTGGAGTATGCAGACTATGTGGAATGATACCCCACCCAGAGCCACCTTCTATCCAGTAGATACAGCTTCTCCGGTATTATGTGTTTTTCATGCAAGCAAATTAGGTCATGTTTTTCTGTGCGTAAAAATTGAAATACTGCTTGCCTTTTGATGCTAGAGGCTAAGCACCTAACATTCCAACTAATTAGCTTAATGCGTCCCGCCATATGATTAACTGAAAAATTCTCCCTCTCCCAGAGCTCCTTAATAGACCAAATAAGACTGTCGACCGGCCCACCCTTCCCCTAACCCCCCAATACAAACCCCCCCCAATAATAAACATATTAACACATCATTGCCACCAGTCCCCTTTGTAGCAGGGGTGGAGGGCATATATTTGCCTTGGCAAGTCTGCCAGATACCGTGTCTGTCTTTTATCACGTTTCCTCTTTTACGACGGACAGGGCCCAATCAACCATCAATAACACCAGAACCAGGACCTCCAGAAGGAGGGGTGGATCCCGCCTGTTCGTCGTGCACAATATCCGGCTGTCCATCTGATCAGTATTGCAGTCCTGCTATATTCTCGCAATGCCACTTTTTTAATATTAAGGGGGGAGAACAAAAGCAAGGTATGGGAAAGAAGAAAAAAAAAAAGGAGAAAGAAACGGGGAGGGGAAGTGGATAAACAAAGAAGAGAAAGAGAAAAGTAGTATAAGAAGAAGAAAGAGGGTGGAATAAGAGAGAGGGGAGAAAAAGAAAAACAAAAAAGGGGGGGAGAGAATATAAATTAATTCAGTATTTATGCATTGCGAGTCCAGTATGAGTTGGCAAGAACAAGAAAAGACGTACCTGAAAAATGGGATCACCACATATGAAGTATTATTAAGAATCATCAATATTTTATTGTCAATAGAACACACATAAAACACATAGTGAAAGTGAAAAAATACAGATAAACGAATACACACAGACAAATACGGACATCTAAAATCAATTTAAAGCACTAATGCACTTGAGAGCTACCCACATTGAAAAATATATATTCTTGGTCCAAAACAAATAGGCTGTAGTCAATATTAAACAAACCCTGAAATACCCCTATATTTGTGCCACAAGGAGAGGACTTTCCGCAAAATAGTATAGCAGCTTATGTCAAGGATCCCACAGGTACTCAAATGAAAGTAACTGGCTGGCCCATGGCAAAGTGAACAGCAGAAAATAAATGAACAAGATCAAATTGTACAGTTCACAAATTCACAAAGACCTGAGCAGGACACCCAGCAGGCATTTCAAACATGTTTTAGATAATCAAGCAAGCGGGATAAAGTAATAAAGAAAAGCCCAGAGAGCAACTAAGGAAAATCCCTCAGGATGACTTACCAAAACCTCAAGGCGGGTGCAGCAAAAATATGCTAAAAAACCATCCGGGGCAGGGCAAGGAAGGGTGGTGGACCAGATATGGGTGACCCCACGCGTATCGCTACCTCTTGGTAGCTTTCTCAAGGGCAGATATTAATTAATTGATTAATGTCTGGTTACATTAGTTAATGTCTGCTCTTGAGAAAGCACCATTTCCTCTACCTAAATTACGTTGATGAGCAAAAGGCTAACAATGTTATGAAATTTTGACTTTCACACCCCATACCTAGAATTCAATATCATCATGTGTCAGCTTAACTTTGTAAAAAATTATGAAACTTTGATAATAAAATATTTAAATGGGTAATTTGGAGCAATGAAACAAATGTCAATAGGCTAGGATCGATTGGGTGTAAATGGGTCTGGAAGCATCTAGAAAAAAGAGGCAATAGATCGAGAAGTTCAAGATATTTTCAAGCTCAGCAGAGGAATCCTGATGATAATCAGCTGTTTCACAGCCAAAGATTGGATACTTGACCACCATTAAGATTTGACCTGCATTGAGACCACCATCGTTACAATGGTGGTGTCAATGCTGAGCTACATATAAGTATCCTAAAAGATGAGGCAATATGTATAATTGTTTAATATGGGTATAAAAAGGACAACATAATGTTCCAGCAAGACACTACTTGTGAGAAATGCTGGGCCTGCGGCTGACCATCAGTAACTTCTGGAGCCTTGTTCTGAGAAAGTTCTCAGAATGAAGCTCCACAGGATTCGATGGGCATTGTGGGACATTACTCTTTAGATTAGATTGGAACTTCCAGGATTTATTTTGAAGTAATAGATTTGTGAATGAGGGTGTGTGGTGGTGTCTTTATTTAAATACATTTTTTTTCCTTTGTCTGTGTTTTTTTAGCTATATGTTTTTTTAACTATATACTTACTGGGTTAGAAATGAGGGTGTCTCATAGATGCCTCCCCATTACTAATGCCTGAATTTGATGTCAGCTGTCAATTCACAGCTGACATCAACTCCAAAAGTATTAATCCAATTTGCCAATGTACCAGAGCAATTGGGAAGAGCCAGGCAAAGTGCCAAAATTGGCACATAAAATGGATTATCTATTTCTGGGGAGGCTATTGACGGCTATTTTTAGGCTGGGAGGAGCCCAATTATCATAGTCCTTACAACTCTGCTTTCACCTGCTCCTAGCTTTTTGCTGTACATTGGCTTGATATCAAAAATAGGGCAGAGCCTATGCAGGTTTTTTAAATTATTGAAGTAAATTATTTTAAAAAACGGCTTGCGTTTCCCTCTATGTTTGATAGCTGTCTGCTTCACCTTGGCTGGCTAAGGGTTGCAGCCCATAGCTGTCTGTTTTACCTGTTCTGGTTATCAAAAATAGGGGGGAGCACAAAGCCTTTTTTGTATTCTAAATTGTTTACAGCACCATACAGGCAACTACCGCATGCAATAAAGTTTGTTGATTGGCTGCGTTGAAGCCTTTCAACAAACTTTTTTGGCATATGAACAGTACGTGTAGCAAGATGGTCCAGCTCAAATAAACAACTTCTTTATTACTTGAACAAAATCGTATACCGAGACATCAAGCATGTACACATGGAACGTATGCATCAGCACTTTTCTGTTTTGCATCCACCCTTAATCACCATTAAAGGGTGGATGCACACCAGAAACACGTTGATGCATACGCTATTATAGTGTTTTTTTGTGTAAAAATGTTATGTCCCTTGTATAAGAATTTTTCAAGCAATAAAGAAGAAGTTGTTTATTTGAGCTGGACCATCCTGTCTCACTTATCATTAACCAGGCCATGGCAGAGCCTATAGGCCCCGTCACACAGAACGATGTATCTAATGATATATCGCGTGGTCACGGATTCCGTGACGAATATCTGGCATCGTTAGCGATGTCGTTGCGTTTGAAACCAACGAGCGGCCGTTAACGATGGAAAATACTCACCTAATCGTCCATCGTTGACACGTCATTCATTTTCCAAAAATTGTTGATTGTTGAGGACACAGGTTGTTCGTCGTTCCTGAGGCAGCACACATCGCTATGTGTGACACCTCGGGAATGACGAACTACAGCTTAACTGTGGCCGCCGGCAATGAGGAAGGAAGGAGGTGGGCGGGATGTTACGGCCGCTCATCTCCGCCCCTCCGCTTCTATTGGGCGGTTGCTTAGTGACGCCACTGTGACGCCGCACAAACCGCCCCCTTAGAAAGGAGGCGGTTCGCCGAAAACAGCGACGTTGCTAGGCAGGTAGGTCCGTGTGATGGCTCCTAACGATATTGTGCACCACGGGCAGAGATTTGCCCGTGACGCACAAACAACGGGGGCTGGTACGCTCACTAGCAATATCGCTACGTGTGACGGGGCCTTTAGTCTGAGCTCTGAAGAAAAGGTGGATAACAGTAATGGTGAACTGGATTTTGTTATATAAGAACAGTTCCTGACTTCCAAACTCAGATACAGACTTTTTTTTAAGTCCATGTTTGAGACTTGGACACCAGCTGCTCGGTACAAATCCCAAATTTTAGTTTGTGCTCCCTCATTTCTACTTGTAAAAAAACTGTTACTTCTTCATTTAGGAATGAAAAAAGCTGCTGAGTCTCCAAATTCAGGAATTATTTGTGAATCACTATGTGTGTGAAAATCGCAGCTTCTTCAGTTTGTGCTCCTTCCTGTGTATTAACACCTTTATCTCAGGCATCTGCACCCCTCCCAAAAAAAGGATAAGGTTTGGACCTTATTCTAACAATTTAAATATAGCAACAAGTTTAAGGCTATGTGCACACAGTGCGTTTTTCTCGGCGTTTTTGCGCGTTTTTCGGGTGTGTTTTTGGCCTCAAAACTGCATGACTTTGCTTCCCCAGCAAAGTCTATGAGTTTTCATTTTTGCTGTCCCCACACATCTGTTTTTTTTCAGCTGCGTTTTTGTGGTGCCACAAAAACGCAGCATGTCAATTATTCCCGCGTTTTTCACTGCGCTTTTCATCCATTGAGTTCAATGGGATGTTGAAAGACGCAATGAGAAACGCAAATAGCTGCGTTTTGGTGCGTTTCGGTGCGTTTCTAAGACCAAAAACGCAGCTATAAACGCAGGAGGTGGGTAGTAAAGTGACGTGTACAGGAAGAGGATTCCTTCTGTCAGTATATACAGAAGCGTGAATCCTCCCGGTACCATCACCGTCGCTTCCATCTCCCGTCCGGTGCATGTATACTGCCGTGCGGCGCCATGTCTGGGCGGGAGGTGGAAGCGGCTGCGAAAACAAAAGTGAACAGTAGAAAAAAAAAAAAAGTTATACTCACCTGTCTGCAGGGTCCCGGTGCCATGTCCGCTCCCAGATTCTGTCACGGTATCGCCGCTCCGGCAGTGTGCAGTCTCCCCGGGTACGTATGCCTGCAGGATGCAGGACCTGGCGATGGATCACCTGATGCAGTCACCTGACGCATCAGGTGATCGTAAGTATCGCGGTGACGCGGGCGCCCGGCCGGTATCAGCTGATCCTGCCGTCAGGAGACTTCATCCCTGATTACCGGCAGCTGCTGCAGCGATCGGACAGGATCAGACTCCCGCCCCATCGCTGCAGGAGCTGCCAGTAATCAGCACATAAGTGAGTATTATTTTTTTTTTTTTGCACCGATGCATCTGCTGATTGTATAATCGGCTTTTATACAATCAGCTGATGTGTGATGGGATTCAGGCACTTGATCCTGACACATCATCTGATCGCTTTGCCTTCCAGCAAACCGATCAGATGATATTGGATCCTGATTGAACGGCGCGGGACCCTGACCCAGGATTACTGCGGAGGGTTTTTTTTTATTTCAATAAAGATGGAGTCACTAATTGTGTTGTGTTTTATTTCTAATAAAAATATTTTTCTGTGTGTTGTGTTTTTTTTTTATCTTTACTAGAAATTCATGGTGGCCATGTCTAATATTGGCGTGACACCATGAATTTCGGGCTTAGGGCCAGCTGATAATATACAGCTAGCCCTAACTCCATTATTACCTAGCTAGCCACCCGGCATCAGGGCAGCTAGAAGAGTTGGATACAGCGCCAGATGATGGTGGTTCTATGAAAGCGCCATTTTCTGGGGTGGCTGTGGGACTGCAATTCACAGCAGGGGTGCCCAGAAAGCATGGGCACCCTGCACTGTGGATTCCAATCCCCAGCTGCCTAGTTGTACCCGGCTGGACTCAAAAATTGGGCGAAGCTCACGTCATTTTTTTTTTAAATTATTTCATGAAATTCATGAAATAATTTAAAAAAAAGGGCTTCCCTATATTTTTGGTTCCCAGCCAGGTACAAATAGGCAGCTGGGGGTTGGGGGCAGGCCGTACCTGCCTGATGTACCCGGCTAGCATACAAAAATATGGCGAAGCCCACGTCATTTTTTTTGTTTGGGGGGGCAAAGAAATCCTGCATACAGTCCTGGAAGGAGGATGCTGAGCCTTGTAGTTCGACAGCTGCTGTCTGCTCTCCTGCATACACTATTGGATGGAGGATGCTGAGCCTTGTAGTTCTGCAGCTGTCTGCTCTTCTGTATACACTAGTGGAGAATGAAGAACACATTGAAGAAGGAAATGACATCAGACCTTTTTTTTTTGTTCACTGATAAAAAACGCATAAGGACGCAGTGAGCAAAAATGCAGCAAAACGCAGCAAAAAAACGCACCAAATCACGGCAAAACGCGTGCGTTTTTTGACGCGTTTTTTCGACGCAGGTGCGTTTTTGTGCGCTTTTAGCGGCCAAAAACGCACAAAAACGCAGCGTCAAAAAAACGCAGTGTGTGCACATAGCCTAATACTGCAGTCAACTGTTTTAAAAATAGTTTTGTTTCTTTACTTTGGTTACCAACTGTTAACAGCTAGCCAAATCGGTTGAGGTTATTTTAACATAAATAGAGCTATGTTTGAATTAAAGAGCAAGAATAAGGTTCAATACAGTCACAGAAGACCGTCGAATGTTAGATGCCTATTTTGAAGCCTTACAGTATTGCAATTTGTAGCAAATATATTCATTACATATTGAATATTAAAATAATATTCAGCAAAGCTGACAAATTAGAATTTCAAGCAGTTCAGTCATTTCAAATAGCTCTCCATCAGCACATTAAGCAACATAGATCTGCTAATTTTGGAAAGTCAAGTTTGTGGCAATCAGAACAAGCCTCAAGTTGTCCTCCTCTCATTATTGTTGTCTTTTTGTCTGCCAGGCCATACCCTAATGTAGTTAGTTGTCAATGTCATTGTAAAAAGACATATTGGAGGGTCCATTTATCCCACTAGATAACTTAAACACAAGGGATCACCTCAACAGACCCATAAATAAGTACACCAAAAAGAAGGAAATCGTGTGCAAAGGAGGGATACACCTTTATCAAAGTACAAAACGGTCTTTATTACATTGAGACACACCAAACATGCTTTACAAACACTAAAAAAGGTGTAACAACCCCAATTTACAATACTTGATCCCTATAGGGAACAAAAGTATATATCCCGTCCTTCCCATACAGCAATATTCAAATATACAGATAAATGGCATTTAATGCTTTGAAATAAAAAGCTCCTCTCTAGACATTATATAACATTTCCTGAAAGGTATAAGTGGACACATAACTCCAATATAATAAATAAAGATGGAATTCATCATACAGGGAGATCTATGATCACTATGATCTTACAAAGTACATGCACAGGGACATCCTGCGTCTGGTCGAGGCAAGAAGTCCTTTCCTAGCATGTGCAGTCCCGGAGTTCAAAAGCACTGCAAAGGTATGGACAGACACTAAGGATGATTTTGGGGGAAGTGAGCACCAGAGGGGAATATTGTTTTAGTTTTTCATTGCTTTGAAAACCTTTGCCATCCTCTATGGTTCAGTAAAATTTCTGGTATTTGGACAGTTTTTTCCTTAATTCAGGTATAGGGAGTTAGAAAAAATGTATATTGTGAATGATATACTGCAGATTTTTGTAAAAATCATGTAGAATTCAATAACATTGGAAAAAAAACACCCAACTTTGTCTGTGACTGAAATGTTCTTGTGAAAATTTGTCATGAAAAGAGGTGAAACCTACTGCACTCATCAGGAAGCATTGGTTTCCCTATGTACACGTAACTAACTTGTGATATACTGCAGGATGGAGCTGTGTATGGGAGATCTTAAATTAAAAATATAATGCAGGATGACTTTATGCATATCGGGGTTTTAGGGGAGTGATATAATGCAGTGTAAAGGGTACTTTACACGCTGCAATCTCGCTAGCGAGATCGCAAGCAATCGTACCCGCCCCCGTCGGTTGTACGACATGGGCAAATTGCTGCCCGTGGCGCACAACCTCGCTTACACCCGTCACATGGACTTACCTGCCCTGCGACGTTGCTCTGGCCAGCGAACCGCCTCCTTTCTAAGCGGGCGGTTCGTGCGGCGTCCCAGCGACGTCACACGGCAGGCGTCCAATAGAAGCGGAGGAGCGGAGATTAGCGGGACGTAACATCCCGCCCACCTCCTTCCTTCCACATTGCCGGTGGAGGCAGGTAAGGAGAAGTTCGTCATTCCTGCGGTGTCACACACAGCGATGTGTGGTGCTGCAGGAACGAGGAACAACATCGCTAATAAGCAGAGAAAGATTTTTGGTTTCAGGACGACCTCTCCGCAGCAAACGATTTTGACCACTTTCCGATCGTTTAAGGTCACTCGTACTAGTCACACACTGCAATATCGTTAATGACGCCGGATGTGCGTCACAAACACCGTGACCCCGATGATAATTCACTAGCAGTATCGCAGCGTTTAAAGTACCCTTAAGACTGTATAGAGGGGCTGTAAGAGGATATAATGCCCTATATGGCTTTGTAAATTTATGTAGAATGTGGAAAATTTTGAAATTGTAACAAACTTTTAAGCCCCACTGTATGACACTGGAGTATTTATCTGCCATTTCAGGTGGGACTTACAGATCAGAGTGTTTTTGCCCAGAGGAGCCATTGAAGAAATGACACCCATATTTTGACAGTCACCATATGTCACTAAAGTGCAGAAATATGGGCCATAACGAAGGTCTATATGCCTGTACATCCTGTGTGTTTGAGTATGGGCCATGACAAGGGCTATATGTCTGTACAAGTTACAGTAGATACTTTAAGTAGTTCAAAAATGTTAGTTTTGGCAACTTATTATAGAAGATTGAAAAGAATTGAACAGTCAACTTTTTCTGTGAACTTGTAACCTACAGTAGTTTTCAAACCAAAATATACACTTTTTAATAAGAGGACTGATTACTTAAAGGGTAAAAATCATCAGTTTTTTCCCTTATAAAATATGCCCACTACCTGTATGTCATTATACAGTATTTAGCATTCTAGAATGCTGTATATAAGTCTGCAAGCTGATCTATATAAGATAAAAAAGGCCGTTTATTATGTTTCACCTATGTGCCATATCGGTCCAATGGGCATTGCAGGTCTCCTTCCTTCTTGCTTCATGTGGATGTCACATCCTACGTCATCCAAACAGAGTTTCCTATTACACTCCTGCGCACGTGCATTTCTTCTACCCTGTGAAGGGCAGAGCAAAATATTGTAGCGCACATGTGGGGGTGTTCTTTGTCCTTTCCAGTCTCAGGCACATTACAGTACTTTGCTCTAACCTCGGCAAGGCAGAGAGATGGGCGCTTGGGCAAAAGCACGATAGAATACACTGTGTGCATGATGTATAACACGTTATTTACACAAACCAAGAATAAAGGAGATAAAGGATCAGATAAAGGATAAAGGTCAGCGACACCCATTGAACAGGACTGCCTCGTAGGTGAGTATAATGTAAGGTCTTTTCTATGGTATGAAGATTGGCTTGGGAACTTATATACAGCATTCTGGAATGTTGTATGTAAGTGATTACTGGTGATGACCAAACGCTTTAAATTATAGGGTATAACATTCATACCGCTGCACTCGTATTGCAGATGTAAATAAGCAGCCACATACTTTTCTCGATATGTGTAATTAATGCTGAGCAGCAGACATTAAACTCAGCTCTCTAGCAGGTTATGGAAAGTTTGTGTCCACATGAGGGTTAATAAATTAGATGTGTAGTACACAGGCTGATCAAAAATAAAATTGTCACATGTAGATAACAAATTGATTTATACTTAGAAGAGTCTTGGTCTCCCAGATAAAAGCCAATATCCTGCATTTCCACTGCTACTTTGTCTGTGCACCACATAGGATACATACAAAGGGTAAAAGAAGTATTAAACATCTCACCAATTTTCAAAGTAAACATATATTTAAAAGTGTTATGGATATGAATTTCTCACTAGATGTTGATAACAACTTGTGCAGTCTACAAAGGCAAAGAAATCAATCCATAGATGTCCATAAATATAATAATTTGTAATAATGAGACAAGACAAAAGGAAAACTCTGATGAGAAATTCATCTTAATAGCACCTTTAGAAATATATTTACTTAGAAAATTGGTGACTTGGTCAATAATTCTTTCTCCTGCTGTATCGTCCTTGTTTGCCCAAATCTGCAATAGCCATCTGTTGTAGCGTTAAAATAGGAATAACTTCTACGAAAGTGTGCTGCCTGCTAAATTGTGTATATAGAGATTAAGTGGCATAAACAAAATAAAGTACACATGCAAGACATGAGGCACATAGATGATGCCACAATAAATGTCCTTATGCTCTTTATGAAGTTTAGTATAAGACAACCAAAGGGACCTGTAATGGGACCTTGTTATGTCACTGTTCAGGATAGTATACAATACCCTTTCTTTTTACAACTCTCCTAATATACTTCTACAACTTTAGAATAAATCTTTACCCTGCTTTACCTTAGAGAATCAAGAAATATGCAAAACTGTAAACCACTAAAGTTAGTTACATTACACCTTCCACATCTTTAAATCACAAGGGTAGTGTTATGCGAGCGGATGGTTAGAGCCAAAAACAAAAAAAGCTCTAACGTCTCCCAAAGACCCTTGAGCAGGTGGTACAGCTACAGATGGACAAGCGGACAGATGACACAGCATCAGACAAACAAAAAACACAATCGGTAATGTTAGCGGCACACACACCGAAAGCAGGACCTCTCCTGTTAACTGCACAGGAGTCCCAAAGGTCACTGTCCATGCCAGAATGGAGCACACCAGGACAGGAGATGCAGCTCAGCTGACACCACTGAGCTGCCACTGAGGCACTAGAACGGTGGAGGAGAAATAAAGAGACTGATCCTACCAGTACCTCACTAGATTATGTTGGCATGACGGGTACCACCGCCTAACCCTGCCTACCACTTCCAGAGTACAATGGCGCTGGCTGCAATGTTGATGCACTGCTCTGACAACACTACAGAGCCGAAATGATGCACACACAGCCATGTGTGTCATCCAGGATTTTTTAAAAACTAAGCCCTGCTCCAAGCCAAGCACCAGATGGCAATGGTAGGTGGGTGCTGGTATGGAGCTCCCTCTGGTAGCCAGGAATAATAATGAAGCTGAGTCTGAATCTGTGACTCAAACAGGAGTGATCTCCAGCGCAGATAAAGCAGAAAGCTAAGGGCTGCAGCTCCCAGCTGTGTGCTTAATCTTGGCTGTGTATCAAAATATCTGGGACGCTACACAGCTCTTTTTAATTGCTTAAATAATTACTAAAAAATGCAGCATGTAGTCCACCCAATAAAGCAGGCAGCTGGGGGTTGTTATTTTCAAGCTGCGGAGGCCCATGGTTATTGGGCCCTCCCCTGCCAAAAATAGCAGCCCACAGCTGCTCCAGAATTGGCGTATCTCTTATATGCGCTAATCCTGGCACTTACCTAGCTCAGGCTAATTGCTTTGGTGCGGTGGCAATTTGGCTAATACAAAGGGTTATTGACAGCTGTGAATTGTAAAAAAAAAAAATCACTTCTGCCATGAAGCCCTGGATTAGCAATGAGCAGAGGTGTCATGATCCAGGACCGGTATTTTCCGCTCCAATGTTTCCCAGACCCTGCCTGGTCATGTCAGTGGTTAACTCCCATCAGCCTCATGCTGGTTTCAGGAGACACTATATATAGTCTCTGAACCTGAATTCCTGTGCTGGTTATAGTTTTGCTCTGCAGCCTGTGACTTGCTCTGGTGAGAATTCCTGTTTGATCTGACTCCTTGTTACCATGTCCTGACCTGTACCCTCCCCAGTTCATCCGTCTATCCCAGTCCCTGAATTACGGCTCCTGTCTGTTGTTTGTATTTACCTCTGCACACCTGATCTCCCAGCTTACGACTCGGTTTTGTTTTCTGGCTTGATTTTTATCCTTCCTTTGCAGTTACTTGACTTTCCTGGCTAGACCCTGACTGCTTGACTATTCTATTGCTCCCTGGTGGTTTGCCTGTTAACTGCCTGCTTAAGTTACTCAGCTGTACTTCAGCTGTCTTTCTATTACAGTGTGTTAGGGCCAGGTGGACGGGCAGACCCAGGAGGTGGATCCACTGGGCCGAACTCCTTGGTGAAGGTAAGGGGTCCGGTAGCTGGAGCACTACGGGTAGCAGGACAGTCCGTGCACAGGAAACACGAAGAACAGGCCTCGCCCACTTGGACACTAAACCCCTTTATACCCTGTACCTGTGTGCTCAATTTCCTGTCAGTGGACGCTGGCCCTTTAAGAAAGGGTCAATGACCGCGCGCGCGCCCTAATGCGCATGCGCGCGGCCCGGGTGCCAGAAGCCAGGGCAGGGAGCGGTGAGGAAGAAGCAGGAGAGCCGGGCTGGGGCTGTGTAGCCGACGGGCGCCGGGAGCGGGGACCGGGACGGCTGGAGACCGCGGGCAAAGGAGGCTGGAGGCCGGGGAGAGAAGCAGGGAAGCCGGGGAGCGTGGCAGGTGAGCCGGGGAGCAGGGCAGGGGACCCGGAGAGCGTGACAGTACCCCCCCTCACACCCCCCTCCCTGCAACCGGGACAGGAAGGCACGGATCAGAGGAGTACCCATATTCTCCCGGGGCTCCCGGGACCTATCCTCAGGGCCATACCCTGCCCAGTCTACCAGGAAGAACTGTCGGCCCCGTACGGTTTTCATGGCCACGATATCCCTTACCGCATAGATGTCATCATCGGCAATAGGAGGAGGAGCCGAACTGGCAGCAGCGGAGAAGGGACCAAGGACAACCGGCTTGAGCAGGGAGACATGGAGGAGTTGGGTATCCTCATCGTGGCCGGGAGCTGCAGCTTGTAGGAGACCTCATTGATCTTGCTGAGGACTTTAAACGGCCCGATGTAGCGAGGACCCAGCTTGTAGGATGGTAGCTTCAATCGGACGTACTTGGAAGCAAGCCAGACGAGATCTCCTGGAGAGAAACACGGAGGGTCCAGACGCCTCTTGTCTGCGTGTCTCTTCATCCGCAGGGAAGCACGTCCAAGGGACGCCTTAACAGAGTCCCAAATGGTTGCAAAGTCACGGGCTACAGCATCAGCAGCAGGGACATCCGAGGAAGAGGATACAGGCAATGGGACGGAAGGCTGAAGTCCGTAAACGACATGGAAGGGAGAGCTGGAGGAGGACTCACTGACGTGGTGGTTATGGGAGAATTCAGCCCAAGGAAGAAGCGTGGACCAGTCGTCATGATGGGCGTTGACGTAGTGACGTAAGAAGGAGGTCAAGATCTGATTGACCCGTTCCACTTGGCCGTTCGACTGAGGATGGTAGGCTGAAGAAAAGTCCAGAGTCACTCCCAGATGTTTGCAGAGAGCCCTCCAGAAGCGGGAGGTGAACTGAGTTCCTCTGTCGGACACAATGTGTGATGGAAAGCCATGCAAGCGGAAGATGTGTTGTATATAGGCGTCAGCGAGTTCCTGGGCAGAGGGCAGTCCAGCCATAGGGACGAAATGAGCCAGTTTAGAGAACCGATCCACCACGACCCATATGACTGTGTGTCCGGAGGACAATGGCAAGTCCGTAATAAAGTCCATCGCAATGTGTTGCCACAGAACTGAGGGTATAGGCAGAGGCAGAAGACGGCCATATGGCAGGTGTTTGGGCGTCTTGTTCCTGGCACAAGAGGAGCAGGCTGAGACAAAGGAAGCGACGTCCGTGCGAAGGGATGGCCACCAGTAATGACGTACAATCGTACTCCATGTTCTCTTCTGACCAGCATGACCGGCTATTTTCGAGGCATGGCCCCAGTGTAACACTTTTTGCCTGTCAGTCTCAGAGACATAGGTCTTCCCGGGCGGTATCTGGGCCAGGGTGACAGGAGTTACCGGAATGATTTTACTAGGGCAGATGATGGGCTGGGATGTCTCCTCCTCCTGCTCCATGGGCATGAAAGACCTGGACAAGGCATCTGCGCGTACATTCTTGTCCGTGGGTCGGAAATGGAGCTGGAAATCGAATCTGGCAAAGAACAAGGACCACCTGGCTTGCCGTGGGTTCAGTCGCTGAGCAGACCGCAGGTATTCCAGGTTCTTGTGGTCCGTGTAAATAATAACGGGGTACACTGCTCCTTCCAGAAGGTAGCGCCATTCCTCCAGAGCCAGTTTGACTGCCAATAGCTCTCGGTCACCGATGGTGTAGTTGCGTTCAGGCGCTGAGAAGATCTTGGAGAAGAAACCGCAAGTCACCATCTTCCCGGAGGAGGACTTCTGCATGAGCACTGCTCCGGCTCCCGAGGAGGAGGCATCTACCTCCAAGGTGAACTGTCGGTTTAACTCCGGACGGTGGAGCACAGGAGAGGAGGCAAATGCCCGCTTCAGAGAGCCAAACGCGGCGTCGGCCGCAGGTGACCAGTCCTTTGGATTAGCCCCCTTCTTGGTCAAGGCGGAGAGAGGAGCAGTCAGAGCAGAGAAGTGAGGAATGAACTGGCGGTAATAGTTGGCGAATCCCAGAAAGCGTTGGATTGCCTTTAGTCCAGAAGGAGGAGGCCAGTTGAGAATGGAAGAGACCTTCTTCGGATCCATCTGCAGTCCGGTATCGGAGATGACGTAGCCCAGGAAGGGAAGAGAAGACTGCTCGAAGACACACTTCTCGTACTTGGCGTACAGACGATTCTCCCTCAGTCGTCGTAGTACCAGCTGCACGTTCTCTCTGTGGGTCTGGAGGTCCGGAGAAAAGACCAGGATGTCATCAAGATACACCACCACACAGATGTAGAGAAGGTCCCGGAACACGTCGTTCACGAATTCCTGAAAGACTGCTGGTGCGTTACACAGGCCGAAGGGCATCACACAGTATTCATAGTGCCCATCGCGAGTATTGAACGCGGTCTTCCATTCGTCCCCAGAGCGGATGCGGACCAGGTTGTAGGCACCACGAAGATCCAACTTGGTGAACACACGAGCTCCTCTAAGCCGATCAAACAATTCGGGGATGAGCGGCAGGGGGTACTTGTTTTTCACGGTGATTTGGTTCAATCCCCGGTAGTGTATGCATGGGCGTAGGTCACCCTCTTTCTTCTTAACGAAGAAGAAGCCTGCTCCAGCAGGAGAGGAGGATCTCCGAATGAATCCCTTTGCCAGGCTCTCTGTGATGTAAGTAGACATAGCCCTTGTTTCGGCTGGAGACAGCGGATATATCCGTCCTCGAGGTGGTGTAGTTCCCGGGAGCAGGTCGATGGCACAATCGTAAGGACGATGTGGCGGAAGTACCTCTGATTCCTTTTTGTCAAAGACGTCCGCGAAGGACCAATAGGCCGAGGGCAGTCCCGGTAGGGACTCTGGAACCGGAGGTCGTCGGATGGGTTGTATGGTCTTCAGACAGTTCTCATGGCAAGAAGAGCCCCATCGGGTGATTTCACCAGTGCCCCAGCTGACTGACGGTTCGTGTGTCCGTAACCAGGGAAGTCCCAGCAGGATTTGATGGGACATGTGTGGGAGGACGTAGAGAGCGATGTTCTCGGTGTGCAGGGCACCGATACGCAGTTCGACCGGCCTGGTGATCCAGGAGATGGTGTCAGAGAGGGGTCTCCCATCCACAGAGGCAATCACGAGGGGTTTGTCGAGTGGAGTAACAGGCACCTGGTACTTGTCCACCATAGCCTGCTGGATGAAATTGGCTGCTGTCCCAGAATCGAGGTACGCCTCAGCCGTGAACCGCGTCTCTCCCGTTGTCACTTGAACCGTCCACATAACCGGGTCTGAGAGAGTCCCAGCACCTAGGGTGGCCTCTCCTACCAACCCTAGGCTTTGGAGTTTCCCGGCCTCTCTGGACAGGAGCGTAGCAGGTGTGTGCCTTCTCCGCAGTAGAAGCAGAGGCCCTTGGCGAGCCGCTCTGCTCGGCGTTGTTCAGACTGCCGCACACGGTCGATCTGCATGGGCTCGTGGACGAAGACACCAGATGCCGTTGACTGAAGTACGGCGGGCTTCTGCGGAGGAGAGGAATGCCGTACCAGACGTCTCTCACGGGACACCTCTTTGGATCGCTCCTGAAAGCGAATGTCCACTCGAGTCGCTAGGGTAATCAGGGCGTCCAGGGTGGACGGTACGTCACGACCAGCCAGCTCATCTTTAATTCGACCCGAGAGTCCTTCCCAGAAGGCGGCGGTTAGAGCCTCGTTGTTCCACCCGAGTTCCGAAGCCAAGGTGCGGAAACGGATGGCATATTGACCCACCGTCAGAGTCCCCTGACGTAACCAAAGAAGAGATGAGGCAGACGCGGAGGCGCGTCCAGGCTCGTCAAAGGTGCCACGAAATGCCTGCAGGAACTCCTGGATGTTCGTGGTCACAGGATCCTCCTTCTCCCACAAGGGGTTTATCCATGCCAGTGCCTCACCCTCTAGATGGGACATGATGAACGCGACCTTGGCTTGGTCGGAGGCAAACAAATGCGGCAGCTGCGTGAAATGGAGGGAGCATTGGTTTATGAATCCCCTGCAGGTCTTGGGATCTCCGGCGTACCGGGGTGGTGAGGCCAAACGAAGTCTGGAAGCATCCGAAGAGGCTGCCACGGGAGCTGGAGCCGTGGATTGTCTAGTGGAAGCCCGAGATGCTGAAGATGTAACTGACGCTTGTAGCGTGTTCAGGCGGGCGTCCACAGAAGACATGAATTGCAGCATGCGGGTCTGAGTCTCACGCTGGCGTGTGAGTTCCTCCTGCAAGGCCGCTAGTGCTTCGGCAGGATCCATGGCCTGTTCTTACTGTTAGGGCCAGGTGGACGGGCAGACCCAGGAGGTGGATCCACTGGGCCGAACTCCTTGGTGAAGGTAAGGGGTCCGGTAGCTGGAGCACTACGGGTAGCAGGACAGTCCGTGCACAAGAGTAGAATGGAGAAGTCTCTGGGACCACGGAGTCACTGATGGTAGTCCGGGTGACGGAGCTCAGGTTCGGAAGCCGAGATGTTGTCAGGCGGAGTCCGGAACCGATGGAGCGAGAGGACGGGTCACCGCAGGGATCAGAGATGGAACGGACTGTCAGGATGGCAGATAGTCAGCGTTCGAGGTTCGGGATTCGGCAGGACCGGATGGCGAGGCAGGATCGGCTCTAGAAGAGAGAGAGGTGAGTATATCACAGGAACACAAGGAGACCTGACTCCTAGCTTGGGAAACACGAAGAACAGGCCCCGCCCACTTGGACACTAAACCCCTTTATACCCTGTACCTGTGTGCTCAATTTCCTGTCAGTGGACGCTGGCCCTTTAAGAAAGGGTCAATGACCGCGCGCGCGCCCTAATGCGCATGCGCGTGGCCCGGGTGCCAGAAGCCAGGGCAGGGAGCGGTGAGGAAGAAGCAGGAGAGCCGGGCTGGGGCTGTGTAGCCGACGGGTGCCGGGAGCGGGGACCGGGACGGCTGGAGAACGCGGGCAAAGGAGGCTGGAGGCCGGGGAGAGAAGCAGGGAAGCCGGGGAGCGTGGCAGGTGAGCCGGGGAACAGGGCAGAGGACCCGGAGAGCGTGACACAGTGTTACCTTTTCTAGCCTTCACTACTCTGCTGCCACCTAGTGGGGAATACGCTGTACTATGTCTCACTTGCCCTTTGTACAGCGTGATAAGGGGTCTATGAAACCTCCCCATTACTAATCATGTGAGTAAAAAGAAAAACACAAAACACATAAAAATCCTTTATTTTAAAAAAAATCTACAATAACCACCCTATTTCACAAATTTAGTAACCTTCAAAATATCCCTGCAGGTCCAAAATAATCACAGGCATTTTTAAGACCAGCTGGACCCGCCAAACTAGAACATCTGCAGGTTTAACCATCTATATTTATGACTAATTTCATTTTTTACAGAACTAAGCTTTCAAATAGACAATGTATTTCAATAACTACTTCAGCAGTTAGATATACAATGGGATGTATATTACTGTACAATCCAAATGGCCAGACTTTTTTAATGATTCCTTAATGTGCTATACATCTAAAAAAGGCAAGTTGTACATGGACACTAGAGAAATTTGTGAGGCATTTTTTTTACATCTATTTTACACAATTCAAAATTGGATAAAAGTAAGGGAGATATGGGGGAATATTTTAACTTTAATATAATTAATATTATAGAAACTAGCTTAAACATAAGTCTTTCCATGATATTTTAGTTGGTCTTTTGGGTCTTTTCATAACCCTAGGGAAATTAAACAATTTTACAGAATATGTTTATTCAATTTTTTCTTGTCTGTTTAGCAATATACATACATGAATGTCTAGCTCTTGTCCATTAATATTTGATTGGCAGAATTTAAAGGGAACCTGTCACCAGTTTTGGGGCCTATAAGCTGCGGCATGTTGTAACATGTTGTATATAAGAGCGCAGGCCGCTGTGAGAAAATAAAAAACACTTTATAATACTCACCTAAACCGCTCGCTGCGGTGCAGGTTGGCCCGATGAGTGGCGCTGTTCTCCGGGACAGGCGCCACCTCTCTCGGCCATCTTGCTCCTCCATCTTATGAAGCCTGTGTGCATGACGTGTCCATGTCATACACACTCCCCGGCACTGAGGTCCTGCGCTACATGGGTTTGTGTCAGCCCGAGGTAAAAATAGCAAAATATATATATATTTTTTTTAACGAGAATGAGTTGGTGGTTGCTTTATCTGCTAAGTTATGGCCTACTATGAAATGTCCCCTCTATAATATACAAATATTTTAAACATGTAATTAGACAGTTAAATTAACTAGACAACTAAACTAATTTTGTTTACATTTTTTTAACTCATATCAAGTGCCAAAGTGTAAGGGAATGAGGCTGAACTTCGAGCTACAATACAGCACATTTCTGATTAGAAAAGTGTAACTCTCTCTATGGAAATAAATGAAAGGAACCTGTCAATAGGGTCATTCTGCCCAAATTAAATACTTTGTGTGCACTTGCAGCTAGTTATTTAACCCCTTCACGACCATGGACGGATCTTTCCGTCATGGATCGTGTCCCGGTAAGCCCCGCCCCCTGCCGCGGGCAGGCGGCGTGGATCGGCACACATATCAGCTGTTTTCAACAGCTGACATGTGTGCCTACATGTTCCGAGTGGAATCGCATTCCACCCGGAACATTAACCCCTTAGATCTCGCTGCCAAAGTCTGGCAGCGAGATCTACATGCGCGCGGCCATCTTTTTTACTTACCGCCGCCCCCTCCGGACGTCACGTGAGTGATCACGTGACGTTCGGTGGTTGCCATCGTAGCACAGGGTCATGTGATGACGCCTGGTGCTACGAAGTTTCACTTTCATTCTTCCTCGGCACGGAGCAGAGGAAGAAAGAAAGTGACTGAATCTGCTGATTACAGCGGTATAGCTGTGATCAGCAGATAGCGATCAGCGATCGGATTGCTGATTGCTATAGCCCCCTAGGGGGACTAGTAAAATAAAATAAAAAAAGTAAAAAAAAAGTTTTAAAAAATTAAAAAAAAAACAAAAAACCTAAAAGTTCAAATCACCCCCCTTTCCCCCCATTAAAAATTAAAGGGTTAAAAAAAAAATAAATATACACATATTTGGTATCGCCGCGTTCAGAAATGCCCGATCTATCAAAATATAAAATCAATTAATCTGATTGGTAAACGGCGTAGTGGCAAAAAAATTCCAAACGCCAAAATTACGTTTTTTGGTCGCCGCAAGTTTTACGCAAAATGCAATAACAGGCGATCAAAACGTAGCATCTGCGCAAAAATGCTACCATTAGAAACATCAGCTCGAGACGCAAAAAATAAGCCGTCACTGAGCCATAGATCCCAAAAAATAAGAACGCTACGTGTTTCGGAAAATGGCGCAAAACGTGCGCCACTTTTATTGGACAAACTTGTGAATTTTTTTTAACCCCTTAGATACAAGTAAACCTATACATGTTTGGTGTCTACAAACTCGCACTGACCTCAGGCATCATACCCACACATCAGTTTTACCATATAGTGAACACCGTGAATAAAACATCCCAAAAACTATTGTGCCATCACACTTTTTTTGCAATTTTTCCACACTTGGAATTTTTTTGCTGCTTTCCAGTACACCATATGGTAAAACTTATGATTTCATTTAAAAGTACAACTTGTCCCGCAAAAAACAAGCCCTCATATGGCAAGATTGACGGAAAAATAAAAAAGTTACGGCTCTCGGAAGAAGGGGAGCAAAAAACAAAAACGCAAAAACGGAAAGTGCCCCGGGGCTGAAGGGGTTAAACATGCTTGAAAAAGAGTGCGCAGCGACTTTAAGCAGAGACCTGACCCGTTTGGCGTTTCCAATTGTATTTTCTTAAAGCGTAACTGTTGTTTTAATTTTTCTTTCATAAATCAATAGTACACATGAATATAAGCAACTTTGTAATATATTTTATCAGACAAATTTACTTCTTTCTCTGCTAGAAATGATCAGTCATTATCAAAATTCTCAATTCTGAAGTAAAATCTGCATTCAGTGAAGACTTTCCCGTTATTGAGATAGTAGATGGCAGCTGTTACTAATTACATTCTATGAAGATAGATGATAGAATAGGGGTGGAGTTCTGCCTCTAGCTCCTCCCTCTGCCTCCAGCTCCTCCCTTCCCCCACCATTATATAATCTCATCAGTAACAGCTGCCATCTCCTATTTCAGTAATGGGAAAGTCTTCACTGAATGCAAATTTTACTTCAGAATTGAGGATTTTGATAATGATCAATTCTGGCAGAGAAAGAAGCAAATTTTTCTGATAAGATATATTACAAAGTTACTTATATTCTTGTGTACTATTGATTTACAATATAAAAATTAAAACAATGATTATGCTCTAAACATTGCAGCATTTCAGAGAAGGACATACATTAGATAACTGGCTACAAACATTGCACAGTTTAGCTCTGTTGGTTGTTCAACACAAATCCAATGACATGTTCTGTTTAAATCACAGTACAAGACTATTTATTGACCTTGCATTTAAAAACCATTGACCTTTAAAAACATCTAATAAATAGATTATGTATGTAAAGCTTATTTTCTAGTTTAAAATAATTGACCTGCCTAAAAGTATTAGCTAAGCTACTGTATGCACTGTGTAGTTTTGCATAAGCATCACCATGAAAGCGTTAGCAGTAAAGCTGGTGTCACACTAAACGACAGCGACAACGACGTCGCTGTTACGTCACCATTTTCGGTGACGTAACAGCGACCTTGTAAGTCGCTGTTATGATCGCTGCTTAGCTGTCAAACACAGCAGAAGCAGCGATCATAAGGTCGCTGTGCTACATGTTCAGAGAGCAGGGAGCCGCGCTTAGCGCTGGCTCCTTGCTCTCCTGCAGCACACATCGGGTTAATTAACCCGATGTGTGCTGCAGCTACATGTCACAGTGCAGGAGCCGGCACTGGCAGCAAGAGCGGAGGCTGGTAACCAGCGTAAACATCGGGTAACCAGGGAAAGGTCTTCCCTTGGTTACCCGATGTTTACGCTGGTTACAGCTTACCGCAGCTGCCAGTGCCGGCTCCTGATCGCTTCATTTCGTCGCTCTCTCGCTGTCACACACAGCGATGTGTGTGTCACAGCGGGAGAGTGACGACCAAAAAATGAAGCTGGACATTCAGCAACGACCGTCGACCTCACAGCAGGGGCCAGGTCGTTGCTGGATGTCACACACAGCGACAGCGACGGGACGTCGCTGCAATGTCACAGAAAATGGTGACGTAGCAGCGACGTCGTTGTCGTCGTCGTTATGTGTGACACCAGCTTAACACATGGCACCTAGCCGCTAATCTCATTCCGATAGTCAATGTGTGACGTATGCAAATAAACCCTGAGGTAAGTAGGAAAAAAAATGTTATGGTCTAATAAAACAAAAATGTAACTTTTTCAACATAATCACTAGATATAAATTTAGAATAAGGAAATAAAAGGTATTTAAATAAAAGAGGTGTTTTCATCTGTTGAGAGTGAATCTAATAAGCTTTGTTATTGTGTGAAAAGATTGAAACGGGTTACACTCTGCTGAAACAGGAAAGAATGGAATATTTGAATACTGGAACCTAATATCCCACCTTAAACACTTAAAATGGGTGTATAATGAATGAAAAATATTAACATTTAACACAAAATAAATTATATAAATTCTATAGAAAAAAAATGTACATATTGTAGTGTCCCTTAAATCATCATTATCATTTTTAACACAATTTGAATAAAAAGATTATTACAGGTGAACATAGCAAACACTGTAATTTATAAAATCAGATAGGTTTGCTTCTTTTTCTATTTACGTTCCACTTCTTCTCCTTCTCCATGTTTCCCGCACTCACCATCTACCTTAAAGCACCTTAAATCTGTTATATTCAAAGAGGTACTGCCAGTACAGTGATGTGATTGGTTTCACATAGACACCAGCAGATGGGGCAGCAACTTTAAGCAACTATTTTAGCTCACTCCTGTGATTCACACATAGCCAGAATAATAATGCTGTGTATTGTCCTTCACGCTGATGCTTTAGCTTTTGTGTCATCAGATATAGAGATAGAAGAGCAGAAGTCCATCTCTCTGTATTGTGTATAGGTGGGCAACATCATAGCAGCTCAACGTTACCCATCAGCTCAATGAGAACTAAAAATTAGAGATAGAGTCTGCATTCCAGAACGCTGATGAAATATGCATTGTATCTTGGCATGACCGCTTCATCGTTCCAGTGTATGTCCCAAAATCTCCAGCTGACTGACTTGTTGATTTTCCCCAAAAAGTTGCCATCTCAAATTAAAAAAAGATTGATGTTTGGTATCATCATATTTGGACTGACTGAGCAAATCACTTTTGTTCCACACATTCATCACTGTAAAAACAACACCCAAAATGCTATGCCAGCATCACACATTTTTTCAAAAGTCCAGACTTTTTTCTAGATTTTTACTACTGTATAATAGATGGTAAAGTGAAATGTAACATTCAAAACTACAATGAATTCTGCAAAAAATAAGCCCCCAAATGGTTATGTTGACAGAAGTAAAAAAACAAAATAAATCATTTGATAGTGAAGTGGTTAAAGAGCTACAAGCTTATAGGTGTCTAAGGGGGAGTGTTTCATTTTGTGGAGAGCGCCAAGCCGGTGTGAGGAGACTTATAAGCTATGCAATGTGCCTCTAAGAATTTATTTATGTAAATAGCTGCATCAGAAGGGTGAGCCACTTAATGGATGTAGCAATATTAAAACTCAATAATGACGTTTTAACCCCTTCAGCCCCCGGGCACTTTCCGTTTTTGCGCTTTTGTTTTTTGCTCCCCTTCTTCCGAGAGCCGTAACTTTTTTATTTTTCCGTCAATCTTGCCATGTAAGTGCTTGTTTTTTGCGAGACGAGTTGTACTTTTAAATGAAACTATAAGTTTTACCATACAGTGTACTGAAAAACGGCAAAAAAATTCCAAGTGCGGAAAAATTGCAAAAAAAGTGTGATCATACAATAGTTTTTGGAATATTTTATTTACTGTGTTCACTATATGGTAAAACTGAGGTATCTATGTGATGCCTCAGGTCGGTGCGAGTTTGTAGATACCAAATATGTATAGGTTTACTTGTATCTAAGGGGTTAAAACAAATTCACAAGCTTGTCCAAAAAACGTGGTGCACGTTTTGCACCATTTTCCAAAACCCATAGCGTTCTCATTTTTCAGGATCTGAGGCTCAGTGATGGCTTATTTTTTGCGTCTTGACCTGACGTTTTTAACGGTACTATTTTTGAGCAGATGCTACGTTTTGATCGCCTGTTATTGCATTTTGCGCAAAATTTGCGGCAACCAAAAAAAGTAATTTTGGCGTTTGGAATTTTTTTGCCGCTACGCCCTTTACTGATCAGATTCATTGATTTTATATTTTGATAGATCAGGCATTTCTGAACGTGGCTATACCAAATATGTGTGTATTTTTTATTTTTTTAACCCTTTAATTTTCAATGGGGTAAAAGGGGGGGTGATTTGAATTTTTAGGTTTTTTTATTTTTTTTTAATTTTTTAAAACTTTTTTTTTTACTTTTTTTTTTATTTTACTAGTCACCCTAGAGGGCTATAGCGATCAGCAATCCGATCGCTTTGCACTATCTGCAGATCTCAGCTACAGAGCTGAGAACTGCAGATTTGCTGCTTTACTTTCAATGCCGGCTGTATTCCGGCATTGAGAGGAAGTGAGTCATGTTAGCTACAGGCGTCATCACATGACCCTGTGCTACCATGGCAACCGCCGAAAGTTATGTGATCATGTCACGTGACTTCCGGCGGGGGCGGGGTAAGTGACTGTCATGGCGGCGTCCATATACATATCGCTGCCAAGATTTTGGCAGCGAAATGTAAGGGGTTAATGAATCACTTCCACCCGCGGCTAGCAGGCACACATGTCAGCTGTTGATAACAGCTGATATGTGCGTGGATTGCCGCCGCCTGCCGGCGGCAGGGGGCGGGGCTTACCGGCACACGATCCATGACGTACCCAGTACGCCATGGGTCGTTAAGGGGTTAACGAGCCTTGCCACATATCTAAAAGTAAATCAATCCTAAGGAAAAAATCAGTCAGTAAAGTCCATATGGTCAGAAGTAGAGTTGAGCGCGGTTCGTGGTTCGAGGTTCTCCAGTTCGGGGCTCGAGTGATTTTTGGGGCTGTTCGAGATCGAACTAGAACTCGAGCTTTTTGCAAAAGCTCGATAGTTCTAGATACATTCGAGAACGGTTCTAGCAGCAAAAAGCAGGGCTTTTTACAGCTACAGTGAGCAGGAGCCATCGCTGGCAGCCTGCCACAAGCTGGTAACCAAGATAAACATCGGGTATCCAAGCAAAGCGCTTTGGTTAGTAACCCGATGTTTATCTTAGTTACGTGCAGGAAGCCCACACTTCCCCGCTCAGCTCACTCCGCCCCCTCCTGCCCGCGGCATGTACACATACATACACACACACACACACACAGACACCCTCCCCCCCCCCGCTTGGCTTACCTGCGGTGATGAAGTCCCGCCATCCCGACCTCAGCGCTGTCACTGTCCTCCATGGCCATCGCTTGTCACATCACCTCTCGCTTCCGACCCGAGACTGACTAGCGGTGACGTCACGGACCTCTCGCGATACTTGAGGGGAAGGCGCCGATCATTGAACTCAGTGACAGGGGCTGTCAGTGTGCTGGAGATCAGCGCAGGTAATGTACCTCGCTGACAGCAGCACTTGTCACCCCCCTGCAGTGACCTGGGCTGACCCATTGATGTTAGCTCAGGTCACTGCATTGCTCTCCCAGCCAATGGGGAACATCCTGCTCTTCATTGACTGGGACAGTGTGGATCGTCATGGCAACCCCTTGGATTACAGCAGACCTGGATTTGTTTTTCAATCTAATAAATTGGTTAAAGAGGGAATGTTTTGGGGAGTGTTTTTTCAAATAAAAATGTGTTTGTCGTCTATTTTTTTTTATTACTGACTGGGTTGGTGATGTCGGGTATCTGATAGACGCCTGACCTCACCAACCCCAGGGCTTGATGCCAGGTGACATTACACATCTGGTATTAACCCCATATATTACCCCGTTTGCCACCGCACCAGGGCGCGGGATGAGCTGGGGCGAAGCACCAGGATTGGCGCATCTAATGGATGCGCCACTTCTGGGGCGGCTGCGGCCTGCTATTTTTAGGCTGGGGAGATTCCAATAACCATGGACCTCCCTAGTCTGAGAATATCAGGCCCCAGCTGTCTGCTTTACCTTGGCTGGTGATCCAATTTTGGGGGACCCCTACGTGTTTTTTTTTTTTAAATTATTTATTTAATTTAAAATAACAGCGTGGGGTGCCCTCAGTTTTGGATTACCAGCCAAGGTGAGGTTGCCAGCTGTGGTCTGCAGGCTGCAGCCGTCTGCTTTACCCTAGCTGGCTACAAAACTAGGGGGAACCCTACGTCATTTTTTTTCATTTTTTTGGCTAAATTCAAAGCTAAACACCCCTTAGTGCCACATGAAAGGTACCAAAGGGTGCTCCACTTTTTCTCCACTTTTTCTCCACTTTTTCTCCTCTTATGCTCCACTTTTTCTCCACTTTTTCTCCTCTTATGCTCCACTTTTTCTCCATTTTTTTTCTCCACTTATTCTCCACTTTTTCTCCTCTTATTCTCCACTTTTTCTCCACTTTTTCTCCTCTTATTCTCCACTTTTTCTCCACTTTTTCTCCACTTTTTCTCCATTTTTTTCTCCACTTTTTCTCCACTTATGCTCCACTTTTTCTCCACTTTTTCTCCATTTTTTTCTCCACTTTTTTCTCCACTTTTTCTCCTCTTATGCTCCACTTTTTCTCCACTTTTTCTCCTCTTAATCTCCACTTTTTCTCCACTTTTTCTCCACTTTTTCTCCACTTATTTTCCACTTTTTCTCCACTTTTTCTCCACTTTTTCTCCACTTTTTCTCCACTTTTTTCTCCACTTTTTCTCCACTTTTTCTCCTCTTATGCTCCACTTTTTCTCCACTTTTTCTCCTCTTAATCTCCACTTTTTCTCCACTTTTTCTCCACTTTTTCTCCACTTTTTCTCCACTTATTTTCCACTTTTTCTCCACTTTTTCTCCACTTTTTCTCCACTTTTTTCTCCACTTTTTCTCCACTTTTTCTCCTCTTATGCTCCACTTTTTCTCCACTTTTTCTCCTCTTAATCTCCACTTTTTCTCCACTTTTTCTCCACTTTTTTCTCCACTTATTCTCCACTTTTTCTCCTCTTATTCTCCACTTTTTCTCCACTTTTTCTCCATTTTTTTCTCCACTTTTTCTCCACTTTTTCTCCACTTTTTCTCCACTTTTTCTCCACTTTTTTCTCCACTTTTTCTCCACTTTTTCTCCTCTTATGCTCCACTTTTTCTCCACTTTTTCTCCACTTTTTTCTCCACTTTTTTCTCCACTTTTTCTCCACTTTTTCTCCTCTTTTGCTCCACTTTTTCTCCACTTTTTCTCCACTTTTTTCTCCACTTTTTCTCCACTTTTTCTCCTCTTATGCTCCACTTTTTCTCAACTTTTTCTCCACTTTTTCTCCACTTTTTTCTCCACTTTTTTCTCCACTTTTTCTCCACTTTTTCTCCTCTTATGCTCCACTTTTTCTCCACTTTTCCCCTCTTATGCTCCACTTTTTCTCCACTTTTTCTCCACTTATTTTCCACTTTTTCTCCATTAATTCTCCACTTTTTCTCCGTTCTTTTTCTATGGTCGGTCTACCCATTAGCTCTGCCATGCATACTGTAGCTCTACACCTACTGCACATGTTACTTTATGATTGACATCTCTTTCGTACCAGAGCTGTCTAAGTCTACTCTGACCCCATATTTGTCATTACTATATTGCCCTTGTACTGTATTATGACATTTGTATCATGTGTTTCATTTCTTGCTGTGTTGCAATTTTTTTGCTGCATCCCAATTGTACCTCTACATTGTTCGAGTTTATGTTATTGTTCTCTCACTCTTATGTGATACTGATTATTGTCATTTTTCATGATTACATGCAGATAAGTCTAATCTGACGAAGGCTCAGGCCGAAACGTCATTTGTAACTTGTTTTGGACAAAAACATATATGCTTATGAAAAAAAAATTTTTCTTAATACGGACCAATAAAGAGTGATTTTGCATTACTATCCATTGTGACTTACTGACTTAGTCTGGGAGATTTAGAGTGCCGAGGTTACTCACTAATTTTATCTATTATTACCTCTGAGCACCTATATACCAGTGAGCAGAGCTTCCTCTACAGTAGTTCTCCTGATTAGGCATGCCCTTACCTCATGAGCAGGGCATTGCAGCTTTGGTAGCAACCATTACGACATGGACTCTGCTGCTGTGGACCCGGGGAGAGTGAGTGCAGATTCATTGCACCCACACTCCTCACATGAAGGGTCCGCACTCCTAGAAAATGGGGGATACGTTCCCTGAGTGTCTCCCCCCCATATTCTAGACGGTCCAGAGTCGTCGTGGGACCCCTTTATTTTTTTTCTTACAATAAATTGGTGAAAGAGGAAATGTTTTGGGGCCTGTTTTTCAAATAAATTTCTTTTGTCGATTTTTTTTTTTGTTAGTACTGACAGTTTATGATGTTGGGTATCTAATAGACGCCATGACATCACAAACTGCTGGGCTTGATCTCAGGTGACTTTACAGCTAGTATCAACCCGATTTATTACCCCGTTTGCCACTGCACCAGGGCACGGGATGAGCTGGGGTGAAGCGCCAGGATTGGCGCATCTAGTGGATGCGCCACGTCTGGGGTGCCTGCGGCCTGCTATTTTTAGGCTGTGAAGGCCCAATAACTATGGACCTTTCCACCCTGAGAATACCAGACCATAGCTGTCTGCTTTACCTTGGCTGGTGATCCAATTTGGGGGGGACCCTACTTTTATTGTGTAATTATTAATATTTATAAAATAATTATAAAAAAGAGCCTGAGGGGACCTCCACATTGGATCCCCAACCACGGTAAAGCTGCCAGCTGTGGTTTTCAGGCTACAGCCGTCTGCTTTACCCTAGCTGGCTATCAAAAATGGGGGGACCCAACGTCATTTTTTTTTTTAACTATTTTTTAAATAGAAAAAATTAATGGGCTTCCCTGTATTTTGATTGCCAACCAAGGTAACGGCAGGCAGATGGGGGTGGCAACCCATAGCTGTCTGCTTTATCTGCGCTGAGAATCAAAAATACCGCGGAGCGCTACGTCATTTTTTTAAAGATTTATTTTTACAGCACTGTGATGTCCAGCAATCAAAATACAGGGAAGCCCATTTTATTTTTAGTTATTTAAATAAATAATTAAAAGAAATATATATGGGCTCCCGCTGCATTTTTTGTATTGCTAGCTAAGGGTAATCCAAGCAGCTACTGGCTGCTAACCCCCACTGCTTGGTGTTACCTTCACTGGCAATGGAAAATCCAGGGAAGCATTTTTTATTTTTTTTGCCAAAAAACTACAAAAAAAGGACGTGAGCTTCGCCATATTTTTGTATGCTAGCCAGGTATAGCAGGCAGGTGCTGGAAGAGTTGGATACAGCGCTAGAATATGGCGCTTCTATGAAAATGCCATTTTCTGAGGCGGCTGCAGACTGCAATTCGCAGCAGTGGGGCCCAGAAAGCTCAGGCCAACCTGTGCTGCGGATTCCAATCCCCAGCTGCCCAGTTGTACCTGGCTGGACCCAAAAATGGGGCGAAGCCTACGTCATTTGTTTTCTAATTATTTCATGAAATTCATGAAATAATAAAAAAAGGGCTTCCCTTTATTTTTGGTTCCCAGCCGGGTACAAATAGGCAACTGGGGGTTGGGGGCAGCCGTACCTGCCTGCTGTACCTGGCTAGCATACAAAAATATGGCGAAGCCCACATAATTTTTTCAGGGGGCAAAAAACTTCTGCATACAGTCCTGGATGGAGTATGCTGAGCCTTGTAGTTCTGCAGCTGCTGTCTATCTGTATGGAGAAGAGCAGAAAGCAGCTGCAGAACTACAAGGCTCAGCATACTTCATCCAGGACTGTATGCAGAATTGTTTTGCCCGCCAAAAAAATGACGTGGGCTTCGCCATATTTTTGTATGCTAGCCAGGTACAGCAGGCAGCCACGGGCTGCCTCCAACCCCCAGTCGCCTATTTGTACCCGGCTGGGAACCAAAAATATAGGGAAGCCCGTTTTTTTTAATTATTTCACTTATTTCATGAAATAATTAAAAAACAAATGACGTGGGCTTCGCCCCATTTTTGTGTCCAGCCGGGTACAACGAGGCAGCTGGGGATTGGAATCCGCAGCACAGGTTAGCCCGAGGTTTCTGGGCGCCTCTACTGCGGATTTCAGTCCGCAGCCGTCCCAGAAAATGGCGCTCTCATAGAAGCGCCATCATCTGGCGCTGTATCCAACTCTTCCAACAGCCCTGGAGCCGGGTGGCTTGTTGGGTAATCATTAGTGATGAGCGAGTACTAAAAAGCTCGGGTGCTCGAAGCTCGGGCCGAGCCTCCCAAGATACTCGTGTACTCGGGCCGAGCAACGAGCCCAATGTTATCCTATGGGAGACCCGAGTATTTTTGTGAAATGACCCCCCCGGCAGCATGGAGAAACCCTAAAAATGTCACAAAAGTCTCAGAAGAGTGCTCAAATGACATGGCAACAGCATGGGGAAGACCCCTTGAAGCATTTATCACTGAAAAGTCACAGCTGTGAACAATTTTGTCCGCGTTTTACGCCATTTTTACGGACTCACCAGAAAACCTTCCAAAATGACCCCAAAATGATTTTTCATGGCGGAAATGTTAAGGGCACATACCCAATAGTGAGATAGAGCTGGTGTATGTTACTTTTTGAGATTAATACATGAAAGATTTTACGTGAAAACATTGTGTGGCACTCCGATGTCCCTGAGAAGAGACGTACATGAAGGCCTCTTGAGTCTAATGTGCCCATTTTGAGGAAGTGAGTCTTTGTAGTATTTTCCTTTGCCAGGGCAGTCCAAAATTGTGAGGTTCACCAATGCCCCTGCATACAGACGTGCATGAGGGCCTGTAAACCTGAAGTGCCCATTGTAAGGAAGTGGGTCTATTGTAGTATAGCCCTTAGGCAGGGCAGCCAAAAATTGGGAGGCTCCACATTGTCCCTGGATAGAGACGTGCATGATGGCCTGTAAACCTGAAGTGCCCATTGTAAGGAAGTGGGTCTATTGTAGTATAGCCCTTAGGCAGGGCAGCCAAAAATTGGGAGGCTCCACATTGTCCCTGGATAGAGACATTCATGATGGCCTGTAAACCTGAAGTGCCCATTGTCAGGAAGTGGGTGTATTATAGTATAGCCCTTAGGCAGGGCAGCCAAAAATTGGGAGGCTCCACATTGTCCCTGGATAGAGACGTGCATGATGGCCTGTAAACCTGAAGTGCCCATTGTAAGGAAGTGGGTCTATTGTAGTATAGCCCTTTGCCAGGGCAGCCAAAAATTGGGAGGCTCCACGTTGTCCCTGGATAGAGACGTGCATGATGGCCTGTAAACCTGAAGTGCCCATTGTAAGGAAGTGGGTCTATTGTAGTATAGCCCTTAGGCAGGGCAGCCAAAAATTGGGAGGCTCCACGTTGTCCCTGGGTAGAGACGTGCATGAGGGCCTCAAAACATTAAGTGTCCATTGTCAGGAAGTGGGTGTATTATAGTATAGCCCTTAGGCAGGGCAGCCAAAAATTGGGAGGCTCCACATTGTCCCTGGATAGAGACGTGCATGATGGCCTGTAAACCTGAAGTGTCCATTGTCAGGAAGTGGGTGTATTATAGTATAGCCCTTAGGCAGGGCAGCCAAAAATTGGGAGGCTCCACGTTGTCCCTGGGTAGAGACGTGCATGAGGGCCTCAAAACATTGTTCCCATTGCAAAGGAGCGGGTCTCCTGTCGTTGTAATGTCCATTCTGCAAAGAATGGGCGAAAAAATTTACCACTGGGGGTATACCTGAAACAAAGGCCTAAGTATTGCAATTTGTAACGGTCATCATCATGGTGGCGCATGAGGAGAAGGAGGAGCAGTCCAGCGATTATCCAAAGTCCAGAAGTGTGTACCCATGGGTGAGTGGAGGTACATGGCAAACTTTAAATTCCGCTCTCATTTGCTGGTGGTGTGGTGAAGTCTGGCCCAATCCAACCCTTGTTCATCTTGATCAGAGTCAGCCTGTCAGCATTTTCAGTTGACAGGCGGGTGCGTTTATCTGTAATGATTCCACCTGCGGCACTAAAAACACGGTCTGACAAAACGCTAGCAGCAGGGCAGGCCAGGACTTCCAAGGCGTAGAGAGCCAATTCATGCCACGTGTCCAGCTTGGATACCCAATAATTGTAAGGCACAGAGGAATGTCGGAGTACAGTTGTTCGATCTGCAAGGTACTCCTTCAGCATCTGGGCAAACTTAGGATTTCTTGTGGCACTACCCCGCACCTCAGGGGCTGTGGTACGTGAGGGGCTGAGAAAACTGTCGCACATCTTAAAGACTGTTCCCCTACCTCTGGCGGATTGGACTTGTGCCTCTCTCGGCTGTACGCCTCGGTTGTCCACTGATTCCTGACCTATGCCGCTAGCGTTTTGTGAGGGGAATGCTTTGCCTACTTCCGTGACTATGGCCTTTCGGAACTGCTGCATTTTGGTTGACCTCTCCTCCACGGGAATAAGAGACAAAAAGTTCTCCTTGTAGCGTGGGTCTAACAGTGTTACCAACCAGTAATGATTGTCGGCCAAGATGTTCTTAACGCGAGGGTCACGAGACAGGCAGCTTACCATAAAGTCAGCCATGTGCGCCAGACTCTTAACAGCCAGGACTTCAGTAGCCTGACCAACAAGATGACTGAACATGCTGTCCTCCTCCTCCTCCTCCTCCTCCTCATCTACCCTGTCCTCTGGCCAGCCACGCTGAACCGAGGATATGACTGGTGTGCATGTCATATCCTCAATTTGGCCGGAGAGTTGCTCCATGTCTTCATCCTCCTCCTCGTCATAGTCCTCCACTGCACGTTGTGATGAGACGAGGCTGGGCTGTGTGTTATCACCCACACCCACTACTGTTTCTTGCTGCAACTCATCGCGCTCCGCCTGCAATGCATCATGTTTGTTTTTCAGCAGAGACCGTTTTAGAAGGCAGAGTAGCGGTATGGTGACGCTAATAATGGCGTCATCACCACTCACCATCTTGGTGGAGTCCTCAAAGTTTTGGAGGATGGTACATAGGTCTGACATCCATCTCCACTCCTCAGGTGTTATGTGTGGAGTTTGACCCATTTCCCGACGGCTTAGGTGATGCAGGTACTCAACAACTGCCCTCTTCTGCTCACATATCCTGACCAACATGTGCAGAGTTGAATTCCAACGCGTGGGGACATCACACACCAGTCTGTGAGCCGGAAGATGCAAACTGCGCTGAAAGCCGGCAAGGCCGGCTGAAGCAGTAGGTGACTTTCGAAAATGTGCAGACAGGCGGCGAACTTTTACCAGCAGATCAGACAGCTCTGGGTATGACTTTAGAAACCGCTGAACCACGAGGTTGAGCACATGGGCCACGCATGGAACATGTGTCAGCTGGCCTCGCCTCAAAGCCGCCACCAGGTTCCGGCCATTGTCACACACGACCTTTCCTGGCTTTAGGTTCAGAGGTGTGAGCCAGTGATCTGCCTGCTGTTTTAGAGCTGTCCACAGCTCTTCTGCATTGTGGGGTTTGTCACCTATGCAGATTAGCTTCAGCACAGCCTGTTGCCGCTTCGCCGAGGCAGTGCTGCAGTGCTTCCAGCTTGTGACTGGTGTGGAGGGTACAGTGGATGAGGATGCGCAGGAGGAGGAGGAGGCTGAAGAGCATGACATTCCGGAGCTGTAGAGTGTGGGTGAAACACTGACTGAGGTAGGGCCTGCAAACCTTGGTGTGAGAAGGACGTGTTCCGTCCCTCGCTCAGACTGGGTCCCAGCTTCCACAATATTAACCCAGTGTGCCGTCAACGAGATGTAGCGGCCTTGCCCACAAGCACTTGTCCACGTGTCTGTGGTTAGGTGGACCTTGGGTGAAACAGCGTTGTTCAGGGCACGTGTGATGTTTTGTGACACGTGGTTATGCAACGCGGGGACGGCACACCGGGAGAAATAGTGGCGGCTGGGGACCGAGTAACGTGGGACAGCTGCCGCCATCAGGTCACGGAATGCTTCTGTCTCCACCAGCCTAAAAGGCAACATTTCCAGCGCAAGCAGTCGCGAAATGTTAGCATTTAGAACTGTGGCATGTGGGGTGTTGGCAGTGTATTTGCGCCTGCGTTCAAAGGTTTGCTGAATGGATAACTGAACGCTGCGCTGGGACAAGGACGTGCTTGATGATGGTGTTCTTTCTGCGTAGGCAACTGCAGGTGCAGGAGTGGAGGAGGCTTGTTCGCAGGCAGCATGGACAGGGGATTGGCTCTCATGCACAACCAGCGAAGACATAGCAGTGACATCAGCAAGCACTGCTCCTCGACTCTGTTGTACTTCCCACAAAGTCGGGTGCTTGGCTGACATGTGCCTGATCATGCTGGTGGTGGTCAGGCTGCTAGTTTTGGTACCCCTGCTGATGCTGGCACGGCAGGTGTTGCAAATGGCCTTTTTTGAATCATCTGGATCCAACTTAAAAAACTGCCAGACTCGGGAAGACCTAACATTTGTACAGGCACCTTGTGTCGTCGTGTTGTTCCGGGGAACGGTTGCCTGACTTCTGCCTGGGGCCACCACCCTGCTTCTTACTGCCTGTTGTGATGCTACGCCTCCCTCCCCCTGTGCACTGCTGTCCTCGCTCTGCATATCCTCCTGCCAGGTTGGGTCAGTTACTGGATAATCCACCACGTCGTCTTCCTCTTCCGCACCCTGCTCCTCCTCCTGACTTGCTGACAATTGTGTCTCATCATCGTCCACCACTTGTTGAGACACGTTGCCAACTTCGTGAGAACGTGGCTGCTCAAATATTTGGCCATCTGTACAGACGATCTCCTCATGACCCACTTCAATATGAGCTGGCGAGAGGCCAGAATGTGTGAATGGAAACGTGAACAGCTCTTCCGAGTGTACAAGTGTGGGATCATTAATGTCCGAGGAGGACGTGTACTCAGCCTGGTGGTAGGAAGGAGGATCAGGTTCAGAAATGTGCGGTGCAGTATCACGGCTACTGACACTTGACCGTGTGGAAGACACGGTGGAGTGTTTGTGGTGGTGCCAATCTGACTGGAAGCATTATCTGCTATCCAACTAACAACCTGTTGACACTGGTCTTGGTTCAAGAGCGGTGTACTGCTGCGGTCCCCAAGAATTTGGGACAGGACGTGCGAGCGACTAGATGTGGCCCTTTGTTGTGGCGAAATTAGAGCTTGCCCACGACCTCGGCCTCTGCCTGCACCACCATCACGTCCACTTCCTTGTTCCTTGCCAATGCCCTTGCGCATTTTGCAATGCTGTGCACTGCTGACGTGTATATTCACTACTTGTGCGTTATATCAAAGTTTGTGGAAATTGCACACAAGTGCACCTGTACGCTGCCACCAACAGGCACACACGTGCGGTTTTAAAAACCAAGCACGGACGCAATAAGAACCTAACAGGTTTTTTTGGGGAGCGACAATTACAGACAAGTCAGACACTATCTGGACTGTTTTACACTGTGTACACCAGCCCCAGATATGATGAAGGCTGGTATACGGTCACCACTACCCTGCCTGCCTGCCTGCCTGTATACTGGTACAATAGTCCTGACAAGGACTCTTCTGGTCACTAGCCTGTATTCAGACCTGGCTATACCCTGCCTGTATATAGCAACAATAGTCCTGAGAAGGACTTTGCTACTGTACTCCGACCTGGCTATACCCTGCCTGCCTATATACAACTAGAATAGTCCTGAGAAGGACTTTTGGTCACACTGTTTGCAGCCCTGCAACTGAAAAAGCTATAAAGGGCCGCAAAGCTTTCCCTGAATCAGCGACACTCTCCCTGCACTGACTGTCTGGATAGCTGTGAGCAGAGCACAGCGCGCCGGCCGGTATAAAGGCTCGGTCACGCTGTGCAGGCCGGCCAATCACTGCAATTCCACAACTAACAGGGCTGTGGCATTGCAGTGGTCTGCCAGCCAATCCCTGCATGAGGGCTGGCTCTCAAAAGAGCGCCAACATGCAGAAATGAAGACCACGAGTACAGCACGAGTATCGCGAGATTACTCGGTCCCCGCCGAGCAGCCCGAGTACAGCGATACTCGTGCGAGTACCGAGTAGTTACAAGCATGCTCGCTCATCACTAGTAATCATGAGTTAATACTGGCTTTGTTTTACTAGCCAGTATTAAGCCAGAGATTCTTAATGTCAGGCACGTTTGACCCGGCCATTAAGAATCTCCAATAAAGGGTTAAAAAAAACACCACACAGAGAAAAAATACTTTAATAGAAAAAAATACACAGACACATTAGAGACTCCATCTTTATTACCCCCTGTCAGCCCTCCACGATCCTGCTCTTCTGTCTTCTTTCTTTCTAGTGTAGTAGTAGTGACGATTGTAGTGAGGATGAGGTTCACCAGCTCATCACTTGGGGCTGGGGAACCTTCATCCTCACTACAATCCTCACTAGTGTAGTAGTAGTGACGATTGTAGTGAGGATGAGGTGCACCAGCCCATCACTTGGGGCTGGGGAACCTCCATCCTCACTACAATCCTCACTAGTGTAGTAGTAGTGACGATTGTAGTGAGGATGAGGTGCACCAGCTCATCACTTGGGGCTGGGGAACCTCCATCCTCACTACAATCCTCACTAGTGTAGTAGTAGTGACAATTGTAGTGAGGATGAGGTGCACCAGCTCATCACTTGGGGCTGGGGAACCTCCATCCTCACTACAATCCTCACTAGTGTAGTAGTAGTGACGATTGTAGTGAGGATGAGGTGCACCAGCCCATCACTTGGGGCTGGGGAACCTCCATCCTCACTACAATCCTCACTAGTGTAGTAGTAGTGACGATTGTAGTGAGGAAGGATGAGGTGCACCAGCTCATCACTTGGGGCTGGGGAACCTCCATCCTCACTACAATCCTCACTACAATCGTGAACCAGCGTGCAGCCGTCACTCCGTGAGTGATCAGTGCTGGCTGTCAGCGGTAACAGCGGTAACGCTGACAGACGCGTTACCATAGCAACGGTGCTCTCGGAGCCGCGGTTAGCTCCGTTGCTATGGCAACGGTGATCTCCGTTAATGACCGGCTGTGTCAGCCGGTCCCTAACGGAACGGGGAGTCGACCGTGTGCTAGAGCATGTCGCCGGTACACGGCGATACACATATGTGCACCGTGTACCGGAGAGATGCACTCGCAGGTCCTACATGACGCGTCATAGTCATGTGACCAGTCCGTAGCCAATGAGATAATAGCCACGTGACTGGTCACATGGCTATTTTGACGTCACGATAGGTCCTGCATCTCTGCTGGCAGTGCAGGTCACCGGGAGGATTAAGCGATCATCGGATGGAATAGCGGCAGGAGACAGAGTGCAGAAGGGATCGCGGGGACCGGTAAGTGTTATGGCAATGTTTATTAACTGTTTGTGTACATTTATAATGCATTTTTATGTGTTTGTGATTGCCTCCCATTATAGCCTATACGTTCGAGTTCGGTTCGTTGAACGTTTGACGAGCCGAACTCGAACGGGACCCCCGTTCGGCGAACCGGCCTCGAGCCGAACCGGGACCGGTTCGCTCATCTCTAGTCAGAAATTTAAAATTCAAAATACTTTAATTAAGGATCAAACAGAATAGGAAGTAGATATACAAAAATTCAGAAAGGAGTACAAAGTTAGAAAGTGTAAGGATCAAAGTACTTGAGTAGGGAGTAATTATTTCATATAATAATATCAGATACCATACGTAGCTGTACAAAGCGTTACATTATTTCAGAAGGCAAATGATATATGCATCAGTATGGCTAAGAACAGACTTATATTATAAGGTGCAAAGATTTCCAATGAGAATAGATGCTGGTGCAGGAACTAAGCAATAAGTAGTTGCAATAGCACTTACTGAAATTAGTAGAGGTAATAATAGAATCTGACAGCTGGGTGGAGTCCACCCTGACATGCCTTATAGTTAGAGATGAGCGAGGTTCGAGGTTCGCCAATTTCATGTTCGAGTGATTTTGGGGGTGCCCGAGATCAAACTCAAACGCGAGCTTTTTGCTAAAAGCTCGATAGCTCGAGTTACGTTCGAGAACGGTTCAATCAGCAAAAAGCCTAGCTATTTACTAGCTGGCTTTTCACTGCAATAGTGTGAGTCCCTGTGATTCACACTAGTATCAAATTTCAGCGTATAGTGTGTGGGGGGACGCGGTTTAGATCTGTGCTGCTGAGAGAATGTCGATCGCTATTTTTATTATTTTTTTTCCTAATCGCGCGTGCAGTGGGGCGGGCCAGGATGTCAGCCAATCACAGACACACACAACTAAGTGGACTTTTTGCCAGACAAGCAAGGGCATGTGTCATAGGCTGTGAATGTCACATGTCCTTGCCTTATAAATTTGGCCATTTTCCCTCACGCCGCCATTATCTGCCTTCTGCGTGTGGGTGACTGTCACCGCTCACGCTGCTGCTGCTGCCGCTCCTGCTGTGTGCGCTATAGACACAGCGCTGTAGAGATTAGGGACTGCTGTTTATTTTAGCCCTTTTCAGGGCTGATTTCCAGGCGCTCAGAGCCATAGCTGCTAGGCAGGTCCATGCAAACGCTGTATACAGTTTTAGATAACAGCGTCTGTGTACATCAGCTCAGGGAATTCCTTCCTGCATTTCATCATTAGTAGGGATAGAAAGCGAGGCTTCCTTTCCTGTCCAGGTACCCACAGAACCCGGCCACTGTATCCACCTTTTCACTTTTGCTACACTATTTTTATAGCAAACAGTGCTGAAACTTAGTGGTATCCAAAAAGTGTCTGCTATACTAAATTAGTGTCCCACTGGTGCTAAGCAAGTTCCACCACCTCTGCCTTCTACCCTCCTGCACATTTTTGCTACGCTATTTTTATAGCAAACAGTGCTGAAATTTAGTGGCATCCAAAAAGTGTCTAATATACTAAATTAGTGTCCCACTGGTGCCAAGCAAGTTCCACCACCTCTGCCTTCTACCGTCCTGCACATTTTTGCTACGCTATTTTTATAGCAAACAGTTCTGAAACTTAGTGGCATCCAAAAAGTGTCTGCTATACTAAATTAGTGTCTCATTGGTGTCAAGCAAGTTCCACCACCTCTGTGTTCTACCCTCCTGCACATTTTTGCTACGCTATTTTTATAGCAAACAGTGATGAAACTTAGTGGCATCCAAAAAGTGTCTGCTATACTAAATTAGTGTCACACTGGTGCCAAGCAAGTTACACCACCTCTGCCTTCTACCCTCCTGCACATTTTTGGTACGCTATTTTCATAGCAAACAGTGCTGTCAGTTTTAGGACCATAGTTGCATTGTCAGGGATAGTCAGTGTTTGTTCTTCAGCTGTCAATAAAGCTAGACCAACTCTGCAATCTACGCCACCTCTCAATTTTTGCTACTACATTTTAAGTGTCCAATCTTGTCGCTAACAAAATAAGTGGCAAAAGGACAGATGCTGGTGGAAAGGGGAACAGGCGTGTTGGAAAAGGAAAAAAGTTTGTGTCCGTGGGGAAGGTGGGAAAGATACATTAACATCTGCTGAAGATAGGCCATCTTCCAGCAAAAGTAAGATGTCTACTACTTTCCGTGGACAATCCGATGTGCTCCCTTTTTTACGAAACAAAACAACTGGAACAAAGGTAGACGATGCACAAAAAAAACACATGCTTGAATGGATCTCAAGTGCTACAACAAGTGGCTTCTCCTCCACCTCAACTTCAAAATAAAAAAAAAACATTCCCCTGAGTTGGTATCTTAATCGCACTTGCTTTCTCCCAGCTCCCAAGTCTCTAGCCACCCTGGAGAGTATGGTGTAACAGAGATGGCTGAGTCTGCAGAGCTGTTCTGTCACACTATAGCCTGGGAAACAGAGGTTTGCTCCCAAGCTACAGTGAGTACAGACCAGGAAATGGTCTGCAGTGATGCCCAGAAGTTTTGTGACTCAGATTCTAGCCATGATGACCAAGTTTCTGAGCATAATGTAGACTATCATTCCCAAACTGTAACACCTGTTGGTGGAGACAATGAGGAACATACTGATGACGATGAGACGCAGATACCAGATTGGGATGACAACTTAACTATTCAGTCAGGGCAGGAAGAGGTTAGGTCTGAGGGCGAGGGGAGTGCAAACACAACACTTGATGATGAAGTTCTAGATCCCACATACTGTCAACCCTCAGACGGGCACTCGAGGAGGTCACCAGAGGCGGTGGAGGAGGATGCAACTGAGGACGAAGTAACCTTGCACCTTCCTAGACAGAGTCGGACTACTGGAATCACGTCAACAAGTGCATCCTCAGCCACCACTCTGCCTCTCAGCACAAGTTGGGGTGGCTCTGCAGGTCGCATGTCCTCTAAGCCTTGCCTAGCCTGGTCCTTTTTTGACCTTGCAAAGGATCTCCCAAATCATGTGATCTGTAAAATTTGTCGGCAATCTATAAGTAGAGGCCAAAACCTCACCAGTTTGACAACTTCTTCCATGAATCGTCACATGAATAGCAAGCATAAGTCCCAGTGGGAAGCTCACTGTGCTGCAATGCGGCCTAACGGAGTGGGCCAACCACCGCCTGCCCCTTCCAGTGCATCCGCATGCTCTTCATCTTCTATGACTGTGGGGACAGCTGTCAGACCTGTTCTTCCACGCAGACCTTCCACCACTTTAACCGCAACAGGCAGTTTGCTCTTCAGTTGGTTTGGAAGGGGAAACAAGTGCTGGTGTACAGCTCTCTCAGACATCGAGAGCACCAACTTTGGATGAAGGCAACATCATATCTCCGCCTGCACTTTCCTCACAGACCTGCAGTTTTGCAGGGACACCCTACTCACCTCCATCTCCAGACAGCAGCCAAATCTCGGTCCCTCAGATGTGGACAAATAAAAGGCCATTTCCTCCGAGCCATGACAAAGATAAGAGGTTGACTTTATCCCTCTGTAAGCTCTTGGCTACCGAAATGCTGCCTTTCCGCCTGGTGGACACAGAGTATTTTCGAGACCTTTTGTCCATCGCAGTGCCCCAGTACCAGATGCCCAGTCGCCACTACTTCTCCAAGAAAAGTGTGCCTGCGCTACACCAGCATGTCGCACACAACATCACCGCTTCCTTGAGAAACTCTGTGTGTGAACGGGTGCATTTCACCACCAATACTTGGACCAGTAAACATGGACAGGGGTGTTATATGTCGCTGACTGGGCACTGGGTAACTATGGTGATAGATGAGAAGGGTCTGCTTAACAAGTCTTGCTGTCCCCATGACTTGTGCGTCAATCCTCTGAATGTTGAAGTTCCTCCACTGCTTCTTCCTCCTCAACCTCGTCTGGGTCCTCCACCTCCGCCCCAAGCCTGCCTGGTCAGGCAAGCCCCATTGCAACTGAGCACAAGGAATCCTGCACACCTCCTTACTATACTGGCAGCAGAGCTCAACAGCATCAGGCAGTCTTTAGCTTGAAATGTCTAGGAAATAAGAGTCACACAGCGGATGAGTTGTGGTCAGCTCTGCGGTCCGAGTTTCGTAAATGGTTGTCTCCACTTAACCTGCAGCCAGGGAAGGCCGTGTGCGACAATGCTGCAAACCTGGGTGCGGCCCTTCACCAGGCAAGGTGACACACGTGCCTTGTATGGCTCACGTGTTGAACCTTGTTGTCCAGCAATTTTTAACCCACTTTCCCGGCCTAGATGGGCTTCTGCACAGGGCACGGTCACTCTCTGCTCACTTCTGCCGTTCAACTGCCGCAGCTGACTGACTTCCATTGCTCCAGAAGTCATTCGGCCTGCTGGTTCATTGCCTGAAATGCGATATGGCGAAACGCTGGAATTCGACTCTCCACATGTTACAGCGTCTGTGGTAGCACTGCCGAGCCCTGGTGCAATACGTTAATGATGTATAGCCTGGGCCAACGAGATGCAGAGGTGGGGAAGATCACGCTGATGGAGTGGTCTCACATCAAGGACCTATGCACCCTTCTGCCCAATTTCGACATGTCGACGAATATGTTTAGCGCTGACAATGCCATTATCAGCATGACAATTCCAGTCATTTACATGCTGGAGCAAACGCTAAACACTATTCGGAGTCAGGGGGTGGGACAAGAGGAAGGGGAGGAAGTACAGGAGGATTCATATGCAGAAGGGATACCAACATCTACAAGGTCCAGACGTTCATCACCAAGGCGGCAGGCATGGGACGGTGGGGGAGAGGGATTAACAAGGGCACATGGTAGCAGACAAAATGTTGAGGAAGGTGCAGGAGACCAGGAAGAAATGGAGGACGAACTCTCGATGGGCATGGAAGACTCAGCAGATGATGGAGACCTTGGTCAAATTTCGGTTGAACGAGGTTGGGGGGAGATGTCAGAGGAAGAAAGCACGGTTAGCACCTCTATGCCACAAACACAGCGAGGACTTGGTCTGCATGGATGCGCAAGACGCATGTGCGGCTTCTTGCTGCACTACCCACAACATAACCCTCGGATTTTCAAAATTAGAAGTAATGATGACTACTGGGTTGCCACACTATTAGATCCCCGGTACAAGTCCAAATTTTGTGAAATAATTCCAGCCATAGAAAGAGACGCACGTATGCAGGAGTATCAGCAGAAGCTGTTACTCAATCTTAGCTCGGCTTTTCCATCAAACATCAGTGGTGCACAGAGTGACTCTCCCAGTTGTAACTTGACAAACATGGGACTGTCTATTCATCAACAGTCTAACCGTACCAGCAGCACCGTATCTGGTGCTGGTAACAGCAATTTTATTGAATCGTTTCATAATTTTTTTAGACCATCCTTTCCAAGGCCACTAGAGACAACAAGTCTGACACATAGTCAACGGCTGGAGAGGATGATACAGGAGTATCTCCAAATGAACATCGATGCCATGACTTTGCAACTGGAGCCTTGCTCATTTTGGGCTTCAAATCTTGAAAAATGTCCAGAGCTCTCCACTTACGCCTTGGAGATATTGTCATGTCCTTCAGGCAGCGTTGTCTCTGAACATGTCTTCAGTGCTGCTGGGTGTGTGCTGAAAGATAAGCGCACGCGTCTGTCCAGTGACAATGTGGACAGACTAACGTTCATCAAGATGAACAAGTCATGGATCCGCAAGGACTTTGCTGCCCCTGTGTCATCCTGGGGAGAGTAAAAGCTTGTGGATTTGGAATGTGCTTGTTTCTAATGTACCTGTCAAGTTTGCAACTGGGACACAAGTGATGCCACTTAAATGGTGTCTGTGAGCCCAATTTTTGGAAATAAGGGAGACTCTGCTTGGAGTCCGCTTGCTGTGTTTTTAAAAATGAGCCAAGATGAACAAGTCTTGGTTCAGCAAGGACTTTGCTACCTACCCCGGTGTCATCCTGGGGACAGTTAAGGCTGGCGTATTTTGGAATATGCTTTATGCAAATCAAAACATCCTGTTTGCAACTAGGGCACAAGTGATGCCACTGAAGGGGTGTCTGTGTGGCCCATTTTTTGGAAAAAAGGGAGAGTCTGCTTGGAGTCCCCTTGCTGTGTTTTACATGATTTTAGAAGGGCATGACATGCCTATATCTGTGTCTCCTCCTCTTTTTCCTCGTCCAGCTGTTTAGTTTTCCCATGAGTATTGGTCCTTGTCACTTTCCCATGTGTTTGTGTTGTCTTGGGAATTGTTTGTCACCTTTTGGACACTTTTGAGGGTGTTTTCTAGGTGTTTTTATGTGTTTGTGATTGCCTCCCATTGTTTTCAATGGGGTTCGAGAGGTTTGTTGAACGGCTCGCCGAACCGAACTCGAACGCGGACTCCGTTCGACGAACTGAGTCGAGCTTGAGCCTCTAGAGGTTCGCTTATCTCTACTTATAGTGATAACCCTGATGAAAGGTACTTTTGCAATTTATGATATATGAATAGGTAAGTACTACTGTGCTACCAGTGAGGAAATAAAATGTGCTGTGTATATATAAAAATACTTTTTGAAGTAAATACCTGAGAGACTTATGTGGAGAGGATTGTAGGTAAACGACACCCAAAGCGAGTATTTGGTGGATCCAATAATGGATTTGTAGGATGATGGCAATGGAATTATGGGGTGACAAATGAATAGCTCTGCGTTAGATATAAAGTAACTGATAAACTTATGAACAATGTATAAAACTGTGTGGCAGCATACCTTGGCAGGTGAGGAGTGGTTCCAAGAGATTCTGCGGACTGCACACTTGGTGGTAGCCTGTAAGGTTTAGTTGATAGAAAATACTGTGTAGATAACAGGAGGGAGAGGAATAAAGGGCAAAAGAAAGTTTGAAAGATGTGTACATTACTGACGGTGAAGTACAAAACAGGGAATAAACCTACACTACTGCAGTACTTGAAAGAGACTTGGCAAGCATGAATGGATTTGAAAAAAATTCCGGCTTCTTAAAAAAAATCCCAAATTTTATTCTAAGATAGTAATAAAATTCATCATAAAACATGCATTCTTTTTCAAACACACAATTCATGAAAATGACAATGTATATATATTTTTATTTGTACACACACAAGATAAAGTGGACAGACTGCAATTGGATCACATGTCAAACAAAAGGTGCAATTAATTCTAATATTTAAAAGTAAACCATTCCCACAGCACATAGACACATACCTAAAAATGAAACAAGAAAGTTACTCTGAGAAGTAAATTCAAGCAAAATAGCAGGGAGAAAAAATATTGTACATCTAATCATAAATGTATACATTAATGGTACAGATTAAATCCAATATTAATAACGAAACATTTTTTTTTGCCAGTGTTCAAGCCATGCAGAAAGATGGTACCCAGATAAAAAATCCAATAAGCTTCCTCTGTTAGAAGTCTATGTCTAATATTATTATTATTATTATTTATTATTATAGCACCATTTATTCCATGGCGCTTTACATGTGAAAGGGGTATACAAAATAGGGGCAAATAGAATAATCAAAAACAATACAAAGCACAGGCAGGTACAGGAGGATGGAGGTCCCTGCCCGCGAGGGCTCACAGGGTACAAGGGATATCCCCAAATTTGATGGTCTCATTGATCTTCTCCACAGCAAACAATTGAAGGGAAGATATATTCTGCTGATATTCCGAGATAAAATGTCTTGAAGCCAACAAGATATTCTATGGTAAGTCAGAAATATTAGAAATGTTCGATAAATGCTCAGAAATGCGAACTTTCAATTTTCTGAGGGTGCAACCAATATACAGTACAGACCAAAAGTTTTTCATTTAAAGAGTTTTCTTTATTTTCAGGACTCTGAAAATTGTAGATTCACATTGAAGGCATCAAAACTGTGAATTAAAACATGTGGAATAAAATACTTAAAAAAGTGTAAAACAACTGAAAATATGTCTTACATTCTAGGTTCTTCAAAGTAGCCAACTTTTGCTTTCATTGCTACTTTCCACACTCTTGGCATTCTCTTGATGAGCTTCAAGAGGTAGTAACCGGAAATGGTTTTCCAACAGTCTTGAGGGAGTTCCCAGAGATGCTTAGCACTTGTTGGCCCTTTTGCCTTCACTCTGCGGTCCAGCTCACCCCAAACCATCTCGATTGGGTTCAGGTCTGGTGCCTGTGGAGACCAGGTCACCTGGCAGAGCACCCAATCACTCTCCTTCTTAGTCAAATAGCCCTTACACAGCCTGGAGGTGTGTTTGGGGTCATTGTCCTGTTGAAAAATAAATGATGGTCCAACTAAATGCAAACCGGATGGAATTTCACGCCGCTGCAAGATGATGTGGTAGGCATGCTAGTTCTGTATGCCTTCAATTTTGAATAAATCCCCAACAGTGTCACCAGCAAAGCATCCCCACACCATCACACCTCCTCCTCCATGCTTCACGGTGGGAACCAGCCATGTAGAGTCCATTCGTTCACCTTTTCTACAAAGACACGATGGTTGGATCCAAATATCTTAAATTTGGACTCATCAGACCAAAGCACAGATTTCCACTGGTCTAATGTCCATTCCTTGTGTTCTTTAGCCCAAACAAGTCTCTTCAGCTTGTTGCCTGTCCTTACCAGTGGTTTCCTAGCAGCTATTTTACCATGAAGGCCTGCTGCACAAAGTCTCCTCTTAACAGTTTTTCTACAGATGAGAAGGTGTGTCCAAACTTTTGGTCTGTACTGTACATCTTATTACAAATACAACATTTTATACTATACACCAGATTACAAGAATTGCAATGTATATACTGACCAATTTTATATTCTCGAAAATTGTCATAATTAGAGAATTTATTAGTCACATATGCATGTTTGAAAGTTGGACCATGCCACATCTAAAAAATCTTGATGGTGAAGCCACATATTCTAATATTTGCGCTTTTTTAGCAACTACACAGAATCCATTTTGTAATATTGAGGCCAAAGCAGTATCCTCATATAAGACTAACAAATGCTTGCAAAATATAAATTTAATCTGGCTGAACTGTGGACTAAATTGAGAAGATAAAATTAGAACATTTGATTTACGTTTCTGTGGAGAAACTGACCCAGAGTATAACAAATAATTACTAGTGTCATGTTGGCCCAATGGTTAGCACTGCAGTCTTGAAGAAGTTTGTATGTTCTCCCCATGTTTGTGTGGATTTCCTCTGAGTACTCTGGTTTCCTCCCACACTCCAAATATATACAAATAGGGACTCTAGATTGTGTAGTATGGAATTAATAGTAATTAGAAAAAAAGAAAGTGGATGTACACAAAAGTGGGATCACCAACCAATATTTTAAGTGAATTACAAAAGCATTATATTGTAGACAGCAGGCACAGTACAAAATTATCACACCATAAAAACACTTTCCCCTGAGGAAGCCACATTTTGTTAGTGGCGATACGCGTGGGGTCCTTACCCCATCCCTCTCTCATAATTTTTTCTATCTGACCCATTGGTGTTTGTCCACAGGTAGTATTGCCTCTGCATCTATTGATTATTTGCATATATTCATGGGTATAAGCTTCCAACATAGGTGCACAGTATTATTTTGTTTTGATACAGAGGTGGCATTGATCTCTTTTACTGAGTGGTAAGTTCCCATCATATGAATTTACAGCTCATTACTCCTTGCTGTGACATCATTTATCATGCTCATGTGATCTCATCAACTGATTTAGGGTTCAGTTGTTCATTTTTAGAGGGTATGGTGTATTCTTTCTTTGACACTTTGGTGTATTGTAAATTCATGGCTTTTTAATTGTTTTTATGGTGTGATAATTTTGTACTTTGCTTGCTGTCTACAATAAAATGCTTTTGTAATTCACTTAAATATTGGTTGATGATACCACTTTAGTGTACAATTGCTTTCTCTTTTTCTAATTACTTGTTGTTTGGATGTACTTGTGGATCGATCCCTCAATTATATCTTTAGTGCCCTCCCCATTTTGTCTTTACCTATGGAATTATTAGCGCTATATGAATAAATATTAATATTATATTATGTCTATTCTTCTTTACAATTTGTTTGCTCTATTCAAAACCCACATTGGATACTGTCACAGGGTGGTGAAAACAGTATATATGCATGCGGTTCAATGAGCGGACCCGGAAGCAGTGTGACAGCTGAGCAAAAACTCATTAGTATAATTGACCTACTTTAATCCCCATTTTACTTCCTTTTTCAGCCCCCTAGCCCTTAATAACATCATTTAACACTAGAACTACTGGACTCGTGACACCTATATAGAAATACATGGTGCAAAGTAGTCAAAATGACTACCTCAGTAGTTCTAGTGTTAATAGTATTTACGATATGATTTCCATAGAATTATATGGGGTTTGGCATTCAGGGTCAAGTTTGGGTTCAAGTTTGGTTCTGGAGCTGACTTTTTTTTTTTTTTTTAAGTCCGGCCGGATCCATCAAACCCGAACATCTGCGAGTTTGCCAATCTCTAATCATGACACAACTGTTCTGTGACCTCTGAAACAGATCAAATTTCTGCCATTTCTGCTAAATAAAAGTAAAAATGTAGCTCTATCTTTATTTCCAATAGATTATTTTTTATTTACTATTTTGCCTTATACAAATATATGGGCATGGTTGACAACTTGACTGTTTATCTTTTTCTGCTGGGCTTACCAAAAATCATGGACACACAATAATTCTTATCGACACATTGGAAAGCCATAATAAATCATTATGATAATAATCAATATATGTCTACAGCTGATAGCTGTGATATGAAGACATTAGGTGCATTCATTGTAATCATTAAAATGATGATAATTTCTTTTAAAATAATTTCTATGCAGTACATTTCTTCCTTTTCAAAAAGATCATGGACACCTAAAAAAAATTGTTACAGACAGCAAAAATAAGTGTCTTATTTTTATGGAATGTCTTGGCTGTTGGAAATCCTGTATTTGTTGAGTGAATGATAATTAAGTAAATTTTTGAATATTAAAGCAAAGTGAGCTATAAGAGTAAGATATCAATTTCCTTTAAAAACACATCAGTTTATAGTATATTTAGACATATTGTACTATTGATTAAAAAATAATATATGAATTAGATAAATGTGCATGATGCATTTTACTATATTAATTGATTAAATTGAATTCAACACAGCAGAAAATTCATTTCTAAGTTTGCAATAATGATTCTTGCCATCATTAATTAGTTTATGTGTCATAAAAAAATCTAATCCCAAAAGAATTCTCTGCTTTCCTTTTCTCAGCCATTCACAAATGTATTTTAACTTGGAGTGCCTAAAACATCTACTGGCTAGCTGCATATTATGCTAGCAAGATTCTGGTATGTTCCATTTCTATTTCACATTTATGCCACCTGGTGGAACAATTTAGTATTTTGTACATTTCAAAAAAATAAAATAAAGTTAGTGATTTATTTGTAATGCCATAGCTGATTATGATAGGTATCAAATTAAAATAATCATTTTTAAAGTAAAATTAAAAAAAATTGTAGACCTCACTTATAAAACATGTTAATTTACCTTATTACCCAGTGCTGTTAGTAAAATTGGCAATTCTTAATATTTAGTTGTAATAAAAATGAAGGGAAGCCTTTGGAATCCTTTCATTGATTACTAAGAAAATGTAGTCTGATTATCTAGATGAGAATTATTCACAAACACAATCTAACTAAACTTATTTCACATGAACAGTCATAATGTTCATGAAAATGAAAAACAAAGTTAGTAATTTATTTATAATGGCATAGCTGATTAAGTTAGGCAACAAGATGAAATATTGATTCTTAATTGTTAAAGTAAAAGTAAATAGATAACAATAGGAATAGGAGTTTTCCGATAAAATAACAAATTGCAGACCTCACTTCGAAAACATTAATTTAGCTTCTTACACAGCAATGATAGTAAAATTGACAATTCTTAATAAATCGTTTTAAGAAAAATAAAATTAATACTTTGGAATCCAGGCATTGATTACTAACAAAATGTAGTCTGATTATCTAGGTCAAAATTATACATAAACACATTGTAGCTAAACGCATTTCACATGAACGGTTTTAATGTAAAATGAGTAAATATTCACAGAGCTTGGAAGAAAGGTATATTGATCCTAGACATTAATAACCTGCTGATTCTTTTTACAGGAGATGTACGTCTTCTGGCAAAAGTCTGCACCCAATCTGAATAACTGCAAACTTTTTAATCCTGAAAGTGTGTTGTGTGCACACTGTCAGGAGTCACCAGTTTTGCCATTGAGAGTGGGCAGTCATGTAATTTTAAATTGCATACATCCAGTCACATAACCACCTGGTCTCACTAGCAATACCAGTGAATCCTGGCAGCATTTTCATTGCACTTTGTCGGGATTCAAAACAGCAATCATCTCTACCAAGCATTTTCAGTTGCTGCAAAATATATTTTTTCCTTGTAAGTGTATCTCAATTTATTGGTACCTATAGGATGTCTGCCATACAAAAATTCTTACAGAAGATGACAAAGCATCTGGAAAGAGTTAAATTGAGTCTGATATGCCCAAAACATAAACTACTTAATTATATAAGGGATTTTACTGAGAAAACCATTTTATTTCATACACAAATGTGGGAACTTCAGTTCCTTGGTACAGACAAGGACTGTGCACCATTTTGCTCTCTCAATTTCCATTCCGAGCACCTCCTCTTATGCTTACATCACTCAATTGTCAATAGCAAACCTTCCTAGAAACTAATTTGCTTGAATCTACTCCACATGGAAAAGAAAGAGCCCAGCAGTGCTTTCACATGGTCAGTGCACATACGCACACAGTGTCGGCGCTCTTTCATCTGACTCTTGTCTACAGCAGCCAACTTGTTGCACTAAAATATCCAAACATTTACAGAGCAGTGGCGGAAGACAAGAGTTAGGTAGAAAAGTGTGCCTGCAACCCAACTTTGTGCTCAGCCACACTGACAGTGTGGGAGCTTTGCTGTGCTCTAACATCAGTGTGTCCTTGACTATGTAGGTAAAAGTATAATTCAATATAAATTGAACAGTTTAATAATATTATAAGGAATCATGATTATATATCAAATGAGATGTTATCCTCGTTCATTAAAAAAATTGATGTGCCTCACAGCTAAGCAGTTACATAACTATTTGCTCTCCCCTGCATGTTGGTTACATGAATGGGCCCTTGTAGCATTCTAAATCCTATAAAGACATACAAGTTGATCCCTTTTCCCCTTCATTATTTCGTAAATTACCCCATCTGATACTAATGTCACAATCTTGGGCCTCTTCATGGTATATATGTATCTCATTTTATATGTGATGTCTCCCATCCAAGTAAATATGTCCCCCAACCTGGTAAATATGTTCCTTATCCTAGTTTATATGTCTCCTATCCTAGGCCTCATCCTGGTAAATGTGTTCCCATCTTGGTAAACATGTCCTCCACCCTGGTATATTATGTCCCCATCCTGAGTCACATTCTGATATATATGTCCTCATCCTGGTATATTTGTTCTACATGCTGGTATACATGTCCTCATCCTGGGCACATCTTGGTTTGTATGTACCCCATCCTGGTATACATGTTCCCTAATCCTGGTTCCTTTCCTGGATTATATGTTCCCATCCTGGGATAATGCTGTTATATATGTCCTATCCTGGTATTTATGCCCCCATGGTATTTATGTGCCTCATCCTGGTCTCATCCTTGTATACAGTATATGTGCTCAACTTGGGTCCAGCCTGATATTTATGTTCCCCATCCTGGTATATATGTCCCCATTATGATATATACAGTCAGGGCCAGAAATATTTGGACAGTGACACAAGTTTTGTTATTTTAGCTGTTTACAAAAACATGTTCAGAAATACAATTCTATATATAATGTGGGCTGAAAGTGCACACTCCCAGCTGCAATATGAGAGTTTTCACATCCAAATCGTTGAAAGGGTTTAGGAATCATAGCTCTGTAATGCATAGCCTCCTCTTTTTCAAGGGACCAAAAGTAATTGGACAAGGGACTCTAAGGTCTGCAATTAACTCTGAAGGTGTCTCCCTCATTAACCTGTAATCAAAGAAGTAGTTAAAAGGTCTGGGGTTGATTACAGGTGTGTGGTTTTGCATTTGGAAGCTGTTGCTGTGACCAGACAACATGCGGTCTAAGGAACTCTCAATTGAGGTGAAGCAGAACATCCTGAGGCTGAAAAAAAAGAAAAAATCTATCAGAGAGATAGCAGACATGCTTGGAGTAGCAAAATCAACAGTCGGGTACATTCTGAGAAAAAAGGAATTGACTGGTGAGCTTGGGAACTCAAAAAGGCCTGGGCGTCCACGGATGACAACAGTGGTGGATGATCGCCGCATACTTTCTTTGGTGAAGAAGAACCCGTTCACAACATCAACTGAAGTCCAGAACACTCTCAGTGAAGTAGGTGTATCTGTCTCTAAGTCAACAGTAAAGAGAAGACTCCATGAAAGTAAATACAAAGGGTTCACATCTAGATGCAAACCATTCATCAATTCCAAAAATAGACAGGCCAGAGTTAAATTTGCTGAAAAACACCTCATGAAGCCAGCTCAGTTCTGGAAAAGTATTCTATGGACAGATGAGACAAAGATCAACCTGTACCAGAATGATGGGAAGAAAAAAGTTTGTAGAAGAAAGGGAACGGCACATGATCCAAGGCACACCACATCCTCTGTAAAACATGGTGGAGGCAACGTGATGGCATGGGCATGCATGGCTTTCAATGCCACTGGGTCACTTGTGTTAATTGATGACATAACAGCAGACAAGAGTAGCCAGATGAATTCTGAAGTGTACCGGGATATACTTTCAGCCCAGATTCAGCCAAATGCCGCAAAGTTGATCGGATGGCGCTTCATAGTACAGATGGACAATGACCCCAAGCATACAGCCAAAGCTACCCAGGAGTTCATGAGTGCAAAAAAGTGGAACATTCTGCAATGGCCAAGTCAATCACCAGATCTTAACCCAATTGAGCATGCATTTCACTTGCTCAAATCCAGACTTAAGACGGAAAGACCCACAAACAAACAAGACCTGAAGGCTGCGGCTGTAAAGGCCTGGCAAAGCATTAAGAAGGAGGAAACCCAGCGTTTGGTGATGTCCATGGGTTCCAGACTTAAGGCAGTGATTGCCTCCAAAGGATTCGCAACAAAATATTGAAAATAAAAATATTTTGTTTGGGTTTGGTTTATTTGTCCAATTACTTTTGACATTCTAAAATTTGGAGTGTTTGTAAAGAAATGTGTACAATTCCTACAATTTCTAACAGATATTTTTGTTCAAACCTTCAAATTAAACGTTACAATCTGCACTTGAATTCTGTTGTAGAGGTTTCATTTCAAATCCAATGTGGTGGCATGCAGAGCCCAACTCGCGAAAATTGTGTCACTGTCCAAATATTTCTGGACCTAACTGTATGTCCCCGCCCTGGTATATATGTCCTCATCCTTGGCCAATCCTGGTATGTATGTCCCCCATCCTGGTATATATATGCCCCTAATCCTGTATATATGTTTCTGGTAGTGGTATATATGTCCTCATTTTCATAAATATGGCTCCCTCACTGGTGTATATGTGTCCAATCCTAGGCCTATCCTGGTATGTATGTCCCCATCCTGGTACATTTGTCCCCATCCTTGCATAAATGTCCCGATGCTAGAACAATTCTGGTATATATGCCCCTATTCTAGTATTCATGTACCCATTCTGATATATATGTTGCCTGTCCTGGTATATATGTCCCAATGCTGGGATAATTCTGGTGTATATGCCCCATCCTAGTATTTATGTACTCATCCTGGTATATATGTTTCTCATTCTGGTATATACTGTAGGTTCCCTATCCTGATATATATGTTCCCTATCCTAAACCCATCCTGGAATTTGTCCTCAAGCTGGACTCATCCTGGTATGTATATCACCATCCTAATATCGTTATCCCCATCCTGGTATATATGTCACCTATCTGCCACAGGTGTTTCGCAGGTTACAGTCATGTGGTTTCTGGCAATAGAAAGTCACAGTGTTTAGTTGTGCATAATGATCCCTGACTTTCTGTTCCTGCTGTTAGTATTCGTTGTACTAAGTAGATTTACTGCTGAATCTTAATCTATTCCCCTTAGGACCCAGGAGAGCTCTACTTTATTTCCAGCTGATGATTATCAGTATTCCCCTTGTCCATAAATACTCCTATCTTCACTGGACTTGTGCTGGTGATATTATTCAGTTGACTCAGCCCTAGTTGCAAACAGGAGGCTTGAACTCATCTGTTGTATTGTTGCTGTTACTTTGATGACACACATCCTTTTTCATTCTCTTTATTTTACTCTGTTAATAGGCTACCAATTTAAAGGTATTTTTAAAGGTTTTTTTAATGTTCTTTGTTGTGCTTTTCAAGTTTCATTCATGAAAGAATGAAAGATAACTATTGAATGGATTCTTATGTTCTTTTCTTGTTTTATTTTTAATCTATGAAGTCGATCAGGTGACCGACCCTATACCTGTGTGCTCTTTTTTTGAATTTTTTTCTGTAAGTGTGAGTCAGATATATACCCCCTTGTACATCCTCTTGATGTTCATCTGTGATTTTATCCAGAAGAAGGAACTATTACTCCAAAATGCAGAGAAATAAATCACCATATTTTCCAAATAGATTTCCAGTTTGATACATCAAACGGCAAGCAGTGCAGTGATTAACCCTTTTACCTCTTACCCCATTTGAACATAGATGCTGAAATAGAAATTTTTAGCTGGGCAATAGATTTGGCACAATTTAGATGCTCAAATAACAATTTTCACTGGACAACAGATTTGGCACTATTTAGATGTTGAAATATCAATTTTGAGCTGGAGAACAGATTTTACACTATTTAGATCCTGAAATAAAAATTTTAAGCTGGACAACACATTTTATATTATTTAGATGTTGTAATAGAAATTTTGTGCTGGGCAACAGATTTGGCACTATTTAGATGCTGAAATAGTCATTTGGAGCTGGAAAACATATTTTATACCATTTAAATGCTGAAACAGCAGTTTGTAGCTGGAGAACAGATTTTGCAATACATAGATGCTGATATAGCAATTTGGAGCTGGAAAACAGATTTTGCACTATGTAGATGCTGAAATAGCAATTTTGAGCTGGAGAACAGATATTGCACTTTGTAGATGCTGAAATAGCAATTGAAGCTGAAGAACAGATTTTGCAATATTTAGGTGTTAAAATTGCAATTTTGAATCGGAGAACAGATTTTGCACTATTTAGATTCTGAAATAGCAATTTTGAACTGGAGACAGATTTTGCACTATTTAGATGTTGAAATAGCAAATTTTGAAAGGACCATACAATAAGCAATCACAAGATAATGAAAAGTCGATTTGTGGCACACAATATTCCCTACACTGAACGCATTTCCCTATTTTACACCATCGCCTTTCAAACTATCTTAACTACCTAAAATTAAACCCCCTAGCTAAGCTAACTATCTGTCCAGCAGAAGCAGCGGAGGAAGCACAATCCCTAAGCTGTAGCAATCACAATTTTGTTTTCAGGCGCTGCATTTTATATGCAGAGGCACATGTGACTTACTCAGCCAAAGACACAATCCCTTGGGTCTGAACGTTGTGGATGTTTGCTGCACCCTGACTAGCTGCAAGAGCAACCCCACATAAAGTGAAGAAAAAGAAAAAAACAAAAACAGTTCCCCGCTTCTCTGACCTCTCCCTACCCCCTCCCCTCAAACACGTCCCCACGCTCATCAAAGAGCATCACTGTCCTACTCAAATAAGCCTTAAGAAAAGTATTAGTGTAACCCTGAACAGTTACTGAACAAAACTGTTCTTTGCCAATTTTTTAGAAAATTCCTTGTGAATCCGAGCTCAAGCCGAATGATACAGAATTTGAAATCAGCAAAGCTTTTTTGAACAAGTTCACTCATCTCTACTCCTTGTAAATGGCATCCATGTGCTTTATTTTCCAAGAAATTGTCTTCAGCCGAGAGATGGCATTCCTCGAAAGCTATCATTGGCTGGAGGGGGCAGTGCATCCCATTACTGTAATCACAGACCATAAAAGCCTTTCATATCTCGAGTTTCCCAAACATCTTAGTCCTAAGCAGTCTATATGGTCTTTGCTTTTCACCAGGTTTAAATATAATATCATTTACCGTTCAGAGATTAAAAACATTAATGCAGATGCATTATCCCCTGGTGGTAGTGACCATGTAAACCATGAACCCATTTTGCAGAAGAGGGTGGTCATCTTTGCCTTGTTCCCAGACCTGGAGGGAAGGGTGTTGGAGGCTCAGGGGGAAGTCTCAGCCTCCTGCCCATCAAGGAGATTATTCATGCCACCATATTTGCGACACAAAATAATTGGGGAACATGACAATAATGTACTTACGGGTTATCCAGGTAATAAAGTAACCTCAGACCTCCTTTCTGGTCATCTTTGGAGCCTGCAGTTGCATCGGCATGTGGTTAACTTTGCGTCTGCTTACAGTATTAGCCACATTCCAAAGTAATGCATACTCATCCCTTGGGATCTCTCCTGCCATTGGCTATCCCAAGTAGACCATGGATGCATTGCTCCATGGATTTCATTACTGTCCTACCTGTGTCTTCGGAAAAGACTATGGTTTTTGTAGTTATGGATACGTTCAGTAAGATGGTAAGTTTCATCGCATTACTTGCCCTTCCTAATTAGAGATGAGCGATGTTCGAGGTTTGCCAATTTCATGTTCGAGTGACTTTGGGGGTGCTCAAGATCAAACTCGAACTCGAGCTTTTTGCTAAAAGCTCGACAGTTCGAGTTACGTTTGAGAACGGTTCGATCACCAAAAGCAGGGCTTTTTACAGCTACAGTGTGCAGGGAGCTATCGCTGGCAGCCTGCGGTAGGCTGGTAATCAATGTAAATATCGGGTATCCAAGCAAAGCGCTTTGCTTGGTAACCCGATATTTACCCTGGTTACGTGTGCAGGGAGCTGACACTTCCCCGCTCGGCTCTGCCCCCTCCTGCACTCGACATGTACACACACACTCACACTCACCTGTCCCAAGCCATGCAGTCCCCGACACTGACGTCCTCAGGGTCACATGGCCCCGCTAGGCTCCACCCACCTCGCACTCGGCACACATGGCCCCGCTAGGCTCCACCCACCTCGCACTCCGCCTGCACACATGTCCCCGCTAGGCTCCACCCACCTCGCACTCCGCCTGCACACATGGACCGCTAGGCTCCACCCACCTCGCACTGCGCACACATCACCCCGCTTAGATCCACCCACCTCGCACTCCGCACACATTATCCCACTTGGCTCCACCCACCTCACACTCCGCTGCCCGCACACATAACCCTGCTTGGCTCCACCCACCTCCCACTCCGCACACATTACCCCATTAGGCTCCACCCACCTCGCTCTCCGCACACATTACCCCGCTTGGCTCCACCCACCTCGATATCCGCACACATTACCCTGCTCGGCTTACCTGCGGAGAAGAAGTCCCGCCCTCCCAACCTCAGCGCTGTCACTATCCTCCATGGCTGCCGCTTGTCACATCTCCTCCTCTCGCTGCCGACCCGAGACTAGCAGTGACGTCACATGCTCCCGCGATACATGGCTTTGAAGGTGGCGGTCATTGAAGTTCGTGACAGCTCAGCTATCAGCAGTGCAGGAGATCGTGACCGCAGGTAATGTACCAGTACACTAATTGGACAAATCGTCCCAGGAATATTATTATATAGTAATTAGTTCAATTATTCCAATTTTTTGATTTTTTTATTTTGTATAAATCAAAACTACATACCACCAACGTGCAGATATATCCATAAATAACTAGACCAGTGGTCGCATATATAAAATACACAGACAATATGTACGATAACCATATACAGTTGTCAAAAAAGTGAAGGTTCACAGAAAATGGGGATAGAGTCAGAGCCCAACTTATCCTTGGGACCATACAGACTGGTTCAGGCAGCGCCACATAGTATGGAAGTAAGGAAGATTTCAATCCTTATAAGTCCAAGGAAGTATATGGGGCAACTCTCCAGCAATTTCCTTTGTATTGGAGGTGAGCCTTCAAATTCATAGATTGGATAATCTCCACCTCAAACAGGTTATCTCCACCTCAACGCGTTTCCCCATACAGCACAAAAGTATGGTTCATCAGGAGGCTACAAGATAAACATACTAAATCAGCAACCACAACTTACAATAAGACAGACATTTTTAAACATAGACACCACATGTGATATGGAGCATTTGATAGAGTATAATAAAGTACTTGCCCAACGAGATATAGTTGTCAGATATGCAGGTTCATGGCGCCATCAGCAGGGATCCATAGTAGACAGACAATGCTGAAGATATAACACTACCATAGTCCAGGGCGAGGCGTCATGAAGCTGCATATCGGGATGGATTTAAATAGCCAGGAGCAGCTGGGTATAATCAATCAATTATGCAAATATAAGCCACTCAACAGGTGCAGATTGCCTAGTGTGGTGCGGGCGTAGTGAATAGACATAGTCTAATATAGGGCCGTCCCACATCCCCATTAGCATGATAGGGAAACTTGTCCCAAGTTTCCTAGGTAACAAGCAAACCTATACGGAGGCTCAGCGGTGCCACAACAAGCCGGTCAGTGCGCATGCCCGGGATCTCCCGGGCAACGCACACAAACATCCGGCAGCCCTCGCACCGCACATATCGCGTACGCCCAGAGGGAGGCCCAGCGGCGCCACATGCAACCGGTTAGTGCGCATGCCCGGGATATCCCTGGCAACGCGCATAAACAACTACCGGCCGTGTGACGCCACAACGCCTCCCATCGCGCATGCACAGACAAGTGTCCGGCAGAGCGCATAAACAGAGGGACCCGGCGGCGCCTCAATACATAACGCACAGGTCCGGGACCCCTAGGCAACGCGCATATAAATCTTAATGATGCGATAACGCCACCCCAACACTAGTACCACATACGTGGGACCCCCCGTGTCAGAGCACCATCCATAAATAAAGATAAAAGTACCCTTCTAGACAAATTCATGCCATTAATCATACAAATTAATCGTGTCAGCCAATCGCTGTAATAATACTACAATCAGACCCTTCAATATATTTATTACTGGTAGTGGCAATTATTAACCACACATAATACAACAAGTTTACAGACAGGTGCAATGACAGTTGGAGTCCCCGCTTACAACACTTGGCACAAATATTAAATAGATAGAATACATAACACATAGTTCATAACACATCAGTGTACATAACTTGACCAATCGCCTATTTCCATTAGAAAATTAAACCCTAAACCCCGGCTAAGTCCATAATTATAGCTATATCCAGGTGTATCCTCCCCCCACACACATCACCAAAAAGGAGAAGAGGGGGGGGGGGGCGTCTGGATTTTTTACACATATCTCAGAGCAAGCAATGTACATATATAGTAACCATCAATATGATTTTTTCTCAAACTGAGAAACTCTTCCAAAGTAGGGCATAAGGACTATCAAACAATTTAGGTTTCCATACACACTAAGTAGGGAGGAAGCAAGAAAAGGAAAGTTGTTCATTAAGCCCTCTCGGAGCCAATGAACCCATTTTGAAAATCCATGCCAATTCTCTTTGCAATACAACCCTATCGAAATCACCCCCCCTAGGGCTAGGCCTAACCACTTCCAGCACCGAGAACCGAACATGCGTAACATCACCACCATGAACCATGTTTACATGGCGAGAAATTGGCGTATCTCGTCCATTCCGGATATCAGAGAGATGTTCGCCAACCCGCCTCCGGAGTTCCCTCAAAGTCTTCCCGACATAGTCCATAGGACATGTACAGGTAGCCTTATAGACAACACCGGAGGTTTTACAGTTACAAAAGTCACGCAGGAAGAAAATTCTTCCTGTAGCCGCACTACTCACTCTTTTACATTGTTCCATGGACCCACAGTACTTACATGTGCCACAATGGAACATTCCGCATAGACGTCTATCCAACCAGGTTCCAGGGGACCTAGGTCTTTGGTACATGCTATGCACCAATCTATCGCCTAGAGTACGACCCCGTCTATAGGTAATACTTGGAGATTTAGCAATATATTTAGCCAAATCGGGGTCAGCCCTCAGGATATTCCAGTGCTTTTTTATCACCGAGAATACCCTTTCGGACTGTACATCGAAGGTCCCAATGACTCGTGTAATATTAGAATCGTCCCCACGGACCCTGGGGATCATAAGATTATGCCTATTAGTGTCCCTGGCATGGGCATAAGATTGCTGTAGAATCCCTCTGGGATACCCCCTATCCAAAAAGCGACCAAAGAGATCTGAGGCTTGGGCCTTAAAATCACTCTCCCTAGAGCAATTTCTGCGGATCCGCAGAAATTGCCCCTTTGGGATACCCTTCCTAAGTGGGAGAGGATGATGGCTATCCCACCTAAGAAGGGAATTGGTCGCTGTTGGTTTACGATGAGTAAGGGTATGAATTTTACCCCCCTCATCTTTACATATTACCAAATCCAAAAAGGTAATGGAATTTCGATCACATGTGATCTCTTTGGTCGCTTTTGCTTTCGCACTGGAATATCCTGAGGGCTGACCCCGATTTGGCTAAATATATTGCTAAATCTCCAAGTATTACCTATAGACGGGGTCGTACTCTAGGCGATAGATTGGTGCATAGCATGTACCAAAGACCTAGGTCCCCTGGAACCTGGTTGGATAGACGTCTATGCGGAATGTTCCATTGTGGCACATGTAAGTACTGTGGGTCCATGGAACAATGTAAAAGAGTGAGTAGTGCGGCTACAGGAAGAATTTTCTTCCTGCGTGACTTTTGTAACTGTAAAACCTCCGGTGTTGTCTATAAGGCTACCTGTACATGTCCTATGGACTATGTCGGGAAGACTTTGAGGGAACTCCGGAGGCGGGTTGGCGAACATCTCTCTGATATCCGGAATGGACGAGATACGCCAATTTCTCGCCATGTAAACATGGTTCATGGTGGTGATGTTACGCATGTTCGGTTCTCGGTGCTGGAAGTGGTTAGGCCTAGCCCTAGGGGGGGTGATTTCGATAGGGTTGTATTGCAAAGAGAATTGGCATGGATTTTCAAAATGGGTTCATTGGCTCCGAGAGGGCTTAATGAACAACTTTCCTTTTCTTGCTTCCTCCCTACTTAGTGTGTATGGAATCCTAAATTGTTTGATAGTCCTTATGCCCTACTTTGGAAGAGTTTCTCAGTTTGAGAAAAAATCATATTGATGGTTACTATATATGTACATTGCTTGCTCTGAGATATGTGTAAAAAATCCAGACGCCCCCCCCCCCCCCCTTCTCCTTTTTGGTGATGTGTGTGGGGGGAGGATACACCTGGATATAGCTATAATTATGGACTTAGCCGGGGTTTAGGGTTTAATTTTCTAATGGAAATAGGCGATTGGTCAAGTTATGTACACTGATGTGTTATGAACTATGTGTTATGTATTCTATCTATTTAATATTTGTGCCAAGTGTTGTAAGCGGGGACTCCAACTGTCATTGCACCTGTCTGTAAACTTGTTGTATTATGTGTGGTTAATAATTGCCACTACCAGTAATAAATATATTGAAGGGTCTGATTGTAGTATTATTACAGCGATTGGCTGACACGATTAATTTGTATGATTAATGGCATGAATTTGTCTAGAAGGGTACTTTTATCTTTATTTATGGATGGTGCTCTGACACGGGGGGTCCCACGTATGTGGTACTAGTGTTGGGGTGGCGTTATCGCATCATTAAGATTTATATGCGCGTTGCCTAGGGGTCCCGGACCTGTGCGTTATGTATTGAGGCGCCGCCGGGTCCCTCTGTTTATGCGCTCTGCCGGACACTTGTCTGTGCATGCGCGATGGGAGGCGTTGTGGCGTCACACGGCCGGTAGTTGTTTATGCGCGTTGCCAGGGATATCCCGGGCATGCGCACTAACCGGTTGCATGTGGCGCCGCTGGGCCTCCCTCTGGGCGTACGCGATATGTGCGGTGCGAGGGCTGCCGGATGTTTGTGTGCGTTGCCCGGGAGATCCCGGGCATGCGCACTGACCGGCTTGTTGTGGCACCGCTGAGCCTCCGTATAGGTTTGCTTGTTACCTAGGAAACTTGGGACAAGTTTCCCTATCATGCTAATGGGGATGTGGGACGGCCCTATATTAGACTATGTCTATTCACTACGCCCGCACCACACTAGGCAATCTGCACCTGTTGAGTGGCTTATATTTGCATAATTGATTGATTATACCCAGCTGCTCCTGGCTATTTAAATCCATCCCGATATGCAGCTTCATGACGCCTCGCCCTGGACTATGGTAGTGTTATATCTTCAGCATTGTCTGTCTACTATGGATCCCTGCTGATGGCGCCATGAACCTGCATATCTGACAACTATATCTCGTTGGGCAAGTACTTTATTATACTCTATCAAATGCTCCATATCACATGTGGTGTCTATGTTTAAAAATGTCTGTCTTATTGTAAGTTGTGGTTGCTGATTTAGTATGTTTATCTTGTAGCCTCCTGATGAACCATACGTTTGTGCTGTATGGGGAAACGCGTTGAGGTGGAGATAACCTGTTTGAGGTGGAGATTATCCAATCTATGAATTTGAAGGCTCACCTCCAATACAAAGGAAATTGCTGGAGAGTTGCCCCATATACTTCCTTGGACTTATAAGGATTGAAATCTTCCTTACTTCCATACTATGTGGCGCTGCCTGAACCAGTCTGTATGGTCCCAAGGATAAGTTGGGCTCTGACTCTATCCCCATTTTCTGTGAACCTTCACTTTTTTGACAACTGTATATGGTTATCGTACATATTGTCTGTGTATTTTATATATGCGACCACTGGTCTAGTTATTTATGGATATATCTGCACGTTGGTGGTATGTAGTTTTGATTTATACAAAATAAAAAAAATCAAAAAATTGGAATAATTGAACTAATTACCGCAGGTAATGTACCTCACTCCTGACAGCAGCACTTGTCATGCCCTGCAGTTACCTGGGCTGACCTATTGATGTTAGCTCAGGTCACTGCATTGCTCTCCCAGCCAATGGGAAACATTCTGTTCTTCATTGACTGGGACATTGACTATGGTATGGATGGTCATGGGAACCCCTTGGATTACAGCAGACCTGGATTTGTTTTTCTTTTTAATAAATTGGTGAAAGAGGGAATGTTTTAGGGAGTGTTTTTTCAAATAAAAATGTGTTTGTCGTCTATTTTTTTTTATTACTGACTGGCTTGGTGATGTCGGGTATCTGATAGACGCCTGACCTCACGAACCCCAGGGCTTGATGCCAGGTGACATTACACATCTTGTATTAACTCCATATATTACCCCATTTGCCACTGCACCAGGGCAACGGGATGAGCTGGAGCGAAGCACCAGGATTGGCGCATCTAATGAATGCGCCACTTCAGGGGCGGCTGCGGCCTGCTATTTTTAGGCTGGGGGGAGTCCAATAACCATGGACCTCCCTAGTCTGAGAATATCAGACCCCAGCTGTCCGCTTTACCTTGGCTGGTGATCCAATTTTGGGGGATCCCCCACGTGTTTTTCTTTTATTTATTTATTTAATTTAAAATAACAGTGTGGGGTGCCCTTAGTTTTTGACTTCACAGCTCACAGCTGGGTTACCATAGCAACGGTGCTCCGATCACGTAATTCCCGGTGCCGCTATTCACCGGTTGTGACAGCCAGTCCTTGCATGTGGGCTGACTCTGTAAAGAGCGCCCACAGGCAGGAACGGGGAGTCGTCCGTGTGCCAGAGCATGTCGCCGTTACACAAACGATCACCGCGTACTGGACAGATGCACTGACAGGACCTAGGACAGGACATGACGTCTAGCTATGTGACCAGTCTGTAGCCAATGAGATAATAGACACGTGACTGGTCACATGGCTATTTTGATGTCACGATAGGTCCTGTCATCACTGCTGGTTACCGGGAGGACGCAGCGATTACCGATGGAAAAGCTGCGGGAGACAGAGTGCAGAACGCATCGCAGGCACCGGTAAGTGTTATGGCAATGTTTATTAACTGTATGTGTACATTTATAATGTGTTTTTATGCGTTTGTGATTGCCTCCCATTGTTTTCAATGGGGTTCGAGAGGTTCGTCGAACGGCTCAGCGAACGGCTCGTCAAACGGGGCACCGTTCGACGAACTAAACTGAACTCGAACTTTAGGGAGGTGGCTCATCTCTATTCCTAATGCAAAGACTCTGGCTTAGGGGTTGATCAATGAGATCATGAAGCTTCAAGGGGATTCTTCCAATGTGGTCTCAGATCAAGGAACTCAGTTTGTTTCCAAATTTTGGAAAGTACTTTGTGCGCTACTGAGGATGCAGTTATCTTTCTCTTCTGCTTTTATTCTCAGTCGCATTGTCAGACCAAGCATATAAATCAACATTTGGAAACTCACCTTAGGTGCTTTGTCACCAAGAACCAGGAAGATTGAGGATCTTTCTTACTATGGCTGAATTTGCACTAAACAATCATCATAAGGAGTCTGCTGGCAAGTCATCATTCTTTGGTGCATATGGTTTTCATCCCCAATTTGGTACCTTTAGTGGTAGAAAGACCTCAGGAGTCCCTAAGGAGGAGCATTTTGTTTAATCAGTCTCTTCTGCTTGGTAATTAGTTCAGAATAATTCAAAGCTGATGGGAGACAGAAACGTATGGCTGACAAAAAACTTTAGCCAGGTCTGGACCTTAGTGTGAATAACTATTTGTGGTTGTTTACCAGGAATATTAAGTTAAAGATTCCTTCCTGAAAGGTGGGATGTAGGTTTATTGGTCCCTATAAAGTAACCATCTTCATTACCCCAGTAGCATGTCGTCTGGAGTTATCTCAGTCTCTTAGGATCCACAGTGTGTTCCACAGGTCATTGTTCAAAAAGTATGTGTTACCTTTGGAGTCATCCTCTTTGCTGCCAGCACTAATCATGGTTGATGATAAATTAGTTTCAAATAGCTAAGATTGTTTATTCTTGTTTTTTTATGTCATTCCTTTCAATAATTGGTGCACTGGAGGTTTTTTGATCCAGAAGAGAGGATGTGCGTTCCAAAATTGGATGTGCACACTACAAAGTTCATTCATTCATTTCATGCTTACCAGCTGGATAAACCTTGTTATGAGTGTCCAGAGACCACTAGTAGAATGGGTCACAGGTGTGTCACGCTTGACAGACAGTCCTGTCATTTCCAGCTGTAGAATGTTGCAATATTTGGCTACACAAGCTACTCTCTGACTTTCTCTTTTTCCCTGCTTAAGTTTTAACTCTTTCTCTTTAGGACCCTGCAGGTTTCCTCACTTTTTCAGCTGTTAATATTCAGCACTTCTCTTTGTGTCTTTAAATACCCTCTTTCCTCCTTACGTTGTGATAGTGATAGGTCTAATACCCTTATCAAGTCTTTAGTGCAAGTAGCTGGCTTGTTTTTATCTGGAGAAACTTTATTATTTTTGTAGTTTCTTTCCCTGACTCATATGGAGATAAGTTAGTTCTTTACTTTCTTCTGTATGTATTTATTGTGTCTTTCTTTAGAGCTTAGTGGGCTTGAGTGAGTGCTTTTCCAATCCATTCACTACCTAGGGCCTATTTCAGGGTCAGCTAGGGTCATGTATCTGGCTTAGTGAATAGGTGCAGAACCTATCTAGGGTGGTGAGAGAAGCTAGGGGCCAGTGATAGGTTTGGTCAGGGGTCGCCATCTCCCCTTTCTCCAAGCACAGGGTTTCCTTTCCCTTTCACCATTTGTTTCATACTTCCCCATACCTACATACTCTCACTGCTCAAACAAGAATGAATAACCATTTTTTCCTCTGGATTTAGTGGATGCCCTTTTACCATTGTTGCAATCCTAGGTGTAAAACTATTAATATTTCTGTATATTACAGTAAAATTGCTCCTAGGTCTTTGTTTTACCAAACTGATAAAACCCAAGTGTGATAAGCCAACTTGGTACTACAGTTCATTCATTTCCTAATTACTCTGGGTCATTCTTTTCTGCATCAGTTCTCAATCAACTATGTTTTTCTAATGCAGAATTATAGGCTGTATCCATGTCATTTTAAGTGTCAGTTTTAATCAGTTTTTGACTATTGAATACGCAATTTTGTGAGATTAAATTTACAGTTTACTTACATTAAACTTCAAGTGCCATTTTTCGGCCCGATTAAAGTCTACTTAAATCCCTCACCAATATAAAACTATCCTCCTCTGTTATAATTACCTTACAGAGCTTTGCATCATATGCAGATATTTAAATTCTACTTGGTTGGTCCTGTGAAATGTTTATGATTTGCACCAACTGATCTACAAAGTCTCCTAAATTCAGAGGCTCAAAAGTAATTTTGCAAATTTACTTTAGCAGAAATAAAATATTTATTTTTAAAACTTTGTAGAGAATCCTGGAAGTGATAGACGTGACCAAATGCTGGCTTCCCTCCTTTGTGATGCTTTGCCGGGCCCTTACTGCAGCTGACGTCAGTTATTGTTTGTGTGTGAGTCTTTCTGTTAAAAGTTTTGTCTTAAGCCTGCTTTACACGTTGCAATTTCGCATACAATATTGTATGCGATTTGCAACGCCCCCATCGTATGTGTGGCACATTCAATTTGTTGAACGTGCTGCACAGACGATTCACCCCCGTCACACATACTTACCTACCATACGACCTCGATGTGGGCGGCGAACGTCCCCTTCTGGAGTGGGAGGGATGTTCGGCGTCACATCGACGTCATGTGGCAGCCGGCCAATAGAAGCGGAGGGGCGGAAATGAGCGGGACGTAAACATCCCGCCAACCTCCTTCCTTCAGCATTGTCGGCGGGAGCCACGGATGGAGGGAAGCTGTCGTTCAATGTTCCCGGGGTGTCACACACTGCGATGTGTGCTGCCTCGGGAATATTGCACAACCTCACGTTCATTTTTTGAGGAATGAACGACGTGCATGCGATGAACGGATTTTTGTTCAATCGCAATTGCACGGAGGTTTTACATGCTACAATCTTACTTAGGATGCCGGATGTGCGTCACTTACGACGTGACCCCGCCGACACATCGTAAGATTTATTGTAGCGTGTAAAGCGGGCTTTAGGCATGGGAATTGCATGCCTGATGGCATTGAAATCTGGTTATTGATTTGGTCATTGCAGAATACTCCACTTCTTTGCTTTAAAAAACCTCATGGCTTTCCAGTATTTTTTTGGTCCTTGTCCGTCTGTATTGTGAAGTGCCATCCAATCAACCTTGCTGGCATTTGGTTGAAATTGTGCAGAAGGTATAGCAATGTATACTTCAAAATTCATTCAGTGGCTTCCATCTTCAGTCATATCATCAATAAGAACTAGTGACCAAGTGCCATTGGAGGCCATGCATGCCCATGCCAACATACTGCCTCTATCATGTTTTACAGAGCATGTGATGTTCCTTGGATCAGCACTTGTTTCAAACTTCCTCCATACTTTCTTCTTCTTCTCACCATTCTGGTACCGGTTGCTCTTAGTTTCCAGAGTCCAAAGACTATTTTTTTCCAAAGTGGGTTGCTTTCTTAAGATGTGTTTTGGCAAAGTCTAATGTGGCCTTTCTATACTTAAGGTTGAATAATGGTTTTGACATGGGTGATCAGGGGAAAACAGTGAAACCTATACTGGCCCTAAGGCTGGGGCCCCTGAGCAAACCCTAACACCCGGAGGTACCCTTGAAGATAGGGAGGTCCAGTTCTCCAACCTAGGCCCTATCTCCTGGCCATGTCCCTGATGATAAGACCCCCCTCCAAAACCCATCACTCAGGGGGAAGGGGCAAGAACAGAAGTCTGCAACCCCACAAACAAATTAAGACAATTCAGGGGTAAGAATGACTACAACTCGTGCACACAGCAACCACACACAAAGGAGCCACTAGAAGTGCACAAGGGGAAACAACATAGAAAGAGAGAAAGAAAACTGATGACTGGGTAACATCAATACTGTACAACCAGCACACCCAGAAATGCTTCAGCAAGCACCAATGCTGCAGCCCACAGATCAAGTCTCAGATAGAGTGTTTCATCAGCTTCTTTCTCCTCTTGGCCAAGCTACCAAAGGATGAAAATATCTGGCATCCTTTGGCAGAAGTAGAGTGTATTTATAGAACCTGGGTGTGGCCCCAACCAGAAAAACACCTGACCATGAGTCTCCGCTGCTGTAAGGTAAACTGATATTCACCCTCTCCTCCCCAAAGGAAAGGAAATCCATATATTCAGCAGTGTCCCACAAGATGAAGTGAGATTCTGACCCAGAACCTGTCACAATACTCTGCAACAGAGGAACACCCGTTACAGGTTTGCACCTTGTGGTGAAACCTATGTATTTGCTCTCATGATGGCTTTCTGTTAAGGGTAGCACTACATTCTGAAATTGTTACTGTTTTGCTCCTGGTAGTGGAAAAATCTTTTCTTCTTGTATCATACAAATTATAACCAGTTCTCACATTCTTAAATAGCTCAGTGTGTCATAAGGTTGATTACCAAGTGAATGGTCACTGACTCAAATCAAGGAGCAGCCATAAAGAAAACTTTCCAAGAAAAGAGAAACAGAAACATTCATTTTATTGAAAGTGGTTTCTTAGCAAAGAAAATTGCCAAACTGCATCATGTGAGAGTCATGACAGTTGAAAGAATATGAAATGAAGTCAGTCTATTCATTTAAAAGGTAAGATGTTGAGGTCCAGGCAAATTATCGGAGTCAATATTTTGCTTCATCACAAGGTCTATCAGTTCTGGCACAACAAACACAGCAGTGGAGTTGGTCCTATGCTTTATAATAGAGAGATCCCAGATGTTCATGAAAGCACTGTCCAATTCATGTTACATAAGTCTGGAATGATGATCCAAAAAAGGGTGAAGAAGCCTTGACTTCAATTTCATCATAAGAAGCATAGCCACGAGTTTGGAATTGGAGTCTTGAAAGGGGTGATTTAGAGAAATTAGAAGAAAGTCAATAGACTCGGCTCTAATGGGTAAAATATAATGTATACAATAATATATAATGCATACTGTTACGGGGGGACCAGCAGATTAGGACCAGGGGTATATATCCCAATCACCAGTCGGGGCCCACCGTGCTCCAGATGGTAATGGAGCTGCTAGCACCCTGTAGGTTAGGCGGAGACTATAGAGCTGGATGGCTCTGAGATAACTCAAGGAACCGGTCACGTGTGTAGGGACACGTCACACCGGATGACAACCCAGTTAGCGTTTCGGTGGAGTGGACGCTACTCCGACCACGTGTGTAACAACACGTCAGGCCGGATGGTAACCAGTTAGCATTGACCGAGAAGACCGCTGCGAAAGCACCCTGTTGGCCACGTGTGTAAGACACGTCAGGCCGAGCGGTCCTCCGATTAGCGTTTCTGGCCACCACTCGACTGGCCACATGTGTAAAGGACATGTCAGACCAGGTAGTCACACCAGTAGCATTTGACTGGGAAGCCAAGGATGATAAAAGGGTTCACACACCCAATCCAGGAACACCCTGTTAAATTCACAGGGGTTCTGGGGTGCGCTGTCCGTGCGCGTAGAGGGCACAACCGGACAGGTGGCGCAGCAGGTACACTGTCCGTGTGCGTAGAGGGCACTCTCGGACAGGTGACGCAACAGGTATTCTGTCCGTGTGCGTAGGAGGCACAACTGAACAGGTGACGCAGCAGCCGTAGCCCAGTTAACGCCACTGGACTGCTCTAGCACAACAGGAATGGTAGCAAGGAAGCACGGCACCTGACCCTCATGTGCTGAGCCACGAATCTTGGCGTGACAGGCACCGTTCGCCTAGCCCTACCTACCGCTTCCAACAAGGCTTATGCCACCAAGAACTCTAAATGAAGACTGCGCAACTCCATGTTGTCTCCAGCCCCTTTTATAACCTGGGTCCGCCCCAAACCCAGGGTGGAACCACCAAGGTCCAATAGCAGAGTGCCATGTCATCAGTGACGTCACATGCGATCTATCCGGAACCGCCACGTCATTGATGACCTCATGGCAGCCACGCCCCAAACACTTCACCAGTCATCGTCTGACGACCAATGGTGAGGTGCCAGATCATAGGCGCGGGCCTCTGCGAGCCAGTCCGGAGATGCCACGTCATCAGGACACCTGACACCCTCTGCCCTATCAGGGCCTGCCACCTCACAGACATGCTCAGTGAGGTCCTTACCGGACCTAGCCTCTGATACACTAAGTGCCTGAGCATGCTCTGTAGCCTGAGCAACAGGCTTAGAAAGCAGACTATCAGTTTGAGCATGCTCAGTAGGCACATCCCAGAACTTAGACACAGCACGAAGTCCAAGTACCTGTGCAAAGAGGCTGTTAGGGTTAATTGTGGGAGCATGCTCAGTAGCCTGAACTGAGGACTTAGTCTCAGACATAACACAAACAGGCTGAGCATGCTCACTAGGCAAAACACCGGGCTTAGACTCTGGCTTGGGTAAATCGGCGCACGCATGCGCACTAGCCGCCTCTCCACACTTAGACGTGGTGGAAGGAACAGCCAACTGGACGACCCGAGGCATGGCCAAGAATGGCAGCCGGCGCCTGGGTGCAACAGGAACCGCAGCAGACTGCTTGCGGCTATGGCGGCGCCGGTTCGTAACACATATATAATACATTTAACTGTGCATATCCACACTTGTTTTATGCTAAATCAACAAAGCCTGTATAATGTTGTTGCATTAGGCTTTTTAGATATGTACTTACCTAGCTTTTCTCATTCAGTCCTTTTTGACAAGCGTTGAGTCATTGAGGTTGAAAAGATTGTTAAAAGTTAATTATCATGTTACACAAAATGTATAAGTTATATATCAATTGTAAATTTCATAAGAAATCTCTCTGGTCTCTAGAGAGGACATATCCAGCCTCCAAACTAAACATATGAGATTAAGTATAGCTATGGAGAAATAAACTTATTATAAATTAGGAATAAAGAATATGTGCAATCTAACATCTGGCTCCCTGTTCAGCTAGGAACCATTGGTGTGGACAGGTAATTCCAAAAAATGAATTATTGGGAAAAGCCAGCAAGTCTAAGATTTGTTAAGGTAGAGGAGAACTGCCTTACCAACTGCATACACTTTCTCTCATCAAAGCATCTTTGATAGACACTCAGGCACCGGTGGTCAATGATGGATTTTGGTGTATGTATATATTGTGGTTTGTTTATATTTCCTGGACGTAGATTTTTATCATGGTGATCATGAGATGAAGATCATGCATATTTTTTCGTATTTGTGAGGCTTACCTATGAGCTCAAAATTAATATCATGCAGAAGGATAACAATACATATATCCCAGTTACTATGTATGGAAAAGTAAAATTGTGATAGGAAATCTGGAAGGAAAATCTTTCACCTGGGAGCTACAGAAGTAAACATATTCTGTTAGTTGGGGATCTATAAAAAAAATCAGAAGGGCCGAGCACAACCCACAAACAACCCTCACATGACATCATGAAAAGGAGGTATGTGGGTATAACTTTGATATAATGAAAAGCAGAAATTGGGTTGTTCTTTGACAGTCTTTGGCAGGTACAGCTTGCTGAGGGTTCTTTAGATTTTATTAATTAGTATCTCACTCTTCAAAGCTCTGAAGCCATTGCAGTTTAATAATATTATTACTAATTAATTATTAATAATATTAATAATATTTTTTTGCTTATCCTTATTTTACATAACTGTATTGTATTGCATTGTTTCCCTTTGTAACATATTTTGTATATTTTTATAAACTTTCTACTTTCTAGATTAACTATATTAATATAATGGCTTTGATTCTTTTGCTTTATAAACATCTCAGAAGGCATACGCTACCTTTAATGGTGGGTGTCCAATCGACTTCTAAATTGAATGGCGATGGCAGCTAATAGTTTTTCTTGGGTTATTTTGAAACTTGCCAGCGACTGTACCGAGGTAGACATATAGTCCATGCCTTGGAATTAGTTGTATATATATATATATATATATATATATATATATATATATATATACAGTGCCTACAAGTAGTATTCAACCCCCTGCAGAATTAGCAGGTTTACACATTCGGAATTAACTTGGCATTGTGACATTTGGACTGTAAATCAGCCTGGAAGTGTGAAATGCACTGCAGCAAAAAAGAATGTTATTTCTTTTTTTATTTTTTTTTTAAATTGTGAAAAGTTTATTCAGAGGGTCATTTATTATTCAACCCCTCAAACCACCAGAATTCTGTTTGGTTCCCCTAAAGTATTAAAAAGTATTTCAGGCACAAAGAACAATGAGCTTCACATGTTTGGATTAATTATCTCTTTTTCCAGCCTTTTCTGACTAATTAAGACCCTCCCCAAACTTGTGAACAGCACTCATACTTGGTCAACATGGGAAAGACAAAGGAGCATTCCAAGGCCATCAGAGACAAGATCGTGGAGGGTCACAAGGCTGGCAATGGGTACAAAACCCTTTCCGAGTTGGCCCTACCTGTCTCCACTGTTGGGAGCATCATCCGGAAGTGGAAGGCTTATGGAACGACTGTTAGCCTTCCACGGCCTGGACAGCCTTTGAAAGTTTCCACCCGTGCCGAGGCCAGGCTTGTCCGAAGAGTCAAGGCTAACCCAAGGACAACAAGGAAGGAGCTCCGGGAAGATCTCATGGCAGTGGGGACATTGGTTTCAGTCAATACCATAAGTAACGTACTCCACCGCAATGGTCTCCGTTCCAGACGAGCCCGTAAGGTACCTTTACTTTCAAAGCGTCATGTCAATGCTCGTCTACAGTTTGCTCATGATCACTTGGAGGACTCTGAGACAGACTGGTTCAAGGTTCTCTGGTCTGATGAGACCAAGATCGAGATCTTTGGTGCCAACCACACACGTGACGTTTGGAGACTGGATGGCACTGCATACGACCCCAAGAATACCATCCCTACAGTCAAGCATGGTGGTGGCAGCATCATGCTGTAGGGCTGTTTCTCAGCCAAGGGGCCTGGCCATCTGGTCCGCATCTATGGGAAGATGGATAGCACGGCCTACCTGGAGATTTTGGCCAAGAACCTCCGCTCCTCCATCAAGGATCTTAAGATGGGTCGTCATTTCATCTTCCAACAAGACAACAATCCAAAGCACACAGCCAAGAAAACCAAGGCCTGGTTCAAGAGGGAAAAAATCAAGGTGTTGCAGTGGCCTAGTCAGTCTCCTGACCTTAACCCAATTGAAAACTTGTGGAAGGAGCTCAAGATTAAAGTCCACATGAGACACCCAAAGAACCTAGATAACTTGGAGAAGATCTGCATGGAGGAGTGGGCCAAGATAACTCCAGAGACCTGTGCCGGCCTGATCAGGTCTTATAAAAGACGATTATTAGCTGTAATTGCAAACAAGGGTTATTCCACAAAATATTAAACCTAGGGGTTGAATAATAATTGACCCACACTTTTATGTTGAAAATTTATTAAAATTTAACTGAGCAACATAACTTGTTGGTTTGTAAGATTTATGCATCTGTTAATAAATCCTGCTCTTGTCTGAAGTTTGCAGGCTCTAACTTATTTGCATCTTATCAAACCTGCTAAATCTGCAAGGGGTTGAATACTACTTGTAGGCACTGTATATATATATATATATATATATATATATATATATATATATATATTCCATTCCAGTGGCATCCAGAGTCCAGGTGCTGTAATGGCTGCCACCGGGATGGAATTTTAGTCCTGGACTCTATCTACAACTGTCCCCTGATGAACCCTGTGTAGCTAACAGGGAGAAACACTTTGGGACAGCATCTGATCATGAGGATCTGATACATTTTGGCCAGATAAGTCATACTATTATGTTTGCAAGCTCTATTATCAGGTTATTTTAATTCACTTTTGTGCACATATTAGTGTAGTGTAGGCCAGGGTTACTCTAGGGTGTCCCGTCGGTGAATGGGTGCGCCACAACCCTAGGACGTCATACTCTCCATTGCTAGGTAGGGTGACTGGAGGGATAGAATAGGGATGTTTTCATCCCCCCCCCCCGCCTCCCTCTAGTATTTTTTTTTCTCATTGTCCCTACACTATTAGGGTGAACGTCACACTTTGGTAAATTATAAATTATTAATATTATAACTTTTAAATGTCATATTAAAGGTTATTTTTTAAGGGAATTTTTTCTTTTTGGTCTTTTAATTTGGAGGTGTGCTTTGGGCCATTGTCCTGTTGTAGAATGAAATTGGCTCCAATCAAGCGCTGTCCATAGGGTATGGCATGGCATTGCAAAATGAAGTGATAGCCTTCCTTATTCAAAATCCCTTTTACCTTGTACAAATCTCCCATTTTACCAGCACCAAAGCATCCCCAGACCATCCCATTAACTCCACCATGCTTGACAGATGGTGTCAGGCACTCTTCCAGCATCTTTTCAGTTGTTTTGCATCTCACAAATGTTCTTCTGTGTGATCCAAACACCTGAAACTTCGATTTGTCTGTCCATAACACTTTTTTCCAATCTTCCTCCTTCCAATGTCTGCATTCTTTTGCCCATATTAATCTTTTCCTTTTATTAGCCAGTCTCAGATATGGCTTTTTCTTTGCCACTCTGCCCTGAATGCCAGCATCACGGAGTCACCTCTTCACTGTAGACATTGATACTGGCTTTTTCTGGGTACTATTTAATGAAACTGCCAGTTGAGGACCTGGGAGGCGGCAATTTCTCATACTAGAGACTCTAATGTACTTGTCTTGTTGCTCAGTTGTGCAGCAGGGTCTCCCACTTCTCTTTCTACTCTGGTTAGATCCTGTTTGTGCTCTCCTCTGAAGGGAATAGTACACACCGTTGTCGGAAATCTTCAGTTTCTTGGCAATTTCTCGCATGAAATATCCTTCATTTCTAAGAACAAGAATAGACTGTCAAATTTCACATGAAAGTTCTCCTTTTCTGGCCATTTTGAGAGTTTCATGGAACCAACAAATGTAATGCTATTGATTAAAATGAGCTTTGTTCATTGGAAAAATATTTCAATGATATAGACTAGAACCATGTCATGGTAATTGGAGGTACTAAACCTAAATGGGTATGTTTAAGAATATACTGTACTTCTAAAATCCTGTGGAAAACATACCATCTGTTAATAAAATATCAAGGGATAAAAAGAAATCTCTATGGATAAATAAGATCGTACAAAATATAATAGGACAAAAACAAAAGGTGTCCAAAATCTTGACAGCTAAGAACATAGACAGTATTTCAGAAGTATAAAGATCTCAATATGAAATTTAAAAAATAAATCAAGCTAAAAACGTTAGCTACTGAAAAACAAATATCCATGGACATTAAAATAAATCCCCCAAAAGTTATTGAATACATCAATTCCAAAAAGAAAACACTTATGGCCTCTTAAAAGATAACATCATTATTATAGAGGACAAAGTACTGGCTGAGATATACAACAGGTACTTTTCATCCACGTTCACCAAGAACCTGACTGTTCCTGGGATCATTAAACAATGCAAAAATCAAAGTTTGCCACTTGATATAACTAATTTAACTCAAGAAGTAAACCTGTGTCTGAGCAAGTTAAACATTGACAAATTCCCCAGGTCTGATGGCATTCATCTATGGAAATTGAGGGAAATTGGCAGACTGCTGTTTCTTATTTTCACAGACCTTCTTGTAATACGGTTGGTGCCTCAGGATTGGAGGCAAGAAGGAGGCTACATAAGAAGGTAGATCCTGGAAACTATCATTTGGTAAATCAGACATCAGTGGGGTGCAAAGTTTTTCAAGGCATTTTAAGAGATGACATCCAAAAATATATTGCAAAAAAATAATATAATAACGAACAACTTGCATGGATTCATGAAAGATAAATAGTATCTAATCAGCATGTTGGGTTTCTACAGTTAGGTCCAGAAATATTTGGACAGTGACACAATTTTCGCAAGTTGGGCTCTGCATGCCACCACATTGGATTTGAAATGAAACCTCTACAACAGAATTCAAGTGCAGATTGTAACGTTTAATTTGAAGGTTTGAACAAAAATATCTGATAGAAATTGTAGGAATTGTACACATTTCTTTACAAACACTCCACATTTTAGGAGGTCAAAAGTAATTGGACAAATAAACCAAACCCAAACAAAATATTTTTATTTTCAATATTTTGTTGCGAATCCTTTGGAGGCAATCACTGCCTTAAGTCTGGAACCCATGGACATCACCAAACGCTGGGTTTCCTCCTTCTTAATGCTTTGCCAGGCCTTTACAGCTGCAGCTTTCAGTTCTTGCTTGTTTGTGGGTCTTTCCGTCTTAAGTCTGGATTTGAGCAAGTGAAATGCATGCTCAATTGGGTTAAGATCTGGTGATTGACTTGGCCATTGCAGAATGTTCCACTTTTTTGCACTCATGAACTCCTTGGTAGCTTTGGCTGTATGCTTGGGGTCATTGTCCATCTGTACTATGAAGCGCCGTCCGATCAACTTTGCGGCATTTGGCTGAATCTGCGCTGAAAGTATATCCCGGTACACTTCAGAATTCATCCGGCTACTCTTGTCTGCTGTTATGTCATCAATAAACACAAGTGACCCAGTGCCATTGAAAGCCATGCATGCCCATGCCATCACGTTGTCTCCACCATGTTTTACAGAGGATGTGGTGTGCCTTGGATCATGTGCCGTTCTTTTTCTTCTCCAAACTTTTTTCTTCCCATCATTCTGGTACAGGTTGATCTTTGTCTCATCTGTCCATAGAATACTTTTCCAGAACTGAGCTGGCTTCATGAGGTGTTTTTCAGCAAATTTAACTCTGGCCTGTCTATTTTTGGAATTGATGAATGGTTTGCATCTAGATGTGAACCCTTTGTGTTTACTTTCATGGAGTCTTCTCTTTACTATTGACTTAGACAGATACACCTACTTCACTGAGAGTGTTCTGGACTTCAGTTGATGTTGTGAACGGGTTCTTCTTCACCAAAGAAAGTATGCAGCGATCATCCACCACTGTTGTCATCCGTGGACGCCCAGGCCTTTTTGAGTTCCCAAGCTCACCAGTCAATTCCTTTTTTCTCAGAATGTACCCGACTGTTGATTTTGCTACTCCAAGCATGTCTGCTATCTCTCTGATGGATTTTTTCTTTTTTTTCAGCCTCAGGATGTTCTGCTTCACCTCAATTGAGAGTTCCTTAGACCGCATGTTGTCTGGTCACAGCAACAGCTTCCAAATGCAAAACCACACACCTGTAATCAACCCCAGACATTTTAACTACTTCATTGATTACAGGTTAATGAGGGAGACGCCTTCAGAGTTAATTGCAGCCCTTAGAGTCCCTTGTCCAATTACTTTTGGTCCCTTGAAAAAGAGGAGGCTATGCATTACAGAGCTATGATTCCTAAACCCTTTCTCCGATTTGGATGTGAAAACTCTCATATTGCAGCTGGGAGTGGGCACTTTCAGCCCATATTATATATATAATTGTATTTCTGAACATGTTTTTGTAAACAGCTAAAATAACAAAACTTGTGTCACTGTCCAAATATTTCTGGACCTAACTGTATGTAGAGGTAAGTGCAAATCTGGATGTTTGTAATGTAGCTGATGTCATTTATCTGTGCTTTGCAAAGTCATTTGATGCTGTACCACATAACATCCTTATACTGATGCTCTAGAAGCAGGGACTAGATGAAATTATATCCAGATAGTAAGGAAGTGGCCAAATTATATGAAAAAAAGTTATCAAAATATTAAAAATAAATTGGCTATAGTTATTTGTAAGGTACAGCAGGGATGTCTTTATTAATGACCTTGTGGATGTTATTTAGTGTAAAGTGTCAATCTTTTTAAACTATTTAGGATAATAAAACTTGACTTTAAAAGTACAATTTTACAAAACAATCTAGATAAGATGTCTGAATGAGCAAACACTTGGAAAATGAGATTTAATGTTGATAAATGTAGAATAATGCAAATAAGAAGGAATAATTTTTTTACTATACTATATTAACTTGAAGTAAACTTGGGACTACAAAACAAGATTACAACTTGAGTATTCTGGTTACAAGTAAGCATAGCAGCAGCCCTCAATGTCAGGCAGCGGCTGCAAAGCAAACAAAAAAGAGATTAGATACCATGAGCCCAACATATTTCTACCCCTGTATAAATCACATTGAAGGCCACATCTAGAGTATGGGATTCAGTTTTGGGCTCCACATTTTTAAATTGATATCCAGAAGTTAGAATCAGTTCAAAGATTAGCAACTAGATTATTACAGGGAATGTACGGTCTCCCATATGATGAGAGGCTGTAAAGGTTGGGCCTCTTTAGCTTAGAAAAAATATATTTAAGAGGATATCTCATTTATATGTTTAAATACACATGTGGTTAATACTAAGGACCAGGGGGCATACACTGCGAGTGGAAGAAAAACAATTCCGGCAGCTAAATAGGAAAGGGTTCTTTACAGTTAGAGCAGTCAGACTGTGGAATGCCCTACCACAAGATGTAGTTATGTTAGTTATGTAGTTATGGCAGATACTATAACGGCTTTTAAAAAAGGGCTGGATGATTTCCTCAGTACACACAACATTGTTGGTTATAAATGACTTAGTGACCAAATGTAGAACTGGTGGAGGAAGGTTGAACTAGATGGACCTAGGTCTTTTTTCAACCTAAGAAACCATGTAACTATGTAACTATGTAACAAAGGACTGGCACTTAACTTATTCCTTCCAAAAATAATAGTAAGGACAAGGGGGTACTTATTGTGGGTCGAGGAAAGGCAATCCCGCCAGCTAAATAGGACAGGGTTCTTTGCAGTTAGAGCAGTCAGGAATGCCTTACCACAAGTGGTAGTAATTTCAGACACAGTAACAACTTTTAAAAAAGGCTAGATAATTTACTCATACATTGTGGATTATATATAATGTAGTGACGAAAATGTATAATTGATGGAGGAAGGTTGTACTTGATGAACCTAGGTCTTTTTTCAACCTATGTCATTATGTAACTATACAGTTGTCTGGCTAATCACAAAAGAGGTATTAATGGTGGACTTCTTTTTAAGCTTAAAGAACAAGGAAATTTTTTCTGTGGACTACGTTATTACTTGGTTACTAGTTGAAGCTATGGTAAGGTCACTTTTGACATTACTTAGGTTATATTTGTTTTGGAGAGCCATTTGCTGCTATTTAAAATATATTCACAATGACTTAATTAAGCTGCTAAACTATCATTTTAAAAAAAAATAGTTGAATCTATTTTTTAAATTTTAAAAGATTGGATAAGTTTTAATTGTTTTCTTTTATATTTTTTCAAAAATCTGTTTCACAATTTATAGCAGGGTAATTTAAATTTTCATCATATTTTGTTTTCTTTGATTTTCTTTATTAGTATTTTTTTTTCTGCTTCCATTATACTTATAACAAATCCCTATCACTATTTTATTATTTTTCTCCTTCACCTTTTTGCCACCCAAAGGAACTGTACATTTTAATTTGCCTTACAGATATCATCACGGATGATGAGTTTTAAATAAGTATTTTTAGATTTAATCTAACCCTCACTTATATGTACAGTATGCTCATTCATACACAGACTGTAACTATGTCTCCATTAATCCCATGATATCATGATTATCTTTCAACAATAACTTTTCCATTTCCACTATTTTAATGATAAGTCTGCCATTAATATAATTGCATATGACGACACAACATTGATAGCATTCCAATGGATGCTTAGTAGAATGGCTCAAACTCTCCAATATTACCTCTAGTTGTTCTTTTTCTCCTCTAATGAACTTCATTAATCCTGAGAGGATACATGTCGGGATGAGAGTACTGAATAAATTTGCCTTAATATTATGGATGTAACATGGACCTGTGGGACCAGTAGTACTTAATAGGGATGAGCGAATGTATTCGCCACTATTCAGTATCCGACGGATAATGGGGTAATTGAGGTATTCGGTATCCGACAGCTAATATGGTATTCACGCCGATACTTTCATTTTCATTTCTGGACTTCCTGGCGCCATTTTCCAGCCAATGAACACATCTGACGTTGCTTGCCCTCACAGTAACGCCGCAGCCATCTTTGTTGTGGTGTTACTGTGATTGGCTTGGCTGCACAGCGTCATAGGGGCTATCTAGTGAAAAGAAATAGCTCCAGCACACTGTAGTATTTCCCAAAATGAAATCAGAGACAAAAATGAATGATGGAATCTTGATCTTTTTCTTTATCTTTTTATTGAAAGCACAATACATACGCGGTTCACCTTCCAACTTTCTTGCTTACACATGGGCAGTAGGTGCTCCCAGCAACCATTACTCCTTTAAGGCTTTCCTTGTACTTCTTGGCACTTAGGGCCCCTATCTATTTGAAGCCAACTGGCACAGCCTTTTTACACCAAATGTATGGTATTAAGCTAGATAACACTTTGGCAGGATAACATTTCGCCTTCCCCATGCAGATTGGCACTCTGACTCGTCATCAAGTCTTGCATAATGTTAACATTCTACATAGGCAAAGATTGTAGCCTTCTCCCTACATAGCTACACAGAACTCATACGGCTGTCGTATCTGACTATTCAATTTGATATATCCACGTCTATCACTAGACAAGAGATTGTTCATAACAGCACTTTTCTCCTCCTATACCGGGACTCCTGCGTATATGGTCAGATTGGAGTGTATAGGGGAATAATGAAAAGCAGAACTGCTATGGGGTTACTAGACTGAAAAATACAATGAACTATCTGTAAAAATGAAAAACATGAAAATGGAATATGCATAACTTCTATGAATAATAGGAATATAAGAGATGTTTAGCCATTGTATTGTTCTTTATCCTATTGTGTATACTTTATGAGGTTATAACTCTTGAACGCTTCAATGGATCCCAGTGATTCTGAAACAGTTTTTCATGACATATTGTACTTCATGATAGTGGTAAATTTAGGGCAATATTTTTTGTGTTTATGAAAATATTGAAAATTTGCGAAAATATTGAAAATTTGATAATTTTCAAAATGTATTTTTAATGTCCTAAAGTAGAGAGTTTTGTCACACAAAATAGTTAATAAATAACATTAACCACATGTCTACTTTATTTAACATAATTTTTGAAACATGATTATTTTGCTAGGAAGTTGAAGGACTTAATTTTATTATCAATTTCTCATTTTTCTAACAAAATTTACACAACCAATTTTTTTATGGATCCCATCATATTTGAAGTGACTTTCTGGGGCCTACGTGACATAAATACCAAAAAGTGACAACATTTTAAACCCTTCACGAGCTACGACTTTCTGGTACACCACAGATCACGTTCTTGCCTTTGATGCGTGCTCTCATACTAAGCCCACATTTTTCTCTGCAAATGTCAGCTGACCAGATCAGCCAACATGGGTCTAACAGCCATGGGTGGATTGAAGATTAGCCCGTGGCTGTTAACCAGTTAAATTCCACTGTCAATCTATGACTGCGGGATTTAACATGTACATGACAGCCAAGGATCAGCTGATGACCACTGTGTCTGTCATGACAAACTTTCTGTGAATGCCACCTGTAGGCATTCATAAGAGATTAGGATTTCTGCTGTAAAGAGCAGTGCTTATGTAATGTTCTGTACAGCACAATTGATTGGCTGATCACAACTTTAGGTCCCCTAAGGGTATTACTAAATACAATAAAAAGTGAAACACAAGGTCTTTAGGTCCTGTAGTGGATACAGACTCTTACTCCTGTTTGGCTTTTTCATCCGAACAAAGCATGTTGAAAAGTTCCAGAGCAGCCAATTAGCTTGCATTTCCAGTGTGGGCTCTTCCGGCCCCATCACAGCCATATCAAGTAATGGCAAGGCTGTGATTGCTCAGGGAAATCATTGTTTTAAAAAAAAGAAACAAATAAAAATGACGTGAGCTACAAATGGAAGTTAAATGGTAGGAAGAGCAGGACAGTTATAAATACTGTGTTTCCTGTTGTGTCCTGGAGGATACTTAATTAGGTGATGTAGGCTCCTGCCCTATTTTGATAGCCAGCAGAAGTAATGCAACCGCTACAAGCTGCAGCCCCCACATGTGACCTTTAATGTGGCTGAACATCAAAATAGAGGGGATCCTATGACTTTTTAAAAAATTATTTAAATACATATTTAAAAATAAAGGAATAGGGTTCCCCCATTTTTGACATCCAGACCTGGTAAAGCAAAAAGGTGGGGCATGGTATTATCAGGATTGGAGAAGCCATAGATATTTGCCCCCAAGCCTAAAAGTAGCAGCCCTCAGCTCACCAGAATTGTCACATCACATTAGATGTGCCAATTTTGGTGCTTTTCCTGGCTCCCCCCGATTGCCCTGGTATGGTGGCAATCTAGGTAATATAAAGGGTCTATGACAACTGTGATTTATCAGAAACGAAAGCTGTTATCAAGCCCTGGATTTGTAATGGGTAGTGTCTAAGAAGCACTCCCATTACTAATCCTGTAATTGAAAAGAAATAAAACAAACACCAAAAAAAATACTTTTTTCAAATAACATACACATACACTCTTTCACCCCTTTTACTAATCCCCCAAAAACCCTTGCAGAACCACCATAATCCATACAAAGTCCCATACTGATCCTGAGCTCTGCTACATCAAGTGGATGCAGAGAGCGAGAACATGTCCCCTCTATGCAGGCTCCAGGAATTACTGATAGCCAAGGTGAACCCAGCTATGAGCAGATGACATCACTCAGTTCACCAAAGGTCACATGTGGTTTCCCACAGTATGTCGTCAGGTGACCTAACTGCCAGACTATCAGACTCTGGGCCCTGCAGTCCAACAGTCTGGTAGTCAGGTCACCTGAGGTCACACTGGGGGATCTTCAAAGTTGAAGAGTCTGCCGGACTGTCAGATTGTGGGTCACTGCCATGTCTCACAGTTTAAAAATCTGGCAGCACTTTCACTGAAAGAAGCAGGGGAGCCCCCCAGTGTGATCTCAGGTAACCTGACTACCAGACTGTCAGACTACGGAACATGGTCATGACCCGCAGTCTGACAGTCTGGCAGTTAGATCACCTGAGATGATACAGGGGGCTCCCTCACTGCCCTACGTAACAATTTAAGCCATTGTCGGACTGTCGGATTGCAGGTCATTGACGTGTTACACAGTCTGGCAATCTGGCAGCACTCTTACTGAGGGCAGTGGGGGAGCCCCCAGGGTGACCTGACTGCTTGGTAGTCTAATTGTTGGTCACAGCCATGTCCTGCAGTCCGAAAGCCTGATAGTAAGGTCACCTGAGGCCACACCGTGGGAACCTGGATGTGACTTTTGAAGAACTGAATGACATCACCTGTTCACAGCAAGATCCCCCTCAGCTGTCAGTGATTCCCAGAGCCTTCAGAGAGTGGAATTTTTTTTGCTCTCTGCAGCCTCTGGATACAGCAGAGCTGAGGATTGTTGTGGGACTTGATATGGTTTACGTAAGTCCTGCAAGGGTAAAAGAGGGTGTGTGTATTTTATTTCAAATAAAAGGATTTGCATTTTATTCATTTTCACTTACAGTTTTAGTAATTAGGGTGTCTCATAGACGCCGCCCATTACTAATCTAGGTCTTGATGGCAGCTGTCATTTTTTAACAAATCACAGCTATCATTAACCCTTAATATTGCCAGCACACCAGGGCATCAAGATGAACCGTGTTAACCACCAAGATTGGAACATCTAATGGGATGTGCCAATTCTGGGCACCTGCAGGCTTGTATTTTTAGGCTGGGGGACAATATACATGGCTCCTCCCATCCTGATAATACCAGCGCCAACTGTCGGCTTTTGTGGCTTGTTATCAAAAATGGGGTGGATCATATGCGTGTTTTCCCCCCTATACTTTGATATCCAGCCACAGTAAAATCTGCAGCCTTTAGCTGTTGTTTTACCCATGCTTGCCTATCACAATATGATGGGAGCCTGCATCATTTTTTTAAATTATTTCTTTATTTCTTTTTAGACTACCATACAGCAAATTGACTGCAACCAATCACAGACATGAACACAGGGTGGGGGGCATGTATAGCAGTCTGCAGCCAATCACAGATACTCGAACAGAAGGTAGGTGGGAGAAGCAGTGAATTTTGATGAACCTCAATTAAGGGTCCCAGAAAAAAGTCTGACTGCAATGTGATCCTCCTGGAAACATGGTATGTATACTATCCTACTCTTACTAACATTTAACTTCCATTTGTTGCCCCCTAGCTTTTACTATGGCTATTTTACAGCCCAAAACTTCTCGTCCCCAATGACTTGTATGAGATTCATTGTCTGAGGTAAAATTCGGCTGATAAACCCAATTTTTTTTTATAGTCCCTGCGTGTTCTTCAAACCTGAATATCCACAGGTTTTCTCATCACTTGTGATGAGCACCTTGAACCCCCAGGTGATTTAACGAATTATATAAAGTTGAGACGCAAAAATTAAAAACATTAATTTTTTACAAAAATGTTACTTTAGCCCCAAATTTTTACTTTTCCTAAAAGAAAGAAAAAAATAAACTATACAGTTTGTTGTGCAATTTTTCCTGAGTATGTCAATACCCCATATGTTGTGGAAAACACAGTTTGAGCACACAGTAGGGCTCAGAAGGTAAGCAGCCCTATTTGACTTTCAGAACGCAAAATTGGCTAGAATCGATAGCGGACACCATGTTGTGTTTAACCCCTTCACCTTCTACTTAACTACCTGTACCTCAAGCTCCCTACAATATGTGGGTTGCACAACATGCACTTTGAAAAAAAGAATCAGGAGATATTTGTCAGTTGCCAGAAATGAAATAATAACTAGATGTTCTGCAGCATCCAAACATTTTATTGAAACACATGAGGGTAATCTAACATCTTGTAGGATCCAGGGTACTAAAAGGGTTAATGCACCAACTAGAGAAGGTGACCGTAGGAGAGCACTATTAAATAGAGAAGCGTAGTGGATTTTTGTATTTAAATTCCGGTCTCCATCCAAATTGAATATAAGACATGACTTAAGTTTTGTGATATTTTGGTATTTATATGATTGCTTGTAGTTGTTATCCGATTGGTTTGTTCCGTGCACATGTCAAACAGAATATGACATAAGAGGTGGCATTCCATAGTTTCTTTATACAATGAATAAGGACCCATGTCCAAAACCTGTCTGTTGTTCTTACAGTATACTATTTGCCATTAATATCTCACATCATTTTATGTCCTAATGTATCTTTAAACTTTTTAAAGTATTTTTTAATAAAAGGATGATTTTATGAAGACGCCAATTGCTGGATTTCTTCCCATACCTCCCTTGGTACTCGGTCCACACCCACCACTGTTTCTCTGGGTGTACCGTCCGTGCCTTACACCAGCTTGTGTGCCATAACATCACCTGTGACACAACGAACGTAGTTATTTTAAGGTCCACTTATCGACAGGCACGTTGACAAGTGCTTGTAGCCTTTGACACTACATTTCCCTGATGGCACACTGGGGAACCTTGTGGAGGCCGGAACCGAGTTGGACCCTAGGACGGCAAATGTGCTACCGACACTTAGGGGCACTTTGCACACTGCGACATCGCAGGTGCGATGTCGGTGGGGTCAAATTGAAAATGACGCACTTCCGGCATCGCATGCGACATCGCAGTGTGTAAAGGCTGGATGATACGATTAACGAGCGCAAAAGCGTCGTAATCGTATCATCGGTGCAGCGTCGGCGTAATCCATGATTACGCTGACGCGACGGTCCGATGTTGTTCCTCGCTCCTGCGGCTGCACACATCGCTGTGTGTGAAGTCGCAGGAGCGAGGAACGTCTCCTACCGGCCTCACTGCGGCTTCCGTAGGATATGCGGAAGGAAGGAGGTGGGCAGGATGTTTACATCCTGCTCATCTCCGCCCCTCCGCTCTGATTGGCCGCCTGCCGTGTGACGTCGCAGTGACGCCGCACGACCCGCCCCCTTAACAAGGAGGCGGGTCGCCGGCCACAGGGACGTCGCACGGCAGGTGAGTGTGTGTGTGAAGCTGGCGTAGCGATAACTTTCGCTACGCCAGCTATCACCACATATCGCTGCTGCGACGGGGGCGGGCACTATCGCACTCGGCATCGCAGCATCGGGCTGCGATGTCGTAGTGTGCAAAGCCCGCCTTACAGTGCACCACTGTAGAGTTGTTGAAGAGTCTAACAGACCAGACAAATATGTGACTCTCACTGATGAACCTCCAACTCGGCATGGTCGAGTTAAATAATGCCTGTAACCTTATGGCAGTACTGAAGTTTTGCAAGTTACCACATGTACCTTGGCCCACGTCCTTAACTTAGTGGTTTAACACTTTCTGAAAACCTTCCTAGCTTTGCCTTAATTGTGTCCATTTCAATTCCCCTATAGTTGCCACCAGTCTGGAAATGCTGCTGCAAAGCTTTACATGGCTATCCACGTGGAATTATTTATTATTCATGATTAGTGAACGTGGAATAAGTTTTGAGAATAAGATCGCTGGTGACGTAATTGTTAGTCTGTTGAGATATATATGATTAAAATAAGGGTTTATGGAAATAATCTGTGCAGTGTGGCCCTAAGTCTCTTTTAATTGTGTTGTCTTAATTTTTTTTATTATAGTAAATTCCATGTACACATTTCTCTTGATTACTATGGACTGCTGGTGTTCTGTGTATACATGAGTGACCGATTGATAAGAAGATTTACTGACCATCTATATTAGACCACGAATCATAATTCTATCATACTGAGAGTCTGGATGAAATTGAATGCAGCAACAAATATAGTTTGGACCTTGGATCTATTTAAATGGATATAATTAATTCAATTTTTGTTTACTGTGCTTGCTCTCATATAAATACATGAATGTATATAATGTGTGACAGTTTTTCGTAAGTGGAGATGCATCCTTGTGAGGTTGATCTTGGCATGTATCTAAGATGATGGGCTTTTGTTATAGATATATCATGCTTTCATCAGGTGTTTACTTGATAATAAGCACTTTGATGGCCTATGTTTCCATCTTTTTCCTCTCTGTTTTTCGTCCCCTCCTCTTATCTAATTCTATATTTGGATTGGTCAGACTCTCTGTCACCCTAACACTCCATGTGTGTGGGCGCTGCTGCTGCGCGTGCGCGCGGGGCGCGACTTCCGGGTGTCGTTGCTCGGCGGCCTCAGCATTCCCGATGCACATGTCTGGTGACGTCACTGAGGGAATTCCCTCTGACGTGCGTGTCGGGGATGAGAGCCGCCGTGCGGCGATGTCACTTCCGGGTGTCCCGTCCTGCGCGCATGCGCCGCTATATCGGCGCTACACACATGGATCACGTCACCAGCAATCACGGGCTTTTACAGGATATAAAAGAGGAGTGTGGTGTGAGTATGTCCATTCGCCTGCACCCCGCTGATGAAGCTTTGGCGACACGCGTGTCCGGGTTGAAGGATACTCACCTACCCACCTCTGAACCACCATTGATTGGCCCTCACCATGGGTAAGTCTGCAAACTGCTGTTTGGTGACTTGAGTGTTTGACCACATGGTGTCTCCCTTATATATTGCACTGGCTATTTATACCTTTTTGCTAGGGATCATGATGGGTTAAATTTGGGTGGTTCCTTGGTGGGTGGGTGTGTAAAGAATCCACCTTACCTCATCTGTATATTATATGGAAAATGAATTTTATATTTTTGAAATATAATAAAAATTTGATATTTTATAAATGAATGAGTCTCCTACACGTGTTTTTCACAGATGTTAAAGCTTGCAAGTGACAGTTTACTGACTGGTTTGTAACCTGTCACATGCTTGAACTCAACATTACATATGTTTTCAAGGCTTTGTGAGCAACAGAGGGCAGTAGATAAATAACAGCTATGACATGTCCGTCAGTATTCCGGTCAGCCTCCACATATAAGAACCGACAAATGGTCATGGTTGTCTGACATTAGTATGGTTCTCCAAAACTTTGAGAAATCAACTAAGATGGGGAGTGGTAATGACACCATAATTAATGTAAACATCCCACTTCTGTGTCTACTGAAATGCACACCGCTGACAATTACAGAGAAAGCTTAGAAAGTACACAGAATGATGCTACCTCCCCAGTCTCATCTAAATTTTTCTCATTTTCTCAGTGTGCATTGGGTGATAATGTAGAAGAGGAAGCTAAGCAGAAGGAGGAACAGGAGATGGTTGCCCACACTACAGAGGGCATTACCAACACCAGTTTCTCATATGTTCATTGTGTATTGCATATTGAGGAGAAGCAGCGGGATAACGAGAAGATGAAGAGTTGTACCTCTGATAGGGACAGGAAAGTCTTGTTTGTTGGGAGTCTGGCACACATGGAAGACATGTGCTTTTACCATGACCCTCACTTTATATGTATTTTGGCCAACACCGATGCACGCTTGTTGACCCATGCTAGAAGAAAAACTTTCTATTTCTCCTTCCTGAGGAAGAAAGGGCTACTAATATGGTTTAATACTAAAAGGACATAGTTGAAAAATGTTTTTAATAAATTTCCATTTAACAATGCTGGCAGCAGAGGTAATAGCTCTTTGGACAATCAAGGAGAAAAGAAGAGGGAGACAAACAGAAGAACCAGCAGAGGAAGGGAAACATTTTGAAAAGTTTGGAACAGTTTCTTAAGACCTTCTCAGCACCAAGGCTCTGATGCACGGGGTACTCTGTTAGGGAGGGAAAAGGTCATGAAGATGGTGAAGGATTACCTAGCCATCAGCGTCCTTCACAATTCCTCTGTGCCGTACAACTATTGGGTATTGAAGCTGGACATGTGGCTTGAGAATTGAACTATCCCTCTATGACTTGGAGGTGCTGTCCTGTCCTGACACTAGCATTTTGTTTCAGAGAGATTTTAGTGCCACAGGAAGAAAAAAAAAACTGACAGGCACATTTGCCTATCAACTGAAAATGCTTATAGGCTGACTCAAAAATATGAACAAAGCGTGAAGTAGCCACTGACATCTCAATATCCCACCAGCTGACATCAGCCGAACCTAAAGGCAATGTAATGTTCCTTTTTTTGCAGTTTATTCCTATGCACCACTTCCCACCAAAACAAGGTTATAAAGTCCTTGTTTTCTTATTCTATGTGTCCTCCTCCAGCTTCTCCGTCTCCACCATATCAACAGGGTTATGATGTGACATTTGCTTAATATTTCTCAAGGTTTTTTTTAAGCCCTAATACATAAGTTTTAGAAGCCTACGTCAAATAGTATTTTACTCACAATACATACATATACTGTATATATATATTCTTCTATGTCTTTTCCAAGGTGTATCAGAGTGCTTCCTTCCAATTTTTGGCAGCCATTGCACATAGTGCATCTGCTTTAATAGTCTAGGAGTCCCACTCCTTCCAAAGGAGGGAAAATGCATTCTGAGGCCCTGCTATACATTTACTCAAGGGTATATTAGAGTGCCTTCTAATTTATGGCAGCCCTTGTCTATAGTGCATACACTTTCACAGACTGGGAGTCCCACATCTTTCAAATTTGGAAAAAAAATGCTTACTGAGGCTCTTCTCTACGTCTCTTTCAGGGTGTATAGGAGGGCCTCTTTCAAATTTTTGCAGTCATTGCACATAGTGCATTCGCTTTAAAAGTCTAGGAGTCCCACTTCTTCCAAATGGGAAAAAAATGCTTTGTGAGGCCCTCCTCCACATCTCTTCCATGGTGCTTTGACATCCCTACTTTAAATATTTCTTAGGCCATGCACTAAGTGCACCTTAGCAGGGCAGATTAAAGTGTGCCTTCACAGGACCTCACTGTTGGCTAGTGTAGATGACGTAGAACGTGTCATCCACACTAGCTTCAGAAGGAGGACAAAGATGGCCGAAAGAGGAGGCATGGGACCCGGAGGACGGAGACGCTTATCTGACCGGACAGCTCCACACCGACAGTTAGGTAAGTATTATAAACGTCCGGTGACGAGTTCCCTTTAGATTGTAAAAGACTTGAATCACATTCTCTCCTCTATGTCTATTGTCCATTGTATCTCCTTTATGTGTCTTCAAGGGGGTATTGCAGTTCCTTTTTCTTATTTTTGCAGCACTTGGACTTAGTGGGGCTCCTACACTCTTAAAGCATATGCACTATCTAACATTTTTAATAGAATGTGTATGAGGCCCTCCTTTATGTCTAATAGAGGGTGTTTTGGGGTCCCTTTTCCTTCTAATATTTGCAAGTTTGTCTGCATACGCTTTGTGAGTTTCAGTGTCCCTCCTTCATTAATTAAACATAATTTGTCTGACTATGTCAAAAACACGACATGCCCAGATAAGGTAGTAAAATGTTAAAATTACATTTAGCAGTGAATAGTTTTTTCACCATTGAAAACAATGAGAAAGAACAAGAATGCAGCAAAACACTATGTGTGAACATAGCATTAAGGACACTTTACACACTGCGATATCGCTATCTATATCGCTAGCGAGCGTACCTGCCCCCGTCGGTTGTGCGTCACGGGCAAATCACTGCCCATGGCAAACAACATCACTTACACCCGTCATACGGACGTACCTGCTTAGCAACATCGCTGTTGCTGGCGAACCGCCTCCTTTCTAAGGGGCGGTTCATTCGGCGTCACAGCGGCGTCAATAAGCGGCCGCCTAATAGACACGGAGGGGCGGAGATGAGCGGGACGAACATCCCGCCCACCTCCTTCCTTCCTCATTGCCGGTGGACGCAGGTGCGATGTTGTTCCTCGTTCCTGCGGTGTCACACATAGCAATGTGTGCTGTCACAGGAACGACGAAGAACATCGTACCTGCAGCAGCAACGATATTTGAGATTAGAACGACGTGTCAACGATCAACAATATGGTGAGTATTTTTGATCATTAGCGGTCATTCGTACGTTTTACACGCAACGACGTTGCTAACGAAGCTGGATGTGCGTCACAAATTCTGTGACCCCCAACGACATCTCATTAGCGATGTCGTTGTGTGTAAAGTGGCCTTTAGAGATGGAAAAGGCTTTTTTTATTTTTTTCCACCTGTTTTTAATTTGCCTTATATGCAAGTCATTATACAAGAAAAAATGCTTCTTATCATTTTTTCTTGTATATCCATTTTATCCTCGGTTTTGTGGGTTTTATTGTTAATCCATAAACGTGGCGTAATACTCTGACAACACATAATTGTCTTTCCTCATAACGCCATTTATTTTGTGAAGTGCCCCAGTCCCTTTTGCAACAAAACAACGCCACAACATGATGCTGCCACTCCTGTGTTTCCTAGTTGGGATAGTGTTCTTAGGCTTCAAAGCTTGTCCCTTTTTCCTTTAAACGTAACAATGGTCATTATAGGCAAACAGTTCAATTTTGGTTTTGTCAGACGACAGAACATGTGTCCAAAAATTAAGGTATTCGTTACAATGTTCATTTGTAAACATTAATCTGGTTTTTTATGTTCCTTTTGGAGTAATGGCTTTTTCCTGACAGAGTGGCCTTTCAGCCCATGTTGATACAATACTCGTTTCACTGTGGATAATGACATAATTTTACCTGCCCTCACCAGAATCTTCACAAAGTCTTTTGCTTTGATTCTTGGGTTGATATGCACATGGTTGACCAAAGCACATTCATCTCTTGTACACAGAACCCATCTCCTTTCTGAGCGGTATAATGGCTGGACATTCCCATCTTATTTGTACTTGCATATAATTGTTTGTACAGATGAACGAGGCACCTTCAGGTATCTAGAAATTACACTCAGTGATGAACCAGACTTGTGAACGTCCACAATTCTCTTCCTAAGATCTTGGCTGCTTTCTTTTGATTTTCCCAAGTTGCTACACAAAGAAGCAGGGTGTTTCAGGTGTGCATTAAAATCCATTCACAGGTGTGTTTCTAATTAACTCAGATGTTGCCAATAAACCTATCATAAGGTTACAAAGACATGACATCATCATATTGGCTGTCCCAAATTGTTTAAAGGCATAGTACTCTTAAGCGGGCTTTACACGCTACGACATCGCTAATGCGAACTCGTTGGGGTCACGGATTTGGTGACGCACATCCGGCCGCATTAGCGATGCCGTTGCGTGTGACACCGATGAGCGATTTTGCATCGTTACAAAAACGTGCAAAATCGCTCATCGGTGACATGGGGGTCCATTCTCAAAAATCGTTACTGCAGCAGTAACGAGGTTGTTCCTCGTTCCTGCGGCAGCACACATCGCTCCGTGTGACACCGCAGGAACGAGGAACCTCTCCTTACCTGCCTCCCGGCCGCTATGCGGAAGGAAGGAGGTGGGCGGGATGTTATGTCCCGCTCAGCTCCGCCCCTCCGCTTCTATTGGGCGGCCGCTCAGTTACGTCGCTGTGACGCCGCACGGACCACCCCCTTAGAAAGGAGGCGGCTCGCCGGTCACAGCGACGTCGCCAGGCAGGTAAGTACATGTGACGGGTCTCGGCGATGTTGTGCGGCACGGGCAGCGATTTGCCCGTGTCGCGCAACAGATGGGGGCGGGTAACCTCACTAGCGATATCGGGACCGATATCGCAGTGTGTAAAGTAGCCTTAAGTGTATGTTACCCTTTGACTTTGCAGAAAATAATTAAATGCCTTAAAACATTCTCTCTCTCTCTCTCTCTCTCTCTCTTTCATTATTCTGACATTTGGCAAATATAAATAATTTAGGTTGTCCTAATTGACCTAAAACAACAAAGGTTTATTCTGATTTCATGTCAGACAGTGATCAAAACATGCATATGTGTCTTTTTAGATAGTGTATGTAAACTTCTGGTTATAACTGTATATGTATCTTGTACGTGTAGTTCAAGTATCAATATATTTAAATATTTAACATCTAGAAGACCTTTTTATTAACAAATAATAAAGATACTTCAGATAGTGATATTGCTTACCACCACTGTGACATCTCTGGGAAAACCCCCCCAGTAATTTTCTCTCTTTTTCTTTGGTGGATGAGTGGGCTTTTCTTAAGGTCTGATTTGTTGTGTTATGTGCCCTGAACCAATTACATGTCTACAACTTCTGTGCCTCTCCAGTATCATAACATGCATTCTCACAGATATAGAGGTAGAAAATGAAGCTGCGTGACATTTCCCCCTATTTCTTAGCTGATGATTACTGTATTACACAAAATTATGACTTTAACAGCTGCAGAGGTTTCTGAACATTTTTACAGAGCCTTGACGTGCAAAAAGACACTACTAGGAAGTGTACATGAAATACTGATTCATACTATGAGGAGATATTACAATAGGTAAGCTTTAAATTTGCATAAAATGTGTTTTTATACACGTGCATGAATACTTTTGAACAGTGGTCTTTTCAAAGTGACCCTCTACAATGGATATTTTCATTAATTCAATATAGCAAATATATACTGTAAATTACAGCACAGATTACAACACTGTTGCTTTGCTCACAGTCTCCGATTCTGTAAAGGGCAATTCCTAATCTAATGTATTCCTATGACATTGTGGAAGGGTAGAGGATAATCTGTCAACACAATTAAAATTAACGGCAGGAGTGTAGTTTATGTTAATTATTTCTTCAAGCTAGCAAACTTTCAAGAGCAGATAAACAATAAAATGTAATATTTAAGTTTTCCACATACTTGTTCTCTATTGGTAGCAGTTTTAAAATTATTCATATTTATTAGGATTATTTTATGATATTGGCTAATACTAGTGGACTACAAATGCTGTATAATATAATAATAATAATAATAATAATAATAATAATGTAAATCTGTGCATGCATCAGGAAATTCATGCTAATGGTCTCAATTTTCTTATTTTCCACATTAAGATATGACAGGTTCTTTATTAGAAATGATGAAATCTTTTGAAATTCAAATTTTCTAGGTGCAACAAATTTTTCCCCAAAATTTGATTTCCAGTAAATCGATTGGCTACAAATTGAAATACTGCAAATCCCCAATTTCCCTAAAAGGATGTGTAACTGAGATCTTTACTACTTAAGAGTGAGAAATAAAATGCTCCGGTTCTAAGTACTTGAATCTAGAAAATCGGACTGCTATGGTGCTCGTCTCGATTAACGAGTATAATGAAAGTCGAAAGGAAACTCAAGCATTTTTCCGGAAGACCCCATCCCCACGACATCTGGGGGGGGCATGAAAATCGCTGAAATGGATGGAAACAGCACTCACAAAGCATAAGAATAGTATGAGGAAGATGCCTGGGCACCGCTCTGACTCCTAGATCTCTGCTTTGAACAATGTTGTCAGAGTACTAGACCACTTTCATGGACTTACAATAAAACATAGAAAACCAAAGATTAAATAAATTTTCAGGAAAAAAATGTTATGAAATATTTTTTACTGCATATTAACATGTATATAAGGCAAATTAAAATCTTAAAAAAATGCCTACTTTACCCTTTATGCTATGTCACACTCAGCCTTCTTACTACATTATTGGACTTTCTCATTGCTTTCAATAGTGAAAAATCCATTCATCGGTAAATGTATTTTTAACATTGTACTATCTAATCAAGGCATGTGTTGTTTGTGACATGGTCACACAGAACCTGTATAATTTATGAGGGGAAAAACTTTGAAACTCACAAAGCCTATGTGGATAATGCAAGAAATGCCAAAAAATACAAAGGAGGTGAATACAATCTATACTAGAGATAAATGAGAACCTCATACATATTCTGCTCACCAAAGAGAAAGGGAAAAGAAAACAAAAAGTGCACCGATCTAAATGTAGCTGTATAGAAAATTCATAGGTGAATGTTATATTTTCATACACTCACCTTGTTAACTTGCTTATTGATCCTTTAGGACCTCAGATCTCAATAGAGAGATCTCTTTCCCAAAGGGTATGCTGCAGACTCCTGGTGCGTATTCTGTAACTCAGCCCCAGTTACCATAGGAATAATATCAATGTCAAATCCTCCAGGCTGTGTGCGCTCCCAAACAAATTGATCATACCTGATCAAATAGTTTGAGAGCACACACAGCCTGGAGGATTTGAAATTGATACATATTCTGCTAAACTTTTTAGCTAGTTGGACTCCTACACACAAAATGTCTTTGCACTTTGTCGCAAATAGGAATGACACGTAGTGTAGGACCACAAGCAACATTGTTTTTTTTCTAGTGGGACCCCTAGACTGGTAAAGGTTATGCACTTTTTGCAAGGGCTAGTAAGAATTCCATTTAGGGATTGCAATACAAATAGTGAGGGACATAGAGAATTGCCTCCGACAACAGAATTCAACAGGACTAGCAAGAATTCAAAGGAGAGACTGTAATACATGCAAGAGACATAGAGGAGAGCCTCTAGCCTCTGACTACATTTTTAAACAAAATTCAAAATATTCTAGTTTCCACCCTGGTAAAGTTTATGCACTCATTGCAATGCCTAGAATAAATCCAAGAAGGCATTGCAATTCACGCAGCACATGATGCTGAAAAACTGTGGAAAAGAAGCGCACATAGGATTTTATCCAATATAGGGTAAACACAGGGAATGGGACAGGTACTCACCTGCTGCAGTTGTGACAGACACAACTCCTTGAAAGCACAATGTAAATAGAATAGTGGTAAGCAGCAGCCCCGATGCAAGCAGTAAATTATAAAAATGGTTTAGAGAAAACGGGTTAAATGCTGCGCTAAAAACCACAAATCCAGGACATATGATGAATTCCTTTTTCTTTAGTTTCACAGGTCAACGCATTTCAAAGACATCTCCGTCTTCTTAATCAGGACAAACATAAAAGGAATGGCATCCTTTTAACCCGTTTTCTCTAAACCATTTTTTATAATTTGCAGCACATGATGGTGAGGAGGACATCCGACTACATTTAGGGATAATAATTTTAAAAACATTTTGACTCTTACGCTGATGAATCTTATCGACGCAATATTGCAAAGAAGAGCAAGAATTCCAAGGAGGGATTGCAATACACGTAGCAAAAGATGTAGAGGAGGGAATCTGACTACATTTTCTGACAATTTTAAAAACATTCAGACTCCTACCCTGGTAAAGTGTATGCACACAATGCAAAACCTAGCAATTATTCTAAGGAGGGATTGCAATTCACACAACAAAAGACATAGAGAGGCCTCCAACTACATATTTTGACTTTTTTAAAAACATTGAGACTCCAACCCTGGTAACGCCTATGTACTAATTGAAAGAACAAGCAAGAATTTCTAGGAGGGATTGCAATACATGCAGCAAGAGACATAGAGGAGGGCCTCTGATTAAATTTTGGGACAATTTTAAAAACTCTCTTACCCAGGTAAAGGATATGCACTCAATATGATGCTCAGCTCTGCTACATTCGGAGCTTGGGGAAAGGGGAAAAACTTCTGCTCTCCATAGGTTCTGGGAAACACTGACAGCAGTGTGGGGAATCCTGGGTGTGACCTCCTCTAAAATGACTGACATCACTAGTAATGATGGGCGGACTCTCAGGTTACCGGGACCACAGGTCTAACCACATTAAATAAAAAATCCGGTTCCAGGCCAAAATTAATCTTGGAAATTTGACCAGAATCTGTCTCACAAAAATGATGGTACAGGGAATAGAGGAATTGGAGCAAGCACTTCATATTTACCAAGTCTCTGACGCGGCTGTAACTGCTTCCAGGCTACTCATGCTTTTAACGGGGCCACTCATTATTGCTCGTTCATATTAACTGCTTCCCCCACCCACTGGCAGTCCTGGCGTCTGTGATTGGTTGCATTCAGAAGCACCCCCAGCCTGTGTGACAGCGTCTGACTGCTTGCAATCACAGACCATGTATGCGGGTCACTGTAGATTGGAGAAAAAAATAAATAAATATAACAACTGGTGCAGAGTCCCCTCATATTATGATATCCAGCACAGATAAAGTATATGACTACAGGATGCAGCCCTCAGCTGTGTGCTAATCTTGGATGGGAATCAAAATAAAAGGAACTGCATGCGGCTTATACATTTTTTAAAATTATTTAAACAAATTATTTTTAAAAAACGGCATGTGGCCCCTCCAATTTTGATACCCAGCCATGATGAAGCCGAACAGCTGGGGAATGGTATTCTTAGGCTGGGGAGACCCATGCTTATTGGGTCCTCACAGCCTAAAAATAGCCACCTACAGCTTCTCGGAATTGCCACAGCCATTAGAAGCGATAGTCCTGATACTTAACCTCAAAAACAATCAGGGCCCATATAATCCACACAAGGTTCCATGACGATTCCAGCTCTGATACATCCGAAGTTACAGCAAGTGGCCATATAACATGACCACCCACTGTCAGCTTCAGGCATAGAAAGAGCTGCACTGTGAGAAGTGACATCATTCAGGTTGGTTGCAGTAGCAGCTGGAGGTTCCCATGGGCCTCCATCTGTGTTCGCAGGTAACATGACCTCAGTTGATAACAGTAAACTCAGTGACCTCACCTCAGGTGAGACTTGCATCTCCAGGCCTGTTTTTTTGCCAAGAGATGTAGCTTTAGTCCTGAGATTTTTACACCATATTCCTGCACCCCATCTATATAGTTTAAAAATGTCATCACCAGGTTTGCATCTTTGGCCCAAAAAGGTAAAAAAAAGATTTTGACAATGTTTCAGTGCAGTTTTTTACCAGGAGATGCAAGTTTGATGCCAGACTTTGATCATTAGCCTGAGTTCCCTGAGAATTGCGCACCCGGGTCCGGCACTCGGGTACTGTTGAAAGTGCGTGGATCCGGACTTTTACATTCCAGGTCCGCTCATCACTAGTCATCAGTTATCGAGGCCCCCACGGCTGTTAGCATGTGATGTCACTTAGGTCACCAGAGTTCTGGGAAGCTTTGGGCTGGTATTTTTAGGCTTGCGGGCCAATATCCATGGCCCATTTCCGTCCTGATAATATCTTTACTGTGGCTGGATATCAAAAATGGCAGGGACCCTAAACCCTAAATCTTTTTTCCCCTTTCTTTTAATATTCAGCCACGATAAAGCTCTCAGGTGGGGCTGCAGCTTCTCATTGTTGTTATACTTGTGCTGGCCATCAAAATATGATGGCAGCCTACTTATTTTTATACAAAATATTTCTTTATTTCTTTTTTACATTACTATACAGCAAACTGACTGCAACCAATTACAGACACGGACACAGGATGGGGGGCGTGTAGAGCAGTCTGCAACCAATCATAGACACTGATAAGAGGGTAGGAAGGGAAGCAGTGAATATTGACCAACCTTAATTATTGAGCCTGGAAGAGAGTCTGACTGCAGCATAATCCTCCAGGAAACACTGGGAAACACAGTATGTATAACTATCCTGCTTTTTTTTGCCATTTCACTTCCACCACAGTCCTCTAAAAGCCACTAGGGCCATTTTACAGCCATTTTACAGCTCTGAACGTCTCATAGCCATTGACTTGTGTGGGGTTCATTGTTCAGGGTATAGTTCATTGTTAAGTTTACTCGCCAATCCCTATTTTTTTTTACTCGTACTGGTTTGGCAAACTCGAATATCCATGGGTTTGCTGATCACTAATTTTGACTCTACTTTGAAAAAACCTGTGCATTCATTGCAAGGTCTATTCCTCAGAGTGATTGCAATACAAGCATGTCTGCTGCCTTCCTGCAAAGTGGGACAGGAAGTTAGGTCATGTGGATGAGCGTGTTTGTTATACTCACACATCAGACACAGTTTCACCTGGCCCACAACCTTGTCCTGTGCGTTCTCCATCAGCAGTACGTATTCTTTCCCGTCTCTTACAGCACGCTTAAATTATTACATTACATATAGCGCTAACAGCCCTAATAATAGTGAATAGAATCTAATACATGTAGCTTGGAAAGGGTCTTTCAGTTTTAGATTGAAAAAGCAATGACTGTAAGGAAAGAATCCATGCGTGATCCACAATTCGACAATCTGGCAGCCCTCTCTCACTGAGAGCAGAGATTGGAGCCCAGGTGTGACCTCAGCTGAACAGAGTTATGTCACCTGCTGATAGCTGGGTCCTCCCTCTGCTGTTAGTATTTCTCAAGCTGCGGAGAGTGGACATGTTTTCTTTCTTTGCAGGTTCCAGATGTAACAGAGCTGAGGATTGTCCCAGGATTTCGTATTGCTTACATTGGGTGTGTAAGCATGGTTTTGGGGTTAATAAATTGGTGAAAGAGGGTGTGTGTTTTTTAATTCAAATAAAAGTTTTTTGTGCCAATTCTGGGCAATTGCGGGCTGATATTTTTAGGCTGGGGTGGGGCCAACATCCATGGCTCCTCGCATCCTGATAATACTAGCCCCCACCTGTCTACCTTACCATGGTTTGATATCAAAAATAGGGGGACCTTAAGCTTTTTGTCACCTTTTTTTTATGTCCAGCCATGGTAAAGCTCACAGCTTTTGTGTTACCCCTGCTGGCTTTCAGAATATGGTGAGAGCCTACGTCATTTCTTTAAATTATTTATATATTTCTTTTTACACTACTATACAGCAAACTAACTGCAATCAATCACAGATGCGGACACAGGTTGAGAGGCATGTATAGCAATCTGCTACCACATGCAGACACTGGCAAAGAGGGTGGGTGGTAGAAGCAGTAAATATTGATGAACCTTAATTAGCAGGTCTGGAAGAGAGTCTGACTGCAGCGTGATCTTCTGTGAAACACCAGGAAACACGGTATGTATAACTATTCTGCACTTACTACCAATCAACTTCAATTTGCAGCCCCCTAGCGCTTACCATGACCATTTTGTAGCCCCAAATGTCTTGTTCCCATTGATTTGTCTGGGGTTCAATTCATGGGGTCAAGTTTGGAGTGAAGTTTGCTTGCCAAATTATATTTTTTTCTTCTGTTCGGGTTTGGCAAACCCGATTATCCACGGGTTCGCTCATCACTAATAGAGATGAGCGAACCGGCCGTGGTTCGGCTCGAGTTCTTTTCGTCGAACGGAGGTCTCGTTCGAGTTCTGTTTGGCGAATGTTCGACGAACCGAACTCGAACCGCATAGGAAACAAAAGCAGGCAATCACAAACACATAAAAACACCTAGAAAACACCCTCAAAGGTGTCCAAAAGGTGACAAACAACTTACAACACAACACAAACACATGGGAAAGTGACAAGGACATATACTCATGCAAAAACAAAAGAGCAGGACAAGGAAAAAGAGGAGGTGACATAGATATAGGCATGGCACGCCCTTCTAAAATCATGTAAAACACCACAAGGTGACTCCAAGCGGAGTTCTTCCTTTTTTCCAAAAATTGGGCCAAACACACACACACCCACCCCTTCAGTGGCAGCACTTGTGCCCCAGTTGTACACTTCACAGCTAGATTTGCATCAAGCACATTCAAAAATACGCCATACTTAACCGTCCTCAGGATGACACCGGGGTAGGTAGCAAAGTCTTTGCTGAACCATGACTTGTTCATCTTGGATCATTTTTAAAAACAATGTAAGCAAGGGTTACTCCAAGCGGAGTCTTCCTTTTTTCCAAAAATTGGGCCACACAGACACTCACCCCTTCAGTGGCAGCACTTGTGCCCCAGTTGTACACTTCACAGCTAGATTTGCATCAAGCACATTCAAAAATACGCCATACTTAACCGTTCCCAGGATGACCCCGGGGTAGGTAGCAAAGTCTTTGCTGAACCATGACTTGTTCATCTTGGCTCCTTTTAAAAAACACAGCAAGCAAGGGTTACTCCAAGCGGAGTCTCCTTTTTTTTCCAAAAATTGGGCCCCACACACACCCACCCATTCAGTGGCAGCACTTGTGCCCCAGTTGTACACTTCACAGCTAGATTTGCATCAAGCACATTCAAAAATACACCATACTTAACCGTCCCCAGCATGACACCGGGGTAGGTAGCAAAGTCTTTCCTGATCCCAGCGCTGTGCATCTTGGATCATTTTTAAAAACAATGTAAGCAAGGGTTACTCCAAGCGGAGTCTCCCTTTTTTCCAAAAATTGGGCCCCACACACACCCACCCATTCAGTGGCAGCACTTGTGCCCCAGTTGTACACTTCACAGCTAGATTTGCATCAAGCACATTCAAAAATACGCCATACTTAACCGTTCCCAGGATGACCTCGGGGTAGGTAGCAAAGTCTTTGCTGAACCATGACTTGTTCATCTTGGCTCCTTTTAAAAAACACAGCAAGCAAGGGTTACTCCAAGCGGAGTCTCCCGTTTTTCCAAAAATTGGGCCACACACACACCCACCCATTCAGTGGCAGCACTTGTTCCCCAGTTGTACACTTCACAGGTACATTTGCATCAAGCACATTCAAAAATAGGCCATACTTAACCGTCCCCAGGATGACCACGGGGTAGGTAGCAAAGTCTTTGCTGAACCATGACTTGTTCATCTTGGCTACTTTTAAAAAACACAGCAAGCAAGGGTTACTCCAAGCGGAGTCTCCCTTTTTTTCAAAAATTTGGGCCACACAGACACCCCATCAGTGGCAGCACTTGTGCCCTAGTTGCAAACAGGATGTTTTGATTTACATCAAGCACATTCCAAATCCACAAGCATTTACTCTCCCCAGGATGACACAGGGGTAGTAAATTCCTTGTGGATCCATGACTTGTTCATTTTCATGAACGTTAGTCTGTCCACATTGTCACTGGACAGACGCGTGCGCTTATCTGTCAGCACACACCCAGCAGCACTGAAGACACGTTCAGAGACAACGCTGGCAGCTGGACACGACAAAATCTCCAAGGCGTAAGTTGAAAGCTCTGGCCATTTTTCAAGATTTGAAACCCAAAATGAGCAAGGCTCCATTTGCAAAGTCATGGCATCGATGTTCATTTGGAGATACTCCTGTATTATCCTCTCCAGCCGTTGACTATGTGTCAGACTTGTTGTCTCTGGTGGCCTTGCAAAGGACGGTCTAAAAAAATTATGAAAACATTCAATAAAATTGCTGTTACCAGCACCAGATATGGTGCTACTGGTACGGATAGACTGTTGAAGATGACGAGACCGTCCCATGTTTGTCAAGTTACAACTGGGAGATTCACTCCCTGCACCTGTATGGTTGTTTGGTGGAAAAGCCAAGCTAAGATCGAGTAACAGCTTCTGCTGATACTCCTGCATACGTGCGTCCCATTCTATGGCTGGAATTATGTCACAAAATTTGGACTTGTACCGGGGATCTAATAGTGTGGCAAGCCAGTAGTCATCATCACTTCTAATTTTGACAATACGAGGGTCATGTTGGAGGTAGTGCAGCAAGAAGGCACTCATGTGTCTTGCGCAGCCATGCGGACCAAGTCCACACTGTGTTTGTGGCATAGAGGTGCTAACCGTTCTTTCTTCCTCTGACATCTCCCCCTAACCTCTTTCAACTGAAATTTTACCAAGGTCTCCCTCATCCGCTGAGTCTTCCATGTCCATGGACAGTTCGTCCTCCATTTCTTCATGATCTCCTGCACCTTCCTCAACATTTCGCCTGCTACCATGCGCCCTTGTTGATCCCTGTCCCCCATGGTCCCATGCCTGCCGCGTTGGTGATGATGAACATCTGGACCTTGGTGATGTTGTTGTGTCTTGCGCATATGAATCCTCCTGTAGTTCCTCCCCTTCCTGTTGTCCCACTTCCTGACTCCGAATAGTGTTTAACGTGTGCTCCAGCATGTAAATGACTGGAATTGTCATGCTGATAATGGCATTGTCAGCGCTAAACATATTCGTCGCCATGTCGAAACTGTGCAGAAGGGTGCATAGGTCCTTGATCTGAGACCACTCCATCAGGGTGATCTGCCCCACCTCTGCATCTCGTTGGCCCAGGCTTTACGTCATGACGTATTGCACCAGGGCTCGGCGGTGCTGCCACAGTCGCTGTAACATGTGGAGAGTCGAATTCCAGCGTGTCGCCACATTGCATTTCAGGCGATGAACCGGCAGGCCGAAAGACTCCTGGAGCGATGCAAGTCGCTCAGCTGTGGCGGTTGAACGGCGGAAGTGAGCAGACAGTTTTCGTGCGCTGGTCAGAAGGCCATCTAGGCCGGGATAGTGTGTTAAAAATTGCTGGACAACAAGGTTCAACACGTGAGCCATACAAGGCACGTGTGTCACCTTGCCCAGGCGAAGGGCCGCACCCAGGTTTGCAGCATTGTCGCACACGGCCTTACCAGGCTGCAGGTTGAGTGGAGACAACCATTTATTAAACTCAGTCTCCAGAGCTGCCCACAACTCAGCCGCTGTGTGACTCCTATTTCCAAGACATGTCAAGCTAAAGACCACCTGATGCCGTTGCGCTCTGCTGCCAGCATAGTAATGAGGGGTGCGTGATTCCTTCTGCGCAGTGAGAACGCTGGTGGCCTGACCAGGCAGGCTTGGGGCGGAGGTGGAGGACCCAGATGAGGTGGAGGAGGCAGAAGCAGTGGCGGAACTTGGACAGACAGAGGATTGACACACAAGTCGTGGGGACGGCAAGACTTGTGCAGCAGACCCTTCACTATCTAACACCATAGTTACCCAGTGCCCAGTCAGCGACATGTAACGTCCCTGTCCATGCTTACTGGTCCAAGTATCGGTGGTGAAATGCACCCGTTCACACACAGAGTTTCTCAAGGAAGCGGTGATGTTGTGTGCGACATGCTGGTGTAGCGCGGGCAAACCTTTCTTAAAGAAGTAGTGGCCACTGGGCATCTGGTACTGGGGCACAGCGACAGACAAAAGGTCTCTAAAATCCTGTATGTCCACCAGGCGGAAAGGCAACATTTCGGTAGTCAAGAGCTTACAGAGGGATAAAGTCAACCTCTTAGCTTTGTCATGGGTCACAGGAAATGGCCTTTTATTTGTCCACATCTGAGGGACAGAGATCTGGCTGCTGTGTGAAGACAGTGTTGAGTAGGGTGTCCATGGAAAAATGCAGGTTTTAGAGAAAAGTTCAGGCGGTGACATGATGTTGCCTTCATCCAACGTTGGTGCTATCGATGTCTGAGAGAGCTGTACACACGTACTTGTTTCCCCTTCCAAACCAACTGACGACCTACCAAGCAAACTACCTGTTGCGGTTACAGTGGTGGAAGTTGTGCGTGGAAAACCAGGTGTGACAGCTGTCCCCACAGTCCTAGAAGATGAAGAGCGCGCGGATGCACTGGAAGGGGTAGGCGGTGGATGATTCGCTCCGCTAGGCCGCATTGCAGCACGGTGAGCTTCCCACTGGGACATATGATATTTATTCATGTGACGATTCATGGAAGAAGTTGTCAAACTGCTGAGGTTTTGCCCTCTACTAACAGAATCACGACAAATTTTACAGATCACATAATTTGGGCGATCTTTTGCTATGTCAAAAAAGGACCAGGCTAGGCAAGGCTTACAGGGCATGCGACCTGCTGAGCCCCCCCGACTAGTGCTCATAGGCAGAGTGGTGGCTGAGGATGCAGTTGTAGACGTGCTACCAGTGCTCCGACTCTGTCCAGGAAGGCGCAAGGTAACTTCGTCGTCGGTTGCATCCTCCTCCACCGCCTCTGTTGACCTCCTCGAGTGCCTGAATGTGGGTTGACAGTAGGTGGGATCTAGAACTTACTCATCAATTGTTGTGTTTGCACTCCCCTCACCCTCAGACAGAGCCTCTTCTTGCCCTGACCGAATATATAAGTTATCATCCCATTCTGGTATCTGTGTCTCATCGTCATCAGTATGTTCCTCATTGTCTATAACAACAGGTGTTACAGTTTGTGAAAAAGGGTCAACATTATGCTCAGACACTTGGTCCTCACGGCCTTAATCAGAGTCACAAAGGTTCTGGGCATCACTGCAGACCATTTCCTGGTCTGTACTCACTGTAGCTTGGGAGCAGACTTCTGATTCCCAGGCTATAGTGTGACTGAACAGGTCTGCAGACTCAGCTATCTCAGTTCCACCATACTGTGCAGGGCGGATGGAGACTTCAGAGCTGGGAGAATGCAAGTGTGATTGGGCTGACAGCTCAGAGGACTGGTGTTTTTTGGATGCGGTATTTGAGGTGGCGGAGAGGGCACTTGTTGGACCACTTGAGATCCATTCAAGCATTTTCCCTTTTTGGTCATCAACTACCTTTGCTCCAGTTGTTCGTGTCCGTAAAAAAGGGAGCACATCGGATTGTCCACGGTAAGTAGTAGACATCTTACTTTTGCTGGAAGATTGTCTATCTTCAGCAGATGTTAATGGAGCTTTGCCACCTTCCTCACGGACAAACCCTTTTTTCCTTTTCCCACACGCCTCTTCCCCTTTCCACCAGCATCTGTCATTTTGCCACTCATTTTGATTGCGACAAGATTGTGCACTTAAAATGTGGTAGTAAAAATTGAGAGGTGGTGTAGATTTCAGCGGTGGTCTAGCTTTATTAACAGCAGAATAAACAACAATAATTTTCCCTGACAATGCAACTACGGCCCTTAAACTGGCAGCATAAATTGCTAGTATAATGGCTTAGTAACAATGAGTTTGAGTGTGCAATGCAGGCAGACGTGCTGCAAATATCTTTGCACTAGTGGGACAATACAGAAGTCCAACAGCCACGTTTAGGATGACACTAAGTTTCCTCAGTGTTTGCTAGTATAATGGCTTAGTAACAAATGAGTTTGAGTGTGCAATGCAGGCAGACGTGCTGCAAATATCTTTGCACTAGTGGGACAATACAGAAGTCCAACAGCCACGTTTAGGATGCCACTAAATTTCCTCAGTGTTTGCTAGTATAATGGCTTAGTAACAATGAGTTTGAGTGTGCAATGCAGGCAAACGTGCTGCAAATATCTTTGCACTAGTGGGACAATACAGAAGTCCAACAGCCACGTTTAGGATGCCACTAAGTTTCCTCAGTGTTTGCTAGTATAATGGCTTAGTAACAATGAGTTTGAGTGTGCAATGCAGGCAGACGTGCTGCAAATATCTTTGCACTAGTGGGACAATACAGAAGTCCAACAGCCACGTTTAGGATGCCACTAAGTTCACTCAGTGTTTGCTAGTATAATGGCTTAGTAACAATGAGTTTGAGTGTGCAAAGGGCAGGAGGGTACAGTGGCAGGGTTGTTTGTCTGGGTACAGGAAAGGAAGCCTCCCTTTCTATCCCTCCTAATGGGGAAAATGCAGCGAGGAAATCCCTGACCTTAGCTACACAGACGCTGTCATCTTGTGTAGCTGTTAAAATCTGTTTTCACGGCCCTGACTGTCACCTATGGCTCTGACCCTGCCGGTATTAGCGCTTAAAAGGACTAATAGAAACTTCTATCCCTATTCTGTATAGCGCTGTGTATAGAGGGTACACAGCAGTATCGGAGACAGGAGCTATGCCAGCAGTGACTGACATCCAGACGCAGAAGAGATAATGGCGTCCGGACGGGCAGATTCTCGTTTTTATAATGCAGGGACATGTGACATGGACATCCTATCACACATGCCGTTGCTTCTCTGGCTAAAAGTCCACTTAGCTGTGTGTGTGTCTGGGATTGGCTGACATGCTGGCCCGCCATACTACACGCTTGCGCTTAGGGAAGGAAGACAAGGAAAAGAAAAAATGGCGATCGCCATTATCCAAACAGCAGTGATCTGAATGCGCTATTCCCGCACACTATACACTGAAATTTCATAATAGTGAGAGTCACAGAGTGGCTTACACTATTACAGCGGAAAGCCAGCTAGTAATTAGCTTGTCTTTTTGCTGCTAGAACCGTTCTCGAACGTATCTAGAACTATCGAGCTTTAGCAAAAAGCTTGAGTTCTAGTTCGATCTAGAACAGCCCCTAAAATCACTCGAGCCGCAAACTGGAGAACCTCGAACCGCGAACCGCGCTCAACTCTAATCACTAATCAACAATTTTTTTTAAAGCTCATAAGAGTATTTTTTGCCATGAGTTGCCATGTTGAACATCCAGTGACCATTATGAGAGAGTGTGTGAATGATCAAACCAAATTTAACACACCTTCTCCCCATCAACACCAGAGACCTTGTAACAGTAATAATCACATGACACCAGGGAGAGAAAATTGGGGACAATTTGTCCATTTTCAATAAGGTGTACTCACTTTTGTTGCCAGCGGTTTTGACATTAATGGCTGTGTTGAGTTATTTAGAGGCGACATCAAATTTACTTATACAAGCTGTGCACTGACTACTTTACATTGTATTAAAATGCCATATCTTCAGTGCTGTCAAATGAAAAGATATAATAAAATATTTACAAAAATGTGATGAGTGTACTAACTTTTGTGATATACTGTATGTGTGGAAAAATAAGTTTAAAAAGTTTGAGTCTCCTACAATGCTAAAGCCTATGCACTTGTTGTGAGGCCTAGAAAATATTTAAAGGCAGCAATGTAGAGACGTAGAGAAAGACTTCAAAAAGCATTTTTTCCCCATTTGTAATGAGTGGGACTCTTAAGGCCCTGTGCGCACTTGCCGGTTTTTGCCGCGGATTTCCTGCGGTTTTGCTGCATGTTTCGCTTCATGTTATGTCCATAACATCTCTGCAGTGATTCACCAGCAAAACCTATGGGAAAAAATGCTCTGCGCACTATGCGGATTTTGACAGCTGCATGTTTTGCTGCGGGATTCCCGCAGCAAAAACAATTGCATGTCACTTCTTTTCGACACGTCGCAGTGGCATTGCACCCCATTGACTGCTATATAATCGTGAAATCCCACAGGGAATAACGCAGGCAGCAAATTCTGTGCGGTTCTTTGCGTTTTCCTGCATTATTCCCTGTGGTATTTCGCGTTTTCGGGACATAATGTTCATCGCTGCCTGCGGTTTGCAGGGAAGTGATGTCATTATCACAGGAAGAGGAAGCGGAGCAGAGAGTAAACACACACGTCAGACACAGACATAGAAAACACACATCGCACTCAAACACAGACACATACAATACACATGCAAATCAAACGGACATATAGAAAAATAAACACGTGGGCTCCGCTGTATTTTTACCTTCCAGCCGAGGTAAACACACAGCGGCGGCCCGGTATTCTCAGGCTGGGGAGGGCAAGGGGCAGGGTTAATCCCCCCCTCCCGCAGCCGAGAATATCAGCCCACAGCTGCCTCGGGACTGTCACGTCCATTATGCGGCAGTCCCGGAGTGTCCCCGGCTCTTCCAGATGCCGTTATGCGGTGGCAATTCAGGTAATAATGAGTTAAATGGCAGCGGATCACTGCCATTTAAGTCCAGGCTTGATCATGACAGCGTCTATGTGACAGCTGACATGATCAACCCGTAAGTAAAGTGAATAAACACACACCGAAAAATCCTTTATTTTAAATAATACACAAAAAAGCCCGTTTCATCATTTTATTAACCCCCCCGAAACACGTAGCTCCGGCGTAATCCACGTCCTGCGATTCTTGCATCCAGCCGCAACTGACACACAGCGCTGAATGAAGCCTCGCAACGAGACAGACTGCAGAGAGGTACCGTATTTTTGGACTATAAGACGCACCTGGTTTAAGAGGAGGAAAATAGGAAATTAAACTTTAAGCAAAAAAATGTGGTCATGACACACTGTTATGGGGCGAGGATCTGCTGCTGACACTGTTATGGGGGGTAATGTCCCCAAATTCTCTACTAAGGTACCCCAGCCTGGTAATGATCCTCCTCCTATAAACCCCCATCCTGCTCATATACCCCTATCCTGCTCATATACCCTTATCCTGCTCACATACCAGCATCCTGCTCATATACCAGCGTCCTGCTCATATACCCCCATCCTATTGCTATACCCCCATCCACCCTGCTCATATACTCCCATCCTGCTATATGCCCCCATTGTGCTCATATACCATCCTGGTATATGGCCTGTATCCTATAGCACAGAGAAAAAAAAAATGTTTCTACTCACCTTTTCCTCACTCCCTGCAGCACCGATCATTTTCCTCTCTGCGCCACTGATCTGTGTGTGTGGAGCCATTCCCCTGCAGCATCGCGATGTCTTCCTGTCTGTGCCGATCAACTGATCAGCACAGATCAGCTGACCGGCACAGACAGGAAGACATCGCGTGCTGCAGGGGGATGGCTCCACACACGGGGACGGGTGAGTACACTGATTCACTGCACCCCGCGCTGATAATGACGCGCGGGGGGACAGTGAATACAGCCACACATGATCACTCCAGGCTGTAATTGCCAGGGGTGATCATGCAGACTGGCTCTTTACTATGCGCGTGACCCCGCTCGTCCTCCCGCCCACCTGTCAGCGCCGGCTTCTACGCTGAGAAATGGACGGGAGGATGGGCGTGCATATGTAAAGAGCGGGCCCACGTGGTCACAGCAGGCTGCTACAGCCTGCTCGTGCCCCCGATGACCCGCTCCACCGCAGCACCCTCATTCCCGGCCGCAGCCCTATTGTCAGACCATAAGACGCACCCCCAACTTTCCCCCAACATTTGGGGGGAAAAAAGTGCGTCTTATGGTCCGAAAAATATGGTAATTATCGGTCATTTCCCACGGCCGGTAATGTGAACAACACATTACCGCTCGGGAGAAATGCAGTGATCTATCTATCCTATCTATATCTATCTACTATCTATCTCAAAAGAAACTTTTTTTTTTTCAATGTGCTTTATTGCATTGAATGCATTAAAACACATGTACCAACCCGCACGCGGAAAAACTGCGGCAATACCGCGAACAATACCGCAGCAAACCGCGGCAAACCGCATGCGGTTTTCAGGTGCGGTTTGCCGCGTTTTTTTACCGAGGGTGTGGTAATCTTTCAGACCCTGCGGAATTTTCTTAAGAAAATTCCGTTTTCCAGTTCGCACAGGGCCTAAGGGTGCGACATTGCCAGCGATAGCTAGCGATATCGTGCGCGATTACACCGTCCCCGTCGTTTGCGCGACATTTGGTGATCGCAGCCATAGCGAACATTATCGCTATGGCAGCATCATACGAACATACCTTTTCAGTGACGTCGCTGTGACCGCCGAACAATCCCTCCTTCAAGGGTGGGAGCGTTCGGAGACATAGCGACGTCACTGCGGCATCACTAAGTGGCCGCCCAAAAGCAGAGGAGTCGAGGAGATGAGCGTCCGGAACATGCCGCCCACCTCCTTCCTTCCTCATTGCCGCTGGACGGCAGGTAAGGAGATGTTCGTCGTTCATGCGGTGTCACACGAAGTGATGTGTGGTGCCGCAGGAATGACGAACAACCTAGCTACTGACCAGACAACAATTTTTGGTAAATTAACGACGTGTTACAGACCAACGATTTTTGACTCTTTTGCGATCGTTTAAGGTCACTTCTAGGTGTCACACGCTGCGATGTCACTAACAACGCCGAATGTGCCTCACAACACCGTGACCGCGACGATATATTGTTAGTGATGTCGCAGCGTGTAAATGGCCCTTTAGACTGTTAAAGTGTATGCACTATGTGCAAGGACTGGAAAAAATTAGAAGGAGGCATTCCAATGCACCATGAAAGAGACGTAGAGAATGGCATCAGAAATTATTTATTTTACCATATTTATTTTACCATATGAAAGGAGTGTGACTCCTACACAGGTAAAACCGATGTACTAAGTGCAAGGGCTGAAAAACATTTACCAATTGGGGGTTGGAAGGTTATAGATATATGAATGCATATAAGAGATTATTTGAGGTAGGTCTCTAAAAATGATGTATTAGAGCATCATACAGACTCTTGAAAAATTAAGAGCAAGGGTCGAATCATGACAATGTTGATATATTAGAGGAGGAGGATAAAGACACACAAATAAAAAAAAACATGGACTGTGTACCCATGTTTGGGAGGGAAGTAGTGCATGGGAATACACCACAATAAAAGGAACATAACAATTGCCTATAGGCTTGGCTGCTGTCATAATGTGAGGTTGAGAAGGGTGGGTTAATAAACGTTTTGCTCATTTTGATAAGAATCAGCCTGTCAGCATTCTCAGTTGACTGTCGGATGCACCTATCGGTTATTATGCCTTCTGTGGCATTAAAAGCTCCCTCAGACAAAATGCTAGCAGCAGGCAGGCTGGCACCTCCAAGGCATAGAGAGACAGTCCATGCTATGTGTACAGCTTGGATACTCAATAGTTGTATGGCACAGAGGAATCACAGAGAATGAAGGTACAGTCAGGTAGCTAATCCTTTACCATCTTCATAAACTTTTTATTCTTTGTCAGAGCAACCCATACATCAGGGACTGCGGACTTGGAGGGTCTAATAAAATTATAACAGGCCTTTGAAAGTGTTCCAATGCCTCTACTGGTCCTGCTGGGTGTCTTCCTCCTTTCAACTCCTTGGTTGTCCAAAGACCTTTTACTTCTGCCGCCAAAGTTGTCAGCTGGGAACTTTTTGACCAATCTTTCCACTATGGCCTTCTGGTATTGCACCATTTTTGTAGCCCTCTCCTTCACAGAATGGAGATATAGAAAGTTCTCCTTATAGTATGGGTTGATAAAGATATCAGTAATAGTTGTTGGCCAAAATGCAAATAATGCTCTGGTCAAGGAAAAGGATAACTCCCCATTTCCTCTTCTTCTCCCTGTAGCACAGGCAATACCTCATGTTCCTTCTATCCCACCTCAGCCTCCACCTCCTCAGTATCCACCCTAGAAACAGTATTTTTCCATAACTCTGCAGCTGAGTGACTGCATTCTCTAATGCATATTAATTTAAGCACTGCCTGATTGCATTGACTTACGCAAAGGATGTGGCCTGGCATTTTCATGAAATGCATGCGTGACAGGCGTAGGCCTCCTGCTCCTAGAACCCTGGCACTATAGAGAAAAGGCAATTTGGAGACCCTACTTGGAGTCTCCCCATTTCCAAAAATTAAGGTCAGGCAAAAGGAAAAGTGGCAACAATTGGCACAGACTACAAATAGTCAGCGCCACAACATAAATGCATGGAACCGGCCCTTCTACCTTCCCTAGAGACAGCAAGATGACAGACGGGCATAGGCCTTTTGCTCTCAGAACCCTGGCACTACAGGCAAAATACAATTTGGAGACCCTACTTGGAGTCTCCACATTTCCAAAAAATTAAGTTCAGGTAACAGGAAAAGTGACAACAATTGGCACAGACTATGGACAGTATATCAAAGCACTCTGGATGCTTGAGACTGGCCCTGTAACAAGGCCTTAAACAACATTGCTACATTCATCAGAGACAGCAAGATAAAACACAGACATAGGGCTGGGGCTGCCATACCCCTGGCAGTAAACCATCGTGTAGTCTGCACAGTCTAGGCCTGTGGTGGCAAAGTCATTGGATATCCACAACTTGTTCATGTTTATGAAAGTTAGGTGGTCCATGCTTTCAGGAGGCTGCCAGATTTGCTTATCTGTCAATAAAAAGCCAGCAGCGCTGAACACACTTTCTGAGAGCGCGGTGGCTGCCGGGCAGGCCAAAACATCCAAGACGTGACTGGTAAACTCAGGCCACTTCTGTTTTTGAAGACAAAAATGCAAAAGGGTCCAATTTTCCACTTATGGTATTGATATTGAGCTCTACATACTCGTACACCATCCTCTCCAGTCGTTCAATTTGTGTCAGACTTCTACTCTATCCTGCTGGTGCATGTGATGGTCCAAAATATGTGTGACAAACCTCACAGAAATTACTTCTGCCACTTCAACTGCTACTGCTGCTAATGCTTCTGCCTTGACAATGCAACTTTCCCTTGGTTGGAATTCTAAAATGCACACTGTGTTCCTCACTGATGCCTTGTAGAAAACTACTGTTATGATGGTCTTCAAGCTTGTTTTGATATTCCAGTATCCACGTGTCCCTTCCAGGGAAGGAAGCAACTTGCTAAATGTAGTATAGTACAGTGGATATAACAGAGTGGAAGCCCAGTGGTCAGCACTATTTCTAGTACTAACAATACGGACATCATGTTGCAGATATTGCAGCAAGAAGGCACTCACATGTTGGCCAGTTCCATGATGTGATCTGGCATTTAAATTTAAAAAATCAAGAGATACAGTATATGAGTGTCAGGCATAGGCCTCTTGCTCACAAAACTGTTCTTTTGTAAATATCTTTCAGGCAGACAGCAGCACAGCAAGACAGCTGCATCAATTCCTCCCACCCTATTTCACCATAGCCTGTTTGCAAACCAGTGAAGTATGGTCCATGCAGCATACAGGATGTGGGCTGGCATTTTTATTTAAAAAAATCAAGACATGAATGAGGGACAGGCATAGGCCTCTTGTTTACAGAACCCTTCCAATACACAAGAGACACAACTTGGAGACCTGTATTGGAGTCTTCATATTTAAAAACATTTCAGGCAAACAGCAGGACAGCAAGACAGTGGCATCAAGTCCCCCCTCCAAATTTGCACACTGTTTGCACCAGGGAAGTATGGTCCATGTAACACACAGGATGTGGGCTGGCATTTTCATTGAAAAAGAATCAAGAGATGAATGAGTGACAGGTGTAGGTCTCTTGCTCACAGAAACCTGCCATTACACACAAGACACAACTTGGAGACCCATATTGGAGTCTTTATATGTAAAAACCTTTCAGGCAGACAGTGGTATAGAAAGACAGCCACATCAAATCCCCCATCCTCATTTCCCCGTAGTCTATTTTCACACCATGGAAGTATAGTCCATGCAACACACAGTATGTAGCCTCAGCGTCTCACATGAGTCAAAAACACAAGGCATGGTCACTTCCTTAACATCTCATGGACTCTCAATCAAACCTACTGTAGCAGGTAAATAAGTGGAGGTTATGTGGTCGGAGATCTGTGTGAGAATAGTTTTGATGTTGACATAGCAAGAGGTAGAATGCAGATATGGTTGATTTGGCTGCCAATGGTTCTGTAGGTGCAATAGTACGCATTTTATCTCATCAAGATTTCCACAATAAGGCATTTTGCTTGCACATGTGCTGGTTCATGCATAACATAAAGTATTCAATTATTTTAATTTTTGCCTCTACTGACTCATTATTTACAACACTGGCAGATAACAAAAAATGAGTCACTCTTTGCGCTCCCAAAAAAATGCCCAGGCTAGGAAACCCTTCTTGCGAACTGCATATCCGCAACCACTGCTGGGCACAGCCAGAGTTGTGGGTGAGAATGCTGTGCTTCTCATGGTTGCATCACTACATGTTTGTGGGGGAATCACCAACGTAACATTCTCATGTTCCTCCTCCTCCTCCTCATTTGCTAAGCTACTCAGCTGTGTGCATCTGGGTTCATACCAAGTGGAATCTAGAATTTCATCGTCATGCTCTATGTTGTCGTATGCCTCCTCTTCCTGACCTGACATCCCATAACATTATGCGTGCGTCTTGGGTATCTGAGTCTCATCATTTTCAACTCCACCCCCAGCTGTTAACATCAATTAACAAGGATGGAGATCCTGCTCGGGCCCCACTTCATCCAGGTCAGGATCCAACTGACAAAAGATTTTGGGCATTGGTGCAGATGCTTTCCTCCTCTTGAGTCTAGCAATCTTTGGAACACAACTCTGATGCCCATGGGATACAATGTGTGAACAGCTCTGCAGACTCCCCCATGTGTGGTTCACCACAGTCAGTTTGTCGGTTGGAGATTTTTTATGCTGGGGAAACAAATGTAATTGTGGTGGCACCTCTGAAGTTTGAACTGTTTGGGATGTTGACAGGCGGGAAGAGGAGGAGAGGACACTTGATGCATTTGGACTTGAAATGCTGTACAGCTGCCAAAGAAATCTAGTGGAGTATGCTGTTCAGTAAGGACGTTTTTCTCATTTATCTTGGGAAAGGATGAGTTGGTGTTTGCTCACTACAGCTTTGAGTAACAGAACTTTCCACATGTTCACCTACAACACCCCACCTATTCACTCTTCTGCCACAACTTCATAGTGATTTACCACTCATGGTTGATGTACCATTCCCCTTTCAGACAGATGTTTTGCAACCTTCCAGCCACACCTGTCAGACACCTGAAACAAAAGATAAATTGTTTATCTCATGCCTGAGTTGGCAATATTGTGTAAGCAATGAAAAGTACCAATAACTCTAAATGTGGTTCCCTGTGTAATTTTTCCATTTTTCCTTTGGACAGCTTTTCGTACCTTTTGACCTTCAGGGCTGCTTTCAATTGGTCGAACGGTTGAATGTAATACCTTGCATTGATGGTGGGACCCTTTTGAAGGTAGTCCACTAGCAGCATATCCTCCAGATGTCAGAACATAGACGCCATCACCTTAGTGGCTGCTTTTTGCACTCTGAACTTCTTTAGACCAGGAGAACCACTGTGCCTCCACTCTTTTGACTGCTCCTTGTTTTCAGGGTCATACAAATAAATCCAGGTCTCATCCATGGTGACCAGTTGATCCAGGAAATTCTTATCAGTCCGGAAATGCTGACATGCTTCTCAAATCTGTTGTCAAAAATTTGGGGAACCACTTTGCAGAAAGCTTCCTCATTTCCAAATGTTCATGGATAATGACACAAACACTTTCACGGGAAATCCCCATGATGTCTGCTTTTGCTTTAGCTTAAATTTGTCAATTCTCCAGTATGAGGTTGTGCACAGCATCGACGATCTCCTGAACTACAACCACTCTTGGTTGTCCAGGACGTTCCTCATCATTGGTGCTGAAGTGGCCCATTTTAAATTTGCAACCCAGTTCTTAACTGTGGAATATGAAGGGCATTGATCTCCCAGTGTCTGCAACATCTCCCCATGAATATCCTTCCTGGACTTTCCTTGCAGAAACAAGAACAGAAAACTAGAGGACATTCAAATCCTTTGTTCCCTTATAATAACTATGAATTCAGGTTTTATGAACTGCATCGATATAACAGATTGGAAAGTCATATTTTTGAATTTGTAATGAAGTGGCGAATGCAAAACATTGTTCAGAATTGCTGGACAATGGCCGGAGTTCTACCAAATGGATAATCGCCACATAGATGACAAGATCCATGCCGTGTTTCCTAACTATGAATAGATGAAATAGTGATAGGAAAGATGACAGTAATATCTCCCACTTGGGACCTTCAGGGGTGTAGATATTGGAATTTTATAAAATTCTGTAGAGCGAAACACATACCATCAACAGATAACAGATTGTTCAGTGGTATCTGCTCACTGAAAAGGCAAAAAGAGAGGGAGAGGGAGAAGGAAGGGGGAGATATAATAGCACCTGCTAGTAATATCGAAAAACACTCTTGTCAGTAGTGCAGTGTAAACAATAGGTTAAATAATGAGTAAAATTACTGCACTTGTATCAATTGCCAAAAGAAAATGTTGTCATCTGATATGCTTTAGTAATTGAGAAGCTGTATAAATATCTTTAAAAAATACACACATTCAACTGGAAAATAAAGAAGGGGGGGGTTCAGGATACAAGGGGACAGATTAATTTCCCAATAAAAATAATGTACAGCCTTACTTCCAGTTGAATGGTTGGGGTGAATGCCAAGAATTCAAATCAAGAACTCTTGAGCTGGAAGATGACTCCAAGAAGGTCTTGTAGGATATTTTGTGGATATGGAGAGACCTCAGACAAGTGGAAAGGACAAGTTAGGAAGCTATCTTCCCTGTATGCAAAGCTCCAACTTGTAGGTCCACCTGCTAGGAAATGAAGTGTTCTGTCCAGAGTGTTCCATCCACCGCAGATATCGTCAAGGGACTTAAGAGGCATTGGACAGGGATCTGGTAACAATACACCACTGTCTGTTGAATAATGTTCCCAGCAGATCCGAAGTCCAGGTGAGCTGTCTCAGAGAACTGAATGCCATTACAAAATATGGACACAGGCATAGACAATGAGGATTTGTTCTCACCAAGGGAGACCCCTCCTACTGGCTCTAGGCAAGAGGTTCCCAGCCTCACGGCACATGAATGTATGAATGAGAAATACAGGCTTGATGATGGTCTTAACATTGTTCACACATCTTCACATTGTCAACATCCAAAGGTTTGGGAGCAGGAGCAGGCTCTTATCTCTGCTGATCATTAATCTGCTTTTCTCCACATTCTCGTGCATTGAATCTGAGTCTGGGCTTACATCTGCTATCTCTTTAATTACATGTTTTCCAAAACATGGGGCCAGCTGTGTAGGGGTCGTGTGGAGTTGAGTGCTAGATTTCAAGCTATCTTTCCTCCTCAGTTATAATTTGTTTCTCCATTTTGTTTAATGTGGGGGTGGATATATTCCCTATCCAGAAACTAAAGTGATGTCTTATGAATTTTATAATTTCTCTATGATATCTCCCTCTTTTAAAGGTGGCATGGGAGACTGATTTACAGATCATCTCCCAAGCCCATCTCACTGCATAAACTCCCTGGATCCCACAATATATAGTGGGTCCAATGTAGCCCTCAATACAGAAAAATGTTCCCTACATAGTCCTCATTACGGAATAATGTGCTCCTTATAGTCCTCCATACAGACAAATGGGCCCCTATTTAAACAGAATAAGAGACCAAGCATAGTCTTCCATGCAGAATTTTGAGCAGCACATAGCCCTCTATATAGAAAAATATGCCCCACATAGCCTTCTCTATATAATAATGTGCCCTACATAGTCCTCCAAACAGACTAAAGTGCCACATATAGTCATCTAAATTGAATAATGGACCCACATAGCCCTCAATACAGTATAATGTGCACCACATACCCCTCAAAAACAGAATAATGGGCCCCACATAACCCTATATACAGAATAATGTGTCCAACATAGGTCTTCATACAGAATACTGTGCCACACAGTCCTCTATACACAATAATAGGACCCATATAGCCCTCCATATAAAAATTATGTGCCCCTTATAGCCCACTAAACAGAATAATATGCACCATGTGGCCCTTCAAACAGAATAATGGGCCCACAAATAGCCCTCCATGCAGAATAATGTGCCCCACATAGCCCTTTATACAGAATATTGTGCCCCGCATAGTCCTCCATACAGAAAAATGCGACACACATAGCCCTCCATATAGAACAATGTGCCACATATATACCTCTAAACATATTACTGGGCCCCACATAAATCTCCATACAGAATATTGTTCCCCACATAGACTTCTATACAAAATAATGGGCCCCATGTAGCCCCACATACAGAATAATGTACTCTACATAGCCCTTCATGCAGAATAATGAGGTCCACATTACCTACTAAACAGAATAAATAACAGGCCCCAGACAGCCCTTTATACAGAATAATGTGCCCCACATAGCACTCCATACAGAACAATTGGCCCAACATAGTCCTTCATACAAAATACAATTGTAGGCGAAATAGCATCAGCCTGTGGGCCAGATTTGGCCCACAGTCCAGATTGTGACATATGAGGTAGAAGAGAAGATACAAGTGCACTTGCTGGTAGTCACCAGTAATTTTAACATTTTACTACCTTATCTGGTCATGTGTGTGCAACAAGGTCAGACACATCCATTTTCATTTATGAAGTTAGTATTCTGAGCCTCACAAAGCCTTTGCAGACAATGCAAAAAATGAAAAAAATTATGAAAAGGGACTCCGATACACCCTGAATTAGATAGAGGGTCTCATACACATTATGTAAAACGGTTAGCTAGCGAAACTGTACTAAGTGCATGGCTACTGAAAATTAGAAGGAGGAACTAAAATACACCCTGGAGCACACGTAGAAGAGCAGCTCAGACAACATTTCTTGACTATTTTTAAGGTGTAGAACTAGATTTAGACAGACAGGTAAAAACAGCAACTTAGACTAACTGCAAACTCACAGAAACAAAGAGTAAAGGCCCCGTCACACTAAGCAACATCGCTAGCAACATCGCTGCTAACGAACAACTTTTGTGACGTTGCTAGCGATGTTGCTGTGTGTGACATCCGCAACAACCTGGCCCCTGCTGTGAGGTCGTTGGTTGTTGCTGAATGTCCTGGGCCATTTTTTAGTTGTTGCTGTCCCGCTGTGAAGCACAGATTGCTGTTTGTGACAGCGAGACAGCAACAACTAAATGTGCAGGCAGCAGGAGCCGGCTTCTGCGGAGGCTGGTAACCAATGTAAACATCGGGTAACCAAGAAGCCCTGTCCTTGGTTACCCGATATTTACCTTTGTTACCAGCCTCCGCCGCTCTCACTGTCAGTGCCGGCTCCTGCTCCTTGCACATGTAGCTGCAGGACACATCAGGTTAATTAACCCGATGTGTGCTGTAACTAGGAGAGCAGGGAGCCAGCGCTAAGCGGTGTGCGCTGCTCCCTGCTCTCTGCACGTGTAGCTGCGTGCCTGGTAACCAAGGTAAATATCGGGTTGGTTACCCGATATTTACCTTAGTTACCAAGCGCAGAATCTTCCACGCGGCGCTGGGGGCTAGTCACTGGTTGCTGGTGAGCTCACCAGCAACTCGTGTAGCCACGCTCCAGCGATCCCTGCCAGGTCAGGTTGCTGGTGGGATCGCTGGAGCGTCGCAGTGTGACATCTCACCAGCAACCTCCTAGCAACTTACCAGCGATCCCTATCGTTGTTGGGATCGCTGGTAAGTTGCTTAGTGTGACTGGACCTTAAGAAACTAGGGAGAAAAACAAGATAAGCAAAGCAGCAACAAAAGGACTAATACCACAACTGTTCACAACAATAATGCACTATAATCACCAGTAAGTCTGACTGAAACCACCTCAACAGACCAGTACAGACAAGTATAACTGGCACTAATAGAAGTGTCCAGCCAGCATATGTAAGAGGGGTGTGAAAAAGTTTAGCTCTCCCATAGCATGTGACTAAAGGAGATTAACAAGCAGACCACCAAAGATTAACTCTTCCTAACCTGCCAATGAACTACAAGTCTGTGGGTCGACAATCGAGTCTCCTTGTGCTGATCACAAACATCAGAGAAGTTAGAAAGCAAAAAAAGAATCTGGAGTTTCCAGTAGTGAGTTGTTTCTGGTAGAAGTTGTCATGTTGTTCTGGGTCAAGTGAAGAAGACTGAAAAAATGAACAATTCTATCAGAAAATGTTACCTGTAATATTCGATCTATAGATGTACTGTAATCTCATATTTTCTGCAGAATTGGAATCTATTAATATATTGTTACTGTAATGTGGTAATATTCTTGTTGTTCTTTTCATAAAGATTTATGATCATCCGCTGTGAGTCCTCTATATCCACAATTAGGTTGCACCACCAGAGTTTTTGATATTGGAAGCATGTTTACCTAGTTAGTAGTCCACTCAAATGTTTCACTACCCCCTAAGCTTATCATCTAGCTATGCAGTTAGCAGCAAGGTAAGTACAGTCATAAGTGTTTGCACACTTGAAATTGTTTCAGAAAATGAAGTATTTCTTCCAGAAAATGATTTCCATCACGTTTTGTTATACACATGTTTAATTTCTGGGTGTGTATTAGAACCCCTCATATGAAAAACTGAGAAAAAATAAAATTTAGTCTAAAAAATTAGTATACCAATGGGAATGTTCAAAATCTGATTAACAAGTGTGCATTACAATCCCTTTAAAACATTATTTTTATTAATTAAATATTAAAATCGTCCAGGTGAAAAAACTCCAAAAAATAATAAATAAAAGGGGAGCTATTAAGGGTCAGGTGCAACCATATATTCTGAAGTTTACACAGGCAAATATAAAGATAGAAAAGCCAATCCAAAATTTATTTATACTAAAGTGACCCTAATATGTCACTATATCTGGCTCTGCCTGACAACGGAGGGTATGACGCCCTAACGTAGCTGGGCGCCCCCGTTCCTCGACGGCTGACCCTCACTCACCCTACTCGACCCTACCAAAGGATGATAGTATCTGTACCAAATACTCTCACCAACATAGTATATAATACTCCATTTTGATAAAAGGAGTACCTCAATTATCAATTCTATAGGCACATGGAGGGGAACAACTATAAACGGGTACAGCAATAAGTTATGATATCTGCAGGGGCAGATCAAATGACCAGGTCTGTCCAAATTTAGTAATGTTAAAGTGACCCTAATGTGTCACTTTACCTGGCCCTGCCTGGCAACGGAGGGTATGACGCCCTAACTTAGCTGAGCGCCCCCGTTCCTCGACGGCTGTCCCTCACTCACCCTAGTTGACCCTACCAATATAGGGATGGTATCTGTGCCTAATAATCTCAGTAATGGACACTAAATGTAATACTCCACAGAGAGTCCAATTAGAGGATAAATACCTCAATACACAATTTTACAGGTACAGTACAAAAACAAGGACATCTGCTGCCACAATCAGCCTACAGCATGTCTATCAGTATACAATGGGGACAAGATGTACTTCCCTCAATTAGATGCTGTTTACATGGCCTCAACGCGTTTCCCCGCCCGTCATCGGATCATCAGGAAGCCCACGGGTGATGATAAAAGATATACATCCCAGCATCATGTATGGTAGTGGCCAGCGCCATTGAATCATGGATTTAAATAAGCCAGACCTTGAAACTCTAGAGGTCCACTATGGAGAATTAACATACCAGGCTACCGTCCTCAGGTCATCACTGCGCATGTCCATTTTCACCAGACACTAGAGCACATAATCCCCCTAAAGAGCACTACTGCACATGTCTCTGACGCTGCCGCTCTGGCAGCCAATCAGCCATCAGTATCGTCATTACTGAGGAAGGGGCTCATCAAGGAGTCCCTAACAGCCAATCGCTGCGAGGTATCCCCGTCACATGGGACAGAAAACCTCATACTCCCGATGTAAGCCCATACATTCCAGCACAATGACAGTCTCTGATGCTACAGCTCTATCGGCCAATCAGCCGGCTGTTTCACCGTTGCTAAGGAGCGTCCCGCCCATATTCATGACGCTCCTCCCTAACAACCTATCAGAAAACATATCGCCGTCACATGGGACTGAATACCCCATGTAGCTGATGTAAGGCCATACATTCTAGCACAGAGAAAGGCTTGCCCAGCGTCCAAGTATAGAACAGCGTCATCACAGTGGAGGAGAGCAAATCCTCCCCCCCTGGTTAACCATATCACGCCTGTTCATAGGCAGCATCAAATCCTGTCACAGATAAAACTCCACAAGTATAGCAGTACTCAATCCATAAACAAATCGCTCCTATCAGGACATAACATTCCTGCTTATGATAAAGTGTCCCAGAAAATACCTGGTAAACCAAGGGGATATATTTTATACAAGGTGCAAAACCGGCACCAATTAACCCCTATATGAACATGCAGTATAACCCCAGAATATATCTGGTATGATTGTACATTGGTTTATTATTTATAAACCTCTCCATTTTATAACAGGGACTATTCAATTATGTAAAGGGGGAACAGAAAAATGATTATGGGGTCTGTCCCAACAATTAAGCCAAGGACCAAGTAGCAGCCCCTAGAGGTAAATCACCATACAAATGTAGGTGACCTCTCCACGATATAATAACCTTATGGATGATAATTGATATTTACCTTGGGCCGCTAAAGTACCCACAAATGGGACACCATCCATGTCCACAATATATCCGTCCCCCCCCCCGTTAACGTTAATCATATAAGGGTCAGGCTCCATTAACCCCTAGACGTAAACTTAGATATCTCACGCCCCCGCGTGGAAAACAGGCCCCATTTTCGGGCCGATAAGGGTCCTAACTGACCAGTACCCCAATATCCAATACTCTGAGCTACAAAAGTAAGGTCCCCTAAGCAATAAATGGTGTATAGTTCAGTCTTTCATTAAGGCCATTAGGGGTCTGGGATTTGAGACGATAGATCCATTGGCACTCCTTACGTAAAATTCTATTGTCCCAATCCCCACCCCTCAGATTCCATCTTACAACCTCAAGAACACAGAAGCGAATCGATTTGGGGTCACCCTGATGGTGCTCCCAGACGTGCCTGGCGATAGGAGTATCTCTTTTATGCCTGACGTCTCCCACGTGTTCCCCTATTCGCCTCCTCAATTCCCTGGTTGTTTTTCCCACATAATCACGTGGGCAACTGCAACTTGCCAGATAGACCAAACCCTCACTCTTACAGTTAGCAAAGTCCCTCATATAGTACCGTCGACCTGTATTGGCACTAGTGCAAAATTTTCCCTGTGCAATCCAATCACAATATTTACATCCCCCACACCGAAAAGTACCCAGGGGTCTCCTATCCAACCATGTCCCCCCCAATACCGGTCGATTGTAGTGACTATGCACCAATAGGTCACCTATCGAGCCCCCTTTTCTATACGTTATCATGGGGTAAGATGGTATTACGTCAACAAGGTCCGGATCAGCTCTAAGGATCCCCCAGTGCTTGCGTAAAATCTGGGAAACCCTTTCAGACTGGTTGTCATATGTTCCAATGACCCTAAATGGGCCACCCTCCTCCTCCTTTTTCTTACCGGTCTGTAACAGGGAGCTACGGTCCCTGCCTATCGCATGTTGGAAAGCCCCATGTAGAACGTGTTGGGGATAACCTCTATCCCTAAATCTCCTCCTCAGGTCATTGGTCTGCTCGAAGAACTCATGACTCCCCGAACAGTTTCTCCGTGCCCTGAGATATTGGCCTTTTGGTATGCCTCTCTTCAAAGGCAATGGGTGGAAACTATCCCAACGTAGTAAATTGTTGGCTGAGGTGGGCTTACGATACGTCTTAGTCGATAGGAGACCTTCCTCATTTTTGGTAATAAACACATCCAGGAAGGGAAGTTGTGATTCATGGATCTCAAAGGTGAATTTGAGATTAATTTCATTGTGGTTAATACATTCTACAAACCGATGGAATTCTTGTGTGGTACCTGCCCAGATAACAAAAACATCGTCAATAAATCTCCCCCAGTATAGTATCAGGGGAGCCCACCAAGGGGTATCGACATTAAAGATGGTCGTTTCCTCCCACCAGCCTAGGAACAGGTTAGCGTACGAGGGAGCACATGAGCTCCCCATCGCTGTGCCCCTAAGCTGGTGGAAGTACTTACCATCAAACAAAAAATAATTGTGTGTTAACACAAAATCTAGCAGTTCCAAGATCAGCTTGTTATGATCCTGCAAGAAAATTGCTCTCGAACGGAGAAAATGATGGACCGCCTTAAGACCCTCCGAGTGAGGAATAGAGCTATACAAGGACTCGACATCTATTGATGCCAGATAGAACTCCCCTTCAAAGGTTATATCCTGAATCTTTAGGAGTAGGTCAGAAGTATCCCTGATATAGGATGGGAGAGACGTCACAAAGGGTCTCAACACCCTATCCAGGTATATACTTGTATTTTGAGTTACTGACCCCACTCCCGAAACTATCGGACGACCTTTGAGGGGGGTCAAGCCCTTGTGGACCTTGGGAATCGCGTAAAAAGTGGGTATCATAGGGTTCTCCGGTATCATGAATTCATACTCATTTTTAGATATTAATAACCTATCCAGGGCCATGTCCAAACTCCATATTAGTTCCTGACGAAAGGCCTCCGTTGGGTCCTTCTCAAGAACCCTATAGGTATTTTTATCTCTTAACATAAGGTAGCACATCTCCCTATACGGTCCATGGTCCATAAGGACCAGGTTCCTACCTTTATCAGATGGTTTCAAAATGATACTCTGATCTTTTCCCAGTTGTTGTAACGCCTCCCTTTCCCCCTCAGTCAAGTTGTCTGGGCCCTCAATATACCGAACCCTACTCAGATCCTCCTCCACCACCCTGATGAATATGTCTATACTACTCAAATCGCCGGTTGGTGGTTGTCTCCGACTCTTTTTCTTAAGGTCGGTAAAAGGCCCCAGGCCTCTAGCAGTCTCCCCTTCCTCTAGCAATTCTGTCAAGGTGTTGACCACTCCCAAATCTTCCATGTCTATGCCAAGCTCGTGACACTTCTCACGATCGTTATTCTTAAAAAACTTGTGCCATTTCAATTTTCGGCCGAACAGATGAATGTCCTTTGTCCAACTAAATTTATCAAATGTTACCCGTGGTACATAAGAGAGACCTTTCTGTAGTAAGGATGTCATGTCTGCTGTAAGTTGACAAGACGACAAATTTATAATCTGGCCTGAATCAAGGTTCTTTTCCTTTATGGGCGTTTCCGTAATTCGTAACGGTCGGATACACCTTTCTCTAAAAAAGAGGATGAGGATGATGAGACTGAGGATCCAGGTGGACCAGAAGAAGCGGGTGCCAATGTATGTCCCGATTCCTGACCTCCTGTGGTCCCGTTTTCTCCTGAGCCCCCCATGTTCGTGGGTTGATAACGGTTCCCCCACCAATTCATCCATCTTCCCCTCTGTGGCCTCCTATTCCCGCTCCCCCTTCCTCTCCCTCTGTATCTATTTCTTGACTCAGTTCTCTCCGAGTCTGAGTTTTCTTGTTCAGAAGAGGAGATGTCAGTGTACTCAGGTGCCGTGTAAGCAGAGTTGAAATTATAGGCCCTTTTATCCCTAAAATCACCAAAGTCCCTAGAGAATTGTTTTTGTTTTCTTCTCTTTAGGGTGATTTGGTGTTTTTCAATGTTGTTCTGTAAGGTTGCCTCTTTTTTTGCGAAATCAGGTTCGGTTTTATGTTCTAAGGCCTTCTGTCTCAGGATATCTAACTTATTTGTAGACTCACTGAGATTTTTCTTCTCTTTTTCCAGCACTAGTGTCATCAAGCGGATAGACGAACTCACAGATTCCTTTTCCCACTCCAACAAAAAGTCAGGGTCTCTCAATCTCGGGGCTGGGGGAATATTGATACGTAGGCCTCTAGGCACTATATTATGCTTGATATAATTTTCAATGGTCTTCACTTCCCACCATGCCCTTTGATTCTCATAATATTCGTCTTGTAAGTCCTTAAATATAGTTTTCAGAGAAATATTGGCAGTATACCCCACCTGTACACCATCTATTGCAAAGACCTCCTCTGCGTCCTCCAGCCAATTATTGAAATTAACGGGACCAGAAAGAAAGCCCGCCATATATAAATAGTCTAACAAATTAGTATACCAATGGGAATGTTCAAAATCTGATTAACAAGTGTGCATTACAGTCCCTTTAAAACATTATTTTTATTAATTAAATATTAAAATCGTCCAGGTGAAAAAACTCCAAAAAATAATAAATAAAAGGGGAGCTATTAAGGGTCAGGTGCAACCATATATTCTGAAGTTTACACAGGCAAATATAAAGATAGAAAAGCCAATCCAAAATTTATTTATACTAAAGTGACCCTAATATGTTACTATATCTGGCTCTGCCTGACAACGGAGGGTATGACGCCCTAACGTAGCTGGGCGCCCCCGTTCCTCGACGGCTGACCCTCACTCACCCTACTCGACCCTACCAAAGGATGATAGTATCTGTACCAAATACTCTCACCAACATAGTATATAATACTCCATTTTGATAAAAGGAGTACCTCAATTATCAATTCTATAGGCACATGGAGGGGAACAACTATAAACGGGTACAGCAATAAGTTATGATATCTGCAGGGGCAGATCAAATGACCAGGTCTGTCCAAATTTAGTAATGTTAAAGTGACCCTAATGTGTCACTTTACCTGGCCCTGCCTGGCAACGGAGGGTATGACGCCCTAACTTAGCTGAGCGCCCCCGTTCCTCGACGGCTGTCCCTCACTCACCCTAGTTGACCCTACCAATATAGGGATGGTATCTGTGCCTAATAATCTCAGTAATGGACACTAAATGTAATACTCCACAGAGAGTCCAATTAGAGGATAAATACCTCAATACACAATTTTACAGGTACAGTACAAAAACAAGGACATCTGCTGCCACAATCAGCCTACAGCATGTCTATCAGTATACAATGGGGACAAGATGTACTTCCCTCAATTAGATGCTGTTTACATGGCCTCAACGCGTTTCCCCGCCCGTCATCGGATCATCAGGAAGCCCACGGGTGATGATAAAAGATATACATCCCAGCATCATGTATGGTAGTGGCCAGCGCCATTGAATCATGGATTTAAATAAGCCAGACCTTGAAACTCTAGAGGTCCACTATGGAGAATTAACATACCAGGCTACCGTCCTCAGGTCATCACTGCGCATGTCCATTTTCACCAGACACTAGAGCACATAATCCCCCTAAAGAGCACTACTGCACATGTCTCTGACGCTGACGCTCTGGCAGCCAATCAGCCATCAGTATCGTCATTACTGAGGAAGGGGCTCATCAAGGAGTCCCTAACAGCCAATCGCTGCGAGGTATCCCCGTCACATGGGACAGAAAACCTCATACTCCCGATGTAAGCCCATACATTCCAGCACAATGACAGTCTCTGATGCTACAGCTCTATCGGCCAATCAGCCGGCTGTTTCACCGTTGCTAAGGAGCGTCCCGCCCATATTCATGACGCTCCTCCCTAACAACCTATCAGAAAACATATCGCCGTCACATGGGACTGAATACCCCATGTAGCTGATGTAAGGCCATACATTCTAGCACAGAGAAAGGCTTGCCCAGCGTCCAAGTATAGAACAGCGTCATCACAGTGGAGGAGAGCAAATCCTCCCCCCCTGGTTAACCATATCACGCCTGTTCATAGGCAGCATCAAATCCTGTCACAGATAAAACTCCACAAGTATAGCAGTACTCAATCCATAAACAAATCGCTCCTATCAGGACATAACATTCCTGCTTATGATAAAGTGTCCCAGAAAATACCTGGTAAACCAAGGGGATATATTTTATACAAGGTGCAAAACCGGCACCCATTAACCCCTATATGAACATGCAGTATAACCCCAGAATATATCTGGTATGATTGTACATTGGTTTATTATTTATAAACCTCTCCATTTTATAACAGGGACTATTCAATTATGTAAAGGGGGAACAGAAAAATGATTATGGGGTCTGTCCCAACAATTAAGCCAAGGACCAAGTAGCAGCCCCTAGAGGTAAATCACCATACAAATGTAGGTGACCTCTCCACGATATAATAACCTTATGGATGATAATTGATATTTACCTTGGGCCGCTAAAGTACCCACAAATGGGACACCATCCATGTCCACAATATATCCGTCCCCCCCCCCGTTAACGTTAATCATATAAGGGTCAGGCTCCATTAACCCCTAGACGTAAACTTAGATATCTCACGCCCCCGCGTGGAAAACAGGCCCCATTTTCGGGCCGATAAGGGTCCTAACTGACCAGTACCCCAATATCCAATACTCTGAGCTACAAAAGTAAGGTCCCCTAAGCAATAAATGGTGTATAGTTCAGTCTTTCATTAAGGCCATTAGGGGTCTGGGATTTGAGACGATAGATCCATTGGCACTCCTTACGTAAAATTCTATTGTCCCAATCCCCACCCCTCAGATTCCGTCTTACAACCTCAAGAACACAGAAGCGAATCGATTTGGGGTCACCCTGATGGTGCTCCCAGACGTGCCTGGCGATAGGAGTATCTCTTTTATGCCTGACGTCTCCCACGTGTTCCCCTATTCGCCTCCTCAATTCCCTGGTTGTTTTTCCCACATAATCACGTGGGCAACTGCAACTTGCCAGATAGACCAAACCCTCACTCTTACAGTTAGCAAAGTCCCTCATATAGTACCGTCGACCTGTATTGGCACTAGTGCAAAATTTTCCCTGTGCAATCCAATCACAATATTTACATCCCCCACACCGAAAAGTACCCAGGGGTCTCCTATCCAACCATGTCCCCCCCGATACCGGTCGATTGTAGTGACTATGCACCAATAGGTCACCTATCGAGCCCCCTTTTCTATACGTTATCATGGGGTAAGATGGTATTACGTCAACAAGGTCCGGATCAGCTCTAAGGATCCCCCAGTGCTTGCGTAAAATCTGGGAAACCCTTTCAGACTGGTTGTCATATGTTCCAATGACCCTAAATGGGCCACCCTCCTCCTCCTTTTTCTTACCGGTCTGTAACAGGGAGCTACGGTCCCTGCCTATCGCATGTTGGAAAGCCCCATGTAGAACGTGTTGGGGATAACCTCTATCCCTAAATCTCCTCCTCAGGTCATTGGTCTGCTCGAAGAACTCATGACTCCCCGAACAGTTTCTCCGTGCCCTGAGATATTGGCCTTTTGGTATGCCTCTCTTCAAAGGCAATGGGTGGAAACTATCCCAACGTAGTAAATTGTTGGCTGAGGTGGGCTTACGATACGTCTTAGTCGATAGGAGACCTTCCTCATTTTTGGTAATAAACACATCCAGGAAGGGAAGTTGTGATTCATGGATCTCAAAGGTGAATTTGAGATTAATTTCATTGTGGTTAATACATTCTACAAACCGATGGAATTCTTGTGTGGTACCTGCCCAGATAACAAAAACATCATCAATAAATCTCCCCCAGTATAGTATCAGGGGAGCCCACCAAGGGGTATCGACATTAAAGATGGTCGTTTCCTCCCACCAGCCTAGGAACAGGTTAGCGTACGAGGGAGCACATGAGCTCCCCATCGCTGTGCCCCTAAGCTGGTGGAAGTACTTACCATCAAACAAAAAATAATTGTGTGTTAACACAAAATCTAGCAGTTCCAAGATCAGCTTGTTATGATCCTGCAAGAAAATTGCTCTCGAACGGAGAAAATGATGGACCGCCTTAAGACCCTCCGAGTGAGGAATAGAGCTATACAAGGACTCGACATCTATTGATGCCAGATAGAACTCCCCTTCAAAGGTTATATCCTGAATCTTTAGGAGTAGGTCAGAAGTATCCCTGATATAGGATGGGAGAGACGTCACAAAGGGTCTCAACACCCTATCCAGGTATATACTTGTATTTTGAGTCACTGACCCCACTCCCGAAACTATCGGACGACCTTTGAGGGGGGTCAAGCCCTTGTGGACCTTGGGAATCGCGTAAAAAGTGGGTATCATAGGGTTCTCCGGTATCATGAATTCATACTCATTTTTAGATATTAATAACCTATCCAGGGCCATGTCCAAACTCCATATTAGTTCCTGACGAAAGGCCTCCGTTGGGTCCTTCTCAAGAACCCTATAGGTATTTTTATCTCTTACCATAAGGTAGCACATCTCCCTATACGGTCCATGGTCCATAAGGACCAGGTTCCTACCTTTATCAGATGGTTTCAAAATGATACTCTGATCTTTTCCCAGTTGTTGTAACGCCTCCCTTTCCCCCTCAGTCAAGTTGTCTGGGCCCTCAATATACCGAACCCTACTCAGATCCTCCTCCACCACCCTGATGAATATGTCTATACTACTCAAATCGCCGGTTGGTGGTTGTCTCCGACTCTTTTTCTTAAGGTCGGTAAAAGGCCCCAGGCCTCTAGCAGTCTCCCCTTCCTCTAGCAATTCTGTCAAGGTGTTGACCACTCCCAAATCTTCCATGTCTATGCCAAGCTCGTGACACTTCTCACGATCGTTATTCTTAAAAAACTTGTGCCATTTCAATTTTCGGCCGAACAGATGAATGTCCTTTGTCCAACTAAATTTATCAAATGTTACCCGTGGTACATAAGAGAGACCTTTCTGTAGTAAGGATGTCATGTCTGCTGTAAGTTGACAAGACGACAAATTTATAATCTGGCCTGAATCAAGGTTCTTTTCCTTTATGGGCGTTTCCGTAATTCGTAACGGTCGGATACACCTTTCTCTAAAAAAGAGGATGAGGATGATGAGGCTGAGGATCCAGGTGGACCAGAAGAAGCGGGTGCCAATGTATGTCCCGATTCCTGACCTCCTGTGGTCCCGTTTTCTCCTGAGCCCCCCATGTTCGTGGGTTGATAACGGTTCCCCCACCAATTCATCCATCTTCCCCTCTGTGGCCTCCTATTCCCGCTCCCCCTTCCTCTCCCTCTGTATCTATTTCTTGACTCAGTTCTCTCCGAGTCTGAGTTTTCTTGTTCAGAAGAGGAGATGTCAGTGTACTCAGGTGCCGTGTAAGCAGAGTTGAAATTATAGGCCCTTTTATCCCTAAAATCACCAAAGTCCCTAGAGAATTGTTTTTGTTTTCTTCTCTTTAGGGTGATTTGGTGTTTTTCAATGTTGTTCTGTAAGGTTGCCTCTTTTTTTGCGAAATCAGGTTCGGTTTTATGTTCTAAGGCCTTCTGTCTCAGGATATCTAACTTATTTGTAGACTCACTGAGATTTTTCTTCTCTTTTTCCAGCACTAGTGTCATCAAGCGGATAGATGAACTCACAGATTCCTTTTCCCACTCCAACAAAAAGTCAGGGTCTATCAATCTCGGGGCTGGGGGAATATTGATACGTAGGCCTCTAGGCACTATATTATGCTTGATATAATTTTCAATGGTCTTCACTTCCCACCATGCCCTTTGATTCTCATAATATTCGTCTTGTAAGTCCTTAAATATAGTTTTCAGAGAAATATTGGCAGTATACCCCACCTGTACACCATCTATTGCAAAGACCTCCTCTGCGTCCTCCAGCCAATTATTGGAATTAACGGGACCAGAAAGAAAGCCCGCCATATATAAATAGTCTAACAAATTAGTATACCAATGGGAATGTTCAAAATCTGATTAACAAGTGTGCATTACAATCCCTTTAAAACATTATTTTTATTAATTAAATATTAAAATCGTCCAGGTGAAAAAACTCCAAAAAATAATAAATTATAGGGGAGCTATTAAGGGTCAGGTGCAACCATATATTCTGAAGTTTACACAGGCAAATATAAAGATAGAAAAGCCAATCCAAAATTTATTTATACTAAAGTGACCCTAATATGTCACTATATCTGGCTCTGCCTGACAACGGAGGGTATGACGCCCTAACGTAGCTGGGCGCCCCCGTTCCTCGACGGCTGACCCTCACTCACCCTACTTGACCCTACCAAAGGATGATAGTATCTGTACCAAATACTCTCACCAACATAGTATATAATACTCCATTTTGATAAAAGGAGTACCTCAATTATCAATTCTATAGGCACATGGAGGGGAACAACTATAAACGGGTACAGCAATAAGTTATGATATCTGCAGGGGCAGATCAAATGACCAGGTCTGTCCAAATTTAGTAATGTTAAAGTGACCCTAATGTGTCACTTTACCTGGCCCTGCCTGGCAACGGAGGGTATGACGCCCTAACTTAGCTGAGCGCCCCCGTTCCTCGACGGCTGTCCCTCACTCACCCTAGTTGACCCTACCAATATAGGGATGGTATCTGTGCCTAATAATCTCAGTAATGGACACTAAATGTAATACTCCACAGAGAGTCCAATTAGAGGATAAATACCTCAATACACAATTTTACAGGTACAGTACAAAAACAAGGACATCTGCTGCCACAATCAGCCTACAGCATGTCTATCAGTATACAATGGGGACAAGATGTACTTCCCTCAATTAGATGCTGTTTACATGGCCTCAACGCGTTTCCCCGCCCGTCATCGGATCATCAGGAAGCCCACGGGTGATGATAAAAGATATACATCCCAGCATCATGTATGGTAGTGGCCAGCGCCATTGAATCATGGATTTAAATAAGCCAGACCTTGAAACTCTAGAGGTCCACTATGGAGAATTAACATACCAGGCTACCGTCCTCAGGTCATCACTGCGCATGTCCATTTTCACCAGACACTAGAGCACATAATCCCCCTAAAGAGCACTACTGCACATGTCTCTGACGCTGCCGCTCTGGCAGCCAATCAGCCATCAGTATCGTCATTACTGAGGAAGGGGCTCATCAAGGAGTCCCTAACAGCCAATCGCTGCGAGGTATCCCCGTCACATGGGACAGAAAACCTCATACTCCCGATGTAAGCCCATACATTCCAGCACAATGACAGTCTCTGATGCTACAGCTCTATCGGCCAATCAGCCGGCTGTTTCACCGTTGCTAAGGAGCGTCCCGCCCATATTCATGACGCTCCTCCCTAACAACCTATCAGAAAACATATCGCCGTCACATGGGACTGAATACCCCATGTAGCTGATGTAAGGCCATACATTCTAGCACAGAGAAAGGCTTGCCCAGCGTCCAAGTATAGAACAGTGTCATCACAGTGGAGGAGAGCAAATCCTCCCCCCCTGGTTAACCATATCACGCCTGTTCATAGGCAGCATCAAATCCTGTCACAGATAAAACTCCACAAGTATAGCAGTACTCAATCCATAAACAAATCGCTCCTATCAGGACATAACATTCCTGCTTATGATAAAGTGTCCCAGAAAATACCTGGTAAACCAAGGGGATATATTTTATACAAGGTGCAAAACCGGCACCCATTAACCCCTATATGAACATGCAGTATAACCCCAGAATATATCTGGTATGATTGTACATTGGTTTATTATTTATAAACCTCTCCATTTTATAACAGGGACTATTCAATTATGTAAAGGGGGAACAGAAAAATGATTATGGGGTCTGTCCCAACAATTAAGCCAAGGACCAAGTAGCAGCCCCTAGAGGTAAATCACCATACAAATGTAGGTGACCTCTCCACGATATAATAACCTTATGGATGATAATTGATATTTACCTTGGGCCGCTAAAGTACCCACAAATGGGACACCATCCATGTCCACAATATATCCGTCCCCCCCCCGTTAACGTTAATCATATAAGGGTCAGGCTCCATTAACCCCTAGACGTAAACTTAGATATCTCACGCCCCCACGTGGAAAACAGACCCCATTTTCGGGCCGATAAGGGTCCTAACTGACCAGTACCCCAATATCCAATACTCTGAGCTACAAAAGTAAGGTCCCCTAAGCAACGGAGGCCTTTCGTCAGGAACTAATATGGAGTTTGGACATGGCCCTGGATAGGTTATTAATATCTAAAAATGAGTATGAATTCATGATACCGGAGAACCCTATGATACCCACTTTTTACGCGATTCCCAAGGTCCACAAGGGCTTGACCCCCCTCAAAGGTCGTCCGATAGTTTCGGGAGTGGGGTCAGTGACTCAAAATACAAGTATATACCTGGATAGGGTGTTGAGACCCTTTGTGACGTCTCTCCCATCCTATATCAGGGATACTTCTGACCTACTCCTAAAGATTCAGGATATAACCTTTGAAGGGGAGTTCTATCTGGCATCAATAGATGTCGAGTCCTTGTATAGCTCTATTCCTCACTCGGAGGGTCTTAAGGCAGTCCATCATTTTCTCCATTCGAGAGCAATTTTCTTGCAGGATCATAACAAGCTGATCTTGGAACTGCTAGATTTTGTGTTAACACACAATTATTTTTTGTTTGATGGTAAGTACTTCCACCAGCTTAGGGGCACAGCGATGGGGAGCTCATGTGCTCCCTCGTACGCTAACCTGTTCCTAGGCTGGTGGGAGGAAACGACCATCTTTAATGTCGATACCCCTTGGTGGGCTCCCCTGATACTATACTGGGGGAGATTTATTGACGATGTTTTTGTTATCTGGGCAGGTACCACACAAGAATTCCATCGGTTTGTAGAATGTATTAACCACAATGAAATTAATCTCAAATTCACCTTTGAGATCCATGAATCACAACTTCCCTTCCTGGATGTGTTTATTACCAAAAATGAGGAAGGTCTCCTATCGACTAAGACGTATCGTAAGCCCACCTCAGCCAACAATTTACTACGTTGGGATAGTTTCCACCCATTGCCTTTGAAGAGAGGCATACCAAAAGGCCAATATCTCAGGGCACGGAGAAACTGTTCGGGGAGTCATGAGTTCTTCGAGCAGACCAATGACCTGAGGAGGAGATTTAGGGATAGAGGTTATCCCCAACACGTTCTACATGGGGCTTTCCAACATGCGATAGGCAGGGACCGTAGCTCCCTGTTACAGACCGGTAAGAAAAAGGAGGAGGAGGGTGGCCCATTTAGGGTCATTGGAACATATGACAACCAGTCTGAAAGGGTTTCCCAGATTTTACGCAAGCACTGGGGGATCCTTAGAGCTGATCCGGACCTTGTTGACGTAATACCATCTTACCCCATGATAACGTATAGAAAAGGGGGCTCGATAGGTGACCTATTGGTGCATAGTCACTACAATCGACCGGTATCGGGGGGGACATGGTTGGATAGGAGACCCCTGGGTACTTTTCGGTGTGGGGGATGTAAATATTGTGATTGGATTGCACAGGGAAAATTTTGCACTAGTGCCAATACAGGTCGACGGTACTATATGAGGGACTTTGCTAACTGTAAGAGTGAGGGTTTGGTCTATCTGGCAAGTTGCAGTTGCCCACGTGATTATGTGGGAAAAACAACCAGGGAATTGAGGAGGCGAATAGGGGAACACGTGGGAGACGTCAGGCATAAAAGAGATACTCCTATCGCCAGGCACGTCTGGGAGCACCATCAGGGTGACCCCAAATCGATTCGCTTCTGTGTTCTTGAGGTTGTAAGACGGAATCTGAGGGGTGGGGATTGGGACAATAGAATTTTACGTAAGGAGTGCCAATGGATCTATCGTCTCAAATCCCAGACCCCTAATGGCCTTAATGAAAGACTGAACTATACACCATTTATTGCTTAGGGGACCTTACTTTTGTAGCTCAGAGTATTGGATATTGGGGTACTGGTCAGTTAGGACCCTTATCGGCCCGAAAATGGGGCCTGTTTTCCACGCGGGGGCGTGAGATATCTAAGTTTACGTCTAGGGGTTAATGGAGCCTGACCCTTATATGATTAACGTTAACGGGGGGGGGGGGGACGGATATATTGTGGACATGGATGGTGTCCCATTTGTGGGTACTTTAGCGGCCCAAGGTAAATATCAATTATCATCCATAAGGTTATTATATCGTGGAGAGGTCACCTACATTTGTATGGTGATTTACCTCTAGGGGCTGCTACTTGGTCCTTGGCTTAATTGTTGGGACAGACCCCATAATCATTTTTCTGTTCCCCCTTTACATAATTGAATAGTCCCTGTTATAAAATGGAGAGGTTTATAAATAATAAACCAATGTACAATCATACCAGATATATTCTGGGGTTATACTGCATGTTCATATAGGGGTTAATGGGTGCCGGTTTTGCACCTTGTATAAAATATATCCCCTTGGTTTACCAGGTATTTTCTGGGACACTTTATCATAAGCAGGGATGTTATGTCCTGATAGGAGCGATTTGTTTATGGATTGAGTACTGCTATACTTGTGGAGTTTTATCTGTGACAGGATTTGATGCTGCCTATGAACAGGCGTGATATGGTTAACCAGGGGGGGAGGATTTGCTCTCCTCCACTGTGATGACGCTGTTCTATACTTGGACGCTGGGCAAGCCTTTCTCTGTGCTAGAATGTATGGCCTTACATCAGCTACATGGGGTATTCAGTCCCATGTGACGGCGATATGTTTTCTGATAGGTTGTTAGGGAGGAGCGTCATGAATATGGGCGGGACGCTCCTTAGCAACGGTGAAACAGCCGGCTGATTGGCCGATAGAGCTGTAGCATCAGAGACTGTCATTGTGCTGGAATGTATGGGCTTACATCGGGAGTATGAGGTTTTCTGTCCCATGTGACGGGGATACCTCGCAGCGATTGGCTGTTAGGGACTCCTTGATGAGCCCCTTCCTCAGTAATGACGATACTGATGGCTGATTGGCTGCCAGAGCGGCAGCGTCAGAGACATGTGCAGTAGTGCTCTTTAGGGGGATTATGTGCTCTAGTGTCTGGTGAAAATGGACATGCGCAGTGATGACCTGAGGACGGTAGCCTGGTATGTTAATTCTCCATAGTGGACCTCTAGAGTTTCAAGGTCTGGCTTATTTAAATCCATGATTCAATGGCGCTGGCCACTACCATACATGATGCTGGGATGTATATCTTTTATCATCACCCGTGGGCTTCCTGATGATCCGATGACGGGCGGGGAAACGCGTTGAGGCCATGTAAACAGCATCTAATTGAGGGAAGTACATCTTGTCCCCATTGTATACTGATAGACATGCTGTAGGCTGATTGTGGCAGCAGATGTCCTTGTTTTTGTACTGTACCTGTAAAATTGTGTATTGAGGTATTTATCCTCTAATTGGACTCTCTGTGGAGTATTACATTTAGTGTCCATTACTGAGATTATTAGGCACAGATACCATCCCTATATTGGTAGGGTCAACTAGGGTGAGTGAGGGACAGCCGTCGAGGAACGGGGGCGCTCAGCTAAGTTAGGGCGTCATACCCTCCGTTGCCAGGCAGGGCCAGGTAAAGTGACACATTAGGGTCACTTTAACATTACTAAATTTGGACAGACCTGGTCATTTGATCTGCCCCTGCAGATATCATAACTTATTGCTGTACCCGTTTATAGTTGTTCCCCTCCATGTGCCTATAGAATTGATAATTGAGGTACTCCTTTTATCAAAATGGAGTATTATATACTATGTTGGTGAGAGTATTTGGTACAGATACTATCATCCTTTGGTAGGGTCGAGTAGGGTGAGTGAGGGTCAGCCGTCGAGGAACGGGGGCGCCCAGCTACGTTAGGGCGTCATACCCTCCGTTGTCAGGCAGAGCCAGATATAGTGACATATTAGGGTCACTTTAGTATAAATAAATTTTGGATTGGCTTTTCTATCTTTATATTTGCCTGTGTAAACTTCAGAATATATGGTTGCACCTGACCCTTAATAGCTCCCCTTTTATTTATTATTTTTTGGAGTTTTTTCACCTGGACGATTTTAATATTTAATTAATAAAAATAATGTTTTAAAGGGATTGTAATGCACACTTGTTAATCAAAAAATAAAATTTAACATAATTTCCCACAAAACCTTTAAACTGGGCCAGACAAAGACAAAATTATAGGCACCTTCCCAAAATTGTGGCGAAACAACTTTGTTTCAAGCATGTGATGCTCATTCAAACTCACCTGTGGCAATTAACAGGTGTGGGCAATAGGAAGATCATATCTGAAACCAAATAAAAAGTGGAGAAGTTGAATAAATGTTTATGCCACACTATGCACGTAGAACAGAAAAAGGAGAAAAGAACTGTTTGAGATCTTGAGAGCCAACATTGTTGAAAAAAATCAACAATCTCAACGTTTCAAGTCCATATCCAGAGATCTTGGTTTTCCTTTTTCCACAGTGCACAACATAATGAAGAAGTTTACAACCCATTGCACTGTAGCTAATCTCCCTACACATGGACAGCATAGAAAAATTGATGAAAGGTTGCAACGCATGATAGACTGGGTGGTGAATAAGCAGCCCCAAACAAGGTCCAAAGAAATTCAAGTTGTCCTGCAGGCTCATGGTAGATAAGTATCAGCATAAACTATCAATCAAGATTTTAATGAAATTATACACTATGGCAAAAGAACCAGAAGGACCCCACTGCTATCACAAATACATAAAAAAGCTAGACTGCAGTTAACTAATATGTATGTGAGTAAGCCAAAATCCTTCTGACAAGGTGTATTGTGGACAGATTAAACTAATCTACAGCACATCATTCCACTGTTTACTAAAAACAGAATGAGACCTACAAAGAAAAGAACACACTACTTTCAGTCAAATATGATGGAGGTTCAAATTTTGAGATTGTGTTGCTGCCTCTGGCACTGGGTGCCTTGACTGTGTTCAAGGCATCATGAAATCCAAAGATTACCAAAGGATGTCGAGTTTCAATATAGTACCCTGTTTCAGGAAGCTGGATTGGTGTCTTAGGTCATGGGTCTTCCATCAGGACAATGACCCCAAACATGCTTTAAGAAGCACCCAAAAATGGATGGAAACAAAGCATAAAAGAATTCTGAAGTGGCCAGCAATGAGTATGATCTAAATGCCATTGAGCATCTGTGTTCAGATATTAAAATTGCTGTTGGGAGAAGGCAACCATCAAATATCAGAGACCTGAAACAGTTTGCAAATAAAGAGTAGTCCAAAATTACAGTTGAGAGGTGTAAGAAGCTTGTAGTGGTTTTAAGAAGTGATTGATTTCAGTTATTTATTCCAAAGGGTGTGCAACCAAATATTAAGTGGAGGGTGGTAAAAAGTTTGACTGGACCATTTTTGGTGTTTTTCTCATTTTTTTGTGTTGTTTCCACACACATAAAGTAAATTATCATGTATATAACAACACATGTCTAATTGAAATAATTTTCAGGTAGAAATATTTAATTTTCTGGAACAATTTCAAGCGTGCCAACACTTTTGGCCATGATTTTCTAACTATTTTTTTCTTTAACCGTTTGATAACCCTTTATGGCTTAGAGAAATGGCTTCCAGCGGCCATCATTTTGATCAGTCAGTGCAGAAGTGAACTAGAAAATAATATGTATCTTGTCAAATGTTGATTTTTCTAAAATTCAAGTATAATTCAGTTTTACTCCAATGTACTTGCTCATTTATACTTAATAAGTGTTTAAAAAGATATGAAAATCTGTCTATGGATGTTGGAGAAAAGGATCATATCTTTGTAAAACGCAGTCTGTGGATTATTTATATATTTTTTTTAAATGAAGGTCAATTTTTATTTTTTTAGTTTTTCATGAGATCTAAAACAGGAAGAATAGGGTATAAAAGTGTTGATAGGTGCTGAAAACACATTTTCATTATTTTATTCAAATCACATTATCATGAAATGAGAAAAATTAATTTCAGAAGTGTCACAATGGTAAATGAATATCCATGTCTTAGGATTAGCCATGGCTAATCTTGCATAATGAAGCAATTTTAAAAGCTAAAAGAAGATTTAAACAACATCTACTTCTTTCTCATGCCGGATAGGGTTTCAAGATTTAAGGTATTAAAGAAATATTGAGGCTGACCGAAGTAGAAGAAGCAATTATTTGTCAGCATACTGCAATTCCACCTGCTGACCAAAAAAATAAGTTTAATTATATAGTTTTACATTTCAATAGTATCAAACTGTTGCAAAATGAAAGGTTTTATTGATTAAAGATATATTTTCACCTAGAAGGATTTTATGTCAACTTCAGTTTAAATTTAAAACAGAAAAAAAGTACTTATGCGTGAACTTTAGAGAACTTTTTTAACACCTTAAGAAAATCCGCCATACATGTATGGCACACGATGGAAGCAGGTGTAAAGAGTCGGCTCACGAGGCTCCATACTTAGAAATATCTGTGTGTTACAGATAGAACCATCTTCTTACAATTGCAGCTGGGCTGGAGCTCTGCCTGTTATAGTTAACCATTTAAATCACACTGTCAAACTTTGACAGCAGGCGCTCCCTTGATGTGTTTATGGGTTGCTGGTGCATTGCTATAATATCTAATGGCTGCTGAACATTTCTGTGCTTGGCAGAGTAGTGCTCCATTGAAGCCCAGTCTTTAGCCGGGCTTCAAAGGAGACCTTGATTTCTGCTGTATGCAGCAATGGTATGGTAATGCTATATATAACACAAACAATCAGCCAATTGCAGCCTAATAAGAACAGGAAAAAGTTAAAAAATATTTAAAAAAAATAAAAAACATAAGTTCAAATCACCCCCTTTCATCCCATTAAAAATAAAGATTGTCTCATTAAATATAAAAATAAAAACTACACATATGTGGTATTGATAAATCTAGAAAAGTTTGATCTGTCAAAATCTGAAAGTCAAGAAATTCAAAATTACATTTTCTTGGTCTCTGCAATACTGCAAAAAATGCATTTACAAGTAGAGATGAGTGATCTTACCAAGGATCAGATCAGTTCAGGATTGCTGAACGCAGCTGCGATCACCGTTTGGATCGTCGATCCTAGCCAAACCCATTAAATTCAATGGGAGGCAAAAGTGATGTGTTGTATAATGGTGTAGGGGCTGTAAAAGAAAGAAAATAAAAAAGGGTACTTCTGGGGCTGATAATTATCCCTATATGCACTGCTTTCCCCTTCCACCGGCGTCTTTGATTGACTGACATTGGACCACGCCCCCACCCTCTAAGACCGCATCTGTGATTGGCTGGAATCACAAATGCTGTATGTCCTTATACTGGTAATAAATAAAACAATTGGTGTAGGGTTTCCCTGTACAGATACCAGCATATCTAAGGCCACGTCTACAGTATGCAGCCCACAGCCATGTGCTTATGTTTTCTGTTTATCAAAACAAGTGGAACCACATGCAGCGTTTTGCTTTTTTTTTTTTTTTTAAATTATTCAAATAAACAAATAATTTAAAAAAAAATCATGCTGTTCCCCCCCCCCAAACTTTAAGCCCATGCTTATTGGCCTCCCCAGCCTAAAAATAGCAGCCTGCAGCCGCTCAAGATTGTTGGTGGAGATGAGCGATACTGTTCAGTAAAGGTTCACTAATTTCAAATTCAGTACAAGCCTAGGCTTGTTCGTTTGGGCTTGGCAAACCCGAGTCCCTCCCCCAAAGGTCGCATGATCATAGATCATGATGGAATGCTGTGAGCGTCAGTCAGAGACTGAGTAAGCCATGCAATCAGCGGGGAATTCTCACAGGTGATTTGTGGTCAGAGCTAGAGCTTCCCATGGACTTCCACCTGTGCTCGCAGCTAACCTGACCTCAGGTGACCTTAAAAAACTTTCACTGAGTTCACAGACCTGCATCTCCTTTCAGAAAACTGTGGTTGGGGGGAAGTTGTCAAGAGATGCAGACGTGGTGCTGAAACTTTTCTTATTTTTTTAAAAAACAAAAAACAAACAAATGCACAATAAACAGTTTTTATACAGTGCAGTTTTCTTCTAGCAGGTGCAAATTTGGAGTTAAAATGTCAGCACAAGATTTCTGCACCACATTTGGACCTCCTGAAAGAACACTACACCAAAACGGCATCAAAAGCGTTTTTATGCATTTTTTTTTCCAAGAGAGGCAGATTTGGTGCTGAAATTCTTAAACTATTTTCCTGCACCAAATCTACACATCCTGGCAAAAACCCTGCATCACTACTGCATCATACGACATGTGGTAGTGATACGCGACCAGCTCTACTCTCACCTACTGTATCCTCACCCATCCCTTGTAGACTGTGAGCCCTTGCAGGCAGGGACCTCTTTCTTCCTGTACCTGTCTGTGCCTTGTATTGTTTATGATTATTGTACTTGTCCCTATTATGTATACCCCTTTCATATGTAAAGCGCCATGGAAAAAATGGTGCCATAATAATAAATAATAATAATAATAATACATTTATTGCCAAGAGGTGAAGATTAGATTCATGAATATAATGTAACAATTTTAGTACAAAATCTACATCTCTTGGCAAAAAAACGGTTTTTTGCCTGGTTATAAAGGTCTGTGAACTCAGTGAGAGATCATGGAAGTCAACTGAGGTCAGGTTAAATGCGATCATGGATAGAGGGCCGTGGGAACCTCCAGCTGTGACTGCAACTTACCTGAGTGATATCACCAGTCATCGCTGAGGTTCAGAGTCTGTTTGAACCTCACAGCATTCGGTCATGTTCTATTATGACTCACTGTGCCTTCAGTAATGTAGCAGAGCTAGAATCGTCATATGAGCTCGTTTGTATTATGTCACACCTGCAGGGGTGTTTTGGAGTTTAATAAAGTGGTGAAAAAGGTTGAATTTTTGTCTTTTATTTCAAATAAAGGATTTTTATTTTTGTATCTATTTGCTTTCACTTACAGATTCGTAATGGGAGATTTTACAGATGCCTCTCATTACTAATTTAGGGCTTAGTGGTAGCTGTGAGCTGCCATTAACCCCTTATTACTAGAGATGAGCGAACCGGTCGCGGTTCGGCTCGAGGTTGGTTCGCCGAACGGACCTCCCGTTCGAGTTCGGTTCGTCGAACGTTCGACGAACCGAACTCGAACTGCATAGGAAACAATGGCAGGCAATCACAAACACAGAAAAACACCTAGAAAACACCCTCAAAGGTGTCCTAAAGGTGACAAACAACTCAAACACATTGGAAAGTGACAAGGACATATACTCATGCGAAAACAAAACAGCTGGACAAGGAAAAAGAGGAGGACACACAGATATAGGCATGGCACGCCCTTCTAAAATCATGTAAAACACCGCAAGGTGACTCCAAGCGGAGTCTCCCTTTTTTCCAAAAATTGGGCCACACACACACCCACCCCTTCAGTGGTAGCACTTGTGCCCCAGTTGCACACTTCACAGCTAGATTTGCATCAAGCACATTCAAAAATACGCCATAATTAACCGTCCCCAGGATGACACTAGGGTAGGTAGCTAAGTCTTTCCTGATCCCAGCTCTGTGCAGCTTGGATCATTTATAAAAAACACAGCAATCAAGGGTTACTCCAAGCGGAGTCTCCCTTTTTCCCAAAAATTGGGCCCCACACACACCCACCCCTTCAGTGGCAGCAGTTGTGCCCTAGTTTTACACTTCACAGCTACATTTGCATCAAGCACATTCAAAAATACGCCATTCTTATCCGTCCCCAGGATGACACCGGGGTAGGTAGCAAAGTCTTTCCTGATCCCAGCTCTGTTCATCTTGGCTTCTTTTAAAAACAATGTAAGCAAGGGTTACTCCAAGTGGAGTCTCCCTTTTTTCCAAAAATTGGGCCCCACACACACCCACCCCTTCAGTGGCAGCAGTTGTGCCCTAGTTGTACACTTCACAGCTACATTTGCATCAAGCACATTCAAAAATACGCCATTCTTATCCGTCCCCAGGATGACACCGGGGTAGGTAGCAAAGTCTTTCCTGATCCCAGCTCTGTTCATCTTGGCTTCTTTTAAAAACAATGTAAGCAAGGGTTACTCCAAGCGGAGTCTCCCTTTTTTCCAAAAATTGGGCCCCACACACACCCACCCCTTCAGTGGCAGCAGTTGTGCCCTAGTTGTACACTTCACAGCTACATTTGCATCAAGCACATTCAAAAATACGCCATTCTTATCCATCCCCAGGATGACACCGGGGTAGGTAGCAAAGTCTTTGCTGACCCATGACTTGTTCATCTTGGCTTCTTTTAAAAACAATGTAAGCAAGGGTTACTCCAAGCGGAGTCTCCCTTTTTTCCAAAAATTGGGCCCCACACACACCCACCCCTTCAGTGGCAGCAGTTGTGCCCTAGTTGTACACTTCACAGCTACATTTGCATCAAGCACATTCAAAAATACGCCATTCTTATCCGTCCCCAGGATGACACCGGGGTAGGTAGCAAAGTCTTTCCTGATCCCAGCTCTGTTCATCTTGGCTTCTTTTAAAAACAATGTAAGCAAGGGTTACTCCAAGCGGAGTCTCCCTTTTTTCCAAAAATTGGGCCCCACACACACCCACCCCTTCAGTGGCAGCAGTTGTGCCCTAGTTGTACACTTCACAGCTACATTTGCATCAAGCACATTCAAAAATACGCCATTCTTATCCATCCCCAGGATGACACCGGGGTAGGTAGCAAAGTCTTTCCTGATCCCAGCTCTGTTCATCTTGGCTTCTTTTAAAAACACATCAAGCAAGGGTTACTCCAAGCGGAGTCTCCCTTTTTTCCCAAAAATTGGGCCCCACACACCCACCCATTCAGTGGCAGCAGTTGTGCCCCAGTTGTACACTTCACAGCTAGATTTGCATCAAGCACATTCAAAAATACGTCATTCTTATCCGTCCCCAGGATGACACCGGGGTAGGTAGCAAAGTCTTTCCTGATCCCAGCTCTGTTCATCTTGGCTTCTTTTAAAAACACATCAAGCAAGGGTTACTCCAAGCGGAGTCTCCCTTTTTTCCAAAAATTGGGCCCCACACACACCCACCCCTTCAGTGGCAGCAGTTGTGCCCTAGTTGTACACTTCACAGCTACATTTGCATCAAGCACATTCAAAAATACGCCATTCTTATCCATTCCCAGGATGACACCGGGGTAGGTAGCAAAGTCTTTGCTGACCCATGACTTGTTCATCTTGGCTTCTTTTAAAAACAATGTAAGCAAGGGTTACTCCAAGCGGAGTCTCCCTTTTTTCCAAAAATTGGGCCCCACACACACCCACCCCTTCAGTGGCAGCAGTTGTGCCCTAGTTGTACACTTCACAGCTACATTTGCATCAAGCACATTCAAAAATACGCCATTCTTATCCGTCCCCAGGATGACACCGGGGTAGGTAGCAAAGTCTTTCCTGATCCCAGCTCTGTTCATCTTGGCTTCTTTTAAAAACACAGCAAGCAAGGGTTACTCCAAGCGGAGTCTCCCTTTTTTTCCAAAAATTGGGCCCCACACACCCACCCATTCAGTGGCAGCAGTTGTGCCCCAGTTGTACACTTCACAGCTAGATTTGCATCAAGCACATTCAAAAATACGTCATTCTTATCCGTCCCCAGGATGACACCGGGGTAGGTAGCAAAGTCTTTCCTGATCCCAGCTCTGTTCATCTTGGCTTCTTTTAAAAACACAGCAAGCAAGGGTTACTCCAAGCGGAGTCTCCCTTTTTTCCCAAAAATTGGGCCCCACACACCCACCCATTCAGTGGCAGCAGTTGTGCCCCAGTTGTACACTTCACAGCTAGATTTGCATCAAGCACATTCAAAAATACGTCATTCTTATCCGTCCCCAGGATGACACCGGGGTAGGTAGCAAAGTCTTTCCTGATCCCAGCTCTGTTCATCTTGGCTTCTTTTAAAAACACAGCAAGCAAGGGTTACTCCAAGCGGAGTCTCCCTTTTTTTCCAAAAATTGGGCCCCACACACCCACCCATTCAGTGGCAGCAGTTGTGCCCCAGTTGTACACTTCACAGCTAGATTTGCATCAAGCACATTCAAAAATACGTCATTCTTATCCGTCCCCAGGATGACACCGGGGTAGGTAGCAAAGTCTTTCCTGATCCCAGCTTTGTTCATCTTGGCTTCTTTTAAAAACACAGCAAGCAAGGGTTACTCCAAGCGGAGTCTCCCTTTTTTTCCAAAAATTGGGCCCCACACACCCACCCATTCAGTGGCAGCAGTTGTGCCCCAGTTGTACACTTCACAGCTACATTTGCATCAAGCACATTCAAAAATACGCCATTCTTATCCATCCCCAGGATGACACCGGGGTAGGTAGCAAAGTCTTTGCTGACCCATGACTTGTTCATCTTGGCTTCTTTTAAAAACAATGTAAGCAAGGGTTACTCCAAGCGGAGTCTCCCTTTTTTTCCAAAAATTGGGCCCCACACACCCACCCATTCAGTGGCAGCACTTGTGCCCTAGTTGTACACTTCACAGCTACATTTGCATCAAGCACATTCAAAAATACGCCATTCTTATCCGTCCCCAGGATGACACCGGGGTAGGTAGCAAAGTCTTTCCTGATCCCAGCTCTGTTCATCTTGGCTTCTTTTAAAAACACAGCAAGCAAGGGTTACTCCAAGCGGAGTCTCCCTTTTTTTCCAAAAATTGGGCCCCACACACCCACCCATTCAGTGGCAGCAGTTGTGCCCCAGTTGTACACTACACAGCTAGATTTGCATCAAGCACATTCAAAAATACGTCATTCTTATCCGTCCCCAGGATGACACCGGGGTAGGAAGCAAAGTCTTTCCTGATCCCAGCTCTGTTCATCTTGGCTTCTTTTAAAAACACAGCAAGCAAGGGTTACTCCAAGCGGAGTCTCCCTTTTTTTCCAAAAATTGGGCCCCACACACACCCACCCATTCAGTGGCAGCAGTTGTGCCCCAGTTGTACACTTCACAGCTAGATTTGCATCAAGCACATTCAAAAATACGTCATTCTTATCCGTCCCCAGGATGACACCGGGGTAGGTAGCAAAGTCTTTCCTGATCCCAGCTCTGTTCATCTTGGCTTCTTTTAAAAACACAGCAAGCAAGGGTTACTCCAAGCGGAGTCTCCCTTTTTTTCCAAAAATTGGGCCCCACACACCCACCCATTCAGTGGCAGCAGTTGTGCCCCAGTTGTACACTTCACAGCTAGATTTGCATCAAGCACATTCAAAAATACGTCATTCTTATCCGTCCCCAGGATGACACCGGGGTAGGTAGCAAAGTCTTTCCTGATCCCAGCTCTGTTCATCTTGGCTTCTTTTAAAAACACAGCAAGCAAGGGTTACTCCAAGCGGAGTCTCCCTTTTTTTCCAAAAATTGGGCCCCACACACCCACCCATTCAGTGGCAGCAGTTGTGCCCCAGTTGTACACTTCACAGCTAGATTTGCATCAAGCACATTCAAAAATACGCCATAATTAACCGTCCCCAGGATGACACCAGGGTAGGTAGCAAAGTCTTTCCTGATCCCAGCTCTGTTCATCTTGGCTTCTTTTAAAAACAATGTAAGCAAGGGTTACTCCAAGCGGAGTCTCCCTTTTTTTCCAAAAATTGGGCCCCACACACCCACCCATTCAGTGGCAGCACTTGTGCCCTAGTTGCAAACAGGATGTTTTGATTTGCATCAAGCACATTCCAAATCAACAAGCATTTACTCTCCCCAGGATGACACAGGGGTAGTAAATTCCTTCTGGATCCATGACTTGTTCATTTTGATGAACGTCAGTCTGTCCACATTGTCACTGGACAGACGCGTGCGCTTATCTGTCAGCACACACCCAGCAGCACTGAATACACGTTCAGAGACAACGCTGGCAGCTGGACACGACAAAATCTCCAAGGCGTAAGTTGCGAGCTCTGGCCATTTTTCTAGGTTTGAAGCCCAAAAGGAGCAAGGCTCCAGTTGCACAGTCATGGCATCGATGTTCATTTGGAGATACTCCTGTATCATCCTCTCCAGCCGTTGACTATGTGTCAGACTTGTTGTCTCTGGTGGCCTTGCAAAAGAGGGTCTAAAAAAATTATGAAAAGATTCCATAAAATTGCTGTTACCGGCACCAGATACGGTCCTACTGGTACGGGTAGACTGTTGAAGATGACGAGACCGTCCCATGTTTGTCAAGTTACAACTGGGAGATTCACTCCCTGCACCTGCACGGTTGTTTGGTGGAAAAGCCGAGCTAAGATCTAGTAACAGCTTCTGCTGATACTCCTGCATACGTGCGTCCCTTTCTATGGCTGGAATTATGTCACAAAATTTGGACTTGTACCGGGGATCTAATAGTGTGGCAATCCAGTAGTCATCATCACTTCTAATTTTGACAATACGACTGTCATGTTGGAGGTAGTGCAACAAAAAGGCACTCATGTGTCTTGCGCAGCCATGCGGACCAAGTCCACGCTGTCTTTGTGGCATAGAGGTGCTACCCGTTCTTTCTTCCTCTGACATCTGACCCCAACCTCTTTCAACTGAAATTTGACCAAGGTCTCCCTCATCCGCTGAGTCTTCCATGTCCATGGACAGTTCGTCCTCCATTTCTTCATGTTCTCCTGCACCTTGCTCAACATTTCGCCTGCTACTATGCGCCCTTGTCGATCCCTGTCCCCCTTGGTCCCATGCCTGCTGCGTTGGTGATGATGAACGTCTGGACCTTGGTGATGTTGTTGTCCCTTGCGCATATGAATCCTCCTGTAGTTCCTCCCCTTCATGTTGTCCCACCCCCTGACTCCGAATAGTGTTTAGCGTGTGCTCCAGCATGTAAATGACTGGAATCGTCATGCTGATAATGGCATTGTCAGCGCTAAACATATTCGTCGCCATGTCGAAACTGTGCAGAAGGGTGCATAGGTCCTTGATCTGAGACCACTCCATCAGGGTGATCTGCCCCACCTCTGCATCTCGTTGGCCCAGGCTATACGTCATGACGTATTGCACCAGGGCTCTGCGGTGCTGCCACAGTCGCTGTAACATGTGGAGAGTTGAATTCCAGCGTGTCGCCACATCGCATTTCAGGCGATGAACCGGCAGGCCGAAAGACTTCTGGAGCGATGCAAGTCGCTCAGCTGCGGCGCTTGAACGGCGGAAGTGAGCAGACAGTTTTCGTGCCCTGTTCAGAAGGCCATCTAGGCCGGGATAGTGTGTTAAAAATTGCTGCACGACAAGGTTCAACACGTGAGCCATACAAGGTACGTGTGTCACCTTGCCCAGGCGAAGGGCCGCACCCAGGTTTGCAGCATTGTCGCACACGGCCTTACCAGGTTGCAGGTTGAGTGGAGACAACCATTTATTAAACTCGGACCGCAGAGCTGACCACAACTCCTCAGCTGTGTGACTCTTATTACCAAGATATGTCAAGCTAAAGACCGCCTGATGCCGTTGCGCTCTGCTGCCAGCATAGTAATGAGGGGTGCGTGATTCCTTCTGCGCAGTGAGAACGCTGGTGGCCTGACCAGGCAGGCTTGGGGCGGAGGTGGAGGACCCAGATGAGGTGGAGGATGCAGAAGCAGTGGCGGAACTTGGACAGACAGAGGATTGACACACAAGTCGTGGGGACGGCAAGACTTGTGCAGCAGACCCTTCACCATCTATCACCATAGTTACCCAGTGCCCAGTCAGCGACATGTAACGTCCCTGTCTATGCTTACTGGTCCAAGTATCGGTGGTGAAATGCACCCGTTCACACACAGAGTTTCTCAAGGAAGCGGTGATGTTGTGTGCGACATGCTGGTGTAGCGCGGGCACACCTTTCTTAGAGAAGTAGTGGCGACTAGGCATCTGGTACTGGGGCACAGCGACAGACATAAGGTCTCTAAAATCCTGTGTGTCCACTAGGGGGAACGGCAGCATTTCGGTAGCCAACAGCTTACAGAGGGATAGAGTCAACCTCTTAGCTTTGTCATGGGTCGGAGGAAGTGGCCTTTTATTTGACCACATCTGAGGGACAGAGATCTGGCTGCTGTGTGTAGACGGTGTTGAGTAGGGTGTCCCTGGAAAAATGCAGGTTTGTGAGGAAAGTGCAGGCGGAGACATGATGTTGCCTTCATCCAACGTTGGTGCTATCGATGTCTGAGAGAGCTGTACACACTCACTTGTTTCCCCTTCCAAACCAACTGACAACCTTACAAGCAAACTGCCTGTTGCGGTTACAGTGGTGGAAGTTTTGCGTGGAAAAACAGGTGTGACAGCTGTCCCCACAGTCCTAGAAGATGAAGAGCGCGCGGATGCACTGGAAGGGGCGGGCGGTGGATGGTTCGCTCCGCTAGGCCGCATTGCAGCACGGTGAGCTTCCCACCGGGACTTATGATATTTAGTCATGTGACGATTCATGGAAGAAGTTGTCAAACTGCTGAGGTTTTGACCTCTACTAACAGAATCATGACAAATGTTACATATCACATGAGTTGGGCGATCTTTTTCGATGTGAAAAAAGGACCAGGCTAGGCAAGGCTTAGAGGCCATGCGACCTGTTGATCCACCCCGAATAATGCTCATAGGCAGAGTGGTGGCTGAGGATGCAGTTGTAGACGTGCTACCAGTGCTCCGACTCTGTCCAGGAAGGCGCAAGGTAACTTCGTCGTCGGTTGCATCCTCCTCCACCGCCTCTGTTGACCTCCTCGAGTGCCTGACTGGGGGTTGACAGTAGGTGGGATCTAGAACGTCATCATCAATTGTTGTGTTTGCACTCCCCTCCCCCTCAGACCGAGCCTCTTCTTGCCCTGACCGAATATTTAAGTTGTCATCCCAATCGGGTATCTGCGTCTCATCTTCATCAGTATGTTCCTCATTGTCTATAACCACAGGTGTTACAGTTTGTGACAAAGGGTCAACATTATGCTCAGAAACTTGGTCCTCACGGCCTGAATCAGAGTCACAAAGGTTCTGGGCATCACTGCAGACCATTTCCTGTTCTGTACTCACTGTAGCTTGGGAGCAGACCTCTGATTCCCAGGCTATAGTGTGACTGAACAGCTCTGCAGACTCAGCCATCTCAGTTCCACCATACTGTGCAGGGCTGATGGAGACTTCAGAGCTGGGAGAAATCAAGTGTGATTCGGATGACAACTCAGAGGACTGGTGTTTTTTGGATGCGGTACTTGAAGTGGCTGAGAGGGCACTTGTTGGACCACTTGAGATCCATTCAAGCATTTTCCTTTTTTGCCCATCATCTACCTTTGTTCCTCTTGTTCGTGTCCGTAAAAAAGGGAGCACATCGGATTGTCCACAATAAGTAGTAGACATCTTACTTTTGCTAGTAGATGGTCTATCTGCAGCAGATGATAATGGAGCTTTGCCACCTTCCCCACTGACAAAACCTTTTTTGCCTTTTCCACCACGCCTCTTCCCCTTTCCACCAGCATCTGTCATTTTGCCACTCATGTTGATTGCGACAAGATTGTGGACTGAAAATGTGGTAGTAAAAATTGAGAGGTGGTGAAGATTGCAGTGGTGGTCTAGCTTTATTAACAGCAGAATAATAAAGAATAAATATCCCTGACAATGTAACTTAGTTATAATTAGTTGGAGTGTGCAACGCAGGCAGACGTGCTGCAAATGTCTTGGCACTAGTGGGACTATAGCAAAGTCCAATAGCCACGTATAGGATGCCACTAGGTACACTGAGTGTTTGCTAGTATAATGGCTTAGTTATAATTAGTTGGAGTGTGCAACGCAGGCAGATGCGCTCTGCAAATGTCTTGGCACTAGTGGGACTATAGCAAAGTCCAATAGCCACGTATAGGATGCCACTAGGTACACTGAGTGTGTGCTAGTATAATGGCTTAGTTATAATTAGTTGGAGTGTGCTACGCAGGCAGATGCGTTCTGCAAATGTCTTGGCACTAGTGGGACTAAAGCAAAGTCCAATAGCCACGTATAGGATGCCACTAGGTACACTAAGTGTTTGCTAGTATAATGGCTTAGTTATAATTAGTTGGAGTGTGCAACGCAGGCAGATACGCTCTGCAAATGTCTTGGCACTAGTGGGACTATAGCAAAGTCCAATAGCCACGTATAGGATGCCACTAGGTACACTGAGTGTTTGCTAGTATAATGGCTTAGTTATAATTAGTTGGAGTGTGCAACGCAGGCAGATGCGCTCTGCAAATGTCTTGGCACTAGTGGGACTATAGCAAAGTCCAATAGCCACGTATAGGATGCCACTAGGTACACTAAGTGTTTGCTAGTATAATGGCTTAGTTATAATTAGTTGGAGTGTGCAACGCAGGCAGATGCGCTCTGCAAATGTCTTGGCACTAGTGGGACTATAGCAAAGTCCAATAGCCACGTATAGGATGCCACTAGGTACACTGAGTGTGTGCTAGTATAATGGCTTAGTTATAATTAGTTGGAGTGTGCAACGCAGGCAGATGCGCTCTGCAAATGTCTTGGCACTAGTGGGACTATAGCAAAGTCCAATAGCCACGTATAGGATGCCACTAGGTACCCTGAGTGTGTGCTAGTATAATGGCTTAGTTATAATTAGTTGGAGTGTGCAACGCAGGCAGATGCGCTCTGCAAATGTCTTGGCACTAGTGGGACTATAGCAAAGTCCAATAGCCACGTATAGGATGCCACTAGGTACACTGAGTGTGTGCTAGTATAATGGCTTAGTTATAATTAGTTGGAGTGTGCAACGCAGGCAGATGCGCTCTGCAAATGTCTTGGCACTAGTGGGACTATAGCAAAGTCCAATAGCCACGTATAGGATGCCACTAGGTACACTGAGTGTGTGCTAGTATAATGGCTTAGTTATAATTAGTTGGAGTGTGCAACGCAGGCAGATGCGCTCTGCAAATGTCTTGGCACTAGTGGGACTATAGCAAAGTCCAATAGCCACGTATAGGATGCCACTAGGTACACTGAGTGTGTGCTAGTATAATGGCTTAGTTATAATTAGTTGGAGTGTGCAACGCAGGCAGATGCGCTCTGCAAATGTCTTGGCACTAGTGGGACTATAGCAAAGTCCAATAGCCACGTATAGGATGCCACTAGGTACACTGAGTGTGTGCTAGTATAATGGCTTAGTTATAATTAGTTGGAGTGTGCAACGCAGGCAGATGCGCTCTGCAAATGTCTTGGCACTAGTGGGACTATAGCAAAGTCCAATAGCCACGTATAGGATGCCACTAGGTACACTGAGTGTTTGCTAGTATAATGGCTTAGTTATAATTAGTTGGAGTGTGCAACGCAGGCAGATGCGCTCTGCAAATGTCTTGGCACTAGTGGGACTATAGCAAAGTCCAATAGCCACGTATAGGATGCCACTAGGTACACTAAGTGTTTGCTAGTATAATGGCTTAGTTATAATTAGTTGGAGTGTGCAACGCAGGCAGATGCGCTCTGCAAATGTCTTGGCACTAGTGGGACTATAGCAAAGTCCAATAGCCACGTATAGGATGCCACTAGGTACACTGAGTGTGTGCTAGTATAATGGCTTAGTTATAATTAGTTGGAGTGTGCAACGCAGGCAGATGCGCTCTGCAAATGTCTTGGCACTAGTGGGACTATAGCAAAGTCCAATAGCCACGTATAGGATGCCACTAGGTACACTGAGTGTGTGCTAGTATAATGGCTTAGTTATAATTAGTTGGAGTGTGCAACGCAGGCAGATGCGTTCTGCAAATGTCTTGGCACTAGTGGGACTAAAGCAAAGTCCAATAGCCACGTATAGGATGCCACTAGGTACACTAAGTGTTTGCTAGTATAATGGCTTAGTTATAATTAGTTGGAGTGTGCAACGCAGGCAGATGCGCTCTGCAAATGTCTTGGCACTAGTGGGACTATAGCAAAGTCCAATAGCCACGTATAGGATGCCACTAGGTACACTGAGTGTTTGCTAGTATAATGGCTTAGTTATAATTAGTTGGAGTGTGCAACGCAGGCAGATGCGCTCTGCAAATGTCTTGGCACTAGTGGGACTATAGCAAAGTCCAATAGCCACGTATAGGATGCCACTAGGTACACTAAGTGTTTGCTAGTATAATGGCTTAGTTATAATTAGTTGGAGTGTGCAACGCAGGCAGATGCGCTCTGCAAATGTCTTGGCACTAGTGGGACTATAGCAAAGTCAAATAGCCACGTATAGGATGCCACTAGGTACACTGAGTGTGTGCTAGTATAATGGCTTAGTTATAATTAGTTGGAGTGTGCAACGCAGGCAGATGCGCTCTGCAAATGTCTTGGCACTAGTGGGACTATAGCAAAGTCCAATAGCCACGTATAGGATGCCACTAGGTACACTGAGTGTGTGCTAGTATAATGGCTTAGTTATAATTAGTTGGAGTGTGCAACGCAGGCAGATGCGCTCTGCAAATGTCTTGGCACTAGTGGGACTATAGCAAAGTCCAATAGCCACGTATAGGATGCCACTAGGTACACTGAGTGTTTGCTAGTATAATGGCTTAGTTATAATTAGTTGTAGTGTGCAATGCAGGCAGACGTGCTCTGCAAATGTCTTTGCACTAGTGGGACTATAGCAAAGTCCAATAGCCACAGATAGGATGCCACTAGGTACACTGAGTGTTTGCTAGTATAATGGCTTAGTTATGAGTTGGAGTGTGCAGAGGACAAGAGGGTACAGTGGCAGGATTGTGGTGCTCTGGGTAGAGGAATGGAAGCCTGCCTTTCTATTCCCTCCTAATGGTGAAATGCAGGGAGGAAATCCCTGACCTTGGCTGCACAGACGCTGGCGCTGTTTTCAGGACCTGTCACCTTAACTCTGACCCTGCCGGTTTGAGCCCTTAAAAGGACTGCTATAAAGTGCTCTCCCTATGCTGTCTAACGCTGTGTATGCAGCGCATACAGCTGTATCAGCGATAGGACTCAAGACGGAGCTGCGACAGTGATGTCTGACACCAAAGACGCAGAAGGCAGATAATGGCGTCCGTGAAGAAAATGTCCGGTTTTATAATGCAGGGACATGTGACATGCAGATCCTATCACACATGCCGTTGCTTCTCTGGCTCAAAGTCCACTTAGCTGTGTGTGTGTCTGTGATTGGCTGACATGCTGGCCCGCCCCACAAGACGCGCGCGCTTAGGGAAGGAAGACAAGAAAAAAAAAATGGCGATCGCCATTATAGAAACAGCAGTGATCTGAAATCGCTGTTCACGCACACTATACACTGAAATGTGATAATAGTTTGATTCACAGAGTGACTTACACTATTACAGCAGAAACCAAGCTATGATTTAGCTGTTTTTTGGCTGCTAGAACCGTTCTCGAACGTTTCTAGAACTATCGAGCTTTTGCAAAAAGCTCGAGTTCTAGTTCGATCTAGAACATGCCCCAAAATCACTCGAGCCTAGAACTGGAGAACCACGAACCACGAACCGCGCTCAACTCTACTTATTACCCCGATGGTCACCTCCCCAGGGCAATCGGGAAGAGCTGGGTAAAGTGCCAGGACTGTTGCATCTAATCGATAACGCAATCTTGGGAGGCTGCAGGCTGCTATGTTTAGGCTGGGGGGAGGCCAATAAGCATGGGTCTCCCCAGCCCGAGAATACCAGCCCCAGCTGTTGGTCTATATCTTGGCTTGGTTATCAAAATTGAGGTGAACTGCACAGTTATTTTCAATTAATATATTTTAATAATTAAAAAACAGATGCATGCGCTTCCTCTTATTTTGATACTCAGCCAAGATAAGAGCACAGCTGGGGGCTGAAAACTGCAGCTGTGGATTGGTATCAACACAGGGCGGACACTGCGCCAATTGTTTTATTTATTTATCACCAGTATAAGGACGAAGACAGCTTTTGTGATTCCAACCAATCACAGATGCTATCTCAGTTGGTGGGGGTGTGGTCCAATGGCAGCCAATCAGACATGCTGGTGGAAGGGGGAAGCAGTGAATATAGATTAGGGATAATTAGCAGCCCTAGAGTTAGCACTGCAGCCACAGAGACTCAGTAAGAATTTACTGCTTTAACCCTTTTGCTGCCTTTTTTACAGTGGCCAATCACAGCCAGGGAGAGGATGGTTTTTGTCATCCGAACATTTACCGATCCTTGGCAAGATCGACAACTTTTGCGATAAATGATTGGATGTCCGAACCTAATCCAATGCGGCCAAAGATCGTATGATTTTACCATTTTCTGATCTTTGCTGATCAGGATCACTCATCTCTAATAACAAGAGATCAAAACATCATATCTATCCAAAAATGGTACCAATAAAAATGTTGTCTCACCTTGCAAAAATAAACCTTCACACAGCACCATCTACTGAAGTATGAAAATGGTATGGTTCTTGGAAAATTGCGTCACAGCTCCCTCCCCCACAATTTTTTTTGTAAACTTCTAATTTTCTTCACCAACATATAAAAAAAACTGGACAGATTTAATATGACCATAATCATACTGATGAAATCATACTGCAAGGTCATTTTTAGCATAAAATGCATACCATAAAAACAATTCTCCCCAAAAATGTCAGAATTGTATTTTTTTCACAATTTCTCCCCACTTGGAAATGTTTCCCAGTTTTACTGTTCACTATGTGGTAAAATGAATAATTACATGAAACATTACATATCGTCCTACAAGAAACAAGCCTATGTGGACATAACAACAAAACTATTATGGTTGTAGGAAAAAGGGGAGGAAAAAACAAAAATGCAAAAACAAAAATTTGCTGCTTTGTGAAGGTTTGTAACAACTGATCCAACCAACTGACTAAAAGACAGTGGACATGTTAAAAAAGAAGGCAATACAATTCGGACCTGAATAAAAGTCAAAATTCTTAGTGAAAGGAAATCTGCCAGGTCTTTTGTCTCCCTTATTGACTGCTATGTAGTACTATGAAATTCTTTACAATGCGTAATTATTTATGCAACATAAAATTAACTTGGGTGTTGCTTTGTTTTACTGAACATGTGCTTTTTTTGCTGTACTCTCCCAGGCAGGGCTGCCATCAGGGCAATACTGCCCTTACTGGAGTATGGGGGTCCATATTCCCGCATAATTATTTAGTTTATTAAGCACCATGACTTGGCCCCAGCTATAGCCACAGCTTGCACTACGGCCAAAGCAAAGGGGGCGGGCCATGTTGCTTTGGCCACTTTACGCTGAGTGAGTCCACGCCAACAAATAGCTAATTTGCAAGCAATGTGCTTCAGACACATAACATGCAAATTAGTCATGTGGTGGCAACAAGGACATTGGGGCAGAGAAGTGCACTTCATCCTTGGCCAATGGGCAGCAGCAAAATTAAGTCATCATGCTGCAACATCATCGCAATGCAGAGCCATGGTGGCAAGGAATGGTAACCTCTCCATAGAGGAGCTGAAGATTATATTTCCTGACATTTACTGGGAGAGGAAGGAAGACAGCATGGGGTAAGGTGTTACTATGAATTGTAACATGAGAGGGGTAGTGTGTGGGAGGATATTGTGCAGAGGGGCAGAGTTTGTAGGGGCTGTTGTAGAGACGGGCAGTGTATGGGGTAAAATACAAAGAGGCAGTGTGTTTGGGGGGATATTATACAGAGGGGCAGTGTGTGGGGATGTTATACAGAGAGGCAGTGTGGGGAAGGAATTTTATACAGAAGGGCAGTGTGTGGGGAGATATTATACAGAAGGGCAGTATGTGGGGCATATTATACAGAGGGGCAGTGAGGGGGTGTATTATACAGTGGAGTTGTGTGGGAGCGATAGTATGGAAAGGGGCAATGTAGAGGGTGTATTATTATTATTATTAGTTTTCTGAGGGAAATACTTCATTTTCTGGAACAACTTCAAAGAGTTAACACTTTTGGCCATGAAAATATATATATATATATATATATATATATATATATTCACACAGATGGTGTTTGATTGCGTGATTGGTGAGGATGAAAACCAGAAGTGCAATTTTTCCAATAATGGCAGTGAGACCGTGTATGGTTTGAGGGGTGGAGACGGAGTTGAGGTGGAGCCTGGGTGGAGTCTCAAGGCGGCTCTTCTACCACGTCCATGTGCAGTGAATGAAGGTGTACGGTCCTTTGCTTCATATTTTTATTGAGTGGAGGGTAATATGGCAATATGCAAACAGGGAGTATTTGGTGATTTTTTTCCTCAGTATTTGTAAGCCAAAACCAGGAGTGGGTGAAAAAATGGTGCCCATTTTTCTATACTTTTCCTCTGATTGTTCCATTCCAGTTTTGGCTTAGAAATAATGAGGTAAAAAACTGACGAAATACTCAATGTGTGCATGGGGCCTATACCTCTATTAACTCTGCATGCACTTTTACGCTATGTATGTGAGGCAGCTGTTGATAATATAGCTTGGCCTTTTCATCAAGTGTAAAGAGTTTAGAGAACTGGCTGCATGATGCTTGTTAGCAGCTGCAACACTGGATAACTCCTTACTGGTCATTTCTATACTGAGCAGCTATTTCAAAAGTGGATCATACAGGGTGTGATGCATAGGTAAATATATACAAGAATTTTGCATAGATAGGATCACAATGTATTATAGCTTGTATTTTGACTGTTTATAGGGCTGAAATGTCCTCTTAGTCTAGGTGCACACTTGCGAGAGACTCGCGTGAGTCTTGCATCACATCACCCGACACGGCCGCCCACTCTCTAGACAGGAGCGTCTCAGCTGCATAGAAATACATGCAAATAACCCGCTCATGTCAGGAGAGTGTGCGGCCATGCCAGGTGATGCGATGCAAGACTCGCGCGAGTCTCTCGCAAGTGTGACTCTGGCCTTAGGCTCCCTTAGTTAGTTAGAATTCTAAGACAGAGGCCTGCTGCTAATGACAATACTAAAACTTGGACTAGTCATCTCCATACATTGCAGAAATGACTGGCTCCAAGGAGAGCTTTTTGTGATCTTTGAGATATCAGATGAGTGCAGGAGCTGCCAGTCATTTACATGCACTATTCTAGTCAGTAAATAAGCCAAAGAAGGGCATACTGCATTTTTTTTTCTCATAGACAGTTGGACTGAGAGAAAAATAATCCACCTGAGCAGCCTTATTTAATAATATGGGTCGTTGTACTGTATTTGTGCAATCGAATCCAAATTTTATAGCACACATCCCATTTATACGTTGTTTGAATGGGTCCTAAGCCAGAAATATGACATTTCATCGTAGAATTCAGATTTGTAGCTAAGAATTCTGCTATTTTTCCTCAGCCCCAGAACTCTTTCATAATAAAATTATGTCAGTGTTATTAGGTTTAGAGTATATACCGTAGTATATTATTAGAGAGAATGGATCATGAGTCAAATACTTCAAAGTATAGTCTGCATTATTAGAAATAAATGAAATATCAGAAAAAAATCCATACCTGAATGTTATTTGACTAAATGTTTTTAAATTGTAAAGAGCAACTAAATAAATTCCTTTTTATTGTAAAGCTATAGTAAATTTACATAATCTAGCTATTGTTTTATTTTCTTGAACAAAAGCAATATAAGACAACTGTTTCCCATAAGATTATATGAAACAGACCATTACTGTTGTGGACGGCCAAACCAATAGACTGAAATTAGTTCTTCTTAATATTAATAACATTATTAACTTATTAACATTATTATTATTACTTTATAGTAAAATCAATTGTATTGCTTAATATTGAGCAACTTAATATTAGCTACTGCTAATACATGTAACAAAATGTCTTATTGTAAAATGTATTTTCAGTAGGATCTAATCAAAGCCATATCATTTACCACATTTCATAAAGATTATAATAATCAGTAAATAATCCCTTGTACCTTGATTAACAGCTCCCCATCTCACAGTATGATTCCCACATTCACACATCCCTCCACAGTGTGATGGCAACCAAAGACCCTCAAGCAGAATGATCCCACATAGCCAACACACAGTGTGATGTGATAATAGCCTTCTAACACATAGTTAATGGCTCCCATAGACCACCAAAAAGTGTGATCCCCAAATTCTTCTCAAATTGCATGATGGTCGCTACATTCCCCCAAACAGTATGCTCCCTGAAAACACCCATCATAGTATGATGGGCCACAAAGACCTCCCACACACAATAGGATGTTCCCTTAAAGTAGGATGACCCCCATACCTACCAAACTGAAAAATCTCCCACAGACCACCAAAACAATATGAGGACCCAATTCCTCACAGCAATTCCCCACACACAGTATGATGGCAGGCACAGTCTCCCACACACTATAATGGTCCCTCAAACGGTGTGAGCCAACATAGCCTCTTGCAGAATATTATGACTCCCATATAGTGTGATATCCCCAAGCCCTCCCACACATAGTCTGCCTAGTGAATGATCCTCCAAAAAGAATTATGACCCCCAAGAGTCCTAATATACAAACATTATTATAGTCCCGATACTCAAACACTATAATAGCCCACAGTCTCTCACATAGTAAGATGCTTCCACAGCTACCCGACACAAGTGCTGATTTTTTTACCATAAAACAAAATTGCTATTTACCTTGCCATTTTTATAGGTGGGCTGCTTTGGTCTCGGTGTGTGGACTAAAGGGGGCTGTACACGCTATCATGAATGTTTTATCGTCGGGGACACATTGTTAGTGACGCACATCCGGCGTCATTAACGATATCGCAGCGTGTGATACTTACCAGCGACCTTAAGCGACCTAAAAAATGGTGAAAATCATTCACCATGGAGAGCTCGTCTCAAAACCAAAAATCGGTAATAGTTGATTATCAATGTTGTTCATCGCTCCTGCGGCAGCACACATCGCTGTGTGTGACACCGCAGGAGCAAGGAACGTCTCCTTACCTGCCGCCGGCCGCAATGCGGAAGGAAGGAGGTGGGCGGGATGTTACGTCCCGCTCATCTCCGCCCCTCCGCTTTGATTGGCTGGCCGCTTAGTGACGTCGTGGTGATGTCGCTGTGATGCCGAACGTCCCTCTCCCTTGAGGGAGGGATTGTTCGGCAGTCACAGCGACGCCGCCGACCAGGTAAGTACGTGTGACGCTGCCGTAGCGATAATGTTCACTGCGGCAGCAATCACACGAAATCGCATGCACGACGGGGGCGGGTGCTTTTGCGTACGATATCGCTAGCAATTGCTAGCAATATCATAGTGTGTAAAGCCCACTTTAGGCTCCACACAGTAGGCAAAACGTAGTGATGCAACTTCACTAGTCTGAGTCTCAGATGCAAAGAATGAAAGGTCTAACAGGGAGCCGACAGCTACCATTATAATAAACTGTATCTACACTATTACAGTAAAGATACCTTAAAATTGGGACACTAGGCGAGGGGTCACAGTAATATTTGCCTCCCCAGCTCATGGGTGGTACACCACTGTTTCCAATCCTGTGGCTGTCCTGGTTCATGGACTGGACAGAAACAATCTAAGGCAGATGGTGGCTCTTATGCTGCAGTTTGCCAATGTTTGTCCTTTTCTTTTTGGCAACACTATTTGTAAGCCATAATATTAGAAGACACATAAACACAGAAAGCGTTGTGTATAATGAAGAAATATGCACCCCCTACAGACAGAAGACATGAGAGAATAAAACAAAATTTTAATTTGTGCAGGTTTTTACAGCGATGTGAAATTCTAGATCGCAAGTGCGATCTTTCGAGATCGCACATGCGTAAAATGACCTATGTGCGATCTGGAAAGATCGCACTTGCGATCTAGAATTTCACATCACTAACAAGATTGCTAGCGATGTCGCAGTGTGTAAAGTACCCTTTAGTCATTCATCTCTCTGACTGCGTCCTGTCTGCTGTCCTCTCCTCTTTAAGGCTATGTGCGCATGTTGCGTAATTTCATGCGTTTACGCTGCATACTGAACTGCAACGTAAATGCAATGGTCTATGAATAATATTGTGCATAATCCATCTGCACGTTGCGTTTAAGAGCGCAGCGATTTGCATGCTGAAATTTTGATCCAAATCGCTGCTCTCAAAAAAGCAGCATGTCACTTATTTTATGTGCTTTGGATGCTGCTCCCACTCTTTCTATGGGAAAGGCAGCATCCAAAGCGCATGAAATCGGCATCTATTCTACAGTCACACTGCATCCATTACGCAGTGTTTCTGCAGTGATATGAAGTGCACATGCACTGCCAAATCACTGCAGATTTGTCAGCATGGACACTACTTAACGTGTGAACATAGCCTAACTCTGTTGTGTCTCAATGAACTGCAGGGCCTAGCTGTAGCCAGAGGTTCTGGCCTACAGGGACTCCCAGGCTAGAGATACAGTGTGATGGATGCATAGAGGACCAGACATCAGGACGTGAATGAGCACTGGAGGTGTTATGAATGTAAATGGCTAATAAAAAGTTAGAATGAAAGAACAGAATATAGCTTTCCTGCTCACCTGACCTCCATCTACGAACAAGCCCCAGAGCAGGAGTCGTGAACTCCAGCCCCAGCTTATGTTCTGAAGCCCTGACTTTACATGGACTTCAGGTCAGAGAAGGCATTTGATGGAGGAACACAGGAATGGACAGTAGCCAGGGAACAACAGGGTCAACTGGAGAGGTGAGCAGTGAGGGATGATTTTTTTCTTTTTAACCTTATGTCAGCCCTCTACAGTTCAGAAGGATGATGGCTGCAGATGGATGCCAATTTACTGAATTCATTGGCAGTGAATTACAAACAAAATTTGTATTCTCCAGAATCCAGATTTTTGTATAATTCAAGTACAATTTATTGCCCCTAAAATAAATTTGCCCATTTCAAGAACCATTTAAATTAATGTTAGTGTGCAAACTTTAAAATTGTACCTCAATAATGCTTGATGTCAAAATAAAGGAGCAGAAGCTTAAAAAATGTAGGTGCTCTATGGTATTGTCAAAGCACTCCCCAACAAGGGTCTTTTTGTACTTATTAATGGTTTTGGCTTCAAAAACTTATTATAAATACTGAACTAATTACAGTCTTGTAAAAGGGACAAAACAGTGAGAAATTATCTAAAATAAATCTTACATTTTTTCCCTATTTTGTTTGAATTAGTAAGATTAAAATCAAAAACAGACATATGTCTGTTATTTATTTTAATTAATTAATTGATAAAATATTGGTTTGAGAGAAAGATTTATTTTTCAGTTTTTGGTCTAGTAACATAGGAATCCCCTTATAAACATTAATTTTTGGTCTTTCAATTTTGTTTGAATCAGGCCTTAAGGGAATCTGTCAGCAGGTTTTTGCAACCTCATCCATCTAGAGATAAGGGAACTAGGGCTGAGCAAATCCGGACTGTAAAAGTCCAGATCCGAACGGTTTCAACAATATCAGGGTGCCGGACCCGGGCACGGGATTCCGGGTGCGCGATCTGGATTCGGCAATTAAAGTAAAAATAAACAAAAGAAGAAATAAGTGGAGGTTTCATACTTACCGAGACTCGGTGTCATGGCAGCACACTGCTTCGGGTCGCAAATTCACTTCCTGTACTGTTCCTGTATACACACAGCTTTCTGTGTTTCCCCGCCCACCGGCCGTCCTCTCATCTGTGATTGGTTGCAGGCTAACGCGCCCCCGTCCTGTAACAGTATCTGCCTGCCATCATCGCTCATCGCTGCTCAGTCATAGGCTACACTCAGAGCTGGCAGTCTTCTCTATGGCTGCTAGCTGTGAGATGTAGCAGAGCTAGATGTGTCGTCGTGGGACCTCGTATGAATTATGCCAGAACTGCAGGGTTTTGGGGATTAATAAAGAGGTGAAGGAGGGTGCATTTTGTACTTTATTCCAAATAAAAGATTTTTCCCTTTGTCTTGTTTATTTACATTCATTTACAGGTTTGTGAAGCAGGTATCTCATAGACACCTGTGCCATCACAAACTAGAGCTTAATGGCAGCTGTGCGCTGCTGTTAACCCCTTATTACCCTGATTGCCACAGCACCAGAGCAATCGTGAAGAGCCGGTATCGCAGCGGGATTGTCACATCTAATAGATGCGGAAATACCGGGCAGCTGCGGGCTGAGAATACCAGCCCCCAGCTTGCGTTATCATGGCTGGGTACGAAAATTTGGGGGAACCGCACATCATTTGTTTTTTTTTTAAGTATTTAGTTAATTAAAAAAAAGCCGAATGTGGTTTTTCTTAGACTCCCGCGAGTCTGACATCGCAGCACAGCCATGACAGGAGCGTGCACGTGTTTCTTGGTACATGCACGCTCATGCTAAGAGAGCGGGAGACTGTGCTGGGTGATTTCATGGCAGACCCACATGAGTCTGACATTGTAGCACAGCTGAACACTTCTAACAGGAACTTGCATGTGTTTTTACATACATGCACGCTAATGCTCAGACAGCATATACATATAGTTGTGCACAGGTAAGGAGATGTTTGTCGTTCCTGCGGTTTCACACACAGCGATGCGTGGTGCTGCAAGTATGACAAACAACATCGTACCTGTAGCTGCACCGACATTATGGAAATGCACGACGTGACACAGATCAGCGATTTTGTACATTTTTGCGCTCGTTCATCTTCGCACCTAGGATTCACACATTGCGATGTCGCTACCGGCGCCGGATGTGCGTCACTAACGACATGACCTCAACGATATATCGGTAGCAATGTCGCAACGTGTAAAGCCCGCAAAATAGTAGAAACATTGACTTATGACAGACAATTGCCTAATAACAAGTTTACAGTTGTGACTAGCCCATTTGTTTCAAATTGAATTGGCTTCTATTGAAAAGAAAAAATGGATTTATTTGCTTAGTGAGATCTCAGAAAATTGGCAGCTGAAAAAGTTATAACTTTATTGGGTATAGTTTATGCTAGCTGTTGGCAAGGAGTCATGTCTATTAACAAAATTATTAAGATGCTAATCTAAATAGATTAAGTGAGAACCCCAAGTTATTATGTTCCCATAGTTCTTAAACCAAATAAAAAGGGACAATTGGTATAAGTGTCATGGGCGGCGGGGCGCTGCGCTCACCACGCTCGGGTCCGGCGCTGCTGCTGCTCGGTGGCTCAAGCGGTGAGCCGGATCCGGGGACTCGAGCGGCGCTCCTCGCCCGTGAGTGAAAGGGGGTAGTTTGGTTTGGGGATTTGGTCCATGATGCCACCCACGGTTTGTGGTGAGGTTGGGGCACCACCGCTGCTGGTGACGGGGATCCCGAAAGCGATGGCAGGGAGCAGCTGGAATGTTGTTTCCCCCTCCGTGGGCAGGGGTTGGTTGCCCTGGGGCCCGGTAAGGTGTGACGGGGAGGTACGGTTGGTGAGGTGCAGGGTCGCGGGGGCAGCGCAGTGCCGGATGGCACAGTGGTACTCACTCAGCAAAGAACAGATGCAGAGTCTCCGGTAAAACAAATGGCTGGATGGACGGGTCCCGCAGCCGGCTGCTGTGGTTTCTCCCTGACGGTTGGTGGTGGCTGCCTTTCCCTGCACCTTTTGTGGAACTTCGGTCCAGATGGCTTCCCACCGGTAACCCGCTCCCCAGCGTGGATATAAGCCGGAGGAGCCCTTTTGCCTGCAGGCTCTGGCCCTGGGAATTCTAGCTGTGGCAGTAGCTGTATTTCCCTGTTTTGCTGTTTGGACGGTTGCCTTCAGTCGGGTCTTGGCTGTTTAGAAACCCCTGGGGTTCCGGTCACTAACGGATTTGACCTGTTTAACGGCGACTCCAAGCCTATTCGTGGTCCGCAGGCCCTGCCGGTTTGTGCTGGCTTCTCTTTGCTCCCTGGTTTGGTACCGGTCCTACGGTTCCGCGTCGATCTGCCTCTCCTGCAGACGGCCACCACCGTCTACCAACCTTGCTCTTGGTGCCCGGGCCACGTACCCGGACACAGTCAGTTCTTGCTCCTTTACTACCACTTCCCTAACTCATCTGACTTCCTTTCCCGCCTTCAGGACTGTGAACTCCTCAGTGGGTGGGGCCAACCACCTGGGTCCACCCCACCTGGTGTGGACATCAGCCCCTGGAGGGAGGCAACAAGGATTTGGTGTCTGGCTGATGTGCCTATCTCGGGGTGTGGGGTGTGTTGTTGCAGTACCTGTGACAACCTGGCTAGTCCAGGGCGCCACATAAGTGTCTCGATTGAGATAAGAAAACTGTTTGCAGCGCCACCTCACCTAGCATGCAGGCACTCCTCTGCATTTTTGCTCAGTTTCTCTGGTCTCCCTCCTTTCTATCATCCACCTGTGGTGCAGTCTCCATCTCATCCACCCCTGTGGATGCCCATGTGAGTGTCCATGTAGCGCTGGCTCCCCTAATACACTTTGTGCAGTGTATCTGCTTCCCTCTTTTTTACCATCCACATGTAAGTGCATTCCCCAGCTCGGACCACCCTGGATGTCCACGTGATTGTCAGGTCTGCTCCTGCCTCGGCTGCAGGCTCTGCACATGTTGTGTAGGGTTTACTGCTCTCCAGCCTAGGGGGCGCGAGCACACACTTACTATTCTTTTATAGAGAGGTGTGTGGACCTTGCTAAGGTGTCCCCAGCCTATCACCTATATTTAAGGTTCCTCCCCCTAATGGGAGGTGCCCGAGCATCATATTGTATTGCATAGCTCTTCTTATGGTTGAACTGTTTGTTTGTGCAGTCTGCTGCTGCCGTAGGTCTGCAGTCTGCTGCTGCCGTAGCCCGGTGTACTGCCTGAGGCCGGTCACCTGTCTGAGCCTGCTCACCTGTTTGTAGCCTAGTTACTGTGGATCCGGCATACTCAGGTACCAGTACATTAAGGGACCGGCATATTCAGTCACCGGCATGTTCTTAGATTCCTGACTAGTCTGTGTGTTTAGTATTTCATGTACTGTGTTGTTTCCTGTTATCCTGCCATGCTATGTACCCTTGTCCTGCTGTATCTTGTGAATAAATCTTGCTTGCATGTTCAACCCGAGTCTGGAAGTGCAATCTGATGTCATGTACCAGCTGATGATCTGTGCCTGATGACTGGAGCCGCCTGATGACCTGTGCAAGCCTATTGTCCATGCCTGACTACCGGGGCCACCTAATGACTTGTGCCAGCTGATGGTCTGCACTAGTTGATGACCTGTTCCTGATGTCCTGCGCCTGGTGACCTATGCCTGATGTCCTTTGTCTGCTGGTACCTGTCCTGCCTATTCCTCTTCAGGACTGTGCCCCTTGTGTTGCTCTGAGTTGCTGTTCCCTCAGTACTGCTGTCCCTCAGTCCTGCTGCTCCCTGAGTCGCCTTGTCCCACTCAGCTGTCACAGTCCCGGTTGCTGCCCTGGGAGAAGCACCTGGCATTCCACCTCACAGCGGGCACTTAGTCAAGCCTCTCCTTCCAAAGGGTAAGCCCGGGTTCCCCCTGAGATCCAGAGGGTAAAATTCTATTACCCCAGCTCACCACAGTAACATCATTCCCTGGCGTCGAGAGCATGACACTGTTTAAGAGTAGGAATGCACTAATACAATTTTACCCCAATTAATATGAATACATATGTTCAATACCACTCCACTTGGTGTTGTATATAGAACGCTGATTGTGATTGTCAGCTTTAAAATCACAGTTGAGGCTAGCACCCTCAAAATGACATATGATTACAGTTCTACGTTCAACCTCCTATACCAAAGTTGGAATTGGAATGGTCAATAGAAGGTTTGGTAGCTTTGCCTTATTAACCATCCATCATGATAAAGACTATAGATTAATCAAATTCTATCCTATTTGGTGAGATATAAGGAATATTGTCTGTCCTAAAAAGGACTGTTGGCAATACCATCTTAAAAAAAATGTTCAGTTGCCTCTTCCAATTTGAGGATACTAACCCTATGTCTCTGTTTAGATCATAGATAAATTGAATTGTTTCCTAGTTGGTGGGATATATAAAGTAGTGTCCTAACAAGGATGGGTTGCAATACTCTTCCTCCAAAGAATGTCTGGTAGCTTTGTCCTACGCCAGTATATTTACCCTATACCCTGCTTAGGACCATAGATCAATCCAATTCAACCCAAGTCAGTGAGACATCTAAAGAATAGTGTCCTAAAAAGGATGTTTGCAAAAGCACCCTCAAAGTGATGATCAGTAACCTCACCCAATTGTGTATTTAAACCTATGTCCCTATTAGGGCTATAGACCAATTGAATTCCTCCCCAACGTGTGTGAAATAAGGGGTAGCACTCAAAACAAGATGGCTAGTGATGGCGTGCTTCAGCTATTGTCAATTATCCTAAAAAGTAGAATTAGGAATGATGTTCCAGAATGGATGGTTAAGTCAGGGTTCTAAAAAGAACATGTGCTAAACTCACTCTATACAAGCTCCTAAAGCCCTTTCGTTTAGTCCAGATTATAGGGCTCTACTACAACCCTAGAACAGTCATTCAGAGAATACAGAGGAAAGTGAATGAAACTGAAAAAGACTTATGGATTAAATTGAACCCATCCAAATCCCAAATCAAACAGAATAGGAGAATACAGGGAGAAGCAATTGTGATAGGCTATTCTAAACTGTGAAGTTGAGACTCCACACATCCATTAACCTTGGAATATAGAGAGCATTGAAGCATGTGCATGTTGAATATCAATAGCCTTCCCAAGATGTGAAAGAGCAAGTAAAACAAAGAAGTGTACAAGATTGGTGACGAACCATGCTGCCGTGCAGAAAGAGACATGCAGATGGTGATCAAAGTGATTTTATTTTAAACTCTTTTCAGCGAAACCTCTCCCCTCCATCAGAAAAGCCACACATATCAAACAAAGCAGAGAACACACCTGATAGGAAATAAACCAGAAAGACAAGGCAAACAAATGACAATAGAACTAACACCACATGGACTGATATAAAACATGCTGTGGTCCAAAGGAGAAAGAAACTGACCATGCAACCAAAGGTCACCGGATCAAGCCCTAGAGTTGATCCATGACACAAAGATCATGACTTTGTGGTCTTGATGGGTTGTAATGGCAATCCAAGGCCAAATAATAACCTTAGCGTTTGCTGGCTAGTTGAGAAGTTAGTAACATTTTTATTTACTATTTGTTTTCTATGTGGCAAAACTGGGGTGATTTGAATTCTTGTGGTTTTTATGTATTTATTCATTTTTGTAAACCCTTTTTTTGTTTTACTTTTATTTATCTTACTAGTCCTCTTAGAGACTTGAAGATCACACTGTCTCATTGCTTCTGCAGTTCAGAGTGATGCTTCAGCACTCTTCTGAACAGCAGAAATGGTGATCTCCTGTCAGCACTCAGCCAACATTCACAGGAACTTTGGCATGAGAGAGATAGAGGTCATCAGTTGACTGACGGCTGTCCAGAGAACACAATCTCACCCTGTGGTCATGTCACAAACCGCCAACAGCACCAAGGAATGTCACGTTTCCCACCAGGGCATGTTAATTCATGCTGTCAGAGATTGACAATGGGATAACTTGTTAACAGGCACATGTGGATCAGATATCCACTTGCTCCTGTTAGGTGCACATGTCAGTTGCTACTATAACCACAGTTACAATGTAAGAGGTAGTAATTAATCCAAAAAACCACCTGATTCAACACCTCTTATAAAAATATACTTTATTCAATATTCTAAAATCAGAACACTAGGGATGTTCTCTCTTACTACTCTAAAAACACATGAGGATAAGGACAGTTGTGCATGTGCCAAACAGTGTTTAACCCACGCCAAAATTCAGCTCAGAACAGATGGTTTGTGAGGGATAACAGGGTTCAGAGGTTCATATCAAGGTGATGCTGTATCACATATATCCTGTTTATTCACCCCTGTTCATCCTCCCGGGGTCCTCGACCTCTGTTCCTATAATATTCTCACCCTCACTCTTATAGCAGTTTTAGGCGGGGGTGCCCATCACCAGAGTGATAACATATAGTGCAACATAGGACCACATTAAAGCAACATAGATCGTGCGTTAGTTTCAAAGGTTTCTCCTATATCAATATAGATCTGTTAGGTAGGAGTCAAGAGGCCCACTTAACTAATGGACCCTCTTTGACTCTCCCGACGCGTTTCTCCCCCCCTAACGCAATATAGGGGATCCTCAGGGGACTAATTCTGATATACTGCATAAAATATCACACCTGCAAATACAAAGAGAATCATAATGACCACGATGCATGTATGACTATACTCATAATATATAAAAAGGATCCTTCTGTCACTCACACAGGGAACTATTCTTGATTTATCAGCCAATCGGTAAGAATTATCTGATGTATGGCTTCATTAGGGGAAGTTTTGATAGACCTCTCCGTCACTCCTGAATAGTCCCTGTAGGTAAAAGGCATAGTGATAAGGCTACATCCATGTACGTATCCCAAGCGTTAGGGTATGTACGTACTACCTGCGCTAGGATGTCATCCAACCTCTTAATGTATAGCGGTGGTTTGGGATTTGTCTACCGGACGACTTTATGTCCACTCAAACAATACCAGCATTCAGGGCTGAGAGTCCTGTAATGAAAATATATACATAAATGCAGTCTCTATGCCCATTTTTAAGTATACTTTCTCCAACACACTGATTCTATTACCTGTCAAGGAAATCAGGCAGTACACAATGGAACAAATCTGCAGTTATGCTAATATGTCTGTACACCCCCTCATAGACCTGGATCAGGGCTGGCCACAGTAGGTCCCTGTAAAGGAAGGCATAAAGGCATTTTCATGTTCCAGGCAATTACACCATACATCCAATGACCAGTTTAGCATCTATACATTGGACTGTTAAGGATGTTACCTGTAAGGAAAACCATATGCAGAGAAGGAGGACAATAGCTCCCTGTCCTACGAGTTTTTCAGACAGACTCTTTTTCAATTGGATTGCTTGTATTCCCTGTAACAAGAGGTATATATATGTTTTGTCTTAGATCTTTATATATACAGCATGTACTATCCCTCTTACAGGTTATTCTTATTTCAGAAGAGCGATATGCTAAATAAGTGTCTCCTGAGGGACTAGCAGACTGATGTCCCCTATTGATTTAGCAGATTAGGGATTATCAAGTAGGATCTTATTGGTATAAAGAGGTATTACCTACCGGGTAGTGAGCTCCACCAGCAAGGACTGTCAGTCCCGAGTCTCTGCTACTCTATGACGCTGGAAGCTCACAGCTGATCCCTCCAGGGTGGACGTAATGTGGTCAGGTCGTGGTCGTCATCCAGACTGCCCGTTATGCCTGTTCTCCCAATTTAATAAGGGGAAAGATAACTAGGTAACTCCCCCTCCCATAGCTGGACGCAATCGCCAACCGGATGTGACGTGTCGGCGTGCGTCCCATAATGCCCTGCTCAATCGTCACATGATTTACCATGTGGCTAGTTTTGGAACGCAAGCTTGCGCTCCAGATGGTCCCAGGTGCATCAAACACGCCCCCTTCTGGACCGGATGTCTGGGCGCCGACCGGAAGTGACTCGTTGGTATACTTCCCATAATACTCCAGCCCGGCGTCACATGACTGCATGGGGAATCTCCTCCCCTCCTATGACGCCGGTGCTAGGACTCAATCCTGCACTCCACAGGGGCCAATGGTGGGTGGAGTAAGTGACGTCTACCGCAGGAACATTATTAGCCGGCCGAATAAGATATATCGGCAGGCGTCCCACGTTCCTAGGCAACCTCATACATTATTAGGCATGGGAGATGTTTTTATATAAGGAGCACATGTGAACCTATATATAGGTATATGTGTGTTTTGAGATGACACTGGTTTCAAAATTAGCACTGTGTAGACCAATATCCATTGTTCGGTGTCAGGGCTCTGTCTCAAATCACCTGCATCTATTCGCCATACCACTTATTGCTCATTTGCCTTATGGTGACTATTGTGGACCTATTCATAGTATAGTCTGAACTATTAATACATAATAAAATGGTATTCAATGACCATGTGCGGGGCATAAAAATGCCAAAACATCTATCCCTGTCAGTACACTACCTAGGCTAAATACTCTTATATAAAGCTGTGGAAGCTAATGATCTCATTGAGACCACTTGGAACGACTGAGTCTAGTAGGAAGGTCCACCTGGCCTCCCGTTGCAAAATTCTTTTATCCCAATCTCCCTTGCGATGGGGTCTAGGTACCACTTCAATGACTTGAAATGATATGCTCTTTAAATTGCCCCCATGGAATTGGTTCACATGTCTCGCTAGTGCTGTGTCTCGCTTATGAATTATGTCCCCCACATGTTCACCTATCCTTATCTTTAACTGCCTCCTAGTTTTGCCTACATACGCACGTGGACAACTGCAGGTACAGAGGTAGACAACTCCCTCTGTCCTGCAGTTTGCAAAATCTCTAATGTGGAAGATTCTATCAGTTTTCTGATTTTTAAACGTTTTTGTCTGATCAATATAGGGGCAATATGTGCATTTGCCACATCTAAATGTGCCTATAGGCTTTCTCTCCAGCCATGTGCCCTCGCCTCTGGGTGGTACAAAATGACTGTGTGTAATGTGATCCCTAATTGATTTTCCCCTCCTGAAGGTCACGTTTGCATTCGGGGAAATGGAATCACAAATATCCGGGTCAGCTCTGAGTATCGGCCAATGTTTCCTAAGGATTCCCATCACTTTAGTATTCTGGTCGTCAAACGTTGCTATAAGTCTCGTGATCTTACTGTCATCTGTTTTGACCCTTTTGATCAATAGATCTCTCCTATTTTTTCCTTTTGCATGATTATATGCTGATTCTATGATCTGACCCGGATAGCCTCTATTATGAAACCGTGTTTTCATATTATTCGCCTGTCGCTCAAAATCTACCAATGATGAACAGTTTCGTCTTAACCGCAAAAACTGTCCCTTTGGAATTCCCTTTTTCAGTGGTGGTGGGTGGTGGCTCTCCCATCTTAGCAGGCTGTTCGTAGCCGTAGGTTTCCTATATATTGAGGTGGCTAATGTTCCATCCTTATTTTTGCATATCTTCACATCTAAAAATGCCAATGAGTCACCCCCTATTTCATGCGTGAATTTAAGACCCAAATCGTTAGTATTAAGTTTATCCATGAATTGGAGGAAGAGGGATTCTCCTCCCGTCCATAAGATGAGGATATCGTCTATGTAGCGGCCCCAAAAGTTAATATGGGGGCAAAATATCTCATCTTCCTCTCTGAAGACACAAGTGTCTTCCCACCAACCCAGGAACATGTTGGCATACGTGGGGGCACATGGGCTCCCCATCGCTGTGCCCCTGAGTTGGTGGTAAAACTTCCCCCCAAATAGGAAGTAGTTATGGGTCAGTATGAACTGTAACATCTCCATCAGGAATCTATTATGTTGTTTGAACTGGTTTCCTCTTGTTGATAGGAAGTAGTTCCCTGCTTCTAGGCCGTTTTGATGTGGAATGCTACTATATAATTGCTCCACGTCTATGGAAATAAGAATAGTCTCAGGATTCAGAATGATTCCATCCAGCTTAGCAATCAGATCACTCGTGTCTCTGATGTATGATGGCAAGCTGGTCACGAATGAACGGAGGATCTGATCAATATAAATGCTCGAATTTTGACTTAGTGCATCTATGCCAGATACTATGGGGCGACCCTTCAGCGGGGAGATGCCCTTATGAATTTTAGGGTTCGCATAGAACGTCGCAATTACTGGAAATTTTTGAAAGAGGAAATCATATTCTCTTTCTGAAATCAGTTTCAAGTCTAGTGCTCTCAGCAGCATGTCTTTTAACCTTCCAGCATATTCAGTCGTTGGATCAGTGGGTAAGATCTCATATGTTGTGGGGTCTGATAATATCATTTTGCACATGGCGGGATAGTTTTCCGTATCCATGATGACTATATTCCCGCCTTTGTCTGAGGGCTTTATAGTGAGATGTATGTTCCTTTCCAAACCCCTAAGTGCCTCCCATTCCTCAACCGTGAGGTTCGGTTTGGTAGAACGTAACCTGGGCTTGATTGCACTTATTTCCTGAGTCACTAATCTAGAGAAAATATCTAGACTACTGCAGTCTATGGCCGGGGGCATCTTCGTACTTTTTGGTTTTAACTTAGTGAACGGGCCTATGCCTGCATGATTCCCATCATTCTCGGCCAGACTTGCTAGTAGCCTTATGTCCTCTAACATTTCTGCTTGTATGCCAAGACGTAGGCATTCTGCCTTATCGTTGTGCATAAAAAATGTTTTCCATCTCAATTTCCTCAGGAAAAGTTCTATATCTTTGACCCAATTAAATGGGTCGAACCTCGTAGTTGGTACAAATGACATACCATAACTCAGCACTTGTTTTTCTATTTCTGTTAGCATATGGCTGGAAAGGTTTATTACCTGGTGCGCTGTAGATTCACACGGGATTATCTTCTCCTGGGATTTCTCTGCATATGATTTCGCAGATTGTATGGGTCTCTTCCCCCTAAAAAAGAGGATGATGTTGCAGACTGGGGCAATGAAGGTATTGGGAGTAACGTCTGGGTACTGGCACCTGGAATATTTGGGGCAGTCTGTTGCCCAGGTCCCTGTGCTAATGTCCCATAATATGAGGGTAAGGTTGATTGTTGCTGGTCCTGGTTCCATTGTCTTGGTCTAAAATTCTGTCTCCCCCAGTTGTTTTTATTCCTGTAGTTTTTCCGTCCCCTACTTCTACTCCTATCAGGGTGACCCTGGAGATCAGAGTCAGATACGTCTGATGACGAAATGTCCCCTGTGGCCCCTCCCACGGGAATTATTGGTCCCTTATTCCCTGAAAAATCTTCCAGGTCTCTCAGGAAGTGCTTATGTTTCCTGGTTTTGAGATTCTGCTGGTATTTATCTACCGCCAGTTGCAGATTCGTTTCCTTGGTACTGAAATCTAAATCGTCCCTAAACTTAAGTGCTTCCTCCCTCAAATTTTGGAGATCCTTAGATGTTCTTTCAGGGGCAATTTTTTCCTCTTCTAGTAGGATAGTCATCAGTCTGATGGAAGAGTTAGTTAATTCTTCTTCCCACCTCTTAATGAGTCTCTCTGTCTTAGAGCGTTCTGCAGGGACCAGATTCACTCTCAGTCCTCTTGGCACAATTTTCTGTTTGATATATTGCTCTAACGATTGCACCTCCCACCAGGATTTTACGTTTAATTTGTAGGCTGCCAGTAAGTCAGAGAAGATATTCTTCAAATTACTCCTGGTGCCTGATCCTTCTGGTGTTTTATCTGAAAAGACTTCCTCAGCGTCATCTAGCCATTTAGTGGTATTAAGGGGTCCTGACAGGAAGCCCGCCATATAATTTACTACTATAACCACAGTTACAATGTAAGAGGTAGTAATTAATCCAAAAAACCACCTGATTCAACACCTCTTATAAAAATATACTTTTTTCAATATTCTAAAATCAGAACACTAGGGATGTTCTCTCTTACTACTCTAAAAACACATGAGGATAAGGACAGTTGTGCATGTGCCAAACAGTGTTCAACCCACGCCAAAATTCAGCTCAGAACAGATGGTTTGTGAGGGATAACAGGGTTCAGAGGTTCATATCAAGGTGATGCTGTATCACATATATCCTGTTTATTCACCCCTGTTCATCCTCCCGGGGTCCTCGACCTCTGTTCCTATAATATTCTCACCCTCACTCTTATAGCAGTTTTAGGCGGGGGTGCCCATCACCAGAGTGATAACATATAGTGCAACATAGGACCACATTAAAGCAACATAGATCGTGCGTTAGTTTCAAAGGTTTCTCCTATATCAATATAGATCTGTTAGGTAGGAATCAAGAGGCCCACTTAACTAATGGACCCTCTTTGACTCCCCCGACGCGTTTCTCCCCCCCTAACGCAATATAGGGGATCCTCAGGGGACCAATTCTGATATACTGCATAAAATATCACACCTGCAAATACAGAGAGAATCATAATGACCACGATGCATGTATGACTATACTCATAATATATAAAAAGGATCCTTCTGTCACTCACACAGGGAACTATTCTTGATTTATCAGCCAATCGGTAAGAATTATCTGATGTATGGCTTCATTAGGGGAAGTTTTGATAGACCTCTCCGTCACTCCTGAACAGTCCCTGTAGGTAAAAGGCATAGTGATAAGGCTACATCCATGTACATTCCCCAAGCGTTAGGGTATGTACGTACTACCTGCGCTAGGATGTCATCCAACCTCTTAATGTATAGCGGTGGTTTGGGATTTGTCTACCGGACGACTTTATGTCCACTCAAACAATACCAGCATTCAGGGCTGAGAGTCCTGTAATGAAAATATATACATAAATGCAGTCTCTATGCCCATTTTTAAGTATACTTTCTCCAACACACTGATTCTATTACCTGTCAAGGAAATCAGGCAGTACACAATGGAACAAATCTGCAGTTATGCTAATATGTCTGTACACCCCCTCATAGACCTGGATCAGGGCTGGCCACAGTAGGTCCCTGTAAAGGAAGGCATAAAGGCATTTTCATGTTCCAGGCAATTACACCATACATCCAATGACCAGTTTAGCATCTATACATTGGACTGTTAAGGATGTTACCTGTAAGGAAAACCATATGCAGAGAAGGAGGACAATAGCTCCCTGTCCTACGAGTTTATCAGACAGACTCTTTTTCAATTGGATTGCTTGTATTCCCTGTAACAAGAGGTATATATATGTTTTGTCTTAGATCTTTATATATACAGCATGTACTATCCCTCTTACAGGTTATTCTTATTTCAGAAGAGCGATATGCTAAATAAGTGTCTCCTGAGGGACTAGCAGACTGATGTCCCCTATTGATTTAGCAGATTAGGGATTATCAAGTAGGATCTTATTGGTATAAAGAGGTATTACCTACCGGGTAGTGAGCTCCACCAGCAAGGACTGTCAGTCCCGAGTCTCTGCTACTCTATGACGCTGGGAGCTCACAGCTGATCCCTCCAGGGTGGACGTAATGTGGTCAGGTCGTGGTCGTCATCCAGACTGCCCGTTATGCCTGTTCTCCCAATTTAATAAGGGGAAAGATAACTAGGTAACTCCCCCTCCCATAGCTGGACGCAATCGCCAACCGGAAGTGACGTGTCGGCGTGCGTCCCATAATGCCCTGCTCAATCGTCACATGATTTACCATGTGGCTAGTTTTGGAATGCAAGCTTGCACTCCAGATGGTCCCAGGTGCATCAAACACGCCCCCTTCTGGACCGGATGTCTGGGCGCCGACCGGAAGTGACTCGTTGGTATACTTCCCATAATACTCCAGCCCAGCGTCACATGACTGCATGGGGAATCTCCTCCCCTCCTATGACGCCGATGCTAGGACTCAATCCTGCACTCCACAGGGGCCAATGGTGGGTGGAGTAAGTGACGTCCACCGCAGGAACATTATTAGCCGGCCGAATAAGATATATCGGCAGGCGTCCCACGTTCCTAGGCAACCTCATACATTATTAGGCATGGGAGATGTTTTTATATAAGGAGCACATGTGAACCTATATATAGGTATATGTGTGTTTTGAGATGACACTGGTTTCAAAATTAGGACTGTGTAGACCAATATCCATTGTTCGGTGTCAGGGCTCTGTCTCAAATCACCTGCATCTATTCGCCATACCACTTATTGCTCATTTGCCTTATGGTGACTATTGTGGACCTATTCATAGTATAGTCTGAACTATTAATACATAATAAAATGGTATTCAATGAGTCTAGTAGGAAGGTCCACCTGGCGTCCCGTTGCAAAATTCTTTTATCCCAATCTCCCTTGCGATGGGGTCTAGGTACCATTTCAATGACTTGAAATGATATGCTCTTTAAAAAAAAGAATTTTGCAACGGGAGGCCAGGTGGATTTTCCTACTAGACTCAGTCGTTCCAAGTGGTCTCAATGAGATCATTAGCTTCCACAGCTTTATATAAGAGTTTTTAGCCTAGGTAGTGTACTGACAGGGATAGATGTTTTGGAATTTTTATGCCCCGCACATGGTCATTGAATACACGTCACATCCGGTTGGCGATTGCGTCCAGCTATGGGAGGGGGAGTTACCTAGTTATCTTTCCCCTTATTAAATTGGCAGAACAGGCATAACGGGCAGTCTGGATGACGACCACGACCTGACCACATTACGTCCACCCTGGAGGGATCAGCTGTGAGCTCCCAGCGTCATAGAGTAGCAGAGACTCGGGACTGACAGTCCTTGCTGGTGGAGCTCACTACCCGGTAGGTAATACCTCTTTATACCAATAAGATCCTACTTGATAATCCCTAATCTGCTAAATCAATAGGGGACATCAGTCTGCTAGTCCCTCAGGAGACACTTATTTAGCATATCGCTCTTCTGAAATAAGAATAACCTGTAAGAGGGATAGTACATGCTGTATATATAAAGATCTAAGACAAAACATATATATACCTCTTGTTACAGGGAATACAAGCAATCCAATTGAAAAAGAGTCTGTCTGATAAACTCGTAGGACAGGGAGCTATTGTCCTCCTTCTCTGCATATGGTTTTCCTTACAGGTAACATCCTTAACAGTCCAATGTATAGATGCTAAACTGGTCATTGGATGTATGGTGTAATTGCCTGGAACATGAAAATGCCTTTATGCCTTCCTTTACAGGGACCTACTGTGGCCAGCCCTGATCCAGGTCTATGAGGGGGTGTACAGACATATTAGCATAACTGCAGATTTGTTCCATTGTGTACTGCCTGATTTCCTTGACAGGTAATAGAATCAGTGTGTTGGAGAAAGTATACTTAAAAATGGGCATAGAGACTGCATTTATGTATATATTTTCATTACAGGACTCTCAGCCCTGAATGCTGGTATTGTTTGAGTGGACATAAAGTCGTCCGGTAGACAAATCCCAAAACCACCGCTATACATTAAGAGGTTGGATGACATCCTAGCGCAGGTAGTACGTACATACCCTAACGCTTGGGGAACGTACATGGATGTAGCCTTATCACTATAATAATAATAATAATAATTTTATTCATTTATATAGCGCTATTAATTCCATAGCACTTTACATACATTGGCAACACTGTCCCCATTGGGGCTCACAATCTAGAGTCCCTATCTGTATGTCTTTGGAGTGTGGGAGGAAACCGGAGTACCCGGAGGAAACCCACGCAAACACGGGGAGAACATACAAACTCCCTTTTACCTACAGGGACTATTCAGGAGTGACGGAGAGGTCTATCAAAACTTCCCTTAATGAAGCCATACATCAGATAATTCTTACCGATTGGCTGATAAATCAAGAATAGTTCCCTGTGTGAGTGACAGAAGGATCCTTTTTATATATTATGAGTATAGTCATACATGCATCGTGGTCATTATGATTCTCTCTGTATTTGCAGGTGTGATATTTTATGCAGTATATCAGAATTGGTCCCCTGAGGATCCCCTATATTGCGTTAGGGGGGGAGAAACGCGTCGGGAGAGTCAAAGAGGGTCCATTAGTTAAGTGGGCATCTTGACTCCTACCTAACAGATCTATATTGATATAGGAGAAACCTTTGAAACTAACGCACGATCTATGTTGCTTTAATGTGGTCCTATGTTGCACTATATGTTATCACTCTGGTGATGGGCACCCCCGCCTAAAACTGCTATAAGAGTGAGGGTGAGAATATTATAGGAACAGAGGTCGAGGACCCCGGGAGGATGAACAGGGGTGAATAAACAGGATATATGTGATACAGCATCACCTTGATATGAACCTCTGAACCCTGTTATCCCTCACAAACCATCTGTTCTGAGCTGAATTTTGGCGTGGGTTGAACACTGTTTGGCACATGCACAACTGTCCTTATCCTCATGTGTTTTTAGAGTAGTAAGAGAGAACATCCCTAGTGTTCTGATTTTAGAATATTGAATAAAGTATATTTTTATAAGAGGTGTTGAATCAGGTGGTTTTTTGGATTAATTACTACCTCTTACATTGTAACTGTGGTTATAGTAGTAAATTATATGGCGGGCTTCCTGTCAGGACCCCTTAATACCACTAAATGGCTAGATGACGCTGAGGAAGTCTTTTCAGATAAAACACCAGAAGGATCAGGCACCAGGAGTAATTTGAAGAATATCTTCTCTGACTTACTGGCAGCCTACAAATTAAATGTAAAATCCTGGTGGGAGGTGCAATCGTTAGAGCAATATATCAAACAGAAAATTGTGCCAAGAGGACTGAGAGTGAATCTGGTCCCTGCAGAACGCTCTAAGACAGAGAGACTCATTAAGAGGTGGGAAGAAGAATTAACTAACTCTTCCATCAGACTGATGACTATCCTACTAGAAGAGGAAAAAATTACCCTTGAAAGAACATCTAAGGATCTCCAAAATTTGAGGGAGGAAGCACTTAAGTTTAGGGACGATTTAGATTTCAGTACCAAGGAAACGAATCTGCAACTGGCGGTAGATAAATACCAGCAGAATCTCAAAACCAGGAAACATAAGCACTTCCTGAGAGACCTGGAAGATTTTTCAGGGAATAAGGGACCAATAATTCCCGTGGGAGGGGCCACAGGGGACATTTCGTCATCAGACGTATCTGACTCTGATCTCCAGGGTCACCCTGATAGGAGTAGAAGTAGGGGACGGAAAAACTACAGGAATAAAAACAACTGGGGGAGACAGAATTTTAGACCAAGACAATGGAACCAGGACCAGCAACAATCTACCTTACCCTCATATTATGGGGCATTAGCACAGGGACCTGGGCAACAGACTGCCCCAAATATTCCAGGTGCCAGTACCCAGACGTTACTCCCAATACCTTCATTGCCCCAGTCTGCAACATCATCCTCTTTTTTAGGGGGAAGAGACCCATACAATCTGCGAAATCATATGCAGAGAAATCCCAGGAGAAGATAATCCCGTGTGAATCTACAGCGCACCAGGTAATAAACCTTTCCAGCCATATGCTAACAGAAATAGAAAAACAAGTGCTGAGTTATGGTATGTCATTTGTACCAACTACGAGGTTCGATCCATTTAATTGGGTCAAAGATATAGAACTTTTCCTGAGGAAATTGAGATGGAAAACATTTTTTATGCACAACGATAAGGCAGAATGCCTACGTCTTGGCATACCAGCAGAAATGTTAGAGGAAGTAAGGCTACTAGCAAGTCTGGCCGAGAATGATGGGAATCATGCAGGCATAGGCCCGTTCACTAAGTTAAAACCAAAAAGTACGAAGATGCCCCCGGCCATAGACTGCAGTAGTCTAGATATTTTCTCTAGATTAGTGACTCAGGAAATAAGTGCAATCAAGCCCAGGTTACGTTCTACCAAACCGAACCTCACGGTTGAGGAATGGGAGGCACTTAGGGGTTTGGAAAGGAACATACATCTCACTATAAAGCCCTCAGACAAAGGCGGGAATATAGTCATCATGGATACGGAAAACTATCCCGCCATGTGCAAAATGATATTATCAGACCCCACAACATATGAGATCTTACCCACTGATCCAACGACTGAATATGCTGGAAGGTTAAAAGACATGCTGCTGAGAGCACTAGACTTGAAACTGATTTCAGAAAGAGAATATGATTTCCTCTTTCAAAAATTTCCAGTAATTGCGACGTTCTATGCGAACCCTAAAATTCATAAGGGCATCTCCCCGCTGAAGGGTCGCCCCATAGTATCTGGCATAGATGCACCAAGTCAAAATTCGAGCATTTATATTGATCAGATCCTCCGTTCATTCGTGACCAGCTTGCCAGCATACATCAGAGACACGAGTGATCTGATAGCTAAGCGGGATGGAATCATTCTGAATCCTGAGACTATTCTTATTTCCATAGACGTGGAGCAATTATATAGTAGCATTCCACATCAAAAAGGCCTAGAAGCAGTGAACTACTTCCTATCAACAAGAGGAAACCAGTTCAAACGACATAATAGATTCCTGATGGAGATGTTACAGTTCATACTGACCCATAACTACTTCCTATTTGGGGGGAAGTTTTACCACCAACTCAGGGGCACAGCGATGGGGAGCCCATGTGCCCCCACGTATGCCAACATGTTCCTGGGTTGGTGGGAAGACACTTGTGTCTTCAGAGAGGAAGATGAGATATTTTGCCCCCATATTAACTTTTGGGGCCGCTACATAGACGATATCCTCATCTTATGGACGGGAGGAGAATCCCTCTTCCTCCAATTCATGGATAAACTTAATACTAACGATTTGGGTCTTAAATTCACGCATGAAATAGGGGGTGACTCATTGGCATTTTTAGATGTGAAGATATGCAAAAATAAGGATGGAACATTAGCCACCTCAATATATAGGAAACCTACGGCTACGAACAGCCTGCTAAGATGGGAGAGCCACCACCCACCACCACTGAAAAAGGGAATTCCAAAGGGACAGTTTTTGCGGTTAAGACGAAACTGTTCATCATTGGTAGATTTTGAGCGACAGGCGAATAATATGAAAACACGGTTTCATAATAGAGGCTATCCGGGTCAGATCATAGAATCAGCATATAATCATGCAAAAGGAAAAAATAGGAGAGATCTATTGATCAAAAGGGTCAAAACAGATGACAGTAAGATCACGAGACTTATAGCAACGTTTGACGACCAGAATACTAAAGTGATGGGAATCCTTAGGAAACATTGGCCGATACTCAGAGCTGACCCGGATATTTGTGATTCCATTTCCCCGAATGCAAACGTGACCTTCAAGAGGGGAAAATCAATTAGGGATCACATTACACACAGTCATTTTGTACCACCCAGAGGCGAGGGCACATGGCTGGAGAGAAAGCCTATAGGCACTTTTAGATGTGGCAAATGCACATATTGCCCCTATATTGATCAGACAAAAACGTTTAAAAATCAGAAAACTGATAGAATCTTCCACATTAGAGATTTTGCAAACTGCAGGACAGAGGGAGTTGTCTACCTCTGTACCTGCAGTTGTCCACGTGCGTATGTAGGCAAAACTAGGAGGCAGTTAAAGATAAGGATAGGTGAACATGTGGGGGACATAATTCATAAGCGAGACACAGCACTAGCGAGACATGTGAACCAATTCCATGGGGGCAATTTAAAGAGCATATCATTTCAAGTCATTGAAGTGGTACCTAGACCCCATCGCAAGGGAGATTGGGATAAAAGAATTTTGCAACGGGAGGCCAGGTGGACCTTCCTACTAGACTCAGTCGTTCCAAGTGGTCTCAATGAGATCATTAGCTTCCACAGCTTTATATAAGAGTATTTAGCCTAGGTAGTGTACTGACAGGGATAGATGTTTTGGCATTTTTATGCCCCGCACATGGTCATTGAATACCATTTTATTATGTATTATTAGTTCAGACTATACTATGAATAGGTCCACAATAGTCACCATAAGGCAAATGAGCAATAAGTGGTATGGCGAATAGATGCAGGTGATTTGAGACAGAGCCCTGACACCGAACAATGGATATTGGTCTGCACAGTCCTAATTTTGAAACCAGTGTCATCTCAAAACACACATATACCTATATATAGGTTCACATGTGCTCCTTATATAAAAACATCTCCCATGCCTAATAATGTATGAGGTTGCCTAGGAACGTGGGACGCCTGCCGATATATCTTATTCGGCCGGCTAATAATGTTCCTGCGGTGGACGTCACTTACTCCACCCACCATTGGCCCCTGTGGAGTGCAGGATTGAGTCCTAGCATCGGCGTAATAGGAGGGGAGGAGATTCCCCATGCAGTCATGTGACGCCATGCTGGAGTATTATGGGAAGTATACCAACGAGTCACTTCCGGTCAGCGCCCAGACATCCGGTCCAGAAGGGGGCGTGTTTGATGCACCTGGGACCATCTGGAGCGCAAGCTTGCGTTCCAAAACTAGCCACATGGTAAATCATGTGACGATTGAGCAGGGCATTATGGGACGCACGCCGACACGTCACATCCGGTTGGCGATTGCGTCCAGCTATGGGAGGGGGAGTTACCTAGTTATCTTTCCCCTTATTAAATTGGGAGAACAGGCATAACGGGCAGTCTGGATGACGACCACGACCTGACCACATTACGTCCACCCTGGAGGGATCAGCTGTGAGCTCCAAGCGTCATAGAGTAGCAGAGACTCGGGACTGACAGTCCTTGCTGGTGGAGCTCACTACCCGGTAGGTAATACCTCTTTATACCAATAAGATCCTACTTGATAATCCCTAATCTGCTAAATCAATAGGGGACATCAGTCTGCTAGTCCCTCAGGAGACACTTATTTAGCATATCGCTCTTCTGAAATAAGAATAACCTGTAAGAGGGATAGTACATGCTGTATATATAAAGATCTAAGACAAAACATATATATACCTCTTGTTACAGGGAATACAAGCAATCCAATTGAAAAAGAGTCTGTCTGATAAACTCGTAGGACAGGGAGCTATTGTCCTCCTTCTCTGCATATGGTTTTCCTTACAGGTAACATCCTTAACAGTCCAATGTATAGATGCTAAACTGGTCATTGGATGTATGGTGTAATTGCCTGGAACATGAAAATGCCTTTATGCCTTCCTTTACAGGGACCTACTGTGGCCAGCCCTGATCCAGGTCTATGAGGGGGTGTACAGACATATTAGCATAACTGCAGATTTGTTCCATTGTGTACTGCCTGATTTCCTTGACAGGTAATAGAATCAGTGTGTTGGAGAAAGTATACTTAAAAATGGGCATAGAGACTGCATTTATGTATATATTTTCATTACAGGACTCTCAGCCCTGAATGCTGGTATTGTTTGAGTGGACATAAAGTCGTCCGGTTGACAAATCCCAAACCACCGCTATACATTAAGAGGTTGGATGACATCCTAGCGCAGGTAGTACGTACATACCCTAACGCTTGGGGAATGTACATGGATGTAGCCTTATCACTATGCCTTTTACCTACAGGGACTGTTCAGGAGTGACGGAGAGGTCTATCAAAACTTCCCCTAATGAAGCCATACATCAGATAATTCTTACCAATTGGCTGATAAATCAAGAATAGTTCCCTGTGTGAGTGACAGAAGGATCCTTTTTATATATTATGAGTATAGTCATACATGCATCGTGGTCATTATGATTCTCTCTGTATTTGCAGGTGTGATATTTTATGCAGTATATCAGAATTGGTCCCCTGAGGATCCCCTATATTGTGTTAGGGGGGGAGAAACGCGTCGGGAGAGTCAAAGAGGGTCCATTAGTTAAGTGGGCCTCTTGACTCCTACCTAACAGATCTATATTGATATAGGAGAAACCTTTGAAACTAACGCACGATCTATGTTGCTTTAATGTGGTCCTATGTTGCACTATATGTTATCACTCTGGTGATGGGCACCCCCGCCTAAAACTGCTATAAGAGTGAGGGTGAGAATATTATAGGAACAGAGGTCGAGGACCCCGGGAGGATGAACAGGGGTGAATAAACAGGATATATGTGATACAGCATCACCTTGATATGAACCTCTGAACCCTGTTATCCCTCACAAACCATCTGTTCTGAGCTGAATTTTGGCGTGGGTTGAACACTGTTTGGCACATGCACAACTGTCCTTATCCTCATGTGTTTTTAGAGTAGTAAGAGAGAACATCCCTAGTGTTCTGATTTTAGAATATTGAATAAAGTATATTTTTATAAGAGGTGTTGAATCAGGTGGTTTTTTGCACATGTCAGTTGATCGGATCAGCAGAAATGTGTGGTTAAAAATGCAACCTTTCCGTACAAACCCACATTAAAGGGACAGATACAGCCTTGGACATATAAGTGCATCCAAGGTCATTAAGGGGTTAAAGAGATAATTATTTTAAGTTTGAAATTTGTTGATACCAGCCCATACCAGTATCCCACCTCCACCTTGCTGGCGTCTGAGTCGGTGTGGAGCTCTCTGCCCTTTACTGATCAAGTCTCTGACCCATCCATCTGGCCGATCAAGAGTCAACCTCATTTTATCAGTCCATAAAACCTTTCAAAAATCAGTCTTAAGATATTTCTCTGCCCTGTCTTGATGTTTTATCTTATGTTTCTTGTTCAAAGGTGGTCGTTTTTCAGCCTTCCTTACCTTGGCCATGTCCTTGAGTATGGCACACCTTGTTCTTTTTGATACTCCAGTAACGTTGCAGTTCTGAAATTTGGCCAAACAGGTGGCAAATGGCATCTTGGCAGCTTCACGCTTGATTTTCCTCAATTCATGGGCAGCTATTTTGCACCTTTTTTGTCCAACATGCTTCTTGCGACCCTATTAGCTATTTGACATGAATTGCTTGATTGTTCGGTGATCACGCTTCAAAAGTTTTGCAATTTCAAGACTGCTGCATCCCTCTGCAAGACATCTCACAATGTTGGACTTTTCAGAGCCCGTCTTCTGACCCATTTTGCCAAAGAAAGGAAGTTGCCTAAAAATTAAGCACACCTTATATAGGGTGTTGATGTCATTACACCACACCCCTCCTCATTACAGAGATGCACATCACCTGATTTACTTAAGTGGTAGTTGGCTTTCAAGCCTATACAGCTTGGAGTAGGACAACATGTATAAAAATTATCATGTGATCAAATTACTTATTTGCGTAATAATTCTGCACACAGTGTACATGAATATTCACTGCTTTCACCACCCACACTTTATACCAGCATCTTTGATTGGTTGTAGACCACATCTAGTCCTCTCTTGTGCCCCTACAATATTCCTATATAAATGGGACGAGGGCCAGGAATATTGTAGGGACACAAGAGAGGACTAGATGTGGTCTGTTCTTGTAAGAGTAGAAGCTTTGGGGTGTTAGACGTTATAAAGATCTTCTAGGGTCAGTATAGGGCCAGCCGATGCTGTGTGGACCCATATAGAGGAAATCTTTTGTACCCCAAGCTGCAAGAATGGGTGAGATCATTCCTAAACTCATTCCATAAGATTTGAATTGGTAAATTCCTCTCTGAGGATTACCGTGCACTATTTGTTTGTTATATTGAGTTTTTTTTGATGATTTTTTTGATACTCATACTGGACCACTGTCCCTATTGGAGTGATAATCATCTTACTCAATTTGTTTTGTGTTTTTGTGTTTTTTTGCTTGTTTTGTTATGTCATAGGTTCTCTGGAAATGTGAGTGTTGTATCAACGACAGCAATCCAGAGGACTTTGGGTTAATACACATTTTAATCTAAATTTTAATGGAATAGATTAAAAGTTAAATTTTAGCCTCTGAATGCTAACTCCGTCTTATATAAATAGTTTTAAAAAATGACATGGGGTCCCCCTATTGTTGATAACCAGCCAAGGTAAAGCACACAACTGGGGGCTGGTATTATTAGGGTAGGAGAACCAAATTTTTGTCCCTTCCCAGCCTAAAAATTGCAGCCAATAGCTCCCCAGGACTGGAGGTGTGTCATATACACCTCTCCATTATTAACCTAAGGCTAGATGGTAGATGTGATTTTTGACAAATCTCAAATATCGTCAACCCCACATACAGTGGAGAAAAAAAAGAATTAGTCAACCACCAATTGTGCAAGTTCTGCCATTTAAAAAGATGAGAAAGGCTTTTAGTTGAAATCATAGGTCCACAACTATGAGAGAGAAAATGAGAAAACAAATCCAGAAAATCAACTTGTCTGATTTGGCAAGATTTGTTTGCAAATTATGGTGGAAAATAAGTTTTTAGTTATCTAAACACATGCATGATTTCTGGCTCTCTCAGACCTAAACTTCTTGTTTATGAAGCTCTTCTGTTCTCAACTCATTACCTATGTAATGGCACCTGTTTGAACTTGTTATCAGTATAAAAGACACCTGTCCACAACCTCAAACAGTCACACTAAAAACTCCACTATGGTGAAGTCTAGAGATGAGCGATATTCGAATCGAACTGTTCGCCAATCTCAAATTCAACCTGTTTTAGGCGATGTTCGAGTCGTTCAACGAACGCGAACAATTAGCTTCAAGTTCGACAGTTCAAGGTTATGTTCAATAATGGTTCGATCACCAAAAGCGTAACTGGCTTTTCACAGTAATACAGTCATTCAATGTTAATACAGTGGAACCTTGGTTAATGAGAACAATCCGTTCTGGGAATGTGCTTGTTAACCAAGTTACTCGTTTAGCAAAGCAACATTTCCCATAGGAAATCATTGAAATGCAGACAATTCGTTCCACAACATGTTAAATGTCCCATCCTGGTCCCCTTTTGTGCCATTCCACACATGCACAAAAACACACAAACACACACAAACATAAACACACACACATATTATGCTAACCTTACCTTCCGTTCCATCCCTGGCCTCCTGGAACTTGCAGTTCGCCGGTACAAGATGTGTATCGGGTAACCATCGCAACCGATGCAGGAATTGCCCCTTTCAGAGCGCTGACATCAAAGGCAGGAGCCGCTTGCCTCTGATTGGCCAGTGCGCTGCCTTTGAGTAGCGTCTGACATAGGAAGTTCCTCCCTCGTCGCGATGGTTACCCGATACACGTAGTTCGCCGCAACAGGATCTGTATCAGGTAACCATCGTGACAAGGGAGGAACTTCCTCTGATAGATGCTACTCAAAGGCAGCACGCTGGCCAATAAGAGGCAAGCAGCTCCTGCCTTTGACATCAGCGCTCTGGCAGCAGAAGTTCCAGCATCGGTCGCGATGGTTACCCAATGCACATCTTGTACTGGCAAACTGCAAGTCCCAGGAGGCTGGCGATGAAACAGAAGGTAAGGTGAGCATAATATGTGTGTGTGTGTGTTCATGTTTGTGCATGTTTGTATGTGCTTTTGTTTGCCTGCCATTGTTTTCAATGGTGTTCGAAAATGTTCGACGAACATTCGACAAACACACCCGACGTTCGACGAACCGAACTGAACTCGAACACTAGGGTGGTGGCTCATCTCTATTGAAGACCAAAGAGCTGTTGAAGGACACCAGAAACAAAATTGTAGCTCTGCACCAGGCTGGGAAGACTATATATGCAATAGGCAAGCAGCTTGGTATGAGGAAATCAACTGTCGGAAAAAAAATAAGAAAATGGAAGACATTCAAGACCATTGAAAATCTCCCTCGATCTGGGGCTCCACATAAGATCTCTCCCTGTGGGGTCAAAATGATCACAAGAACAGTGAGCAAAAATTCCAGAACCACACGGGTGGAC